>NC_135236.1:335280077-335880077 GCF_051348905.1 Ranitomeya variabilis
CTTAGCTAACACACTGCAACAAAATTAAAATGGAGGTCAGAAATGGCAGAATTTTGAGCGCACTCATTTGTGATCCCTATGACAGACAAACCACAGTTTTAAATAGCTGGCTGGTAGGTAATTATTTTTAAAAGCAAACTGGTGTCAATAACTTCGCTAACACACTGCAACAAACTTTAACCCCTTAAGCCCCGAGGGTGGTTTGCACGTTAATGACCGGGCCAATTTTTACAATTCTGACCACTGTCCCTTTATGAGGTTATAACTCTGGAACACTTCAACGGATCTTGGCGATTCTGACATTGTTTTCTCATGAGATATTGTACTTCATGTTAGTGGTAAAATGTATTCGATATAACTTGTGTTTATTTGTGAAAAAAATGGAAATTTGGCAAAAATTTTGAAAATTTCACAATTTTCCAACTTTGAATTTTTATGCCCTTAAATCACAGAGATACGTCACGCAAAATACTTAATAAGTAACATTTCCCACATGTCTACTTTACATCAGCACAATTTTGGAACCAAAATTTTTTTTTGTTAGGGAGTTAGAAGGGTTAAAAATTGACCTGCAATTTCTCATTTTTACAACACCATTTTTTTTTAGGGACCACATCTCATTTGAAGTCATTTTGAGGGGTCTATATGACAGAAAATACCCAAGTGTGACACCATTCTAAAAACTGCACCCCTCAAGGTGCTCAAAACCACATTCAAGAAGTTTATTAACCCTTCAGGTGTTTCACAGGAATTTTTGGAATGTTTAAATAAAAATAAACATTTAACTTTTTTTCACACAAAATTTACTTCAGCTCCAATTTGTTTTAATTTACCAAGGGTAACAGGAGAAAATGGACCCCAAAAGATGTTGTACAATTTGTCCTGAGTACGCCGATACCCCATATTTTTGGGCACATGACAGAGCTCGGAAGCGAAGGAGCGCCATTTGACTTTTCAATGCAAAATTGACTGGAATTGAGATGGGACGCCATGTAGCGTTTGGAGAGCCCCTGATGTGCCTAAACATTGAAACCCCCCACAAGTGACATCATTTTGGAAAGTAGACCCCTTAAGGAACTTATCTAGATGTGTGGTGAGCACTTTGACCCACCAATTGCTTTACAGAACTTTATAATGCAGAGCCGTAAAAATAAAAAATCATATTTTTTCACAAAAATGATCTTTTCACCCCCAATTTTTTATTTTCCCAAGGGTAAGAGAAGAAATTGGACCCCAAATGTTGTTGTTCAATTTGTCCTGAGTACGCTGATACACCATATGTGGGTGTAAACCATTGATTGGGTGCATGGCAGAGCTCGAAAGGGAAGGAGCGCCATTTGACTTTTCAATGCAAAATTGACTGGAATTGAGATGGGACACCATGTTGCGTTTGGAGAGCCCCTGATGTGCCTAAACATTGAAACCCCCCACAAGTGACACCATTTTGGAAAGTAGACCCCTTAAGGAACTTATCTAGATGTGTGGTGAGTAGTGTTGAGCGATACCTTCCGATATCGGAAAGTATCGGTATCGGAAAGTATCGGCCGATACCGTCAAAGTATCGGATCTAATCCGATACCGATACCCGATCCCAATGCAAGTCAATGGGACGAAAATATCGGAATTAAAATAAACCCTTTATAAACTTGTAGGTTCATTCTACATGAAGGAAAACAACTAAGAATAATGTAGGATGTATTTGGGGACGTGGCGGAGACATTAAAGGCACAGAGGTTTAGCCCAAACAAATAGAATAGCAGGTTTTTTTGTTTTTTTTTATGACGTTCGGTGTTAGAAAGATTTTGACTATGTTATTTATTTATTTTTTTTTCAGATATTGATGTTTCACTACTTCCACGTCCTTCACCTTCTTTTTTACTTCTCCCACACTTTCTTCTTCATTATCCTCATCATCAGCTTCTTTGACATCAACTATCTTCACCTTATTCATCTTCTTCTTCTTCTACCTATTTTTTTTTTTTTTTTACATTGTTCATATTCTTTTTATTTAACTATTATCTTTTTCATATTCAACTTCTTCATCATATTCTTATTTGTGACATGCATTCCCGTAGTTGTTATCTATAAAAGTTTGAAGATTACACCTTCCGTTCTGCCTGTCACAAAAGAGTTACATTTGTCCGCGTTCAGTTTGGCCTGCAGCATCAGGCTTTATCCAGGGGCACCACGAGGAGGAACGGACTCACCCCCATACACTGCTTAGTCTTCTTCTGCTTATAATTTAGATTATATCTTTTGCTCTGATATTTAGTCTTATGCTTAATGTTCTTCTGCTCTTTGTTCTGCAGCCTCTTGTTCTTCTGCTTCTCGGTCTCCCATGTCGTCGACGTCTCCAGGGTCGTCGTCTCCAGGGTCGTCGTCTCCAGGGTCGTCGTCTCCGAGGTCGTCGTCATCGGGGTGGTCTTCAGGGTCATCGTCTCCAGGGTCGTCGTCATCACGGTGGTTGTCGTCTCTGGTGTCGTCGTCATCTTAGGGGTGGTCTTCCGGGTCATCGTGTTTAGTCTCTTGAACTTGGAAATGTAGCAGAAGGTACAAGAAGGCTGAGAAAATGCAGAGAAACAGCTGATGGAACTGGAACTCGGATGGCTGCCCGAAGGTCCAAGAGCCAATGGAACTACCGAGGACCAGCTGACGTTACTGGAACCCGGTTACTAAGCAGGAGGTACCCGTGCCTGAAAGCACTACCAAGGACCACCTGACGTTGGTGGAACTTGGATACCCAGAGGGAGGCACCTAAGCCAAAGGCTCTGCCTGGAACCAGCTGACGGTACTGGAACCAGGATGGGGAGCAGAAGGTACAAGAGCAAAAGACACTGCCGAGAACCAGCTGACGGTGCTGGAACCCGGATGGGTAGCCGAAGGTCCAAGAGCCAATGGAACTACCGAGCACCAGCTGACGTTACTGGAACCCGGTTACTAAGCAGGAGGTACCCGTGCCTGAAACCACTACCAAGGACCACCTGACGTTGGAGGAACTCAGATACCCAGAGGGAGGCACCTAAGCCAAAGGCTCTGCCTGGAACCAGCTGACGGTACTGGAACCAGGATGGGGAGCAGAAGGTACAAGAGCAAAAGACACTGCCGAGAACCAGCTGACGGTACTGGAACCCGGATGGGTAGCCGAAGGTCCAAGAGCCAATGGAACGACCGAGGACCAGCTGACGTTACTGGAACCCGGTTACTAAGCAGGAGGTACCCGTGCCTGAAAGCACTACCAAGGACCACCTGACGTTGGTGGAACTCGGATACCCAGAGGGAGGCACCTAAGCCAAAGGCTCTGCCCGGAACCAGCTGACGGTGCTGGAACCAGGATGGGGACCTATTCAAGCTTGTCTTCCTAGAGCCCCAACTAGCAGTGTTGGAGCAAAGGGTCAGCAGGAGGAGGAGATGGAGCAGAGTGTAGGCCGAAGCCTGCACTGGCGGCAGCTTTGGGTCTGTTGTGTCTGCGTGGCAGTTGCAGGACACGTTGCCGGCTGCACAGCAGGGGAACAGCTGGCGGTGCTGAACCCCACTGACACATTGGCTGGTGTTTTTCTCTGTGCAGCTAGCAGTACCGGGCCCCAACTGGCGGTGTTGGAGCCCGGGCTCTGCAGGGGGAGCAGAGTGTAGGCCGAAGCCTAATTGAACCAATTTCAAAGGTAACCTTTAACCCCCCCTCAGGGGTTACAAAGTAGAAGAGCCACAGCTTATGCAGCAGTAGTGCTGCACAAGTCAAAGGTTGCTCTTTTAATTTTTCTCCTTGCACACGCTGAATGAAACACGTATAACATTTAGCCCTTTATACAGTCAAACTGTGTTGGAGGCGCGAGTTCCCTTCGTAATGAGACGCAGCACAGATGTCAAGAATCCCACCTTGGTGCTGGGTGCAGCCTCCTGAGCGTTGTTATTTGCTGTACAGGAGTCTGCGCTGTCGTGTTATCCCCTGGCCTAGCGCTGTTAGCGCTGCCCATCTTCTGACATCATTTAATGTCGGCCGGTGCGGTTTGCGATGACCATGAATCCCAGCCCCCCAGTGTCTTAACATTGTTAAAACACTGCGGGGCTGGGATTCATGGCCTGGCGCAGTACATATGTTCGCCTCTCGCTTGGGTTCTTACACCCGCTTCAGACTATGCAGCGTCAGCTGATCCCTTATCGTATGCCACGGCCATGAAGCCGCACAGTCTGAAGAAGGCGGAAGGAGATGAGGGACAGGCGAACTGATGCACTGCTCATGCCCATCAATCACACCCTCGCAGTCCCAATAAATAAGACACCGAGGGGCGTTGTGTGGGTCAGGGCGGCCGCAGAGGCGCAGGCAGCCAAACAATGATGCCAGAAGACGGGCAGCGCTACCAAGGGGGTTGCAGCGTGTCATTACAAAGGAAAGTCACACCTCCGGGACGGTTAAATGGTCACACAGAGGACACATTTTAGACGTGTTTTCAGTTCCACATGTGCGAGGAAAATACGTTTATGAGCCACCTTGCACACATGCAGCATTACCGCTGTACAAGGTGGCTGTAAAACGTACAAACGCCTGGGGGAGGGGGGACAGGTTCCCTTCAATTTCAGTTCTTGTGTCTGCGTGGCTTTTGCAGGACACGATGCCGGCTACACAGCAGGGGAACAGCTGGCGGTGCTGAACCCCACTGACACATTGGCTGGTGTTTTTCTCTGTGCAGCTAGCAGTACCAGGCCCCAACTGGCGGTGTTAGAGCCCAGGGTCAGCAGGAGGAGGAGATGAAGCAGAGTGTAGGCCGAAGCCTGCACTGGCGGCAGCTTTGGGTCTGTTGTGTCTGCGTGGCAGTTGCAGGACACGTTGCCGGCTGCACAGCAGGGGAACAGCTGGTGGTGCTGAACCCCACTGACACATTGGCTGGTGTTTTTCTCTGTGCAGCTAGCAGTACCGGGCCCCAACTGGCGGTGTTGGAGCCCGGGCTCTGCAGGGGGAGCAGAGTGTAGGCCGAAGCCTAATTGAACCAATTTCAAAGGTAACCTTTAACCCCCCCTCAGGGGTTACAAAGTAGAAGAGCCACAGCTTATGCAGCAGTAGTGCTGCACAAGTCAAAGGTTGCTCTTTTAATTTTTCTCCTTGCACACACTGAATGAAACACGTATAACATTTAGCCCTTTATACAGTCAAACTGTGTTGGAGGCGCGAGTTCCCTTCGTAATGAGACGCAGCACAGATGTCAAGAATCCCACCTTGGTGCTGGGTGCAGCCTCCTGAGCGTTGTTATTTGCTGTACAGGAGTCTGCGCTGTCGTGTTATCCCCTGGCCTAGCGCTGTTAGCGCTGCCCATCTTCTGACATCATTTAATGTCGGCCGGTGCGGTTTGCGATGACCATGAATCCCAGTCCTCCAGTGTCTTAACATTGTTAAAACACTGCGGGGCTGGGATTCATGGCCTGGCGCAGTACATATGTTCGCCTCTCGCTTGGGTTCTTACACCCGCTTCAGACTATGCGGCGTCAGCTGATCCCTTATCGCATGCCACGGCCATGAAGCCGCACAGTCTGAAGAAGGCGGAAGGAGATGAGGGACAGGCGAACTGATGCACTGCTCATGCCAATCAATCACACCCTCGCAGTCCCAATAAATAAGACACCGAGGGGCGTTGTGTGGGTCAGGGCGGCCGCAGAGGCGCAGGCAGCCAAACAATGATGCCAGAAGACGGGCAGCGCTACCAAGGGGGTTGCAGCGTGTCATTACAAAGGAAAGTCACACCTCCGGGACGGTTGAATGGTCACACAGAGGACACATTTTAGACGTGTTTTCAGTTCCACATGTGCGAGGAAAATACGTTTATGAGCCACCTTGCACACATGCAGCATTACCGCTGTACAAGGTCGCTGTAAAATGTACAAACGCCTGGGGGAGGGGGGACAGGTTCCCTTCAATTTCAGTTCTTGTGTCTGCGTGGCTTTTGCAGGACACGATGCCGGCTACACAGCAGGGGAACAGCTGGCGGTGCTGAACCCCACTGACACATTGGCTGGTGTTTTTCTCTGTGCAGCTAGCAGTACCGGGCCCCAACTGGCGGTGTTGGAGCCCGGGCTCTGCAGGGGGAGCAGAGTGTAGGCCGAAGCCTAATTGAACCAATTTCAAAGGTAACCTTTAACCCCCCCTCAGGGGTTACAAAGTAGAAGAGCCACAGCTTATGCAGCAGTAGTGCTGCACAAGTCAAAGGTTGCTCTTTTAATTTTGCTCCTTGCACACGCTGAAAGGAACACGTATAACATTTGGGCCCTTACACAGTCAAACTGATTTTGAGGTGTGAGTTCCCTTCGTAAAGAGACGCAGTACAGCTGGCAAAAATGCCACCTTGGTGCTTTGCGCGGTCTCCTGAGCATCGTTATTTGTTGCACAGAAGTCTGCGCTTTTGTGTTATCCCTTGGCCTTGCGCTGTTAGCGCTGCCCATCCTCTGACATCATGTAATGTCGGCCGTTGCGGTTTGCGATGACCATGAATCTAAGCCCCGCAGTGTCTTAACATTGTTAAAACACTGCGGGGATGGGATTCATGGCCTGCCGCAGTACATATGTTCGCCTCTCGCTTGGGTTCTTACACCCGCTTCAGACTATGCGGCGTCAGCTGATCCCTTATCGTATGCCACGGCCATGAAGCCGCACAGTCTGAAGAAGGCGGAAGGAGATGAGGGACAGGCGAACTGATGCACTGCTCATGCCCATCAATCACACCCTCGCAGTCCCAATAAATAAGACACCGAGGGGCGTTGTGTGGGGCAAGGCGGCCGCAGAGGCGCAGGCAGCCAAACAATGATGCCAGAAGATGGGCAGCGCTACCAAGGAGCTTGTTACGTGTCAATACAAAGGAAAATCACACCTGAGGGACGTTTTAATGGTCGCAGAGGACTCATTTTACACTTGTTCAGTTCAACCTGGGCAAGGAGAATAAGTTTTTGAGCCACCTCGCACACATGCAGCATTACTGTCGTACAAGGTGGCTGTAAAACGTAGAAACGCCTGGGGGAGGGGGGACAGGTTTCCTTCAATTTCAGTTCTTGTGCCTGCGAGGCTTTTGCAGGACACGTTGCCGGCTACACAGCAGGGGAACAGCTGGCGGTGCTGAACCCCACTGACACATTGGCAGGTGTTTGGCTCTGTGCAGCCAGCACATCTGGGCCCCAACTGGCGGTGTTAGAGCCCAGGGTCAGCAGGAGGAGGAGAGGGATTACAGTGTAGGCCAAAGCCTGCACTGGAGCAAGTTGAAAGGGAAACTTTACCTCCCCCCCCCAAGCGTTTGTAGCTGAAAGAGCCATCGTGTACAGCACTAATGCTGGAAAAGGTAAACTTAGCTCTTTTAATTATGGTCCTTGCACATGCTGAACCTAACACTTATGAAAAGTGTCCCCTCCTACCGTGATACCGTCCGGTTGGTGGAACTGTCCTTTGTGATGTGACGCAGCACAGCCGTCATTCTTACCCCCTTGGCGCCGTGCGACGCCTCCTCAGCGTTGTTTCAATCAGTCCCGGAGCCTGCGCTGTTAGGTTAGCCCTTGGCCATGCACACATTTTGCGCTGCCCGTCTTCTGACATCATTTGGTGTCAGGCTGGCTGCGCCTGTGCGGCCGCGCTGGCCGAGAGCCCGCCTCGCAGTGTCGTCTAATGTAATCCCACCGCGGGCCTGGGATCCGTGGCCATGCGCAGTGCATATCCTCGCCTCTCACTCCCCTCCCTACGGCTTCTTCAGACTGTGCGGTGTCACGGCCGTGGCATGCTATTAGGGACCAGCTGACACCGCACAGTCTGAAAAAGCCGTAGGGAGATGAGTGAGAGGTGGAGGTTCAGATATGCACTGCGCATGTCCATGGATCTCAGGCCCCCAGTGGGATTAAATCAGAAGACACTGCGAGGCGGGCTCTCGGCCAGCGCGGCCGCACAGGCGCAGCCAGCCTGACACCAAATGATGTCAGAAAACGGGCAGCGCAAAATGTGTGCATGGCCAAGGGCTAACCTAACAGCGCAGGCTCCGGGACTGATTCAAACAACGCTGAGGAGGCGGCGCACGGCGCCAAGGGGGTAAGAATGACGGCTTTGCTGCGTCACATCACAAAGGACAGTTCCACCAACCGGACGGTATCACGGTAGGAGGGGACACTTTTCATAAGTGTTAGGTTCAGCATGTGCAAGGAGCACCACGAAGAGAGGCACTTTTTCCCTTTGCATCATTACTGCTGCACAAGGTGGCTCCTTCAGTAACAAACGCCTGGGGGGGGGACAGGTTCCCTTAAATTTAACTTGTTGTGCCTGCGCGGCGGTCGCAGTACACGTTGCCGTATACACAGCAGGGGGACAGCTGGCGGTGCTGAACCCCACTAACACATTGGCGAGGTGTTTGGCTCTGTGCGGACAGCACTTCTGGACAACAACTAGCGGTGTTGGAGCCCATGGACAGGTGGAGGAGGAGGAGGTGGAGGAGGTAGGAGGAGGTAGGAGGGATTGCCACACACACAGCAGGGGAACAGCTGACGTTACTGAACCCCAATAACAGAGGAGGGACTGTTGGGACTGTGCGGACAGCACTTCTGGATGGCAACTAGCGGTGTTGGAGCCCAGGGACAGGTGGAGGAGGAGGAGGTGGAGGAGGTAGGAGGGATTGCCACACACACAGCAGGGGAACAGCTGACGTTACTGAACCCCAATAACAGAGGAGGGACTGTTGGGACTGTGCGGACAGCACTTCTGGATGGCAACTAGCGGTGTTGGAGCCCAGGGACAGGTGGAGGAGGAGGAGGTGGAGGAGGTAGGAGGAGGTAGGAGGGATTGCCACACACACAGCAGGGGAACAGCTGACGTTACTGAACCCCAATAACAGAGGAGGGACTGTTGGGACTGTGCGGACAGCACTTTTGGATGGCAACTAGCGGTGTTGGAGCCCAGGGACAGGTGGAGGAGGAGGAGGTGGAGGAGGTAGGAGGAGGTAGGAAGGATTGCCACACACACAGCAGGGGAACAGCTGACGTTACTGAACCCCAATAACAGAGGAGCGACTGTTGGGACTGTGCGGACAGCACTTCTGGACGGCAACTAGCGGTGTTGGAGCCCAGGGACAGGTGGAGGAGGAGGAGGTGGAGGAGGTAGGAGGAGGTAGGAGGGATTGCCACACACACAGCAGGGGAACAGCTGACGTTACTGAACCCCAATAACAGAGGAGGGACTGTTGGGACTGTGCGGACAGCACTTCTGGACGGCAACTAGCGGTGTTGGAGCCCAGGGACAGGTGGAGGAGGAGGAGATGGAGGAGGTGGAGGAGGTAGGAGGGATTGCCACACACACAGCAGGGGAACAGCTGACGTTACTGAACCCCAATAACAGAGGAGCGACTGTTGGGACTGTGCGGACAGCACTTCTGGACGGCAACTAGCGGTGTTGGAGCCCAGGGACAGGTGGAGGAGGAGGAGGAGGTAGGAGGAGGTAGGAGGGATTGCCACACACACAGCAGGGGAACAGCTGACGTTACTGAATCCCAATAACAGAGGAGCGACTGTTGGGACTGTGCGGTCAGCACTTCTGGACGGCAACTAGCGGTGTTGGAGCCCAGGGACAGGTGGAGGAGGAGGAGGTGGAGGAGGTAGGAGGGATTGCCACACACACAGCAGGGGAACAGCTGACGTTACTGAACCCCAATAACAGAGGAGGGACTGTTGGGACTGTGCGGACAGCACTTCTGGACGGCAACTAGCTGTGTTGGAGCCCAGGGACAGGTGGAGGAGGAGGAGGAGGTAGGAGGAGGTAGGAGGGATTGCCACACACACAGCAGGGGAACAGCTGACGTTACTGAACCTTAATAACAGAGGAGCGACTGTTGGGACTGTGCGGACAGCACTTCTGGACGGCAACTAGCGGTGTTGGAGCCCAGGGACAGGTGGAGGAGGAGGAGGTGGAGGAGGTAGGAGGGATTGCCACACACACAGCAGGGGAACAGCTGACGTTACTGAACCCCAATAACAGAGGAGGGACTGTTGGGACTGTGCGGACAGCACTTCTGGACGGCAACTAGCGGTGTTGGAGCCCAGGGACAGGTGGAGGAGGAGGAGGTGGAGGAGGTAGGAGGAGGTAGGAGGGATTGCCACACACACAGCAGGGGAACAGCTGACGTTACTGAACCCCAATAACAGAGGAGCGACTGTTGGGACTGTGCGGACAGCACTTCTGGACGGCAACTAGCGGTGTTGGAGCCCACGGACAGGTGGAGGAGGAGGAGGTGGAGGAGGTAGGAGGAGGTAGGAGGGATTGCCACACACACAGCAGGGGAACAGCTGACGTTACTGAACCCCAATAACAGAGGAGGGACTGTTGGGACTGTGCGGACAGCACTTCTGGACGGCAACTAGCGGTGTTGGAGCCCAGGGACAGGTGGAGGAGGAGGAGGTGGAGGAGGTAGGAGGAGGTAGGAGGGATTGCCACACACACAGCAGGGGAACAGCTGACGTTACTGAACCCCAATAACAGAGGAGGGACTGTTGGGACTGTGCGGACAGCACTTCTGGACGGCAACTAGCGGTGTTGGAGCCCAGGGACAGGTGGAAAAGCAGAGGAACACAATGTAGGCCGAAGCCTGATTGGAGAAAGTCGAAAGGGAACCTTTAACCCCCCCCAAGGCGTTTGTAGCTGAAAGAGCCAGCTTGTGCAGCACAAAAGATGCAAAAGGAAAAGGTGGCTCTTTTCATTATGCTCCTTGCATACACAGAACTAAACACTTATAAAATGTGTCCCCTCCTACCGTGATACCGTCCGGTTGGTGGAACTGTCCTTCGTAATATGACGCAGCACAGCCGTCATTCTTACCCCCCCGGCGCCGTGCCACGGCTCCTCAGCGTTGTTTGATTCCGTCCCGGAGCCTGCGCTGTTATGTTATCCCGTGGCCAGGCACACTTAGCGCTGCCCATCTTCTGACATAATTTGGTGTCAGGCTGGCTGCGCCTGTGCGGACGCGCTGGCCGAGAGCCCGCCTCGCAGTGTCGTCTAATGTAATCCCACCGCGGGCCTGGGATCCATGGCCATGCGCAGTGCATATCCTCGCCTCTCACTCCCCTCCCTACGGCTTCTTAAGACTGTGCGGTGTCACGGCCGTGGCATGCTATTAGGGACCAGCTGACACCGCACAGTCTGAAGAAGCCGTAGGGAGATGAGTGAGAGGTGGAGGTTCAGATATGCACTGCGCATGTCCATGGATCTCAGGCCCCCAGTGGGATTAAATCAGAAGACACTGCGAGGCGGGCTCTCGGCCAGCGCGGCCGCACAGGCGCAGCCATCCTGACACCAAATGATGTCAGAAGACGGGCAGCGCTAAGTGTGCCTGGCCACGGGATAACATAACAGCGCAGGCTCCGGGACGGAATCAAACAACGCTGAGGAGCCGGGGCACGGCGCCAAGGGGGTAGGAATGACAGCTGTGCTGCGTCATATTACGAAGGAAAGTCCCACCTCCGGGACGGTTTTACGGTATCAGTGGACACATTTTATAAGTGTTAAGTTCTGCGTGTGCAAGGAGCTAAACAAAAATAGCTACCTTTTCCTTGTGCAGCATTACTGCTGCACAAGGTGGCTCTTTCAGTAACAAACGCCTTGGTGGGGGGGACAGATTCCCTTACATTTCAGTTGTTGTATCAGCGTGGCGGTCGCAGGACACATTGCCGGCTACACAGCTGGGGATCAGCTGACGTTACTGAAACCCAATAACACTGGGTCGTATGTTTTGACTGTGCAGACGGCACTTCTGAGCCTCAACTGGCGGTGTTGGAGCCCAGGAATTTAAGTTCAGGTGGTAGAAAGATGAACACAACAGGAGACCTGGATAACGTAGACAGTGACCTAATTATTTAATCAGGAAGAGGAGTGGCAAATTCCTGCGAGATCCAGGCCTTGTTCATTTTCAGGAAAGTAAGCCGGTCAACGTTATCGGAGGATAGTCGCATGCGACGGTCAGTTAGTACACCACCTGCAGCACTAAAGACACGTTCCGATAATACACTGGCTGCAGGGCAAGACAGCACCTCCAATGCATACTGGCTTAGCTCTGGCCATGTATCCAGCTTTGAGACCCAAAACTTGAAAGGTGAAGAGCCGTCTGGGAGTACAGCAAGAGGGCAAGACATGTAGTCTGTCACCATCTGACGGAACCGTTGCCTCCTGCTGACTGGAGCCGTCTGTGATGGTGTAGACTTTTGTGGCAGGCACAGAAAACTGTGCCACAGTTGGGCCATACTGGTCTTGCCTTGGGCAGAGGCACTGCTTCTGCTCCCTCTTTGTGCAGAGCCTCCACCACTGCCTGGACGCACTGAGCTGCTTTGGAATGCACTAGCAGCACTTCTCTCAGTTGGAATGGAGAAGATGATGGAATTCACCAGTGTGTCTTGGTACTCCCGCATTTTTCGCTCCCGGTTCAACGGTGTGATGAGGCTTTCTACGTTGTCCCGGTAGCGAGGATCGAGGAGGGTGAACACCCAATAATCAGACATGTTGAGAATGTGGGCGATGCGGCGGTCGTTTCTCAGGCACTGCAGCATGTAATCCACCATGTGCTGCAGACTGCCAACTGCCCAAGAAACGCTGTCCCCTGCTGGAGGCGTGATCTCTGCCCGCTCGTCATCACCCCACCCTCGCTGTACACACTGAGTACTGGACAATTGTGTAACTCCCTCCTCTGGACGGATGTCTTCCTCCTCCATTGACTCCTCCTCATCCTCCTCACAAACTGTCCCCTGCCTACGCGTTTGTGAGGAACCACGTGGCGCTGACTGTCCAGAAGATGATGGAAATGCTGAATCCTCATCCTCCACCTCTTCCACAACATCATCCCTTAGCGCTTGCAGTGATTTTTCAAGCAGGCAGATAAGGGGGACAGTCATGCTGACTAGTGCATCATCTGCACTCGCCATCTGCGTGGAATAATCAAAGGGACGCAAAACCTGGCAGACGTCATTCATAGTGGCCCACTCTGTGGTTGTGAAGTCTGTACGGCGCTGAGTGCGACTTCTTTGCGCCTGAAGCAGCTGGTACTCCATTACAGCTTGCTGCTGCTCACACAACCGCTCCAACATATGTAACGTGGAATTCCACCTGGTAGGTAGGTCACATATGATGCGATGTTCCGGCAGGCGGTGTCGGCGCTGCAGAGCCGCAATGCGCGCTTTTGCCGTGCTGGAACGCCGCAAGTGAGCACACTCTAGGCGGACCTTGTGCAGCAGTGCATCAAGATCCGGATAGTCCCTCAAGAAACTCTGCACGACCAAATTGAGCACATGTGCCAGACATGGGATGTGAGTGAGGTTGCCGAGGCCCAGAGCTGCCACCAGATTTCGGCCATTATCACACACTACCATGCCTGGCTGGAGATTCGCTGGCACAAACCACACATCGCTCTCCTGCTTGATGGCATTCCAGAGCTCCTGCGCTGTGTGGTTTCGATTCCCCAAATAAATTAATTTCAAGACGGCCTGTTGACGTTTGGCCACGGCTGTGCTCATGTCGGTCGTAACAGGTAAACGTTCATCACGGGTCCATGTGGAGGTGGACTGTGACGGCTCCTGCAGCGATGATTCTGAGGAACTGGTGTAAGAGGAGGAGTCAATGCGTACAGAATGGATTCCTGCAATCCTTGGAGTGGGCAGGACACGTCCTGCGCCACTCGCACGATCTGTACCCGGCTCAACGACATTAACCCAATGGGAAGTGAGGGAAAGGTATCGCCCCTGTCCATGTTGACTGGTCCACGCATCGGTGGTGAGGTGGACCTTGCTACTGACGGCGTTCAGTAGCGCGTGTTTTATGTGTCCCTCCACATGCTTGTGCAGGGCAGGGACGGCTTGCCTGCTGAAGTAAAAGCGGCTGGGCACATTGTACTGTGGGACTGCCAATGACATCAAGTCACGGAAGCTGTCAGTCTCCACCAGCCTGAATGACAGCATTTCCAGTGACAGAAGTTTGGCAATGCCTGCAGTCAGAGCCTGTGCTCGTGGGTGGTTTGACGAGAAAGGCCGCCTTTTCTCCCATGCCTGTACTACCGATGGCTGTAGACTGGGCTGGGAGTGTGTGGATGACTGGGAAAGTGGTGCTGCGGGTGGAATTACAGCGGGTCTCTGGACAACAGGGCCAGAGGTTCTTCCACGGCGATCCTGGGAGGAAGCCGAACCAGCTGCGTGTGAGCTGGAGGAAGAGGCAACACGAGCTGAAGAGGTGGTAACTGCCGCTGTTGGTTGGCCTAGCTCTTCAGTGTGTTTTTCTAACTCCGCCGGGTGCCTGGTGCGCACATGTTTCCACATGTTGGAGGTATTGAGGTTGCTGACATTTTTCCCTCTTTTGACTTTGTGATGACACACCTTGCATTTGACATAGCAAATGTCATCTGCAACTGTGTCAAAAAAGGACCAGGCACTGCAAGTCTTTGGAGCACCCTTTTTGGCTTTTGGAAGAGACATGCTCCTAACGGCTGCCAAAGCGGAGGCTGCAGGATCCGCAGTCTTCCCCCTCCCTCACCCTCTTTGGGCCGTACGGGGAATCTCTTCCTCAGAGCTGCTCCCACCACCTTCCTGTCCCTCACGCCAAGATGGGTCAAGGACCTCATCATCTACACTACCCTCTGCCCCCAACTGCTCCTCCTGGGTAGTCTCAGCAGCAGAGCACGCACCAGTAAGTGGCACCTGAGTGTCATCATCAGCTGATGCGGCTTGCGATGTGGTGAACGGAGCCACTGGCCCACCCGCCTCTTCAGAGGAAGAGAGAAAAAGCTGTTGGGCATCACTGCACCCTGCCTCTTCTTCCATTTCTCCAATGCTGCTTGGCTGGCCCCCTGTTTCCAAGCCAAGAGATTCAGAGAACAGAAGTAGAGACGGCTCCTGTCCTGGGCTCTCTCTCTGCCTGGGCAATTTGGCAGGTGGTGAAGAGACAGATGGCTGCTCTCCAGTGCTCTGTGTCTGAGAGGATGTGGCACTAATTGAAGTTGATGCATTAGCTGCCATCCATCCGACAACGGCTTCAATTTGTTCTTCACGCAGCAGCGGTGTACGGCGCTCTGCGACAAAGCTGCGCATGAATGACTGTTCCCTTGTGAAAGTGGGTGCTGATGAGTCACCGGTGCCCGCAGCGGGCACAGAATCCCCACGTCCCCTCCCTGCTCCGCGCCCACGCCCACGTGCCTTACTCACTGCCTTCTTCATCTTGGTTGACTGATAAAGATAAGCAGAAAAGTACTAACGGATTTGTGTGCTTATTCCTGAACAACTCCTCCTAACAGGTATAAGAAACACTAATTTTCTAAAGTGTGGACTAGACTTTAATATGAGCTAATGTGGCCTACACAAATGTAAAGTGGTGTCACTGGTGTGTTTGGTGAACTTTATTATTTATTTATTTTTTGGGGGCTGAACTGACAACAGATAGAGCTGCAGTCACACGGAGACCGTGCAGACAGACGTAAACGGCGCTGCAAGGCCCAAAAACCCTCCTCTACGTTATCCTATGTAGTGTTTTTCCACAAGTTAGCTGGAGACGGATGGAAAGACACTAATAGGAATTTTTTGAAAAAATGTGCAGCAGCCTGCACTACTTAAAACAAAATGAAAATTGATTTTGCGGTATGACGCAGTGAAGAACCCTGAGCTGGAGACAACCAGGCTATGGCTGCTCACAGACTACAGGGTGAGCTGCAGTCACACGGAGACCGTGCAGACAGCCGTAAACGGCGCTGCAAGGCCCAAAAACCCTCCTCTACGTTATCCTATGTAGTGTTTTTCCACAAATTAGCTGGAGACGGGTGGAAAGACACTAATAGGAATTTTTTGAAAAAATGTGCAGCAGCCTGCACTACTTAAAACAAAATGAAAATTGATTTTGCGGTATGACGCAGTGAAGAACCCTGAGCTGGAGACAACCAGGCTATGGCTGCTCACAGACTACAGGGCGAGCTGCAGTCACACGGAGACCGTGCAGACAGCCGTAAACGGCGCTGCAAGGCCCAAAAACCCTCCTCTACGTTATCCTATGTAGTGTTTTTCCACAAATTAGCTGGAGACGGGTGGAAAGACACTAATAGGATTTTTTGAAAAAATTAGCAGCAGACTACACTACTTGGAAAAAAAAAAAAAAAACAGTATGAGGCAATGAACCACCCTCCCTGAACTGAATACAACCAGCAATGGATGGCCTATGTGGCTGCACTCAGACTAGAGAGTGGGCTGCACTCACACATACACACACACAGACCTTGCAGATCGCTGTGAAAACAGCGCTACAAGGCAAAAGCAAGGTGAATAGTAGGTGAACACAGCGGTTGCTAAATTAGCCTTTGGAAAGCACAAAGAAGCAAATCGCTATCTCTACTGTCCCTCAGTCAGCAAACAGCGTCCTGTCACTAACTGAATTCACAGCAGAGTGATCGCAAAATGGCGCCAGCGACTTTTAAACTGCATCATGACATCATTTCAGCAGCCAATCACAGCCATGCCAGTAGTTTCATGCCCTCCATGCTGAACAGGATGTGCCCACACTTGGAATCATTCTCATTGGATGAATTTGTGCAGTTTGAATCTGTGAACTTCCGATTCCGGTATCCGATACTTGCGGTATCGGAATGCTCAACACTAGTGGTGAGCACTTTGACCCACCAAGTGCTTCACAGAAGTTTATAATGCAGAGCCGTAAAAATAAAAAATCATATTTTTTCACAAAAATGATCTTTTCGCCCCCAATTTTTTATTTTCCCAAGGGTAAGAGAAGAAATTAGGACAAACTGCACAACAACTTTTGTGGTCTGAGTACAACGATACCCCATATGTGGGGGTAAACCACTGTTTGGGCGCATAGCAGAGTTCGGAAGGGAAGGAGCGCCATTTGACTTTTCAATGCAAAATTGACTGGAATTGAGATGGGACGCCATGTTGCGTTTGGAGAGCCCCTAATGTGCCTAAACATTGAAACCCCCCACAAGTGACACCATTTTAGAAAGTAGACCCCTTAAGGAACTTATCTAGATGTGTGGTGAGCACTTTGACCCAACAAGTGCTTCACAGAAGTTTATAATGCAGAGCTGTAAAAATACAAAATCATATTTTTTCACAAAAATGATCTTTTCGCCCCCAATTTTTTATTTTCCCAAGGGTAAGAGAATAAATTAGACCACAAAAGTTGTTGTGCAATTTGTCCTGAGTACAACGATACCCCATATGTGGGGGTAAACCACTGTTTGGGCGCATAGCAGAGCTCGGAAGGGAAGGAGCGCCATTTGACTTTTCAATGCAAAATTGACTGGAATTGAGATGGGACACCATGTCGCATTTGGAGAGCCCCTGATGTGCCTAAACATTAAAACCCCCCACAAGTGACACCATTTTGGAAATTAGACCCCCTAAGGAACTTATCTTGATGTGTTTTGAGAGCTTTGAACCCCAAGTGTTTCACTACAGTTTATAACGCAGAGCCGTGAAAATAAAAATTCCTTTTTTTCAAAAAAATGATTTTTTAGCCCCCAGTTTTGTATTTTCACAAGGGTAACAGGATAAATTGGACTCCAAAAGTTGTTGTCCAATTTGTCCTGAGTACGCTGATACCCCATATGTGGGGGGAACCACTGTTTGGGCGCATGGCAGAGCTCGGAAGGGAAGGAGCGCCATTTGGAATGCAGACTTAGATGGATTGGTCTGCAGGCGTCACGTTGCATTTGCAGAGCCCCTGATGTACCCAAACAGTACATCCCCCCCACAAGTGACCCCATATTGGAAACTAGACCTCCCGAGGAACTTATCTAGATGTGTTTTGAGAGCTTTGAACCCCCAAGTGTTTCACTACAGTTTATAACGCAGAGCCGTGAAACTAAAAATTCTTTTTTCTTTCAGAAAAATGATTTTTTAGCCCCCAGTTTTGTATTTTCACAAGGGTAACAGGATAAATTGGACACCAAAAGTTGTTGTCCAATTTGTCCTGAGTACGCTGATACCCCATATGTGGGGGGAACCACTGTTTGGGCACATGGCAGAGCTCGGAAGGGAAGGGGCACCATTTGGAATGCAGACTTAGATGGATTGGTCTGCAGGCGTCACGTTGCATTTGCAGAGCCCCTGATGTACCCAAACAGTACAACCCCCCCACAAGTGACCCCATATTGGAAACTAGACCTCCCGAGGAACTTATCTAGATGTGTTTTGAGAGCTTTGAACCCCCAAGTGTTTCACTACAGTTTATAACGCAGTGCCGTGAAACTAAAAATTATTTTTTTCTTTCAGAAAAATGATTTTTTAGCCCCCAGTTTTGTATTTTCACAAGGGTAACAGGATAAATTGGACCCCAAAAGTTGTTGTCCAATTTGTCCTGAGTACGCTGGTACCCCATATGTGGGGGGAACCACTGTTTGGGCGCATGGCAGAGCTCGGAAGGGAACGGAGCGCCATTTGGAATGCAGACTTAGATGGATTGGTCTGCAGGCGTCATGTTGCATTTGCAGAGCCCCTGATGTACCCAAATAGTATAAACCCCCCATAAGTGACCCCATATTGGAAACTAGACCTCCCAAGGAACTTATCTAGATGTGTTGTGAGGACTTTGAACCCCCAAGTGTTTCACTATAGTTTGCAACGCAGTGCCGTGAAAATAAAAAATCCTTTTTTTCCCACAAAAATGATATTTAGCCCTCCAAATTTTTATTTTCCCAGAGATAACAAGAGAACTTGGACCTCAAAAGTTGTTGTCCAATTTGTCCCGAGTACGCTGATGCCCCATATATTGGGGTAAACCCCTGTTTGGGCGCACGGGAGAGCTCGGAAGGGAAGGAGCACTGTTTTACTTTTTCAACGCAGAATTGTCTGGAATTGAGATCGGACGCCATGTCGCGTTTGGAGAGCCCCTGATGTGCCTGAACAGTGGAAACTCCCCAATTCTACCTGAAACTAATCCAAACACACCCCTAACCCTAATCCCAACTGCAACCCTAACCACACCCCTAACCCTGACACACCCCTAATTCTAATCCCAACCCTAATCCCAACCGTAAATGTAATCCAAACCCTAACCCTAACTTTAGCCCCAACCCTAACCCTAACTTTATCCCCAACCCTAACTTTAGCCCCAACCCTAACTTTAGCTCCAACCCTAACCCTAACCCTAGCCCTAACCCTAGCCCTAGCCCTAGCCCTAACCCTAACCCTAGCCCTAGCCCTAACCCTAGCCCTAACCCTAGCCCTAGCCCTAACCCTAGCTCTAACCCTAGGCTTAACCCTAGCCCTAATGGGAAAATGGAAATAAATATATTTTTTTAATTTTATTATTTTTCCCTAACTAAGGGGGTGATGAAGGGGGGTTTGATTTACTTTTATAGCGTTTTTTATATCGGATTTTTATCATTGGCAGCTGTCACACACTAAAAGACGCTTTTTATAGCAAAAAAGTTTTTGCGTCTCCACATTTTGAGACCTATAATTTTTCCGTATTTTGGTCCACAGAGTCATGTGAGGTCTTGTTTTTTGCGGGACGAGTTGACGTTTTTATTGGTAACCTTTTCAGACATGTGACAGTTTTTGATCACTTTTTATTCCGATTTTTGTGAGGCAGAATGACCAAAAACCAGCTATTCATGAATTTCTTTTGGGGGAGGCGTTTATACCGTTCCACGTTTGGTAAAATTGATAAAGCAGTTTTATTCGTCGGGTCAGTATGATTACAGCGATATCTCATTTATATCATTTTTTTATGTTTTGGCGCTTTTATACGATAAAAGCTATTTTATAGAAAAAATAATTATTTTGGCATCGCTTTATTCTGAGGACTATAACTTTTTTATTTTTTGATTATGATGCTATATGGCGGCTCGCTTTTTGCGGGACAAGATGATGTTTTCAGCGGTACCATGGTTATTTATATCAGTCTTTTTGTTCGCGTGTTATTTTACTTTTTGTTCGGCGGTATGATATTAAAGCGTTGTTTTTTGGCTCGTTTTTTTTCTTTTTTTCTTACGGTGTTCATTGAAGGGGTTAACTAGTGGGACAGTTTTATAGGTTGGGTCGTTACGGACGCGGCGATACTAAATATGTGTACTTTTATTGTTTTTTTTTAGATACAGAAATGTATTTATGGGAATAATATTTTTTTTTTTCTTCTTTATTTAGGAATTTTTTTTTAATTATTTTTTTACACACGGGGAATTTTTTTTTTTTACTTTTTTACTTTGTCCCAGGGGGGACATCACAGATCGCCAATCTGATAGTTTGCATAGCACTCTATCAGATCGGCGATCTCACTCACATCGCCGCAGGCTTACCAGCGCCTGCACGGCACCCGGAAGTACTCCCTGCAGGACCCGGATGCAGCCCCGCGGCCATTTTGGATCCGGGGCCTGCAGGGAGGAGACGCTCGGTACAAGCTGAGTACATTCCCTTGTACCGATCGTCTCAGGGAAGCCCGCAGGGAGCCCCCTCCCTGCGCGATGCTTCCCTGTACCGCCGGTACACCGCGATCATGTTTGATCGCGGTGTGCTGGGGGTTAATGTGCCGGGGGTGGTCCGTGACCGCACCTGGCACATAGTGCCGGATGTCAGCTGCGATTGGCAGCTGACACCCGGCCGCGATCGGCTGCGCTCCCTCCGTGAGCGCGGCCGATCGCTATGACGTACTATCCCGTCACTGGGAATTAAGTCCCAGGTCACCTTGACGGGATAGTACGTCATATGGGATTAAGGGGTTAAATAGAGGCCAGAAATGGCAGAATATTAAGCACACTTATATGTGATCCATGTATTGGACAAACCACAGTTTTAAATAGATGGATTTTTAACCCTGCAATATGGAAAGGATATGGTTGTACTTTGCAGTGCCAACAAGCAAATGGAGCAGAAAAACGGTGTTCTCTGGATTGCTTTTAAGCAATAATCAAGATTAAGATCAAATTTTAAGATTAAAAAAAATATTCCTGGCCCCTGATACCTGGGGATATGTTTAGAAATATCTGTAAAAGCAGCAGCAGACAGGACTGGAATGGACCCTCTTCCTATTTGCACTGCAGTCTGCCACATACACTTGGCTGCCTAGCACTGACATCTATGCAGATGGATTAGCCCTCATAAGGACTGTTAGTTGAGATGGATATGTGTATAATATATTGTGGTATACCTACACTAACTAAGAAACAAGCAAATCTCTTCCTAGCTCAGCAGCACCTCTCCCTACACTGCCTGATTCCGGAGTAGACTGTGACAAGCATGGCGGTGCCAGGTCTGATATATACCTGATGACGCTGTGCGGCCAGCCAATCATTGTTATGCCATAACCAACATGGCTGCGGCATTACTGTGTGTGACAGACAATCCCTGCATGTTCATTGGCTCTCTGAAGAGCACCAACCATGCAGGGAGGGTACCCAAGCTCCCGCCGAGCAACACTAGAAATACTTGGCGAACTCTGAGCATCTCGAATAGTGAGATGCTCGGGCGAGTACTGAGTAGTGGCGAGCATGCTCGCTCATCACTAATGATAAAGCATTGTTTTTTGCCTCATTTTTTATTTATTTTTTTATGGTGTTCCCTGAAGGGCTTAACTAGTGAGATAGTTTTATAGAGCGGGTCGTTACGGATGCGAAGATACCAAATATGTGTCCTTTTATTGTTTAATTTTTTTATTTACATAAAAAAATGTTTTTATTGGGAAAAAAAAATTTTTTTGTTCTTTATTTGTTTTTGTTTTTTTAATATTTTTACACTAATTAATATATGTTTTTTACTTTTTTACATTGTACCAGTGCAGCGCCCCAGAGTCCTGGTCGTTGCAGTACTGATGCTCCGCCGCTAAGGGGGGCTATGGTACGTCTGATGGCACTGAAGGAGTTCACCTGACCAGGTATCACAGACACCAATACACTTCACAGTCTGACCTCCAGGGGGAGCTAAGGGTGCTATGTATTAGGCCACTCCTCACAATCTGGTAAAACTGGGGGTTGGATAGGAAGTTAGTTAGAAGCTGACTGGGTTGGAACCAGGCAACATCCTGTGGCAGAGGGTGTTGCATGGGAAGATTCAGGGGGGTCCCTGTAAGGGGTGGGATCCTGACAGAGGCCTAGCGAACTGAGAGAACTTTATGGGACCGCGCCTGCACCTGATAGCGGCGGTACCCTAAGAAAGGACAAGAAGCGAGGTTTATTGTGCTGAGTGAGAAACGAGATCAACGCAACAAGGAGAAACACCAGTAGGAGTCGTGCTGTAAGATGAGGCAACATCCTACTGAGGCACGCAGCTGGTGGCCGGAACGCCGAGGAAGTATAGAGCTCCAGGCCTAACTTCAAACCTACGGCAGGACAGTCAGTTATAGGCGGGCTGTCTCACCCAAATCACCTAAGAAGACATAGGGGGCAACAACAGGAGAGGGGTGACACTAGGGTCCAGGAAGAGCTCCGAGCCTACCCGTCATACGGGTGCGTCCTAGCCATATCATCTGGGGGACGAAGAAGAACATCATAATCGAGTTGTGAGGGAACTTCAGAAACAGACACAACAGTTGTGGGGACTATCCCGTAAGCACAGCAGGGGAGGACCACAACACACATGCGCTAGAAGGTAGGCACAGATTTCCACCTGCAAAGGGAACTCTGGAGGTGCCATCGGACCGGCCGGACTCCCACAGCCCGGTTAACCGTATTCCGGACCGAGGATCCTGAAGCCTTCAGTAAAGAGGTAAAGAGACTGCAACCTGGTGTCCTCGTTATTTACTGCGACCTGCACCGCACCACTATAGCATCACCACCCACACCTTTCATTGGGCGCCCCTCAGCAGGGTCACGGACCGGGTCTAGCCACCGTGACAACCCCAGAGCAGAGACTCAGAGGCCCGGTACCGGGTACCCCTCGGCCCTGCGGCAGTGGGGGCACTACAACTTGGCGTCACGAACAGGATCTACTTAAGCCTGAAGAATCAGGTCATGTGTGCCTTGGAACTGTGATTTATTGTGCTTGGACTGTGACTTATTGTACAGACTGTGCATTGCCATTTACCGCCAAAAACCGCCGCCATTGCTGCGCTGAGGAGAGCGCAGGAGGAGAAGAGGGGCGTGGAGTAGGCGTGGACCAGCTGAAGAGCGCGAAAGACAATGGCCGCCCAGTCTAAATATTTCTGCACCGTGAGGACGTGTCCGTCAGCAGCCGAGATCCGCCTCCTAATCCTCAATGGAGGGCGGAGACAACGAAAACGGAACCGCCCACGATGGAGAGAGCGGGAAAAAAAACCAGGAAGCGACCCACGTGGAGGACGCCATGACCAGCTACTCAGACCAGGAATGCGGGCTCGGAGCGGAGGACTCCCCCAGACACCCGGACGAGCACAGTGATCAGCTCTCCGCGATTGGGACCGGCCTCCTGCAGATTGAAATGGAAGGCCTGATCGAACAACTCCTCCAGCTGCGGATGGAAGCGACGGCGGGGGACCCTCCCACGTCTGACCCTGCGTTGCCGCCGGAACCCCACCCGACGCCCCCATCGACCATATCACCAGCGGAGCCGATCAAGGAGGAGGGGCCTACACCGACTGGTGAGTCCGCCGACCCTGTCCCGCTGGCCGAGGGTCTGCTAATCGGCCCCGTCGCGGCACCCCCTCTCCCTGGGACCCATAGACTCCAGTGCCTGTTACCGTGGGAGGAGAGAACGGGTATGGAACACTTCATGAAAGCCCCAATTCCACCAATTGCCCTGCCGGGAGAGGTCTATGCGGAGCGTACAGTGTGCCGCTGGGTGAACCCAGGACCCGACCTTATGGGATTCCCCGGGGTGAAGACACATGAAGGGGAGATGGTGCAGTCCCTGAGCTGGGTCGGAATACCAGGCCCAGCTGGAACAGCAGTGGGAGAAGAGGGAAAAGGCGTACCAGGCTGGGCTAGAGGCCTACCACCAAAAGGACTTGGCGATCAAGGACCGGGCCCGCAAGGACCCCACCGCTCACCAGGCCCCGCGCAGGCAGGGCAATGTCGTCGCCTTCAAGCTCCGTGGAGGCTGGGGCTTTATAAAAGAGCCGAGCCTGTACGCCGAAGTCTTCGTCAACCGGCGGGATGTGGAGTCTCATCTCAGGGAAGGCCATCCAGACCGGGATCTCTACCCAGGGGACGACGTCACTTACACCCGGCACTTTGGGGAGAAGGGGTGGTTCGCCCTGAATGTCCATAAGAAGTGGGACCCCGTGACACCCCTGACTAAGGTGCCGGTGAAGCTGTCCCCCGTAGCGAAGGTGCCCCCTTGTGGTCATCCTGCAATCATCACCAAGACCACCGTGGCCACTCCAACGTGCACCATTATCAAAACCACGACCTGCAGCATCGTCACCTCAACCACCGTTGTGGCCAAGGAGGCGCCTCCTCAGGTGGTCGGTGCCTCTGCTGTCCCAGGACTGAAGACAGTGGGTACGCAGACACCCAGATGGGACAACGCTCCCCGTTACGCAGTACCAGGCGGCGGGCAATATCCAAAGGGGTTGCCTCCGCCGGTGCTGCCTCCTGAGTGGTTCAAGTAGATGTCCTAATCTTCTGAACATGTAAATAGTTAACTGTTTGTCTTTTTGCTGTTTTGCTGCTATGACCCGATTAGGGTTACACTTAAAGGGATCCCTTTGTTTACCCGGGATCCCTTCTTCTGCTTTTGTTTTTGTTTTTCGTCTTATCATTGTTGAAAAGAACTGCTGGATCATGAACACTGCATGATTACAAACTCATTGTAAATAGGTTGCACCTTCTTAAAGGTGCCCTCTACTGGTTTTACAAAATAAAGGACTCTTTGCGAAGAAACTGTTCCTGGAAACAGGACCAGAGTCCTTACTGCATACGGACTTGCAGCTTGAGAAGTTGCACTACCTCATAGAGACTTGGTCCCCTCTTAAAGGGAACATTTACCCATAGCACTCAAAGTATAATGATGCCTTAAGAGAAATAGTGATAATGCTTACATGTAAAGTTATATGTAGTCAGACAGTTGATAGTAAGAAATGTTTAATGATGTGTCAGAGAATGAGGACAGGAAGTGGACCCGTACGGGGTTAGTCGGTGTGTCCTCTTAGGAGCCATACAGAGATGGCTCAGTAATCTTGAACTGAGAGATGGATGATATGTTCTATACTGTGTATAGTAGCAGAAAGGCAGTAGGCCCGGGCGGAAAGGGGCGGTCCTGCAACAGAACGAGAGGCAGTAGGCCTGTGGCAGATAGACAGGCGGTCCTGCAGATGTAAAGATGGAAAATGAAGGGAAAGTTGATTAGCCTTATAGTGTTTTATAAGAAGGTCTTTAGTGGATTCAGTGTGTACGTCCTTAAAGGCAACATTAAATTATTGTTCAAAAATTTGCACTTAGTAGAATACCCGGTTGGGTAAGAAAAAGTTATTTATAGTACGTTATTTGAAGTATTTAACCATGTTTGTAACGTTCAAGTGTCCTCACCTCCCATAAAGGGAAGCTCTGTTCAAATTTGCTTATTGTTACTGTGTTTCAAAATTGTATGTCTTTTTGCTGACATGTATTGTTGTTTTCTTCCCAGTCCAGGAGTACTGGATTTAACCGGGAAGGGTGGGGGGAGTGCAGCGCCCCAGAGTCCTGGTCGTTGCAGTACTGATGCTCCGCCGCTAAGGGGGGCTATGGTACGTCTGATGGCACTGAAGGAGTTCACCTGACCAGGTATCACAGACACCAATACACTTCACAGTCTGGCCTCCAGGGGGAGCTAATGGTGCTATGTATTAGGCCACTCCTCACAATCTGGTAAAACTGGGGGTTGGATAGGAAGTTAGTTAGAAGCTGACTGGGTTGGAACCAGGCAACATCCTGTGGCAGAGGGTGTTGCAGGGGAAGATTCAGGGGGGTCCCTGTCAGGGGTGGGATCCTGACAGAGGCCTAGCAAACTGAGAGAACGTTACGGGACCGCGCCTGCACCTGATAGCGGCGGTACCCTAAGAAAGGACAAGAAGCGAGGTTTATTGTGCTGAGTGAGAAACGAGATCAACGCAACAAGGAGAAACACCAGTAGGAGTCGTGCTGTAAGACGAGGCAACATCCTACTGAGGCACGCAGCCGGTGGCCGGAACGCCGAGGAAGTATAGAGCTCCAGGCCTAACTTCAAACCTATGGCAGGACAGTCAGTTATAGGCGGGCTGTCTCACCCAAATCACCTAAGAAGACATAGGGGGCAACAACAGGAGAGGGGCGACACTAGGGTCCAGGAAGAGCTCCGAGCCTACCCGTCATACGGGTGCGTCCTAGCCATATCATCTGGGGGACGAAGAAGAACATCATAATCGAGTTGTGAGGGAACTTCAGAAACAGACACAACAGTTGTGGGGACTATCTCGTAAGCACAGCAGGGGAGGACCACAACACACAAGCGCTAGAAGGTAGGCACAGATTTCCACCTGCAAAGGGAACTCTGGACCGGCCGGACTCCCACAGCCCGGTTAACCGTATTCCGGACCGAGGATCCTGAAGCCTTCAGTAAAGAGGTAAAGAGACTGCAACCTGGTGTCCTCGTTATTTACTGCGACCTGCACCTCACCACTACAGCATCACCACCCACATCTTTCTTTGGGCGCCCCTCAGCAGGGTCACGGACCGGGTCTAGCCACCGTGACAACCCCAGAGCAGAGACTCAGAGGCCCGGTACCGGATACCCCTCGGCCCTGCGGCAGTGGGGGCGCTACACCAGGATGGGACATTATTGCATAGCATCAGATCGTTGATCTGATGCTCTGCAATGCTGCATCACATCAACATCTGAGAGTCAGGGAAGGAGGAATCTCAGGCCCTGCTCTGAGCAGGCACTGACACGTCACCTTCCCTGAAGGACCCCACTACCATCCATGGAGCAATCAGGACAAATCAATCGCATCACATTGTCATGAAGGAAGCAACACAGCAAGCCAACTTCCTGCGCGATGCTCCTCTATGTCGCTGTCACTACTGACAGTGTCATCAGAGGGGTTAAATGCACTCACACAAAGGGTCAGCACTCACACAAAGCTGACACCCACACCAGATCGCCGCGGCGCTCAGCATGAGGCCTCGCAATCGCGGTACCGTACATATACTGGTCTCGCAATTCAATATATGCACAGTGTATGTTAGGAAGGGGTTAAAGCAGTGAGGTAGAAAAAATGAAAATTTTATTTTTTTCCTTCAAAAATGTTGCTTTAGTCCCAAATTTTGCATTTTTACAAGGCTAACAGGAGAAAATGAACTGTACATTTTGGTGTGCAATTTCTCCTGAGTATGTCAATACCTCCATATGTGGTGAAAAACTACCGTTTTTACTCAGAACGAGAAAGAGTACCATTTGACATTTGGAATGAAAAATTGGTTGGAATAGCTAGCAGATGCCAAGTCGTGTTTGCAGAGTCTCTAATGTGTTTAATCAATAGAAAATAACACAAGTGACCCCATTTAGGAAAATACACCCCAAGGAAATTATCTAGGAAGTTATCTAGAGATTTGGTGAGCAACTTCAACTTGCAGGTGCTTCACAAATCTTGTAATTAGAGATGGGCGGATCCCTGACAGTTCAAATTCACCGCAGTGAAATTCTCCTGGTAAACTGCAGTGAACTCGCCTCTACACCATGAGACTTTTTCTCACTGTGCTAGCGGTGATCTCACGTGAGCGAAGTCTCTGCAGTTCATTGGCCTGGCTGGGAATGCAGCCTCAGTGACCTGCGACTCAGCAGCTCATTCACCAGTGGTTCTCAGCCTGAACAGTCGCATCATGGCACTGTGCAGGTTGAAAAATGTTAATCCCCAGACATGGATTATGGCATGGGACAAAACAACAGACAGGTGAGGGATATTGTTGTTTTTTATTTTTGTTTTGTTACAGGAGACAAGGGATTCACTGGAATAGGCGTTTGGTGAGTAGATCTGTTTGTTATTTTTAAACAAAAAAGGAAAACTTTTGTTTTTATTTCAAATAAAAGACTTTATACCCGCTGTGTGTTCATTTACAATATAAATATAGGATTGGTAATGAATAGGTGTCTACATTTGAAGAGCTTCTGACATGCCAAAAGAGCACAAACCCCTACCAATGACTTCATTTTGGAAACTTCACCTTTTAGGGATTCACAAAAGTGTATAATTTGGGGCTGAGTCAATGAAAAAAAATTACCATTTTTTTCCACTGAAATGTTGCTTTGGTCCCAAGTTTTTTTAACTTTCAAAAGGGATAATAGGAGAAAACGAATGTTCCGCAATTTATCCTGAACATGCCAATGCCCACATAAATTGTCAAAAACTACTTTTGAGGTGCAGTGCAAAGCTCAGAAGGGATGAAGCTCCATATTGGAGTTCAGATTTTGCTGGAATGGTTTGAGGTTGCCATGTCACATTGGCAAAGCCCCTGAGATGGCAGAACACTGGAACCTCCCATAAGTGACCCCATTTTCCAAACTACACCCACCAATTAATTCATCTAGGAGTGCAGTGAGCATGTTGACACCACATGTGCCTCATAGTATTTTAAACCATTGGGCGATGAAGAAAAGGTAATTACATTTTTACCACTAAAATGTTATTTTAGTTCCAATTTTTTTATTTTTTTAAGGGCTAATAGGAAAAAATGGACCTCACAGTTTGTTGTCCAATTTCTCATGAGTGTGTTAATACCCTATATGTAATCAGAGAATAGTTTTCACGCACAATGCAAAGCTCAGAAGGGAAGGAGCACCAAATCATAGTGTAAATTTTGCTGTTATGGTTTTGCGGATGTCATGACCCACTGAAGAGCATCTTAGGTGCTAGAACAAAACAACCCCCCCAAAAATGACCCCATTTTACAAACCATACCTTTCATTGAATTAATCTAAGGGTGCAGTGATCATGTTGATGCAGCGCCCTAGAGTTCTGGTCGTTGCAGTACTGACGCTCCGCCGCTAAGGGGAGTGATGGTACGTCTAATGGCACTTAAGGAGTTCACCTGACCAGGTATCACAGTCACACTTTACACTTCACATTCTGGACACCGGGGGAGCAAAGGGTTCTATGCATTAGGCCACTCCTCACAATCTGGTAAAACTGGGGGCTGGATAGGAAGTTAGTCAGAAGCTGACTGGGTTGGAACCAGGCAACATCCTGTGTGCAGAGGGTGGTGCGGGGGAAGATTCAGGGGGGTCTCTGTCAGGGGTGGGATCCTGACAGTGGCCTAGCGAACAGAACAGAACATTACAGAGCCGCGCCTGCACTCGAATGCGGTGGCATCCTAAGAAAGGAAAAGAAGCGAGGTTTACTGTGGAGAAGTGAGAAACGAGATCGCAGCAAAAAGGAGATAAAGCCAGTAGGAGTCGTGCCATAAGATCGAGGCAACATCCTACTGAGGCACTTAGCCGGTGGCCGGAACACCGAGGAAGTATTAGGCTCCAAGCAATACTTCAAACAGCGGCAGGACAGTTAATTTTAGGTTGGCTGTCTCACCTAAATCACCTAAGCAGACATCGGGGGCAATTGTGGGAGAGGGGCGACGCTAGGGTCCCAGAAGAACTCCAGGCCTACCCGTCATACGGGTGCGTCCTATCCATATCATCTGGGGGACGGAGAAGAACATCAGAATAGATACGAGTTGTGAGAGAAGAACATCAGAAACAGACACAACAGTTGTGAGGACTATCCCGTGGTGCTCAGCAGGGAGGTACTACAACACACAGACACTAGAAGGTAGGCACTGATTTCCACCTGCAAAGGGAACTCTGGATGTGCCTTCGGACCGGCCAGTCTCAGCCAGCCCTGTTAGCATTGATCTGGATTGAGGATCCTGAAGCCTTCAGTAAAGAGGTAAAGAGACTGCAACCCTGTGTCCTCGTTATTCATCGCGACCTGCACCACGCACCATCATCTCATCTTTCATTGGACGCCCCTTAGCAGGGTCACGAACCGGGTCTTGCCACCGTGACGACCCCAGAACTGAGACAGAGAGGCCCGGTACCGAGTACCCCGCGGCCCTGCGACTGGGGGCGCTCCATTGACACTTCGGGTGTGTCCCAGAATTTTATACCATTGAACAGTGAAAAACAAATAATTACCACAAAAATGTTGTTTTAGCCCCAGATTGTACATTTTCACAAGGGGAAATGGATAGAAATGGAACCAAATTGGTCACACAAATTCTGCTGAATGTGGCAGGAAACCATATGTGGCTGCACAGTACTATTTAGCCACATGACGAGACTCGAGAGAAGGAGTGCCTTTTGACTCTTGTAGCACATATTTTCCTGTGGACTCCATATACAGAGCCCCTAAGTGCCAGAAGAGCAGAATCCCCCCTCAAGTGAACTCATTTTGAAAGTTATTCCCCTCTGGGAATTTATCTGCAGGTGTAGTGATGATTTTGACTCCATGCGCTTTCCAGAAATGAACTGCAATAAATGTTGCTAAGTTAAAATTGCATTTCTGCCATTGTGGTGCCTGTACATTGTAGTGCACATATGTTGCAGTGCCCAGTATGTTATGCCCAGCTAGTGCTTCTAGTGATATGCATCCATATATTAAGTGGGCTCATCATCACTACAGAAATGCCAAACATGGACACTAAATGTGGTTTAGGCACACTGGGGCTCACAAGGAAGGTGGCACTTTGATTTGGGAGCACAACATTTGCTGGATTTCTTTGGGGTGTGAGGAGCCATAGCACTTTGCCAGAGCCTTTGTGGTGCCAGTAATATGAAACCCCCCTATATATCCATGAACAGCTGGCAGACCTGAGTGGGGACTTGCATTATTTGTGGATTGAGTTGAAGCTTTTATTGGGAACATTTTACATAATATTTTGGATCACATTTATCCTGCGCCCTACGTAGGGCACTTCCATAAGGATTTCCGTATAATCTCCAAATGATGTGATTCAGCTGAAACATCCATATCCAATCACTATTATAAGGCAGCAGAGTTACTCTGTACTCCATCTGGCCAAAGCTGTGACCCGACCACACTTTTATGCACGCTTAAATAGATGGACAGCCCAGATCATAGGCCAGAAGGCATCCATAGGGTCTCCATCTACCTCATTATAGGAAATCTTCCATCAGGGGCTCCATCTGAATCATATATTTTAGAGATTTACATGGAAACCCTGTTGTAATCGATCAGTGTAGAGTGCAGGATAGGTGTAAAGCTAGCCTTACTGCCTTCTTTGGAAGGAAGAATGAACAAATTAACAGAAGGTGAAGAATTTGATATTTATTTTTTACACTGTTGCTCATGCAATGTAAGTGATTAGACAACTTTTTTCATTGGGTTGGTGTGATTACATTAAAACCAGATTTATATAGGGTTTTTTTTAATGTTTGGCTGCTGTCACACTAAAAGACGCTTTATTTTTGCATCTCCATATTTTGAGAGCTATAATATTTCAACCTTTCTGCCGACAGAGTCATGTGAAAGCTTATTTTGGCTGGAAGAGCTGATGTTAAATTGGTACCATTTTCAGGAACATAACCTTTTTGAACGCTTTTTATTCTGATTTTTGTGAGGCAAAATTAACAAAAAATTAGGAATTTTTTTATGCCATTCACCATTTGGTAAAAGTGATAAGACAGCTTTATTCTTTGGGTGAGAACGATTACAGCAATATCAGAGTTATATAATTTGATTTATGTTTTGCCACTTTTACACAATAAAAAAAATTGTTTTTTGCATTGCTTTATTCTAAGAACCATAGATTTTTTTTTTATTTCCCCGCTAACAGAGCTGTACTTTAGCTTGTTTTTTTTGTGGTACAAGATGACATTTTCAGAGATACCATGTTATTTTATATTTGACTTTTTGATCGTGTTTTATTGGTATGATGAAAAAGCATAGTTTTTGACAATTTGGTTTTTTTTTTTTTACATTGTTCACTGAAGGGGGTTAAATATTGTGACAGTTTTATAGATCAGATCATTCCGGATGTGGCAATATCAAATGTATGCACTTTATTTGTTTATTTTTGCTTTTATATAAAGATACATATTTATGGATATACACTGCTCAAAAAAATAAAGGGAACAGTAAAATCCCACATTCTAGATATCACTGAATGAAATATTCCAGTTGTAAATCTTTATTCATTACATAGTGGAATGTGCTGAGAACAATAAAACCTTAAAATGGCCAAAGAAATGCCACCCCACACTACTACTGACCCACTGCCAAATCGGTCATGCTGAAGGATGTTGCAGGCAGCAGATCACTCTCCACGGCGTCTCCAGACTCTGTCACGTCTGTCACATGTGTTCAGTGTGAACCTGCTTTCATCTGTGAAGAGCACAGGGCACCAGTGGCGAATTTGCCTATACTGGTGTTCTGTGGCAAATAGCAAGCATCTTGCACGGTGTTGGGCTGTGAGCACAACCCCCATCTGTGGATGTCAGGCACTCAGACCATCCTCATGGAGTCAGCTTCTAACTGTTTGTGCAGACACATGCACATTTGTGGCGTGCTGGAGGTCATTTTGCAGGGCTCTGGCAGTGCTCCTCCTGTTCCTCCTTGCACAAAGACTGAGGTAGCGGTCCTGCTGCTGGGTTGTTGCCCTCCTACGACCCCCTCCACGTCTCCTGGTGTACTGGTCTGTCTCCTGGTAGCGCCTCCAGCTTCTGAACACTACGCTGACAGACACAGCAAACCTTCTTGCCACAGCTCGCATTGATGTGCCATCCTGTATGAGCTGCACTATCTGAGGCACTTGTGTAGGTTATAGAGTCCAACTCATGCTACCACGAGTGTGAAAGCACAACCAACATTCAACAGTGACCAAAATATCAGCCAGAAAGCATTGGTACCGAGATGTGGTTTGTGGTCCCCACCTGCAGAACCACTCCTTTATTGAGTGTGTCTTGACAATTGCCAATGATTTCCAACTGTTGTCTATTCCATTTGCACAACAACATGTGAAATTGATTGCAAAACAGTGTTGCTTCCTAAGTGGACAGTTTGATTTTACAGAAGTTCGATTTACTTATAGTTATAGTCCGCTGTTTAAGTGTTCCCTTTATTTTTTTGAGCAGTGTAGTTATTTTTTTTCCATTTTTTTAGTATTTTGTGATTTATTTTTTATATTTTCATATTTTTTAAATTAGTCCCTCTATCAGACTGACTTTAACTTTTACTACTCTGATCCTTGGTATCATGCATTGCAATGCACCAGCATTGCAATGCATTATACCTGTCAGTGCCACACTGACAGAAGCCTTTTAAAACCATGCTCCTGGCATAGCCTATGAAGACTACCATCACTGGCAGCCCCATTTGCTGTGCCAAGAATGAATGCCATGACGTGCCTACATGTCATCGGTCAGGAACCCCTATCCGACCATGAGGTATACATAATGTCAACTGTCATGAAGGGGTTAAACAAAAATCCAAAGTTTACAATAAAAAAATATTGCTTTTTGTTGTCATTTTCCAAGACCCATAATATTTTTACCTTTCTGTTGATGGAGCTGTCTGAGTGCTTATTTTTTGATTGGCAAGCTCATTTTATTGATATTATTTTGGAGTAGATACCACATTTTAACTCTTCTTATTGCATTCTATTTTATGGAAGTGTGGCACTGAAAAGAAATTGCAATTTTTGAGTCTCAATTTTTCTTCTCTTTACAGTATGAGTTAATTAATTTTATATGTTCTATAAAACTTTTTTGAAAACGATGACACCAAAATGTATTTTTAAAAAAAAATATTTATGATCTGTGTTTTTATATATACACTGCTCAAAAAAAAAATAAAGGGAACACTTAAACAACAGAATATAACTCCAAGTAAATCAAACTTCTGTGAAATCAAATTATCCACTTAGGAAGCAACACTGTTTAACAATCAATTTCACATACTGTTGTGCAAATGGAATAGACAACAGATGGAAATTATTGGCAATTATCAAGACACACTCAATAAAGGAGTGGTTCTGCAGGTGGGGACCACAGACCACATCTCAGTACCAATGCTCTCTGGCTGATGTTTTGGTCACTTATGAATGTTGCTTGTGCTTTCACACTCGTGGTAGCAAAAGACGGACTCTACAACCCACACAAGTGGCTCAGGTAGTGCAGCTCAACCAGGATGGCACATCAAAGCGACCTGTGGCAAGAAGGTTTGCTGTGTCTGTCAGCGTAGTGTCCAGAGGCTGGAGGCGCTACCAGGAGACAGGCCAGTACACCACGAGACGTGGAGGAGGCTGTAGGATGGCAACAACCCAGCAGCAGGACCGCTACCTCAGCCTTTGCGCAAGGAGGAACAGGAGGAGCACTGCCAGAGCCCTGCAAAATGACCTCCAGCAGGCCACTAATGTGCATGTGTCTGCACAGACGGTTAGAAATGACTCTATGAGAGTGGTCTAAGTGCCTGATGTCCACAGATGGGGGTTGTGCTCACAGCCCAACACTGTGCAGGATCCTTGGCATTTTCTACAGAACACCAGGATTGGCAAATTCGCCACTGGCGCCCTGTGCTCTTCACAGATGAAAGCAGGTTCACACTGAGCACATGTGACAATTGTGACAGAGTCTGGAGACGCCGTGGAGAGCGATCTGCTGCCTACATCCTTCAGCATGACCCGTTTGGCAGTGGGTCAATAATGGTGAGGGGTGGCATTTCTTTGGAGGGCCGCAGAGCCCTCCATGTGCTCACCAGAGGTAGCCTGACTGCCATTAGATACCGAGATGAGATCCTCAGAGCCCTTGTGAGACCATATGCTGGTGCGGGTTCTTCCTAATGCAGCACAATGCCAGACCTCATGTGGCTGGAGTGTGTCAGCAGTTCCTGTAAGATGAAGGCATTGAAGCTATGGACTGGCCCGCCCGTTCCCCAGACCTGAATCCGATTGAACACATCTGGGACATCATGTCTCGCACCATCCACCAATGTCACATTGCACCACAAACTGTCCAGGAGTTGGCGGATGCTTTAGTCCAGGACTGGGAGGAGATCCCTCAGGAGACCATCCGCCGCCTCATCAGGAGCATGCCCAGGCATTGTAGGGAGGTCATACAGGCAGGTGGAGGCCACACATGCTACTGAGCATCATTTCCCTGTCTTGAGGCGTTTCCACTGAATTTGGATGAGCCTGTAACTTCATTTTCCACTTTGATTTTGAGCATCATTCCAACTCCAGACCTCCGTGGGATATCAGTTGTAATTTATGTTGATTATTTTTAGTTTTTATTGTTCTCAACACATTTCACTATGTAATGAATAAAGATTTAAAACTGGAATATTTCATTCAGTGTTATCTAGGATGTGGGATTTTAGTGTTCCCTTTATTTTTTTGAGCAGTGTATTTTTAAACCTTTTTAATTGTGTGTATTGTAATACCACAGTAATTTCATTTTCATCTGGCAGGTTCTCCACAAACCCCTTAATCCACTCCATGATGACCTGTCACAAAGAGGAACTGTCACCAAGTGAAAAATTTACAGTTTTTTGTTTTATTACACTGCTTCCCTGAGTATTAAGTCACCACATTGTTCCAGAGATCTAGGTAATTTTATTTTGCATGCCTAATTTGCAAATATTGAATATATTCATAAAGATAATAAATATTTGCTTATTATTGTATAATTAATAAGCAAAATTAGCATAATAAAGACAATACAAAATTAGGATATTGAGAGCGCTAAATAAAAAAAACATCTCTGGAATCATATGGCAAATTAATAAAACAAAATAGAAAAAAGATATGCAGTGAAGCAGCAATAATAAAACACGAGTAAAAAGTGACTACTTTTCACCTACGACAGGTGCACTTTAACCTCTTAACCCCCAAGGGTGGTTTGCACGTTAATGACCGAGCCAATTTTTACAATTCTGACCACTGTCCATTTATGAGGTTATAACTCTGGAACACTTCAACAGATCCTGATGATTCTGACACTGTTTTCTCGTGACATATTGTACTTCATGACAGTGGTAAAATTTATTCAACATTACTTGCATTTATTTGTGAAAAAAATGGAAATTTGGCAAAAATTTAGCAAATTTCGCAATTTTGCAAATTTGAATTTTTATGCCCTTAAATCACAGAGATATGTCACACAAAATACTTAATAAGTAACATTTCCCACATGTCTGCTTTAAATCAGAACAATTTTGGAACCAAAATTTTTTTTTGTTAGGGAGTTATAAGGGTTAAAAGTTTACCAGCAATTTCTCATTTTTACAACACCATTTTTTTTAGGGACCTCATCTCATTTGAAGTTACTTTGAGGGGTCTATATGATAGAAAATAACCAAGCTTGATGCCAATCTAAAAACTGCACCCCTCAAGTTGCTTAAAACCATATTCAAGAAGTTTATTATCCTTTCAGGTGCTTCACAGGAATTGTTGGAATGTTTTAAAAAAATGAACATTTAACTTTTTTTCACAAAAAATTTAATTCAGCTCCAATTCGTTTTATTTTACCAAGGGTAACAGGAGAAATTGGACCCCAAAAGTTGATGTACAATTTGTCCTGAGTACGCTGGTACCCCATATGTTGGGGTAAACCACTATTTGGACGCAGGGCTAGGAGAGGGAAGGAGCGCCGTTTGACTTTTCAATGCAAAATTGACTGGAATTGAGATCGGATGCCATGTCGCGTCTGGAGAGCCCCTGATGTGCCTAAACATTGAAACCCCCCCACAAGTGACACCATTTTGGAAAGTAGACCCCCTAAGGAACATATCTAGATGTGTGGTGAGCACTTTGACCCACCAAGTGCTTTACAGAAGTTTATAATGCAGAGCCGTAAAAATAAAAAATCATATTTTTTCACAAAAATGATCTTTTTGCCCCCAATTTTTTATTTTCCCAAGGTACCAGAAGAAATTGGACCCCAAACGTTGTTGTGCAATTTGTCCTGAGTATGCTGATACCCCATATGTGGGGGGGAACCACTGTTTGGGTGCATGGCAGAGCTCGGAAGTGAAGGAGCGCCGTTTGACTTTTCAATGCAAAATTGACTGAAATTGAGATGGGAAGCCAGATTACGTTTGGAGAGCCCCTGATATACTTAAACAGTGGAAACCCTCAAATTCTCACTGAAACCCTAACTCAAATACACCCCTAACCCTAATCCCAACCCTAACCATAACCCTATCCACACCCCTAACACGAACATCCCTAATCCCAACCACACCCCTAACCCCAAAACACACCTAACCCCAACACACCCCTAACCCTAATCCCAACCATAACTTTAACCACACCCTTAACCCTAATCCCAACCCTAATTCCAACTGTAAATGTAATCAAAACCTTAACTTTAGCCCCAAACCTAACTCTAACTTTAGCCCCAACACTAACCCTAACTTTAGCCCCAACCCTAACCTTAACTGTAGCCCCAACCCTAACTGTAGCCCAAACCCTAACTTTAGCCCAAACCCTAACCCTAACTTTAGCCCCAACCCTAACCCTAACTTTTAGCCCCAACCCTAATCCTACCTTTAGCCCCAACCCTAACCCTAATGGGAAAATGGAAATAAATACATTTTTTAAAATTTTATTATTTTTCCCTAACTAAGGGGGTGATGAAGGGGGGTTTGATTTACTTTTATAGCGGGTTTTTTAGTGGATTTTTATGATTGGCAGCCGTCACACACTAAAAGACGCTTTTTATTGCAAAAAAGTTTTTTGCGTCTCCACATTTTGAGAGCTATCATTTTTCAATATTTTGGTCCACAGAGTCATGTGAGGTCTTGTTTTTTGCGGGACAAGTTGATGTTTTTATTGGCACCATTTTCGGCCACGTGACATTTTTTGATCACTTTTTATTCTAATTTTTGTGAGGCAGAATGACCAAAAACCAGCTATTCATGAATTTCTTTGTGGGGGCGTTTATACCATTCCACGTTTTGGTAAAATTGATCAAGCAGTTTTATTCTTCGGGTCAGTACGATTACAGCAACACCTCATTTATATCATTTTTTAATGTTTTGGCACTTTTATACAATAAAACTATTTTATATAAAAAATAATTATTTTGGCATCGCTTTATTCTGAGGACTATAACTTTTTTATTTTTTCGCTGATGATGCTATATGGCGGCTCGTTTTTTGCGGGACAAGACTTTTTGATCACATGTTATTCCACTTTTCGTTCGGGGGTATGATATTAAAGCGTTGTTTTTTGCCTCTTTTTTTTATTTTTATGGTGTTCACTGAAGGGGTTAACTAGTGGGACAGTTTTATAGGTCGGGTTGTTACGGACACGGCAATACTAAATATGTGTACTTTTATTGTTTTGTTTTTTTATTTAGATAAAGAAATGTATTTATTGGAACAATATTTTTTTTTCGTTTATTTAGGAATTTTTTTAATTTTTTTTTACATATGTAATTTTTTTCTTACTTTTTTACTTTGTCCCGGGGGGGACATCATACTATAGTGTCAGATTGCTGATCTGACACTTTGCAAAACAGTGTGTCAGATCAGCAATCTGACAGGCACTGCAGGGAGGCTTTCCGGCGCCGCAGAGCAGGCGCTTGAGAGCCACCTTCCTTCAGGACCTAGAAGGTCCCCCGTGGCCATTTTGGATCCGGGGCCTGCATGGAGGAGGAGGTAGGAGACCCTCAGAGCAACACAATCACATCGCGTTGCTCCGAGGGTCTCAGGGAAGCACGCAGGGAGCCCCCTCCCTGCGCAATGCTTCTCTTTGCTGCCGGAATGCTGCAATCATGTTTGATCGCAGTGTTCCAGGGGTTAATGTGCCGGGAGAGGTCCATGACCGCTCCTGGCACATAGTGCCAGATGGCAGCTGTAATAGTGAACGCGGCTGATCGTGCTGGACGTACAATCCCGTCACTGGGAATTAAGTCCCAGGTCACCTCGACGGTATAGTACGTTCAATGGGATTAAGGGGTTAAGGGGAACCTTTCAGGTCCCTGTGCCCCCAGAACCACCAGCATTTGTCTGCAGAGAATAACCAATCTGGCGCAGTGTGCCTCTCTGAAGCTGGCACGCGTACACCCAGCTTAGGAAGATCAATTGTGAGGGGAAGCAGCCGCGTGCAAGCGCTAGCTAAGCATAGCACTAGCGATGATGCCTGCAATTATACGTTTTGTTGTCATGCCCACAGGGGCATGACATCATGCAAAGTGGGTGGACTAGTCTGAGGACACTAACTCCTCCTCGACTAGTCAAAGCCATCATTTACATATCACAAACAGACTTTAGAAATACTTTTCTAAAGATCTTTTTATGTATATAATGTAACGCAAGGACTTTTAGACATGGAATTTATATTTGCAGACATAACTGATGGTTTTTCTGGGTACATAGGCAACCAGACAGGTTCTCTTTAACTTCAATAATATTAAAAACAGCAAAACCAAAGAAATGAGCATAAGTAGGTATACATGCCATGTGTAAGAGCACATTGACACTGTGGCTATTTCACAAACAAAACCAAAGAAAAATAAAATGAGCATATACTGTACCTTGTGGTAAGTAAATAAGTAAATATTAATAGTCAATGTAAATAACAAAGGGTACTTAGTTAACACAATTTTGATATAAAAAGAAAGTGTAAAAGCCATTCCACCATGATGAGGTGTGCCCAATCAGGACAGTCCTATCCCTGTTTCTGTTTGCATCATGTGCAAATAAAGGAGTTGCCTGCCTTTCCTTTGAGCTTCACAGGATCCGGGTGAAGTGTCAGTGGATGCGCTGCTGATGAATATATTCAGATAGTCGATGATATTTTCAAAAGTTTTATTGGGCAGGTTTCAGGCCAACACGCTTCAAAGTCATACACAGGACCTCTTCATCAGGACAAAATTAGGTTATGTCCTGATGAAGAGGTCCTGTGTATGATTTCGAAACGCGTTGACCTGAAACCTGTCCAATAAAGCTTTTGAAACTACCATCGTCTATCTGAATATATTCATCAGCAGCGCATCCACTGACACTTTACCCGGATCCTGTGACACTCTTTCCTTATGGACCTGTGTCTTGCAGCGGCTGATATGTGCTAAACATGTTGCTTAGGTGCAACTTCATCAGGTGTGCAGATTCCTTTTTTCTCTGCACCTTATTGTGTTAGCAGTTAAGACCCTAGTGCGCTCTGTTTTTCCTGGTTTCCCATATCTATTTCCTTTGAGCTGGGCATTATATTGATGTGGTCTCTCATGTCTGTGTGTCCACTAGTTGGACCAAGTCCTTCTCAGCCCTTATCCACCTGCATGTCACTTGACAAACGGTAAGGTTTCTAATATTAGAGTTATTACTGTCCCAATTACTGTCACCGTTTCGCGGTGGGATGGCTTTCACATTTTTTTTTTAACAAAAAACATGTTAACTAAGTGCTGTATATTATTTTCATGCACTATGCTGTTTATTTATTTACTGCAGGGTGTTTAATCATTATGTTTCTGTCTTAGTTTTTTTCTAATACCTACCAGAGAGAGTGAAGCCATACAGTACCTAGTTAACACTATTTTCATGAAAGTACCAGAACAGTCATATCCTGGCTCTGGTATTAAAACCTCATGTTTTGCAGCTGACCTAAAAAAAGATAAGAGTAGAGCAGGACTCTGGCCCAAATGTTCAAACACTTGTCCATGGGAAGCTATGCAGTTGAAATGCTAATTCAAAAAGTGTGACCACACCCCTGTTTATACAAGATACAAGAAACTACAGAAAATCCAAAGAAATGAGGAGGGTCATAAATTGGTATGCATGCAGTGTATAAGAGCACTTTCCCACTGTGCCCATTTCACAGACAAAACCCAAGAAAAAAACAAAATGAACATATAACCTGTAGTAAGTTAGTAAGTCCCAATTGGATACACCATGTCGCGGTGGGATAATATTGACGATTTGACACTTTTTTTGATCAAAATAGTGTTAACTAAGTACCCTATGTTATTTATATTTACTATTACTATTTCATTATTTACTTACTACAAGGTATTTGCTCATTTTATTTTTTTCTTGGGTTTTGTCCGTGAAAATTAAAAAGAGATTACTCTATTTTTGGAGATATTGTGTTCTGTATGAATATATATGTCTCGGATATATAGCTCTATTAAAAAATGTCTTGAGAGCAATGGCAAAATAAAGTCATGTATAATAATCATTCACAGTTCTGCAATTCATAATTAGCTGGGAATTGCTGGGAAGTAGCAAATGTTATATATCCAGCTAGGATATGCCGTGAATGTTTCTAATTAATTTTTTCTTATCTTTCAGATAAAGCAGATGCATTATATAATCCCTTAGATTAGCAGATTTCTTGCTAGTAAAACAATAGGTATTCTTGTACCACCTAGTGTTATTAAGTCTGACAGTTCATTTGCTACTGGTGGCATCTAGGTTTCCTGCTGTAAAAGTATCATGAATCGGTGTCTAGAAAAATTAAAGATCTTCTGGCTCTTAAACACTTGCTCCTAGAAAAATGTTTAATATGGGTTAAAATGTTTTAAATTGTACTCCTTTTTTTCTTTGTGACGGTATTTAATGGATATTAAGCAGTGACAAAGTGTGTATTAGACATTATCATCATTTAAGTGCAAACTTACTGTAGAACTAGAACATAATTTTTTTTATCAAATTAAATCTGTAAATATTAACATTAATGTAAAATAAAATTCTACCAGTCCTGGCTGTGGATTATGGTGATCTGAACACCTACTTTGCCCATCACTGGTAGTAATTTTCATGCCAAGTTTTCATGGTAAACAGTGAGGTAGAAATATCCATAATTTCATAAACTGCATCATTTTATGGGAAAGCACAAACAGAACCAAACTTATCAAACGGATGAAGCAAGATACATTTGGTGTAACTTGCTAGTAAATAGTTTACTCTTCGGGCGCAGTCAGACGGCCATATAAATCGGACTGAGATCAGACCACAGTGCACAGAATGGCCAGTCGTTCTGAACTCATCATGATTTATATCTGGCTAAGCCCTTACTTAGAATACCTTACTGTATGCCTGCTGTATGATACACGAGCCACACCTCTTTTTGCAAGACAAAAAGGTAAAAGAAATGTCTACAACACGTAATAAAATTGCCATTGAGAAAATAAAAAGTTAGAAGTAATATTTCACAGCAGTGACTATACTTATGTATGTAGGGATTTATTGTTATCATCTGTATGATGTTCACTAATATAATATAAAAAGCAGTTTAAAATTTTGACATATGCTCCAGTTTGTTTTTTGATATTTGGTTGTGGAGGATAATGGAGAGTAACTATTGGAAGCACTAGTTATGCAATGAACAGAGAAGAGGACTTTTGAAAAATATTGAATGGAAATATTTTGTCCATGAACTAAAATACTCAGCAATCTGTAAATAGTGTTTTCCTCTACAGTAAACATTAATCATACTGTAGTGTTCATTACTAGAGATGAGCAAACCTGTACTGTACTGTACTGTACTGTAGCTTGGGGTTTATACTGGACACCTAGTAACGAACCCTAAACACAGACATTTCACTGGAAGTCGAGTCTACTCTTCGGGTTCGTATGCTGCCTAAAGTTTGTTGAAAGGCTGCAGTACAGCCAATCAACAAGCTTTTAGGCCATGGGCATTTCCGGAGCAATAACAGCCTTGTCAAGTATTGGCATGGTTGTGTTTGTCCAGGGCACCATGTGACCCGGACTGTATAAATGCCAGATCACTGCAAACACCGGCATTCTGCTCTGCTTATTGTAGGGACAGGACATAGCTGGGGGGAGGGACAGTATTAGGTTTTGTATGTGCCCAGTTTCCAAAAAGGCTATCAGTATACACTCTGCTCAACTGTGTGTGGGAGTAGTATGCCTAACCAATTTGTTCTACTATGCACCTTTGCCTATGGCAGCAGTGTGTGTAAAAACAAATTATTCTACTCTGCACACATGGCTGTGGCAGTAGTGTGCCTAACAAATTTTTTCTACTCTGCACACGTGTCTCTGGAAGTAGTTTGCGTAAAAACAAATTGTTCTACTCCGCAGGCATGTCTGTAGGAGAAGTTGTAACAACTCTTCTGGCATCATGGTATGGCCTCTCATCTCTCACACTATCCTACCCACTGCTCCAAGTCATGATGTGGTTTCTGTTTCGTGCCAGCTCCATATTCTGTGCCTCTGCTCTCTGCATGCTTCCTGGCTGTGTGCATAGGGGGGCGGCGCCTGAACTCTCTGGTTCTTATAGGAATCAGATGCACCTGTCTAATCTGTTCCTGACCTATTACCAAGAGGCCTCCAGTATTTAGTACAGCTCCACCCAGTGGACTGGGCCTGTGCAATGTGTTAGCTCAGTTTGTGTTTAGCTTCTGAGTTTACCAGGCCTTGCTCTGTGTTTCTCCCTCTCTAGAGGCTTTTCTCAGTGTTCTTGCCTTGATATTGTTGTCTGCCCTCCAGGAGGCAGAATATCCTGGTCCTGTGTCTTTGTTCTTGTTCCTTGTCTTGTTCCATTTCCTTGTCTAAACTTAAGGTACCGTCACACTAAACGATATCGCTAGCGATCCGTGACGTTGCAGCGTCCTCGCTAGCGATATCGTTTAATTTGACACGCAGCAGCGATCAGGATCCTGCTGTGATGTCGCTGGTCGCTGAATAAAGTCCAGAACTTTATTTGGTCGTCCGATCGCCGTGTATCGTTGTGTTTGACACCAAAAGCAACGATACCAGCGATGTTTTACACTGGTAACCAGGGTAAACATCGGGTTACCAAGCGCAGGGCCGCGCTTAGTAACCCGATGTTTACCCTGGTTACCAGCGTAAAAGTAAAAAAAACAAACAGTACATACTCACCCAGCGTCATACCTCCCCCAGCGTCTGCTTCCTGACACTGACTGAGCGCCGGCCCTAAAGTGAAAGTGAAAGCCGCTGTGCTGTTAGGGCCGGAGCTCAGTCAGTGTCAGGAAGCAGAAGCTGGGGGACGCTGGGTGAGTATGTACTGTTTGTTTTTTTTACTTTTACGCTGGTAACCAGGGTAAACATCGGGTTACTAAGCGCAGCCCTGCGCTTAGCAACCCGATGTTTACCCTGGTTACCCGGGGACCTCGGCATCGTTGGTCGCTGGAGAGCGGTCTGTGTGACAGCTCTCCAGCGATCAAACAGCGACGCTGCAGCGATCGGCATCGTTGTCGCTATCGCTGCAGCGTCGCTTAATGTGACGGTACCTTTAGTCTTATCTCAGTCTTCTTGTCTGTGGCTTCCTTCCCTGCTGTGTCTTTCCTTGTGTTCTCAGTCTGCTTATGCTCCGCACTCTTGCGGCTCTGCCTGCTCTGTACCTTTGTGGCTTTACCTCTGCTCCGCACTCCTGCAGTTCTGCTCCGTTCCACTCTGCTCCGCTCCTGTTGCTGCAGGAATCTCTTGCTGCAGCTCCTCTCCGCATTCCTTGTGGTTCCGCTCTGCTTAGCTTCTGCTGCTGCAGAAACCTCTTGCTGCAGCTCCTCTCCACATTCCTTGCGGTTCTGCTCTGCTTAGCTTTTGTTGCTGCGCTATCTCTTGCTGCTCTACAGCTCCTATCCGCAGCCTTGCAGTTCTCTTCCTGTGTGAACAGGTCCCTACCTGTTCCTTCATACTACATATCCGTACCTGCACCTCCAGTATGAACAGGTCCCTACCTGTTCCTACATACACACCTGCCACCCCTGTGTCTCTGCCATTCCTGCCAGCCCTGTGTCTCTGCCATTCCTGACAGCCCTGTGTCTCTGTCGTACCTGCCAGCCCAGTGTCTCTGCCGTACCTGCCAGCCCAGTGTCTCTGCCGTACCTGCCAGGCCAGTGCCTCTGCCGTACCTGCCAGCCCAGTGTCTCTGCCGTTCCTGCCAGCCCTGTATCTCTGCCATTCCTGCCAGCCCTGTGTCTCTGCCGTACCTGCCAGCCCTGTGTCTCTGCCATTCCTGCCAGCCCTGTGTCTCTGCCAGCCCTGTGTCTCAGTCGTGCCAGCCTACTCATCTTAGTTTCATCCGTGCTCATCTGCCAGTCCTGCCTGATGCCCGCACCTGTCCTAGTGTTCCTGTTCTCCAAGTGGGATCAGCAGCCACAGCCAGACACCACCCTGGAGTAGCACCTGGCAGCTGCCTGCCGCACAAGTCTGACCTCACCATCAGAGGCTCCAGCGAAGACCAAGGCAGCTGTCATAGTTACGCCCCTTCCAGGGTAGTCTGGTTCGTGGCACAGTGGGGCCACAAACCCCCCGAGCTCATGCCCACCAGTCAGGGCGTGAGCATGACAGAAGTGTTCCTAAACAAGTTTTTCTACTCTGCATGCATGTGTTTGGTACTAATATGCCTAATTTTTTCTACTCTGCACCTTTGTCTGTGGGAGTAGTGTATGTACAAACAAACTGTTCTACTCTGCATGCGTTACTGTGGAAGTAGCGTGTCTAACCATTTTTTTGTGCTCTGCATGCGTGTCTGTGGGAGTAGTGTGAGTAAAAACAAATTGTTCATTGCATGTGTGTCTATGGGAGTAGTGTGCCTAACCATTTTTTTTACTCTGCACACTTGACTGTGGAAGTAGTGTGCCTAAACAATTTTTTCTACTTTGCATGCGTCTCTATGGGAGCAGTTTGCTTAACCAATTTTTTCACCTCTGCACGCTTGACTGTGGAAGTATTGTGCCTAAACTATTTTTTCTACTCTGCATGCTTGTCTGTAGGGGGAGCAGTGTGCCTAACCATTTTTTTCTGCTCTGCCCATGTGTCTGTGGGAGTAGTGTTCATAAAAACTATTTTTTCTTCTCTACATGCATGTCTGTGAGAGTAGTGTGCCTAAACAAATTTTTGTACTCTGCACACAGGTCTCTGGGAGTAATGTTCGTAAAAACAAATTGTTCTACTCTGTAGGCATGTCTGTGGGAGAAGTGTGCCTAAACAATTTTCCCTATTCTGCACACGTGTGTGGGAGTAATGTGCCTAACCAATTTTTTCTACTCTGCACCTGTGTCTGTGGGTGTAGTGTCCATAAAAACAAACTGTTCTAATCTGCATACGTTACTGTGGAAGTAGTGTGCCTAACCAATTTTTTCGACTCTGCATGCGTGTCTGTCAGAGTAGTATAATGTGTAAAAGCAAATTGTTCTACTTTGCATGGGTGTCTGTGGAAGTAGTGTGCCTAACAAATTGTTTCTACTCTGCAGGCAAGTATATGGGAGTAGTGTGCCTAACCAATTTTTTCTACACTGCACCTGTGTAGAGTAGTGTGTAAAACAATTTCTTCTACTCAGCTTGAATGTCTCTAGCAGTATTGTGTGTATAAAACACTTGACAAAATGAGGAGAGCATCAAATGGGGGCATGGTACTGCTGCTGCTAATACAGCTGCTGCAGGGACAGGATGTGGCCATTCTGTGATTGCTATGTGCCCAAATGAAACACACTGCTCTTGTGTATGCAGGCAGCAAGACGTTCTGCATCATTTCGTAGGGCCGAGTACTGATACACGCATGGTGAGGCCAGAAAATGTTGACATAGTGTTAGTTTGGTCGGCTGAGAGTGGCTCCAGTTCCTTTACATTATCTACCAACTACCCACCCACGAGCCATGGTCCTGAGTGACAACATTTTCTAAATCCTGGCCTTTGAAATGCTGCCATTCAGGCTGTTGGAGATTATCAATTTAAAAAAACTGATGGTGGTGGCTGTCCCGTTGTAAGTTGTTCCTAGCCATCAGTATTTTCCAGACTGGCCATCCTTGCCCTGCACACACATTACAGACCAAATCAGGTGCACACTGTTCAATGTCATCAGTGGCAAGGTCCACATAACCATGATGCGTGGACGAGTAAGCACAGCCATGGACTAATGTACATCTCCCTAATTGCCCATTGAGTAAATGTAGTGACTGCTGGGACAAAGGTGGAAGGCGTTGTTCTAGCTCATGTCCTACCAACAGCAAATATTGCTGGATGTTTCTCTGTTCAAGTTGCCTCCTCTGCCTACTCCACCACCAGTGTCACCGAGCATCTCCACACCGTCCCATGGAAGTGTTCAACTCTCCATCCCCAAACCTTTGAGATTTCTAGCCTTTGAAATGCTGCTATTCCGGCTGTTAGAGACAGACAGTTTTAAAAAAACTGATGGCAATGGCTGTCCTGCAGTACGTTGTTTCCAGCCATCACTATTTTTCCAGGCAGGCCATCCCTGCCCTTTACATATATGTTGCAGAACAAATAAGGTGTGCACTGCGTAACGCCATCAGTGGCAAGATCCACATAACCATGGATAGGTGGACCAGTAAGCATGGCCAGGGATGTTACATCTTCCCAACTGCCTGCTGGATAAAGGCAGTGGCGGCTGAGACAGAGGAGAAAGGTGTTATAGCACATGTCCTACCACCAGTAAGATAGCCGACTGCTATAGCTTCAAGCCTCAACAGGGAAATTGAAATGGAAATAGAAATTTCACCAGCCACTCTCAGCAGCAAGTTGAGAGTCATAAACACCCTGGTGTGTGTCAACTAGAGTCGGGGGAAGGTTGCCACTGGGTCCAAGAGTCAAAAGAACCAGGATGGACCAGGATTCTCAGGATAAGAGGTGTGGAACGAACGAACAAGCCTGGGGGTGTTCACATCTGATGCAGAAACCCACATCCTTTCCTCTGGACCATAACCCCTCCAATGAACCAAGTATTGTAGGGAACGATGATGGAGGCGAGAATCTACAATTCTCAAAATATGAAACTCTAGGTTTCCAACAACGATGAGGGCTCAAGAGGCTCCACATATCTCTTGAGCCAAGACCTGTGAAAAACATTGGGGATCTTACGAGCCCGAGGTAGCTCAAGACGAAGCGCAGCTGGACCAATAACGACGTTTATCCTATAGGGACCAATGAATCTAGGTCCCAACTACCAGAAAGGAACCCTCAACCTTAAATTCCTGGTAGACAACCACACAAAATAATTCACATTCAGGTCCGGATCTGGCACACGTTTACTGACAATCATACGTTTATACCTGTCTCTCCTGACCTTGTTAGGAATAGGTCACTAAAACAGGACCAGATGGACAGGTATGCGGGATTTTAGAATGTGTGCAAACACTGCAAGCAAACACCTGTTCAACCACATCCCAATGCAACCCCAGCCGCCAAAAATGATGAGAAAGGAGGTCTGCAGTTGCCTTACCACCTGGGTGACCATCAAGTACAGAGTTATTATATTCTCTAGTTACTTTGCAACGCAAATTAAATGGCAGAAACAACATCCTGGAAGGGCAGGAGGCAGGACCGTACCCCTTCTGTGAAATTGGGGCTGGGTCCTCAAAGCCAGATAAAAATGCCGGTAAGGTCCCTGTAGATACAGCAGAAGAGGAAAAGTTTAGGCAGTTACCATGACAGTAATCTACCCATTTAACAATCTCTCTGGATTGCCAATCCACAGCTGCATTATGCTTTACTAACCAGGGTAAACCCAGAACCATTGGAGTGTGGAGATCCTTCAGGACATAACAAGGGATTATTTCAGAATGTGAAGGCCCCACCTTCAGTCTTCTGTTATGAACAATTTGTGTCAGTTTTCTCTGTGCAAGTGGTGCTGAGTCAATGGCGCAAATAGTAATAGGTTTAGCCAAGGAAGAGCAGACAAAACAATGAGTTCTAGCAAACTCAGCATCTACCATACTGACTCCAGCTCCACTGTCCACAAACACAGAAATTTTTTCCGACCTACTCTCTAGCACCACCTCTGCTGTCAGGACAAACCGAGAATTGCAGGCTGAAGATGAACACACCCCTTGATTATCAAGCTCCAGGCTCCAGGCTTTTTTCTTTAGAATTGCAGGACATGCCCCAATAAAATGTCCCTTCTTCCCACAAAAAAACATACACCCTTTTTCTTGCAAATGTCAGGGAAACATACAATGTGAATGCACCCCCCCAACTGCATGGGATCCCCTAACTCTGCAAGTATAGGTTCACCCCTGGACCTTCCCTGTGACACCAGGGTATTGTCCCAGAAAGAGGGCTCAGAAGATGGAGGTCTTACGCATCTGTCCCCCAGGCATCTATCCAACATCCCCTTAAGAAAGTATCTATACAAAAAAACGAAACAAACATTGGGATTTTTTGGGGGTCCTGTGCGGTGCTGCTAACCCTCCAACTTATATACAGGTAAGCGCTATTTATCTGTATCTATTTATACTACTCTTGGACTATTTTTGTTACAATTACTGCTATTATTGATCTTATTAGATAAGCGCTCTCTGTCTATTGATGGCGGGTGCACAGCATCGGTGATCCTTTAGCATTATCCTTAGGGGGTCTACTTTCCAAAATGGTGTCACTTGTGGGGGTTTCAATATTTAGGCACATCAGGGGCTCTCCAAATGCAACATGGAGTCCCATCTTAATTCCAGACAATTTTGCATTGAAAAGTCAAACGGCGCTCCTTCCCTTCCGAGCCCTGCCATGCACCCAAGCAGTGGTTTACCCCCACATATGGAGTATCAGCGTACTCAGGACAAATTGCACAACAACTTTTGGGGTCCGATTTCTTCTGGTAAGCTTGGGAAAATAAAAAATTGGGGGCGAAAATTCATTTTTGTGAAAAAATATTATTTTTAATTTTTACGGCTCTACATTATAAAATTCTGTGGAGCACTTGGAGGGTCAAAGTGCTCACCACACATATACATAAGTTCCTTAGGGAGTCTACTTTCCAAAATGGTGTCACTTGGGGGGGCTTCAATGTTTAGGCACATTAGTGGCTCTCCAAACGCAACATGGCATCCCATCTCAATTCCTGCCAATTTTGCATTGAAAAGTCAAATGGCGCTCCTTCCCTTCCGAGTTCTGCCGTGCGCCCTAACAGTGGTTTACCCCCACATATTGGGTATCGGGGTACTCAGGACAAATTGTACAACAACTTTTGGGGTCCATTTTCTCCTGTTACACTTGGTAAAATAAAACAAATTGGAGCTGAAGTAAATTTTGTGTGAAAAAAATTAAATGTTCATTTTTTTAAACATTCCAAAAATTCCTGTGAAGCACCAGAAGGGTTAATAAACTTGTTGAATGTGGTTCTGAGCACCTTGAGGGGTGCAGTTTTTAGAATGGTGTCACACTTGGTTATTTTCTATCATATAGACCCCTCAAAATGACTTCAAATGTGATGTGATCCCTAAAAAAATGGTGTTGTAAAATTGAGAAATTGCTGGTCAACTTTTAACCCTTATCACTCCCTAACAAAAAAGAATGTTGTTTCCAAAATTGTGCTGATGTAAAGTAGACATGTGGGAAATGTTACTTATTAAGTATTTTGTGTGACATATATCTGTGATTTAAGGGCATAAAAATTCAAAATTGGAAATAAACAAAATTTTTGCCAAATTTCCATTTTTTTCACAAATAAACGCAGGTAATATCAAAGAAATTTTACCACTATCATGAAGTACAATATGTCTTGATAATACAATATGTCCCTTTTTTGGAAAATCTACTGTATATTAGACTCTAGAACAGGTGGTATATTTGAATAAAATATAATTTATTAAACACAAAAAGTTAAAACCAGATATACATCTGAATAAATCAACAGATAAATAAACAAGTGCAGATTCCATTAAAAGAGGGACTACATAGCCGTAAGGAAGCCACCATAAACCTACAGTGCTATGATACCTGATGTATTTCAATAATAAGCCTCTCTATGAAATATGAAACTAAATAACAAGGTAATTCACTGCCATGAATAAAGTCCTAAAGAGCGCCTATGTTAGCCTATGTTGTTAGTGTTGTAACCAATGTCTACCAGTTAGACTATTTAAGCACAACTACAACCAAAGCATGCGGAATGATATGCGCCGGAATAGAATACATGGACTAGTGATTACAAAGTTCTAATAACTAGAGGCTAGTGGAAACAGAATAAATATGGTACTTTACCAAAGTGCTGTAGTGTGGCAATACCTCGGCGTCCCTCTGCCTCGACGCGCGTTTCACAGACCGCTTCATCAGGAGGCGTGTCTTGGCAGGGGGAAAGCCGGGTTTTATGTGTGAAGGAGCTATTGCGATTGGAGGACATTCTGTTGAAGGAGGACCCGGAGAATGATTGTTTCCGCCTGCGACGTGTCCTTAGTTACTAGATGCTAGAGTTTCTATGGGGAAGCTGTTGCGCATGCGTGAGTGACGCCAGATAAGCGTTACTAAGGAAGTGACACATTGTTACCGCCCAGCGGCGTGTCCATGGATACTGTGTACCGGCGTTTCTGTAAGAAAGTTATTGCGCGTGCGTGAGCAGCGCCATACAGATGCTGCCAAAGAGATAGTCGACTTCATTGGAAAAGTGCCGTGTGCAATGTTAAATGAAGCTTAACTGAAGCATGGGGCAAAGTGTCTATAAATACTAATGCAGCAAAGTATGTGCATTTGCTAAGGGTATTGATAAGGACGTGACAATCATCATTTAAAAGGGCCGTAACATGACTTAGATATGACTAGACATGAGCTTGATAATAAAATATCTGTGAATGTTGGTATAACAATAATGGTTACATTTGTGAAGGGCATGTGTGAAATACAAACAGCCATAAGAAAGTGATTAAGTGTTAAGTAGATAAGTGCATATACTGGGGCTGACTCAATGAGAGAGTCATGCAATAAATATTGTGATAGCTAGTTATTTAATAACGAAATATTCGTGTCAGAAAGACATTTTAAGCCGAGAGAATGTCGGCGCATGCATCCATGATGGCCCGGTGTGTGAAATAGGTGATGGACGGGCGGACCAGCGGTGACACAGGCCCCCCATAAGGATTGATGGGAGGGCCCGGAGCAGCGCCTTGGTCCGCCCCCCATCACCACCCGGTCCCAGCACCGAAGCATGCGCACCTCTCAGAAATGAAATGAGGAAATTGGTGCTAGGTATGTATAATAAAGGGAATGGGATAAAATGGAAAAAATATATATAGAATAAAATAGGTGGCTGTATCAATGTGATTCCCTCCCTCTACTGGGGCCAATAAAGTGCATAAAGTGATAAGGATATGTAAAACAATAATAAGACAATGATGCTGAGGTTCGTGAATATAATCAGCTGAATGCATACAGCTGATTAAGAAAAAGGACCACTCCCTAATGATATGGGTAAATACGATAATCCTATATAAAGTCCATTGGTAATATTAAGGACATTAATTACCCTGATCTTGTTATGGAATAATAGTATAGGAATATCATTCAAATGGTCAGTGGCTAAAAATCCATAAACTAGGACAAACATACTAAAACAAATTACAATATTTAAACCAAAGAAAATCCATTTATAATAATCAATGGTTAGCCATGTTATCTTCATCCATGGATATAAAATAATATTAGGTTTTGACCTTGATGGGCCTCCCACATCAGTCCAAGAAGTCCCAATACTTAGGGGAAAGATAACATGAATTCTAGTAAGTCCTTTTGATGGAGACAAAATTGTTGCATCCAGCCAGGCTTTTTGTTAATGTTTGGCAGCTTTTGTGGAAGATATTCAACTAATTTCATTCTCTTCACCTCCGATGACCTCCAGTGTCAGCCAAGAATGTCCGCTTAAATAGACTCTGTGTCAAGACAACCCGTATGAAAAATGGAATAACTAAGACAAACAAATGAAAAAGTTAGAATAAAACCAACCGACATACAAATTAAAAATAATTGTTAAAAACCCCTACCTAACACATCCAGAACCAATAATGTACAAATATGGACTATGTGTTCAAAGAAAAGCACCGAACCCAGAATTTTCATTTAGTCCCTGTGGTGTGAGTGTTCCCAATCTATATATCCATTGACACTCTTTTTTGGCTAGCCTCTTACTGACATCACCCCCTCTAGGTCCGAGGTCAATGGAATCAATACCTTTAATTATTAATGTCCTCGGATTACTTTGATGGAATCTCTTGAAGTGTCTTGGGAGGGTTTTGAGAGTATTTTCATCTTTGATTGTTTTGGCCTTCTCAATATCAAGATAGTGTTCCCGTACCCTAATTTTTAACTCACGACTGGTCATGCCTATGTAAATTTTCTTACACGGGCATTGGGCATGGTAAATAACCCCTTTTGTGCGGCATGTAATGTTGGACCGTATTACAAACTCTCTGGTGCCATCATGATTAGAAAAGGAACGACTTTTTTGCATGTTAGCGCACCCTTTGCACAAACCACAGGGATAAAAGCCCTGACATTCTCCCGATTTATTACAGGTGTTCCTTCTTTTAGGGTCATAGGTGCTATGTACCAGTATGTCTCGTAGATTTGGGGCCCTTTTTGCCACAAATGAAGGGTGTTCTGGTAAAATCTTACTGAGAATGGTATCGGTTCTTAGAATTGGCCAATGTTTTAAGATGGCATTAATGTCGTGAGTTAAAAATTAGGGTACGGGAACACTATCTTGATATTGAGAAGGCCAAAACAATCAAAGATGAAAGTACTCTCAAAACCCTCCCAAGACACTTGTCTTAGTTATTCCATTTTTCATACGGGTTGTCTTGACACAGAGTCTATTTAAGCGGACATTCTTGGCTGACACTGGAGGTCATCGGAGGTGAAGAGAATGAAATTAGTTGAATATCTTCCACAAAAGCTGCCAAACATTAACAAAAAGCCTGGCTGGATGCAACAATTTTGTCTCCATCAAAAGGACTTACTAGAATTCATGTTATCTTTCCCCTAAGTATTGGGACTTCTTGGACTGATGTGGGAGGCCCATCAAGGTCAAAACCTAATATTATTTTATATCCATGGATGAAGATAACATGGCTAACCATTGATTATTATAAATGGATTTTCTTTGGTTTAAATATTGTAATTTGTTTTAGTATGTTTGTCCTAGTTTATGGATTTTTAGCCACTGACCATTTGAATGATATTCCTATACTATTATTCCATAACAAGATCAGGGTAATTAATGTCCTTAATATTACCAATGGACTTTATATAGGATTATCGTATTTACCCATATCATTAGGGAGTGGTCCTTTTTCTTAATCAGCTGTATGCATTCAGCTGATTATATTCACGAACCTCAGCATCATTGTCTTATTATTGTTTTACATATCCTTATCACTTTATGCACTTTATTAGCCCCAGTAGAGGGAGGGAATCACATTGATACAGCCACCTATTTTATTCTATATATATTTTTTCCATTTTATCCCATTCCCTTTATTATACATACCTAGCACCAATTTCCTCATTTCATTTCTGAGAGGTGCGCATGCTTGGGTGCTGGGACCGGGTGGTGATGGGGGGCGGACCAAGGCGCTGCTCCGGGCCCTCCCATCAATCCTGATGGGGGGCCTGTGTCACCGCTGGTCCGCCCGTCCATCACCTATTTCACACACCGGGCCATCATGGATGCATGCGCCGACATTCTCTCGGCTTAAAATGTCTTTCTGACACGAATATTTCGTTATTAAATAACTAGCTATCACAATATTTATTGCATGACTCTCTCATTGAGTCAGCCCCAGTATATGCACTTATCTACTTAACACTTAATCACTTTTTTATGGCTGTTTGTATTTCACACATGCCCTTCACAAATGTAACCATTATTGTTATACCAACATTCACAGATATTTTATTATCAAGCTCATGTCTAGTCATATCTAAGTCATGTTACGGCCCTTTTAAATGATGATTGTCACGTCCTTATCAATACCCTTAGCAAATGCACATACTTTGCTGCATTAGTATTTATAGACACTTTGCCCCATGCTTCAGTTAAGCTTCATTTAACATTGCACACGGCACTTTTCCAATGAAGTCGACTATCTCTTTGGCAGCATCTGTATGGCGCTGCTCACGCACGCGCAATAACTTTCTTACAGAAACGCCGGTACACAGTATCCATGGACACGCCGCTGGGCGGTAACAGTGTGTCACTTCCTTAGTAACGCTTATCTGGCGTCACTCACGCATGTGCAACAGCTTCCCCATAGAAACTCTAGCATCTAGTAACTAAGGACACGTCGCAGGCGGAAACAATCATTCTCCGGGTCCTCCTTCAACAGAATGTCCTCCAATCGCAATAGCTCCTTCACACATAAAACCCGGCTTTCCCCCTGCCAAGACACGCCTCCTGATGAAGCGGTCTGTGAAACGCGCGTCGAGGCAGAGGGACGCCGAGGTATTGCCACACTACAGCACTTTGGTAAAGTACCATATTTATTCTGTTTCCACTAGCCTCTAGTTATTAGAACTTTGTAATCACTAGTCCATGTATTCTATTCCGGCGCATATCATTCCACATGCTTTGGTTGTAGTTGTGCTTAAATAGTCTAACTGGTAGACATTGGTTACAACACTAACAACATAGGCTAACATAGGCGCTCTTTAGGACTTTATTCATGACAGTGAATTACCTTGTTATTTAGTTTGATATTTCATAGAGAGGCTTATTATTGAAATACATCAGGTATCATAGCACTGTAGGTTTATGGTGGCTTCCTTACGGCTATGTAGTCCCTCTTTTAATGGAATCTGCACTTGTTTATTTATCTGTTGATTTATTCAGATGTATATCTGGTTTTAACTTTTTGTGTTTAATAAATTATATTTTATTCAAATATACCACCTGTTCTGGAGTCTAATATACAGTAGATTTTCCAAAAAAGTGACATATGTATTATGTATTCAGTGGTATTTGTTCCCCTGGTCACGGGGCATTACACTGAGGGCAAAGTTTTGTGAGTTATACTTGATAAAACAATGTCAGAATCACTGGGATCCGTTGAAGCGTTCCAGAGTTATAACCTCATAAAGGGACAGTGGTCAGAATTGTAAAAATTGGCCCGGTCATTAACGTGCAAACCACCCTCGGGGCTTAAGGGGTTAAGACAAACATAGCATCTACATGTGTAGCTACATCTCTGTTTCTTTGTCTCTGTACTCTAGAGGATCACCTTACCCAGGGAACATCGAGAGAAGTGATTCTAGATTCCCTTCCCCTGCTCCAAAAAGCTATGGGGTTTCTTGCTGATGCCTCAGCGGAATCTGTCAGAGTGGCATCCAAAGCCACGGTGCTTTGTAACTCGGCCACGAGAGCTCTGTGGCTGAAGTCCTGGAGTGGCGACATTACATCCAAAGCAAAACTTTGCACCATTCCGTTTCAGGGTAGATACCTGTTTGGTCAGGCCCTGGATGATATTTTAGACAAAGCCACAGATAAAAAGAAGGCACTCCCCGAGCAGAGGATTCCAAAAAAGAGGTTTTTTCGTCCCTCAAGAGATCAGACCTCTCAAAGGGATTTCAAAGGCTAGGGCAAAACAGGCCGCTGGAGCTACCCTAAAGGGGGAAAAGGAAGGAATATCCTTGTTCCCCAGACCCAGCAGACCCCAGATAAACAGTGACTATTCCCACAGGGTCGGGGATCTCCTTTCGAACTTTTTCAGCCAGTGGCGTTCCATCTCTTCAAACCCGTGGGTACTCCGTACCATTCAAGATGGTCTAAGTTTGGAGTTCGAGAGTCCTCCCCCTTGTCGCCTAAGGGTTGACCCTTTACAAAGTCTTCATCCGCAGGATGCATTCTGCTCGGGCCTTCAGGATTTGCTCCAGATGGGAGTAATCTCTCAGTTCCTCAACAGGAGATAGGCAGAGGTGACTATTCTCACCGATTTCTAATCAGGAAACCTTCGGTGAAACACAGGATAATTATCAATTTGAAACCCTTAAATCGGGTGATTACATACAGAAGATTCAAAATGGAATCAATAAGATCTGCTATTCCCCTAATAGGTCAGAACTGGGTGATGTGTTGTGAATTCCGCTCTTGGGCTCCCTCCGGTGGTTGTAAGTAGCACTTTTGTGAATTCTGCTCTTGGGCTCCCTCCTGTGATTTTGAGTGGTATAGCTGCTTCTTGGATTTAGCATCAGCAGCTGCTTCCACTGATCATCTTTCTGCTTGGCTATTTTAGTGTGGCTTTATCCCTCAATCAATGCCAGTTGTCAATTGTTCCTGCTTGGAGTCACGGCTCTTTTGGATTTCCCTGACACTCTGACCCGTTCAGCAAAGATAAGTCCTTGCTTGTCCTTTTGCAGTCCACTTGTTGTGGACTTATTGTTCAGCACATTCTATGTTTTGTTCATCTGTCCAGCTTATCAGTATGGATCTATTCAGCTAAGCTGGAAGCTCTGGGCTGCAGATTTTGCCCTCCACACCTTTAGTCAGGTGTGGAGATTTTTGCATATCTCTGCGGTGGACTTTTTCTAGTTTTTGTTACTGACCGCACAGTGTTCTTTCCTGTACTATCTATCTAGCTAGAAGTGGCCTCCTTTGCTAAATCTTGTTTCATACTACGTATGTAATTTCCTTCTCCTCTCACAGTCATTATTTGTGGGGGGCTGTCCTATCCTTTGGGGATTTTCTCTGAGGCAAGATAGCTTTCCTATTTCTACCTTTAGGGGTAGCTAGTTCTCCGGCTGTGTCCAGGGAGTGACAGGAACATCCCACGGCTATTTCTAGTGTTGTGTTAAGATCAGGAACTGCGGTCTGTATAGTTACCACCTGCTCAGAGCTAGTCGCATGTCGCTCCTAAATCACCAGTCCATAACAGTACAACTGGCAAAAAATGAGTTGAATGCATCTCAAAAGAAGGAAAAGAAAAAGAGTTCTGAGCCATTTTTTTTTTTTTTTAGTCTGTTTTGTCTTTTTCCTTCCTCTTAATCTCTGGGTGGATTTGGGTGCGGACATGGATGTTCAGGGTTTGTTTTCTCGTGTGGATCAGCTTGCTGCAAGAGTTCAGAGTATCCAAGATTATGTTGTTCAGACTCCAGCCTTAGAGCCTAGAATTCCTACTCCAGATTTGTTTTACGGGGATAGATCTAAGTTTTTGAACTTTAAAAATAATTGCAAATTGTTTTTTGCTCTGAAACCCCGTTCCTCTGGTGACCCCACTCAGCAAGTTAAAATAGTTATTTCTCTGCTGCGTGGTGACCCTCAGGACTGGGCATTCTCCCTTGAGTCAGGGGATCCGGCGTTGCTTAATGTAGATGCATTTTTTCAATCGCTCGGATTATTGTATGACTAACCTAACTCTGTGGATCATGCGGAAAAAACCTTGTTGGCCCTGTGTCAGGGTCAGGAAGCGGCAGAATTATACTGCCAGAAATTTAGAAAATGGTCTGTGCTCACTAAATGGAATGAGGATGCTCTGGCAGCAATTTTCAGAAAGGGTCTTTCAGAAGCCCTTAAAGATGTTATGGTGGGGTTCCCCATGCCTGTTGGTTTGAGCGAATCTATTTCCCTAGCCATTCAGATTGATTGGCGCCTGCGCGAGCGCAAAGTGGTGCACCATATGGCAGCGTCCTCTGAACAGAGTCCTGAGCCTATGCAATGTGATAGGATTCTGACTAGAGCGGAACAGAGGGGATACAGACATCAGAATGGGCTGTGTTTTTACTGTGGTGATTCTGCTCATACTATTTCTGATTGCCCTAAGAGTATTAAGAGGGTCGCTAGATCTGTTACCATTAGTACTGTACAGCCTAAGTTTCTCCTTTCTGTGACCCTGATTTGCTCATTGTAATCTTTCTCTGTCATGGCATTTGTTGATTCAGGCGCTGCCCTGAACTGAATGGACTTAGACTTCGCCAGGCGCTGTGGTTTTTCTTTGCAGCCTTTGCAGAGCCCTATTCCTTTGAGGGGTATTGATGCTACACCGTTGGCCAAGAATAAACCTCAGTATTGGACTCAGCTGACTATGTGCATGGCTCCAGCACATCAGGAAGATTGTCGTTTTCTGGTGTTGCATAATTTACATGATGTTGTTGTACTGGGTTTTCCATGGTTACAAGTACACAATCCAGTGTTGGATTGGAAATCGATGTCTGTGACTAGTTGGGGTTGTCAAGGGGTACATAGTGACGTTCCTTTAATGTTAATTTCCTCTTCCCCCTCTTCTGATGTTCCTGAATTTTTGTCAGATTTCTAGGATGTATTCGATGAGCCCAAGTCCAGTTCCCTTCCTCCTCATAGGGACTGTGATTGTGCTATCGACTTGGTTCCTGGCTGTAAGTTCCCTAAGGGCCGACTCTTCAATCTGTCTGTGCCAGAGCATGCCGCTATGCGGAGCTATGTTAAGGAGTCTTTAGAGAAGGGGCATATTCGTCCGTCTTCGTCACCATTGGGAGCAGGATTCTTTTTTGTTGCCAAGAAGGATGGCTCCTTGAGACACTGTATTGATTATCGCCTTCTTAATAAGATTACGGTCAAATTCCAATACCCTTTACCTTTGCTCTCTGATTTGTTTGCTCGAATTAAGGGGGCTAGTTGGTTTACCAAGATTGACCTTCGAGGGGCGTATAATCTTGTTCGTATTAAACAGGGTGACGAATGGAAAACTGCATATAATACACCCGAAGGCCACTTTGAATACCTGGTGATGCCTTTCGGGCTTTCTAATGCTCCTTCTGTATTTCAGTCCTTCATGCATGATATTTTCCGCAATTATCTTGATAAATTCTTGATTGTGTATTTGGATGATATTTAGATTTTTTCCAATGATTGGGAGTCTCACGTGAAGCAGGTCAGGATGGTATTCCAGATCCTTCGTGATAATGCTCTATTTGTGAAGGGGTCTAAGTGCCTATTTGGGGTCCAGAAGGTCTCTTTTTTGGGGTTTATTTTTCTCCTTCGTCTATAGAAATGGATCCTGTTAAGGTCCAAGCCATTCATGACTGGGTTCAACCCACATCTGTGAAGAGCCTTCAGAAATTTTTGGGCTTTGCTAATTTTTATCGCCGTTTCATTGCCAACTTCTCTAGTGTGGTTAAGCCCCTGACCGATTTGACGAAGAAAGGTGCTGATGTGGCAAATTGGTCCTCTGAGGCTGTGGAGGCCTTTCAGGAGCTTAAGCGCCGATTTACTTCTGCCCCGGTCTTGCGTCAGCCTGATGTTTCTCTTCCTTTTCAGGTTGAGGTTGACGCTTCTGAGATTGGGGCAGGGGCCGTTTTGTCACAGAGGAACTCTGATGGTTCCTTGATGAAACCATGTACCTTTTTTTCCCGAAGGTTTTCGCCTGCGGAACGCAATTATGATGTCGGCAATCGGGAGTTGTTGGCTATGAAGTGGGCATTTGAGGAGTGGCGACATTGGCTTGAGGGAGCCAAGCACCGCGTTGTGGTCTTGACCGATCATAAGAATCTGATTTACCTCAAGTCGGCCAAGCGGCTGAACCCTAGACAGGCTCGATGGTCTCTGTTTTTCTCCCGTTTCGATTTTGTGGTCTCATATCTTCCGGGATCTAAGAATGTTAAGGCGGATGCCCTCTCTAGGAGTTTTTTGCCTGATTCTCCTGGAGTTCTTGAGCCGGTTGGCATTCTTAGGGAAGGGGTGATTCTTTCTGCTATCTCCCCTGATTTACGGCGGGTGCTTCAGGAATTTCAGGCTAATAAACCAGACCGCTGTCCTGTGGGGAAGCTGTTTGTTCCTGATAGATGGACAAGTAAGGTAATTTCTGAGGTCCATTGTTCTGTGTTGGCTGGTCATCCTGGGATTTTTGGTACCAGAGATTTGGTTGCTAGGTCCTTTTGGTGACCTTCCTTGTCGCGGGATTTGCATTCTTTTGTGCATTCCTGTGGGACCTGTGCCCGGGCTAAGCCTTGCTGTTCCCGCGCTAGTGGGTTGCTTTTGCCTTTGCCTGTCCCTGAGAAGCCCTGGACGCATATTTCCATGGATTTTATTTCGGATCTTCCTGTGTCTCAGAGGATGTCTGTTATCTGGGTGGTTTGTGACCGGTCCTCTAAAATGGTCCATTTGGTACCTTTGTCTAAATTGCCTTCCTCCTCTGATTTGGTTCCATTGTTTTTTCTGCATGTGGTTCGTTTGCATGGCATTCCGGAGAATATTGTGTCTGACAGAGGTTCCCAGTTTGTTTCCAGGTTTTAGCGGTTCTTTTGTGCTAGGATGGGCATTAATTTGTCTTTTTCTTCGGCGTTCCATCCTCAGACAAATGGCCAAACTGTGCGAACTAATCAAACCTTGGAAACCTATTTGAGATGCTCTGTGTCTGCTGATCAGGATGATTGGGTTGCTTTCTTGCCGTTGGCCGAGTTTGCCCTTAATAATCGGGCCAGTTCGGCTACTTTGGTTTCGCCTTTTTTTGTAATTTTGGTTTCCATCCTCGTTTTTCTTCAGGGCAGGTTGAGCCTTCTGATTGTCCTGGTGTTGATTCCGTGATGGACAGGTTACAGCAGATTTGGACTCATGTGGTAGACAATTTGACGTTGTCTCAGGAAAAGGCTCAGCGTTTTGCTACCCGCCGTCGGTGTGTTGGTCCTCGGCTTCGTGTGGGGGATTTAGTCTGGTTATCTTCTCGTCATGTTCCTAGGAAGGTTTCTTCCCCTAAGTTCAAGCCTCGGTTTATTGGTCCTTATAAGATTTCTGAGATTATCAATCCAGTGTCTTTTCGTTTGGCCCTTCCAGCCTCTTTTGCCATCCACAATGTTTTCCATAGATCGTTGTTGCGGAGATATGTGGTACCCGTGGTTCCCTCTGTTGATCCTCCTGCCCCGGTGTTGGTTGAGGGGGAGTTGGAATATGTGGTTGAAAAAATTTTGGATTCTCGTTTTTCGAGGCGGAGGCTTCAGTATCTTGTCAAGTGGAAGGGTTATGGCCAGGAGGATAATTCTTGGGTGGTTGCCTCCGATGTCCATGCCGCCGATTTGGTTCGTGCTTTTCACTTGGCTCGTCCTGATCGGCCTGGGGGCTCTGGTGAGGGTTTGGTGACCCCTCCTCAAGGGGGGGTACTGTTGTGAATTCCGCTCTTGGGCTCCCTCCGGTGGTTGTAAGTAGCACTTTTGTGAATTCTGCTCTTGGGCTCCCTCCTGTGGTTTTGAGTGGTATAGCTGCTTCTTGAATTTAGCATCAGCAGCTGCTTCCACTGATCGTCTTTCTGCTTGGCTATTTTAGTCTGGCTTTATTCCTCAATCAATGCCAGTTGTCAATTGTTCCTGCTTGGAGTCACAGCTCTTTTGGATTTCCCTGACACTCTGACCCGTTCAGCAAAGATAAGTCCTTGCTTGTCCTTTTGCAGTCCACTTGTTGTGGACTTATTGTTCAGCACATTCTATGTTTTGTTCATTTGTCCAGCTTATCGGTATGGATCTATTCAGCTAAGCTGGAAGCTCTGGGCTGCAGATTTTGCCCTCCACACCTTTAGTCAGGTGTGGAAATTTTAACATATCTCTGCGGTGGACTTTTTCTAGTTTTTGTTACTGACCGCACAGTGTTCTTTCCTGTACTATCTATCTAGCTAGAAGTGGCCTCCTTTGCTAAATCTTGTTTCATACTGCGTATGTAATTTCCTTCTCCTCTCACAGTCATTATTTGTGGGGGGCTGTCCTATCCTTTGGGGATTTTCTCTGAGGCAAGATAGCTTTCCTATTTCTACCTTTAGGGGTTAGCTAGTTCTCCGGCTGTGACGAGGTGTCCAGGGAGTGACAGGAACATCCCACGGCTATCTCTAGTGTTGTGTTAAGATCAGGAACTGCGGTCTGTATAGATACCACCTGCTCAGAGCTAGTCGCATGTCGCTCCTAAATCACCAGTCCATAACAGTGATGGCTACAGTGGATTTAAGGGATGCATATTATCACGTCTCCATCCATCAGAAATTCAGGAAATTCCTAAGATTCGCAATTTCCCAGGGCCGGATGATCACACATTATCAGTTCAATGCCGTCCCGTTCGGAATCTTATCAGCACCTCAGGTGTTCACAAAGATCATGGCGGAGGCAGTGATTTTCATACGGCTTCAGGGGATTTGCATTATACCATATCTAGATGACCTGCTCATTGTCGCTCCTTCAACCTCCCATTTAAACATGGATGTGGTGAGGACCCTAGAAATCCTAGAATACCTGGGATGGATTCCAAACCGGGAAAAATCAGATCTGATTCCGTCCACAAGGAAGAAATTCCTAGGAGTTCTTCTGAATTCAGAGTTAAGGAAATCCTTTCTACTCAAAGAGCGACAACAGGATCTGATGCAGAGGATAAAGAAGTACAAAACGATGATGACTCCTACTCTGAGACATTCCATGTCCATTTTGGGGTCCCTAACCTCTTGTATCCAGATGGTACCATGGGCCCAGGCCCATACCAGAATCCTTCAGACACACATATTGTCTTCTTGGGACAGGCAACAGAGCTCCCTGTCAAAGAAAGTTCTCCTTCCCAATCACATCAGAACATCGCTGACATGGTGGCTCTGTCTCCGAAATCTTCAACAGGGGGTCAGTTGGGACCAGATCCCACTGAAGATTCTCAATTCAGATGCCAGTCAAAGGGGATGGGGAGCTGGAGTAGAGAATTCTCACTTTCAGGGCATATGGTCTCCGAACATCAGAGCCTGCTCATCAAACTTCATGGGAACTCAAGGCAGTGGAGGAGGCCTTAAAGGCCGCATTGACTCTTCTCCAGGGTCACCATGTCAAAATATACTCTGACAATGTGACCACGGTAGTTTACCTCCGTCATCTAAGGGGTACAAGGTTCGAGAAATTAAAAAATCTGGCTGTGAAAATTTTTTCCTGGGCAGAACAGCACCTCTTATCTATCATGGCAGTCCATCTAAAGAGGTCTGCCAACACCAAGGCAGACTTTCTCAGCAGGAAAGATATACATCCGGGAGAATGGTGCCTGGATCAGGAAGTCTTCCTCTCTCTAGTTTCCCGATGGGGGATCCTGGACGTAGACTTATTCGCCAACAGCCAGAATGCCAAACTACAAGCATATTTTCCCTAAACATGACAGACAAAGCACTGGGCATGGACGCTTTCTCACACCCCTGGGAGTTCGACCTTGCTTATGCTTTCCCAGCTATCCCGATTCTGTCAAAAACTCTCCAGAAAATCCGATCTGAACAGGTCACTACAATTCTGATTGCCCCTATGTGGCCGGGAAGGGGTTGGTACAGTGCACTGTTGGAGATGGCCCATGAGGGTCCAATATAATTACCCCAGAAGAGCAACCTTTTTCATCAAGGTCCTTTATTACACCCGAACCGACACAGATTGAGCCTCGCAGCATGGCTACTGAAGCCAAAATTCTGAGAGCGAGAGGTCTTTCTTATGAAGTAATTCAGACTGTTCAGAAAAGTAGGAAGCTGGTAACCAATGCCATTTATGGCAAAGTCTGGAAGAAATTTTCTTCATGGTGCTCTCCGAATACTCCGGACCCTTTCCATCCGAATGTGGCCTAGATCCTAGACTTCCTCCAGAAAGGTTTAGAGTTAGGACTTAGGCTGAGGTACATTAAAAGTTCAGGTCTCGGCACTTAGTTCTTTTTTTATCAGAATTTGGCCAACCATCGTTGGATAAAATGCTTCATGACTTCAGCCAGTAGACTCTGTCCCACAGTGCGTAATCGTGTTCCCCCCTGGGACTTGAATTTGGTACTAAATAGTCTGACACAATCTCCACTTGAACCTTTATCAGAATCTTCCTTGAAAGTTCTCACCCTCAAAACTGTCTTTCTAGTCGCCATTACCTCCGCTAGACGGGTAGGAGAGATACAGGCTATTTCTATGCAAGAGCCTTATTTCAGGGTAACAACTGACAGTATAATCCTTCGTCTAGACCCATCGTTTTTACCTAAAGTAATGTCAGACTTTCAAAGAGGTCAGGACATAGTGCTGCCCTCATTCTGCCCAGACCCTTCCAACAGGAAGGAAGAGTCCTTCCACACCTTGGACGTCTGAAGGACGGTTCTTTTCTACCTCCAACAGACTGAGAGCTGGAGGATTGATCGAAATGTATTTATCCAATACTCAGGAAGGAACAAGGGCAAAAAGGCGGTAAAGAACACAATTGCCAATTGGATTAAGCAGGCCATAGCCCTTGCATATTCATCTCAGAACTTATCCCCCCTTTATCACTAAAGGCCCACTCTACATGGTCAGTGTCGACATCCTGGGCAGAGAGAGGAGACGCATCTACGGAGCAGATCTGCAGAGCCGCCACCTGGTCTTCGGTTCACACGTTGACCAGGCACTACAGATTAGAATTTAACAGGGATTTAATATTCGGCAGACGAGTTCTGCAGGCTGTCGTCCCTCCCTAAGAAATTATTTGTTGGTACTGCTCCAGTCCGCTGTCGTGGAAGGTGACTAGAGAAAATAGAATTAGTCTTACCGATAATTTGGTTTCTAGGAACCTTCCACGACAGCACTAATTTCCCTCCCTATTAATGATATTTATTGAGGAGTTCCTGCACCGAGTTGGTAATTATACATACTACTGTATCCAGAAAAAACACTGGAGGTGGCAGGAAGGGGAGGGTATTTAACCTCTTTGTGTTCCTGTCCCCCATTAGGGCAGGGAGACATCCTCCTGTGCCGCTGTCGTGGAAGGTTCCTAGAAACCGAATTACCAGTAAGACTAATGTGGGATATCCCCTGTTTTTGACAAACAGCCAAGCTGAAGCAGACAGCTGGGGGCTGGTATTCTCAGGCTGGTAAGGGGCAATGGATATGGCCCCCCTCAGCTGAAATATAGCAGCCCGCAGCAGCCCAGAAAAGGCACATCTATTAGATGAGCCAATTATGGTGCTTTGCCTGACTCTTCCCACTTGCACCTTTGTATATATCTTTGTATCTCTATAAGACTCCTATCCATTACTAATCCTACAGTTATATTGTGAATAAACATACGGCCATAATAAAGACCTTCATTTGAAATAAAAATTCACACTTTTAATTTAAAAATAACAAACACAGCTATGCTTACCTAACGCCTATTCCATTGAAGCTATAGTCTCCTGTAATAAAACAAAAATAAAAAAGAACCATATTCCTCACCAGTCTGTTGTTCTGTCCCATGCTGTAATCTATGTCTGGGGATAAACAGTTTTCAACCTGGATGGTGCCAAGATGCGACTGTCCAGGTTGAGAACCACTGGGAGAATGAGCTTCTGCGAGTGTAGCATCAGTGACTAGCGGTGACATCATTGAGTTTACTGCGTGGGATGGAGGGATGTCTGGATGGATGGATGAGCGATGGATGTATAGAGGGATGGCTGAATGAGGGATGGATGGCTCAATGGATAGATGGATGGATGGATGGATGAGGGATTGATGGATGAACTTTACTGTTCGGGTTCGCCCATATCTAATTACCATTTGTTTTTAACCCCTTCCCGATCTGTGACACAGCGTATATGTCATGAAAGTCGGTGCCAATCTGACCTGTGACGCATATGCTGTGTCACAGAAGGATCGCGTTACTGCAGGTCGAGTGAAAGGGTTAACTGTAATTTCACCCGACCTGCAGGGACAGGGGGAGTGGTACTTCAGCCGTGGCTACGATCGCTCTGATTGGCTGTTGAAAGTGACGTTTCACTTTCACGTTCAATCAGAGCAATCGTAATATTTCACCAATGAAAATTGGTGAAATATTACAATCCAGCCATGGCCGATGCTGCAATATCATCGGCCATGGCTGGAGACCGCGATCTGCCCCCGCCACTGCCACCGATCCTCCGCCCCATCCTCCGTCCTGTCATGTGCTCCACGCCCCTCCGTCCTCCTGTCCGCTCTCCCCGCAGTCCAATCTCACCCCCCCGCTGTCCAATTCCACCCCCGCATACTTACCGACCTCTGGTGTCCGTACGTCTTCTGCATGGGCGCCGCCATCTTCCAAAATGGCGGGCTCATGCGCAGTGCGCCCGCCGATTCAGCCGGCAGATTCGTTCCAGGTACATTTTGATTGCTGTGATAGAACCTATCACAGCGATCAAAATAAAAAAATAATAAACAAAGCCCCCTTTATCACCCCCATAGGTAGGGACAATAATAAAATAAAGAAAATATATTTACTTTTATTTTTCCACTAAGGTTAGGGTTAGAACTAGGGTTGAAGTTAGAACTAGGGTTAGGGTTAGAACTAGGGTTAGGGTTACAACCTGCAGCATTTTTCCACCCATAGAGCAATGAGTAAGTGCAGAAAAAAAGCAACAAATGCGCAACAAAAAATTATGCCATCAGATTTTGCAGCGTTTTTAGTTGCAAAAAAAGCATATACAGCAGAATGTGAAATACATTCATTTTTGTGAATTTCAAAAGTTTAAACCAATATGTCTTGGCTTCCTCACCTGAGCATGGCTGTTAGTATTAGTACAGTTTAATTAAATTAGTGATGTGATAAAGTAAACAATGCATCTCAATTTGTAAGGCCTCTTTCATACTAGCGTCGTACGACGCACGTTGCAATGCGTCGTTTTGGAAAAAAAACGCATCCTGCAAAATTGCTTGCAGGATGTGTTTTTCTCCATAGACTAACATTAGCGATGCATTGCGTCGCATTGCCACACGTCGCAACCGTCGTGTGACGGTTGCGTCGTGTTGCGTCGGACCGTCGGCACAAAAAAAGTTGCATGTAACATTTTTTGGTGCGTCGTGTCCAGCATTTCCGACCGCGCATGCGTGGCCGGAACTCCGCCCCCTCCTCCCCGGAGCTCACAATGGGGCAGCGGATGCGTGGAAAAACTGCATCCGCTGCCCCCGTTGTGCGGCGCTTTCACAGTATGCATCGGTACGTCGCAACGTCGCATTACGACGGGCGTCGTACGACACTAGTGTGAAAGTAGCCTAAGAGTAAACAATTGCCAACGAATGTGTGAAATTGAACAATGCTTGACTAAGTCAATGGTCATACAAATTTGTGAAAATATACAATGTCCAACAACTCAATGCAGTGCCATTGTGTGAAAGTAATGTGCTAAGTATTCTCAATTTTTCCATGTTTCTAGAACAGTAATGCAATTCAAATTTCATATATTTCATGTTTACATGCTATAGCGCTACAGAGTGCCACTGTATTTGTTGGTTATAATGTGTGAAAGTAAACAGTGACTGCCATCTCAATGCCCTGCTAAAGTCTTAGGTAAGCAATTACATTTGTAATTGTGTATTTTTTTAATGAATTCATATGAACAAAAAAGTCACTATCTTTTCAGACAAAAATCTTTTTCTACTAAATAATTTGATCAAATTGCCCTTTTTTAAAAAAAATGCTTTGTTTTCACATACATCTTGCACTGGTGACCTTACATCTCGCATTGTTCATGCTGGTATGTTGGAGGCAAAGCTGAACTTTGGGATTCTGAAAAATGCAGCAAAAATGCAGAAAGGAAGGCAGCAAAAAATGCCAGCAAAGCTTGCTTTTTGTCTGTAGCTTTTTTACTGCCAAGAGATCTTGTTTTGGCTGCAGTAGAAAAGCAACAAAAAAGCAGCTTGTGAACATAGCATTAAAGTTTATTGAAAATTATAAAGCTATTCTGACATGAATTTTTAAAATAAATATCTTTTTTACGTCTAAGATATCTATTCAATGTATGTAGCGTTTATTGTGAAATCTGGTAATAGATATAAAGTAGGGCAAGTACTTTTGAAAAATATTTCATATTCCCAGTAAAGTAGCAGTTTACATATGGGTTAAGTCTAAAAACACTTAAAATAATTACATTAGTCATGACAGCACATGCACTATTGATTTAGTAAAACACTATTTTCATCAAAAACGTAAAAATTGCCATTTATTATTACATCATAAGTTTCAGTGATAGAAAAAAAAAACAACACGAGAAGAACCATATTCGCTGTCATTTTTTAATTAGCTTCTTAGAAAGTCATGACCCACTTTTATTTTGTCAGCATGTACTGCCTGTGACAAAGTGAACATTTTTACCATCAGTTGCTGTGAAACAAATTTAAAAGTGACAACCAATATGTCTGTACTTTTAGTTGAATTTTGCAAACATTGCTGTTATAGCTAAATTAAAAATATGCTTCTTAGTAAATCTGTCTGTAAATAAAACTATAATACTACACTAACTTCTAACTTATTAACTTGGCAAATTCATATATTTTGCAAGGAAATTCTCCCCCTCAAAATCTCAATTTTCTTTTGAGTTTTTTTCATAGCTTTAAGAAAACATAGAAATAAGTCCATCTGGTTTAAAGGGTTTGTCCCTCTGTCAACCCATTCTCAATCCCTATATTTAATCTTTGTAAAATAATAACACCTATACTCACCTCCATAGCCCGTGTCACTCCAGTGGTGTCGGCACTGGCTCTACCGGGAATCCATTTGACCAATCAGTGCTGGCTTCACTCTTCTCACCTTCAGACAAATCACATTGAGAACCCCCTCTTGTTACTGCAACTCCAAACTGCCCAGTCTCTATTTAGTGCACCTCTCACACACCCCACTCAACTCATACTGTCCCCTCACCCTATTTCCCCTTAATTAACCTTCCCTGTTTCTTTGGTTTCTTTGGTTTCATTAGATCGCTTACCTTCTCACAGTTGTCTAATCATCTGCAGTGCACGAGTGATGTCAGCAGTGACCTTATCACACTGCTGCACATTGGGAGTCAGCCAGGTCCCTGCGTCGAGTGCATGGCACTGTCCAGCAGTTTAACAAACAGCTAGGCTAACAGTTGAATTCCACATCCAGTGGGCAGCAAACTACTGTATATACATCACATAGAAAACTAAAATTGCCATATATACATCATTGGCTTGGAGAACAAGGAGTGTACCGGATCCTGCTTTCTGAAATTCAATTGTGTTAGTGTCCTGCGAATACAATTGAAAACTTGAGCGGCACTGATGAGGTAGAGGAGGAGCATTTATCAGCACTCTGCCTCGAAGTGGCGATGTATAGTGATGTGATGAGGTTGTAAGGAGGTTGATGCAAATCCCCTTTGCCAATACTGGGTAAATAATTGTTTTACTGATTTGTACAATTATAATGTTTTACATGTGATTGCAGCTAGTGTTTATTGGGAAAGTTCAGTACCCTAGTTTTTCCACAAGATGGGGAATAGCATAGTTTTACCTATAGCAGTGTGAATAGTTAATGTAGGAGGGGTCATTGTAGTTAGGGGAAGACAGCTTCCTAGAGTCAGTAGGGCCTGAGCAGCCCAAGCAATATAGATACCCGCAACATTTGTACCTAAGAAAAGTGCCCAGCCATCCAGAATTAGGGGACCGGCATAGCCCCAGCATCACTAGCATCAGCAGCTTCAGGAACGAAAGCTACAGTGAAAGGACCCGGCAGGAAAGATGGTGTAATAATTATAGGGGATAACTCAGGAGACTCTTTGCGTGGAACAAGACAACTACAGGACACAGTTTTATAAGTGGTAAAGTCTATATTATCACTCGGTGATTCAAACAGGTGCAGAGAGAAACTCAAGTCCACAACACTTGGTGCAAATATCAAATGCAGCTCAGCAGTCTATAGGAAACTTCAGAGGAAAATGCAATCACGCAGAAAGTCTATAGTAGTGTATAATCGGGTCCATTCGTCAAACTCAATCTGACAGGTGCCCCGCCCCTATCAAGATGTATCAAAAGGGTGTAACCCCTCCCCGCCCTGTCAGCCAGCTGTCCCTCCTTTGTCTGGCTGTCAGCTTTTGATACAGTTTGATATAGTTTGATACAGGGATTATTATCACAGTATTGTTTTTATATTAGATTTTGATATTGTTAATTTGATACAGCGATTGCATTCTGTAATCAGTGCACTGTGTTTTATTACCCCCATGGTATGTCGTGTTTCTTTTATAACAACAGCCTCATTATATGGAGCTGCGAGATTAACACAAACAGTTGTTTGTGGCTTCTGTAATATGTATTGTATTAAGTTTGCTCTTATTTGCAAATGCTGCGAGATTAACACAAACAGTTGTTTGTGGCTTCTGTAATCGCTGACCGCGACACATTTAGAATGAAAGCACCAGTATGTATCAGACTGCAATGCTAGCTAATTCTCAACATTGCATGATAGTGTAATTCTCAATATTATGAAAAATGACAGTCATTGTGGGATTATATGTATATCATGTGTTTTTTTTTTGACAGGTATAAAGCGGTTGTTTTATACATGACTGGTATATGAATATAAAAAGTAAAAACCATCACATGTACAATTAACATACATCATTACACTTCTTACAAAATAGATAATATACAGTATATAGTTCAGCGATAATTGTTACAGTATTTTATTTTCCTGCTGTTACTTTTGTTCATGTATTACCGGCTTCTTCCTCAGTTGTGATTCTCACCTTTTCTATATAAATAGTGCAATAATTCTCACCCATGGACAGTTTTCCTTTAAAAATATGAATATTATTGAATATAATGTTTTACATATGTTACAGTATTTTATTTTCCTGCTGTTACTTTTGTTCATGTATTACCGGCTTCTTCCTCAGTTGTGATTCTCACCTTTTCTATATAAATAGTGCAATAATTCTCACCCAAGGACAGTTTTCCTTTAAAAATATTAATATTATTGAATATAATGTTTTACGTATGTTACAGTATTTTATTTTCCTGCTGTTACTTTTGTTCATGTATTACCGGCTTCTTCCTCAGTTGTGATTCTCACCTTTTCTATATAAATAGTGCAATAATTCTCACCCACGGACAGTTTTCCTTTTAAAATATGAATATTATTGAATATAATGTTTTACGTATGTTACAGTATTTTATTTCCTGCTGTTACTTTTGTTCATGTATTATCGGTATCTTCTTCAGTTGTGATTCGCACCTTTTCTATATAAATAGTGTAATAATTCTCACCCACGGACAGTTTCCCATTAAAAATATGAATATTATTGAATATAATGTTTTACGTATGTTACAGTATTTTATTTCCTGCTGTTACATTTGTTCATGTATTATCGGTATCTTCTTCAGTTGTGATTCACACCTTTTCTATATAAATAGTGTAATAATTCTCACCCATGGACAGTTTCCCTTTAAAAATATGAATATTATTGAATATAATGTTTTACGTATGTTACAGTATTTTATTTCCTGCTGTTACTTTTGTTCATGTATTATCGGTATCTTCTTCAGTTGTGATTCGCACCTTTTTTATATAAATAGTGTAATAATTCTCACCCACGGACAGTTTTCCTTTAAAATATGAATATTATTGAATATAATGTTTTACTTATGTTACAGTATTTTATTTTCCTGCTGCTACTTTTGTTCATGTATTATCGGCGTCTTCTTCAGTTGTGATTCTTACCTTTTCTATATAAATATGGGCAAATGAATTGTCCAGTGTCAGCATAATTTTCAGCGTGTCCAGGGCTGTGTTAGGTGTGATAACGCCCAACCCTGTACAGATAATGCACATGCAAAGCTGGCAGCCAGCTGCCCCTCTGATACGATTCTGTAATGTCAGCTAAATCTCAATACAGCGGCGCACAAAGACACACACAAACAGTTATTTGTGGCTTCTTTTTGTAATATGAATTTTAGAAGGTAGAATTAACATATCCCACAATTTCAGCGATCTCTTGATTTTTTATCAGAGTCGCTATTCACATATAATAATAATAATTAGCCATGTGGATTTTGATTTATTTAAAAATTCACAGGTGGTGTGTATGTACACATGCATGATTTAGTTTAAAAGCATATAGTTCAGCGATAATGTCAGGAGTTGGACAGGCATTTATTAATCTTTCATACGTATCACAGAAAGATTTTAGCTTGATCTGTGCGAGTTTGATATGGACGTACTGAGCAGACATGGCAATAAAGATTTTGATGTGTTCATCACTCCACACAGGGCCCCCTGTGTAAGATGAATGTTCAGTAACAGTATGTTTTTTACTTACGCGGTGCCGTGATACTGCGCGTTTCTTTAGAGGTAGTACATTGTCAAAATCGCTAGAAGATCCTGCAAGAGCAGAATCTGCAGACTGTACAGCTTGACGCACCCGTATATTGAACGGAACGGTGGGTGACCACATACCCTCGGAGAGCTGTTCAATTTCGCTGTTTTCAGAAGTAACTTGTGGGGTGCTGACTGTGCTATTGGCCTCCTGAGTTATACAGGGACTAGCGATCTGTGATGCAAATCGTTTTCTTGAAGCGTTCTTAGATTTTTGACGTGAAATCTTAGGGCTTGGATTCCCGGAGTGTTTGAGTGCCGTGCAGCTTTCCTCACGATCTACAACACAGATGGGTGAAAGAGGCGTTGTTCTCACAGACGCATTAGCTCTTTGTGGTTGATTCTGCGCAGATCCGTAATTACACCGCTGCAAATCTCGTGGTTGAAGATCCGGCGTGTCTAAAAGTAAAGATGCAAGCATCTGTTACTCGCGAAATCGGTGTAAAATTGGAAAAGCTACACGCCGACACTTATCTATGATCCTGCGTAATATTTGAAAACTTAACGGCGACAGTTACCCATGAAATCATTCTAACAATATTTGCATAAATCCAGTATAGAGCAGACCAGATATATACTTACAAGTATGAACCGGGAATTGCACCTCCGCAGCTCCTGGTTTAATGGACCGCGCATTGTTTAAACTCGTCGAGACGGAGATATTCCCTTTTTCAAATTGAATTTTTCTGACAGCTAGTTTACCAGTTGTAAATAAATTATAACTATTACAGAAAAGTGAGAATCGTATGTATTTCAAGTGAACCATTACCTTTTCTATTCTTGAGACACCTGCTTAACGAATTTCCACGTCTTTTAGGAGCATCGGGTAGCTGTGAAATTACAGTGTTCTTGACATCTATGATCTCGACGTCTGGGTCCAGATCCTGACATGGTTCGGGAGCACCTCAGTTTTCCGGCATATAGACCGATGGTTGCGTGTCACTATCTGTATGAGAAATTGCACATAGACCATGTTTACATACAAAGGATTAAAGCAGTTGACACGGTATAATATAGTTTTACGGTATAATGACATAATTTGTGTAATACAATAGTTAATAGCTGTTATAGTTTTACGGCATAACCAGTATTTGTGGGGGAATTAACACAGATAATATATATATATATATATATATATATATATATATATATATATATATGTATATATATAGCTTTCTTACCTGTGATAAGGTGAAGAGCAGGCTCATTATCTTCTAACTATTCCGCAGCTATGGAATCAAAGAGTTCATAATTCGGCGTGACGAAATTATTGCGATAATCGGGAGACATACACGCCCCTTAAATAAGAAAGATTGCAAGAATATATAATTAATATAAATTACTTATACTAATTAATATAAATTACTTATACTATAACGACTTAATCAGAATCATTCAATACTCTGTACACTATATTCCGTATTACCTATGTATTGCTTGGTATAAACATATTTATGCAGCACTCGCATAAATATGTTGCTGAGGCGTATAAAATAGTTTACTCTGTCAGAACTTGTGGGCGGGTGTTTTCTCTTTAAATACAGGCAATGCAGTTTGCCACACAGAATCTTAAAGACACTTGGAGTGGACAATTCATTTGCCCATATTTATATAGAAAAGGTAAGAATCACAACTGAAGAAGACGCTGATAATACATGAACAAAAGTAGCAGCAGGAAAATAAAATACTGTAACATAAGTAAAACATTATATTCAATAATATTCATATTTTAAAGGAAAACTGTCCGTGGGTGAGAATTATTACACTATTTATATAGAAAAGGTGCGAATCACAACTGAAGAAGATACCGATAATACATGAACAAAAGTAACAGCAGGAAATAAAATACTGTAACATACGTAAAACATTATATTCAATAATATTCATATTTTTAAAGGGAAACTGTACGTGGGTGAGAATTATTACACTATTTATATAGAAAAGGTGCGAATCACAACTGAAGAAGATACCGATAATACATGAACAAAAGTAACAGCAGGAAATAAAATACTGTAACATATGTAAAACATTATATTCAATAATATTCATATTTTTAAAGGGAAACTGTCAGTGGGTGAGAATTATTACACTATTTATATAGAAAAGGTGTGAATCACAACTGAAGAAGATACCGATAATACATGAACAAAAGTAACAGCAGGAAATAAAATACTGTAACATATGTAAAACATTATATTCAATAATATTCATATTTTTAAAGGAAAACTGTCCGTGGGTGAGAATTATTGCACTATTTATATAGAAAAGGTGAGAATCACAACTGAGGAAGAAGCCGGTAATACATGAACAAAAGTAACAGCAGGAAAATAAAATACTGTAACATACGTAAAACATTATATTCAATAATATTCATATTTTTAAAGGAAAACTGTCCGTGGGTGAGAATTATTGCACTATTTATATAGAAAAGGTGAGATTCACAACTGAGGAAGAAGCCGGTAATACATGAACAAAAGTAACAGCAGGAAAATAAAATACTGTAACAATTATCGCTGAACTATATACTGTATATTATCTATTTTGTAAGAAGTATAACGATGTATGTTAATTGTACATGTGATGATTTTTATTTTTTATATTCATATACCTGTCATGTATAAAACAACCGCTTTATACCTGTCAAAAACCCATGATATACATAATATCCCACAATGACTGTCATTTTTTCATAATATTGAGAATTATACTATCATGCAATGTTGAGAATTAGCTAACATTGCAGTCTGATACATACTGGTGCTTTCATTCTAAATGTGTCGCGGTCAGCTCTGTTGTGAATTCTGTTGTGGGTTCTGCTCTTGCGCTCCCTCCGGTGGTTATAAGTGGTAGTGCTGCTGTTTGTCCTTCACAGCAGTCATCAGGTGCGTCCACTTCGGACGGGGCTATTTAGTCTGGCTTCACCCTTTAGTGAGTGCCAGTTGTTCATTGTTTCTGGAGGATTCACATCCCTTCCTGGTCGCTCCTGCTTGCAGTTCATTTCTACAAGATAAGTTCTGCTTGTTTTTCTGCCCACATGTTGTGGGCCTCATTGTTCAGTGCATTGCATGTTTTTTCTTGTCCAGCTTTATCTGTGTAAGGATTTATGCAGCCAAGCTGGAATCTCTGGAGAGGCAGATTTACCCTCCATGTCTTTAGTTAGATGTGGAGTTTTTGTATTATCTGTGGTGGACATTTCATAGTATTTTAATACTGACCGCATAGTTCTCTGTCCTATCTTTCCTATTTTAGCTAGATTGGCCTCCTTTGCTAAATTCTGTTTTCAGCCTGTGTATGTTTTTTCCTCTCCTCTCACAGTCAATATTTGTGGGGGGCTGCCTATGCTTTGGGAATTTTCTCTGAGGCAAGATAGTTTTCCCTTTTTCTATCTATAGGGTTAATTAGTCCTCCGGCTGTGTCGAGGTGTCTAGGATTGGTAGGTACATCCCACGGCTACTTCTAGTTGCGGTGTTAAGTCCAGGGTCTGCGGTCAGTACAGTTACCACATTCTCCAGAGTACGTCTCATGCCGCTCCTAGGCCACCAGATCATAATAGTACAACTGGCCAACAATGAGTTAACCGCATCTCAATAGAAGGGAAAGTGCTGAGCCATTTTTTTTTCTGTACTCTGTTGTGTTTTTTTCCCTCTTTATCTCTGGGTGGCTCAGGAGTTAGGCGCTGACATGAAATGTTCAGGGACTTGCTTCTCGTGTGGATCAACTTGCTGCTAGAGTACAGGGTATTTCTGATTATATCGTGCAGACTCCTGTTTTAGAGCCTAGAATTCCTACCCCCGATCTGTTTTTTGGGGACAGGTCCAAATTTTTGAGCTTTAAAAATAACTGTAAACTGTTTTTGCTCTGAAGCCCCGTTCCTCTGGTGATCCCATCCAGCAGGTAAAAATTGTCATATCTCTGTTGCGTGGCGACCCTCAGGATTGGGCATTTTCCCTGGAATCTGGGAATCCGGCCTTGCTTAATGTAGACACCTTTTTTCAGGTGCTTGGGTTATTGTATGATGAACCTAATTCTGTGGATCATGCTGAGAAAACCTTGTTGGCCCTGTGTCAGAAATTTAGAAAATGGTCTGTGCTTACTAAGTGGAATGAGGATGCTTTGGCGGCAATTTTCAGAAAGGGTCTTTCTGAATCTGTTAAAGATGTTATGGTGGGGTTCCCCACGCCTGTAGGTCTGAGTGATTCTATGTCTCTGGCCATTCAAATTGATCGGCGCTTGCGTGAGCGCAGAGTTGTGCACACTATGGCGTTGTCTTCCGAGCGGAGTCCTGAGCCTATGCAGTGTGATAGGATTGTTTCTAGAGCTGAACGCCAAGGATTCAGACGTCAGAATAGGTTGTGCTTTTACTGCGGCGATTCTGCTCATGTTATTTCTGATTGCCCTAAGCGTGTCAAGAGAATCGCTAATTCCGTTACCATCAGTACTGTACAACCTAAATTTCTGTTATCTGTGACCCTGATCTGCTCATTATCGTCATTTTCTATCATGGCATTTGTGGATTCAGGCGCCGCTTTAAATTTAATGGACTTAGAATTTGCCAGACGTTGTGGTTTTCCCTTACAGCCTTTGCGGAGTCCTATCCCTTTGAGGGGCATTGATGCTACACTATTGGCTAAAAATAAACCTCAGTTTTGGACACAGTTAACCATGTGCATGGCGCCAGCCCATCAGGAAGATTGTCGTTTCCTGGTGTTGCATAATTTGCATGATGCTATTGTGCTGGGGTTTCCATGGTTACAGGTACATAATCCGGTGTTGGATTGGAAATCTATGTCTGTGACTAGTTGGGGTTGTCAGGAAGTTCATGATGACGTTCCTGTGATGTCAATTTCCTCCTCCCCCTCTTCTGAAATTCCTGAGTTTCTGTCAGATTTCCAGGATGTTTTCGATGAGCCCAAGTCCAGTTCCCTTCCACCACATAGGGACTGTGATTGTGCTATTGATTTGATTCCAGGCTGTAAGTTCCCTAAGGGCCGACTTTTCAACCTGTCTGTGCCTGAACATGCCGCCATGCGGAGTTATGTTAAGGAGTCTTTGGAGAAGGGGCATATTCGGCCATCTTCTTCTCCATTGGGAGCAGGTTTTTTTGTTGCCAAGAAGGATGGCTCCTTGAGACCCTGTATTGATTATCGCCTCTTGAATAAGATCACGGTCAAATTCCAATACCCTTTGCCTTTGCTTTCTGATTTGTTTGCCAGGATTAAGGGGGCTAGTTGGTTTACTAAGATTGACCTTCGAGGGGCATATAATCTTGTTCGTATTAAGCAGGGTGACGAATGGAAAACTGCGTTTAATATGCCCGAGGGCCATTTAAAATATCTTGTGATGCCAATCGGACTCTCTATTGCCCCATCTGTGTTTCAGTCCTTCATGCATGATATTTTTCGGAATTATCTTGATAAATTCATGATTGTATATTTGGATGATATTTTGATTTTTTCAGATGATTGGGAGTCTCATGTGAAACACGTCAGGATGGTATTTCAGGTCTTTCGTGACAATGCCTTGTTTGTGAAGGGGTCTAAGTGCCTCTTTGGAGTACAGAAGGTTTCTTTTTTGGGCTTCATTTTTTCTCCATCATCTATAGAAATGGATCCGGTTAAGGTTCAGGCCATTCATGATTGGATCCAGCCCACATCCGTGAAGAGCCTTCAGAAATTTTGGGGCTTTGCTAATTTTTATCGCCGTTTCATTGCCAACTTCTCCAGTGTGGTTAAACCCCTGACCGATTTGACGAGGAAGGGCGCTGATGTAACAAATTGGTCCTCTGAGGCTGTTTCTGCCTTTCAGGAGCTTAAGCGCCGATTTACTTCTGCCCCTGTGTTGCGTCAGCCGGATGTTTCTCTTCCTTTTCAAGTTGAGGTTGACGCTTCTGAGATTGGGGCAGGGGCCATTTTGTCTCAGAGGAATTCTGATGGTTCCTTGATGAAACCGTGTGCCTTCTTTTCTCAAAAGTTTTCGCCTGCGGAACGCAATTATGATGTCGGCAATCGTGAGTTGTTGGCTATGAAGTGGGCATTTGAGGAGTGGCGACATTGGCTTGAGGGGGCCAAGCACCGTATTGTGGTCTTGACCGATCATAAGAATCTGATTTACCTCGAGTCTGCCAAACAGCTGAATCCTAGACAGGCCCGATGGTCCCTGTTTTTCTCCCGTTTTGATTTTGTTGTCTCGTATCTTCCGGGTTCTAAGAATCTTAAGGCTGATGCCCTCTCTAGGAGTTTTTTGCCTGATTCCCCTGGGGTTCTTGAGCCGGTTGGAATTCTGAAGGAGGGGGTGATTCTTTCTGCCATCTCCCCTGATTTGCGATGGGTTCTTCAGAAGTTCCAGGCTGATAAACCTGATCGCTGTCCAGCGGGGAAACTGTTTGTTCCTGACAGATGGACTAGTAAAGTGATTTCTGAGGTTCACTGTTCTGTGTTGGCTGGCCATCCTGGGATGTTTGGTACCAGAGATTTGGTTAGTAGGTCCTTTTGGTGGCCTTCTTTGTCACGGGATGTGCGTTCTTTTGTGCAGTCCTGTGGGACTTGTGCGCGGGCCAAACCTTGCTGCTCCCGCGCCAGTGGGTTGCTTTTGCCTTTGCCGGTCCCTGAGAGGCCTTGGACGCATATTTCTATGGATTTTATTTCGGATCTTCCTGTTTCCCAGAGGATGTCGGTTATCTGGGTGGTCTGTGACCAGTTTTCTAAGATGGTTCATTTGGTACCTTTGCCTAAATTGCCTTCCTCTTCTGAGTTGGTTCCGTTGTATTTTCAGCATGTGGTTCGTTTGCATGGCATTCCGTAGAATATTGTGTCCGATAGAGGTTCCCAGTTTGTTTCTAGGTTTTGGCGGTCCTTTTGTGCTAAGCTGGGCTTTGATTTGTCTTTTTCTTCCGCATTTCATCCTCAGACAAACGGCCAAACCGAGCGAACTAACCAGACTTTGGAAACTTATTTGAGATGCTTTGTGTCTGCCGATCAGGATGATTGGGTGGCTTTCTTGCCATTGGCCGAGTTTGCCCTTAATAATCGGGCTAGTTCTGCTACCTTGGTTTCACCATTCTTTTGTAATTCTGGGTTTCATCCTTGTTTTTCTTCAGGGCAGGTTGAGTCTTCTGATTGTCCTGGGGTGGACTCTGTGGTTGACAGGTTGCAGCAAATTTGGGCTCATGTTGTGGACAATTTGGTGTTGTCTCAGGAGGAGGCTCGGCGTTTTGCCAACCGTCGTCGGCGTGTGGGTTCCCGGCTTCGGGTTGGGGATTTGGTCTGGTTGTCTTCTCGTCATGTTTCTATGAAGGTTTCTTCCCCGAAGTTCAAGCCTCGGTTTATTGGTCCTTATAGGATTTCTGAGATTATCAATCCAGTGTCTTTTTGTTTGGCCCTTCCAGCCTCTTTTTCCATCCATAATGTTTTTCATAGATCTTTGTTGTGGAAATATGTGGTGCCCGTGGTTCCCTCTGTTGATCCTCCTGCCCCGGTGTTGATTGATGGGGAGTTGGAGTATGTTGTGGAGAAGATCTTGGATTCTCGTTTTTCAAGACGGAGGCTTCAGTAAGTATCTTGTCAAGTGGAAAGGTTATGGCCAGGAGGATAATTCTTGGGTTGTTGCCTCCGATGTTCATGCTAACGATTTGGTTCGTGCCTTCCATTTGGCTCGTCCTGATCGTCCTGGGGGCTCTGGTGAGGGTTCGGTGACCCCTCCTCAAGGGGGGGGTACTGTTGTGAATTCTGTTGTGGGTTCTGCTCTTGGGCTCCCTCCGGTGGTTATAAGTGGTAGTGCTGCTGTTTGTCCTTCACAGCAGTCATCAGGTGCATCCACTTCGGACGGGGCTATTTAGTCTGGCTTCACTCTTTAGTGAGTGCCAGTTGTTCATTGTTTCTGGAGGATTCACATCCCTTCCTGGTCGCTCCTGCTTGCAGTTCATTTCTACAAGATAAGTTCTGCTTGTTTTTCTGCCCACATGTTGTGGGCCTCATTGTTCAGTGCATTGCATGTTTTTTCTTGTCCAGCTTTATCTGTGTAAGGATTTATGCAGCCAAGCTGGAATCTCTGGAGAGGCAGATTTACCCTCCATGTCTTTAGTTAGATGTGGAGTTTTTGTATTATCTGTGGTGGACATTTCATAGCATTTTAATACTGACCGCATAGTTCTCTGTCCTATCTTTCCTATTTTAGCTAGATTGGCCTCCTTTGCTAAATTCTGTTTTCAGCCTGTGTATGTTTTTTCCTCTCCTCTCACAGTCAATATTTGTGGGGGGCTGCCTATCCTTTGGGAATTTTCTCTGAGGCAAGATAGTTTTCCCTTTTTCTATCTATAGGGTTAATTAGTCCTCCGGCTGTGTCGAGGTGTCTAGGATTGGTAGGTACATCCCACGGCTACTTCTAGTTGCGGTGTTAAGTCCAGGGTCTGCGGTCAGTACAGTTACCACATTCTCCAGAGTACGTCTCATGCCGCTCCTAGGCCACCAGATCATAACACAGCTCCATTGACAACTATTCTCATAGGATATAAAATAAACACAACAAACTCTCAGCACTTGCAAATAAGAGCAAACTTAATACAATACATATTACAGAGACCACATGCCCCTGATTACAGAATGCAATCGCTGTATCAAATTAACAATATCAAAATCTAATATAAAAAACAATACTGGGATTATAAGCACTGTATCAAAATAAAATACTGTAACATATGTAAAACATTATATTCAATAATATTCATATTTTTAAAGGAAAACTGTCAGGTGGGTGAGAATTATTGCACTATTTATATAGAAAAGGTGAGAATCACAACTGAGGAAGAAGGCGGTAATACATGAACAAAAGTAACACCGGGGAAATAAAATACTGTAACAATTATCGCTGAACTATATACTGTATATTATCTATTTTGTAAGAAGTGTAATGATGTATGTTAATTGTACATGTGATGGTTTTTACTTTTTATATTCATATACCAGTCATGTATAAAACAACCGCTTTATACCTGTCAAAAAAACCCACATGATATACATAATATCCCACAATGACTGTCATGTTTCATAATATTGAGAATTGCACTATCATGCAATGTTGAGAATTAGCTAGCATTGCAGTCTGATACATACTGGTGCTTTCATTCTAAATGTGTCGCGGTCAGCGATTACAGAAGCCACAAACAACTGTTTGTGTTAATCTCGCAGCACTTGCAAATAAGAGCAAACTTAATACAATACATATTACAGAAGCCACAAACAACTGTTTGTGTTAATCTCGCAGCTCCATATAATGAGGCTGTTGTTATAAAAGAAACACGACATACCATGGGGGTAATAAAACACAGTGCGCTGATTACAGAATGCAATCGCTGTATCAAATTAACAATATCAAAATCTAATATAAAAACAATACTGTGATAATAATCCCTGTATCAAACTATATCAAACTGTATCAAAAGCTGACAGCCAGACAAGGAGGGACAGCTGGCTGACAGGGCGGGGAGGGGTTACACCCTTTTGATACATCTTGATAGGGGCGGGGCACCTGTCAGATTGAGTTTGACGAATGGACCCGATTATACACTACTGTCTATGAAGCACAATTATTCTTGAGGATACTTGACACGAATAAGTCCTTGCTTAGTCCAAAACACAGATAGATATGCTTATAAGGCAGTCCAAATAATATCTTAGCTCAACCAGGGAGGCCTGGTTAATAGTCTCAGATTTTTGCAGAGCAACAAATGCTTACATGTCCCGCAAATGCAGATGGAAGTAAACACGAGCAGCAGATGAAAGAGGATTACAGGAACTGGTGTATGCAGCAGGAACTCAGAGCAGAGTAGCAGGATCTCCACACAGGTTCACAGGAGCAGGTATATAGCCAGGGAGTAATCAGAGGTCAGGAGCTGGATGCAAGGCAGAATACTCTAGCACAGACTGAAGGCTGGGGTGGAGTTTTATAGCAGGAAGACACAGTGCACATGAGACCAAAGACGCCATCTTGGAAAAGGTCAGTAATGCACAAAAGGTACAAAAAATGTTCAGAGTCCTGACAGATGGGCAGGTCGCTCACCATGTGGGCGATGATAGCATGGGCCGATGTCCTCAGAACCTGTGCGAAAATGACTGATGGAACCCCCAAATATGGAAAGTCTGGACAGGGAGGACGCTGAAACACCATGTGGCATGGTAGGACCCGGTCTCGAGCCGTGTGACAGGGAGAGGAGTGAAGGGAAAGCTGAAGTGATATATTGTGAAATCTGATGTAAACGCTGCAACGGATCTGGATGAGCTGCGAAGAAATGAAAGTAAAGTTTTTCATTTTGTGTTGTACCTGGACTGTGGCTCTGTTATTTTGCAAGCAACCAGAGGAGACCTTAAGAAACAGAAAAGCGGCCATGCTGGCGCAGAAAATGGAGTCAAGAAAGCTGCCAGGGAGATGTGATTTTTATGTAGAGGGAGGCGAGGGCACGCAAAGCCCGATAAGCACCGCCACGACTACGGTCCTGGCCAACCTCTACAAGGTCACCTTATTATGCTACTGTTCTCACAGCTGCTTTGCAAATGCACCGAAAATGGTACAGAAGACTGCTACTAAACAAAGAGTGAACTGGACTATAAGTTGGTGTGCATGTAAAATAGAAGTGGGTTCACATTGGCCATTAAACAAACAAAACAAAATTAACATATACCATATTGTAAGCAAATAAGTAAAAGCAAAAGTGCATATAAATAAATAGGGTACTGTTTTTTGCTTAAAAAAAGCATAAAAGTCTTCCTACCAGTGTCAAGGTGTACCCAAATTCAGGATGGTCCTAATCTCTAGTATTAAAATCTTACCATGAGTCATAGTGATATCAGTGTGTAAAAGGGCTGAGCAGGACCGAGCTCCGGACATGAGAACAGCAAGTAAGGTTTTAATGCTAGAGACAAGGACAGTCCCAAATTTGGGTGTATCTTGACAAAAAAAATCTAAAAGTTTGAAATCGATATAATCGCACTGACCTGAAAAATCAAATTCAAAGGTCACTTTTACCATACAATGAATACTTTAAAAGCAAAGGCCAAAAAACAATGATGGAATTGTGTTTTTTCACTGCAGGTTTATTTTGCACTGGGAAGGGAGCCATTTAAATTTTTACCTCAGGCAGCAAAAAATCTAGAATGAACTTTGGGTAAATGAATGAGTAGCATCCAGAATTACAAATTATCCCGCAATATACAAGTCATTATATGGCTATGTGACAGTGAGATTTTAAAAAAGTACCGGTATATCTTTAGGAAGAAAAGAATTAAAAAAGAAAGGGGAAATATCAACAACAGAATGGGGTAAAATGTACCAAGAATTTAAAATGGTTACTTAATTTACGTTCAAAACGCTCACAAACTTTGTTTTATAATCTGTAATATAATGTTATATCATGTATAATATATTTGTTGGCGCTAAAACACAAAGTGAGAGCAGCACAGTGGCTCAATGGTTAGCACTGCAGCCTTATTATGTCCGCATAAATTATTATAGGCACTTCATAAACTATGATAAACAAAGCAAACACTAAACATAAAACGCCCCCAGAAGAAGCTGGCATCGAAAAGCGCATCGGTGTGAGGGGACACTGAGACTACCATCTCTAGCACAATCTGCAGAGTGAATTTATATTCAGGTAATAGGGCACCAGGCACCATTCCATTTGGCACTACTTCATGTCATTTTTCTGCTCGGTCTAGATATGTGTGTAAGGAGGTTGCTTTCCCTGCTCCTTGCCTGGAACCACATAGTCCGACAGCTGGGTTGTTGGGGGGAACACGTTCTGCCCTGGACAGAGGGGACCAGGGGACTGCTGGGAAGAGAGAGGGGAGTGGTCAGAAAAGTGCGGGAGAGAGAGCGCGCCAGAGAGGGGACAGCGTGCCAGAGAGAAAGCAGGCTGCAGCGCCGCGCTCCCCATGACAGAGTGCTCCCCGTGAGGGCACTAAGGCTGGAGTGAGAGTGGGGACTTGGAAGCCTCCATAATCTGAGAAGCCTCTTCCCCTGACAGTGCAGAGACAGTGACTCAGTGCAGCCCTGGTGATCGCAGTCACAAGCAAAGATCCCTGAGTGTGATAAGTAACTGCCCAGTGTGTGTGTGGGACATCGTTATTACAGAGAAGCTGCCAGGCTTACGGAAACTCCTGCAGCAGTGACGGAGAGACTGTTATTTCCTGGTTCCAGTTTCACTTTGAGAAGAGCAGGCTGCAGAGACTTATCCCCGGACTTTCCAGGAGACACAGAAAAGACCAGAATCTCAAGCCCTGCTGGTGACTGTATCCATGTTGGTAAAAGGACCCTCCAGTCAGGATCTCCCTGGGCTGATAAGTTACAAGAACACTCGTTAACCCTTTTGATTCCGCTTAATTGTTTACTGTTTTACTTGACTCAATTAACCCCCTGTTTACTCCCTGCGAGGAGAATTCTACCCCTGTTAATAAATCCCCTTCAACAGTTGGTCTGTCTGTTCCGTAGTGACATACTCAGTACCTGCATCCTATTACACTTGGCGTAGTCGGCAGGATGTCACACGGTAGCGCGGAAGGGGCAGACCAAGCAGTTGAGGGAGGTCCCAGGTCTAGCATCTCCCTGGGAGCCATGTTAGCTAACCTGCCAAAATTTTCAGGGAGTAATGTCATGTTGTGGGGTTGGACGGAGCGCATCCGAGGGATGATGCGGATGCATCCTATGACACCGGCTCTGCAGGCGGAAATAGCTGTAATGGCCCTAGAGGGGGATGCACGGGACTCTGTTATGCTCAGACCCCCCCAGGCGAGAGATACCCTGGACAAAGTATTACGTATACTTGAGGAGACGCATGGGGACCCCACTGACGTAGGGGAGCTGCGCATGCGACTGTTCCGCCGGGTACAAAGAGAGGGGGAGACCGTGACTCAATATATGAACGCACTGCAAAAGCTTCATACTGCCATTATATGGAAGGACGGCGTAGGTGTGGGGACAGTTGACGTTGTGCTGCGAGACCAACTGGTGACAGGCTTGCGAGATGTGTTGATAAAACAGGCCCTGCGAGAGCGCATGCGCGTAAAGCTAGATATGACTTTCTCTGAGGTCGGGAGTGAGGCACGCACGCGCGAGCAAGAGCAAGGGGTGGTAGGGCCAGTGGGAAAGGTATGGAGCAGGGAGGTAACAGCCCCTCAATGGGTAGAAGACTTGAAGAAGGAGGTTAAACGAGTCCGTGAGGAGGTGGCTGAATATAAGAAGATCCCTGCTGCAGAGTACAGCCCTTCGGTGCGAGAAAGAGAGACCGCCCCCCAAAGTGAGACTAGTGCCGCTCGGCGAAGAATACTGCCTAGATGCTACAACTGCGGAGCACCCAGTCAGAATGAAGAGGAGGCAATGTGGACCCGAGATTCCCAGCTGAAGATAAGAAGAATCTGGGAGAAGATTGAGAGTCTGGGGAAAGCCCTTACTGCGGTTTTGGGGACCAGCGGCATACCCCAAGGTAACGTGCAGGAGCCGTCAGAAAGAGTTAGAGGAGAGGTGCGCAGCATGAAGAAGGCTTCGGTGGTGGCCCCAGAGTGTAACTCTGTATCCTAGGGTGAAGAGCAACCGCAGATGAGAGGTGTTCCCCGCCGAGGTCAACGATCCAGACTGAAGCACCCTCCAGACAGACGCAGACGTGAGTGCTGGACGTGCAGAAAGGTGGGACACATGTCCAGAAATTGCCCTACCCGAGAAGAGCGGTGGCAGAGATCCACTCGCCCCTCTGAGGGTCCTGCTAACTGGAGGGAACGTCGCCCCTGGAGGGAATGGTACGGCAGGAAGAGAAGAATTCCACCTAAGGCAAGACAGTACCACAATGTCGGACGCCAAGGAGAGGTGGAGAAGGTGTCAAGCATCTCTGGTGAAATGACTGCGCTGTCCCAACGCGTAAAGGCGAGCCTAGTGGATCTACAGCCTGGGTCTGAAGGTTTTATTGGTGAGACTCAGCCCGGAGGAAAGAAAGTGACGTTCGCTCGAGAAGACCACCGAAGTGCTTTACTACCTTGCCCAGCACGAGTTCCCGAAGAAGGAGAGAAAGTGCCAAGTGTTCCTGCGACACTCGTTTTCAAGGCCAATGAGAAGGAGAAACCACTGATGTCATCCCCTGAGGTGAAGAATGTGCTGGCTGTCAGCTCACCAGTTCCTGATCGGACAGGGGAAATGGAACAGCTGTGTGAGACAGGGCGTGTGGTTGAGAAGCCCTGGGAAGTGATGTCCGCAGAGCCCGGCGCAGATGACAAAGAGTCCGGCCTGCATGGTCTTAATTCATCTGACTCAAGCTTTGACGAGAATGCTCCTGTCAAAGAGAGGGGGAGCTATGGAGAAGAATTGCTTAAACTAAGCCCCCTGTTATGGTTCTCAATGGCAAGAGAACATAGCCCAGCAAACATACGAACTAGCTCTTGGAAGGATGGAAACTAAACTGACCATGAACTAAACCTGCCGCACAACTAACAGTAGCCGGGTAGCGTAGCCTGCGTTTTATCCCTAGACGCCCAGCGCCGGCCGGAGGACTAACTAATCCTGGCAGAGGAAAATATAGTCCTGGCTCACCTCTAGAGAAATTTCCCCGAAAGGCAGACAGAGGCCCCCACAAATATTGGCGGTGATTTTAGATGAAATGACAAACGTAGTATGAAAATAGGTTTAGCAAAATTGAGGTCCGCTTACTAGATAGCAGGAAGACAGAAAGGGCACTTTCATGGTCAGCTGAAAACCCTATCAAAATACCATCCTGAAATTACTTTAAGACTCTAGTATTAACTCATAACATCAGAGTGGCAATTTCAGATCACAAGAGCTTTCCAGACACAGAAACGAAACTACAGCTGTGAACTGGAACAAAATGCAAAAACAAACAAGGACTAAGTCCAACTTAGCTGGGAGTAGTCTAGCAGCAGGAACATGCACAGAAAGGCTTCTGATTACAATGTTGACCGGCATGGAAGTGACAGAGGAGCAAGGCTAAATAGCGACTCCCACATCCTGATGGAAACAGGTGAACAGAGAGGATGATGCACACCAGTTCAATTCCACCAGTGGCCACCGGGGGAGCCCAAAATCCAATTTCACAACAGTACCCCCCCCTCAAGGAGGGGGCACCGAACCCTCACCAAAACCACCAGGGTGATCAGGATGAGCCCTATGAAAGGCACGGACCAAATCGGAGGCATGAACATCAGAGGCAGTCACCCAAGAATTATCCTCCTGACCGTATCCCTTCCATTTGACCAGATACTGGAGTTTCCGTCTGGAAACACGGGAGTCCAAGATTTTTTCCACAACGTACTCCAACTCGCCCTCAACCAACACCGGAGCAGGAGGCTCAACGGAAGGCACAACCGGTACCTCATACCTGCGCAATAATGACTGATGAAAAACATTATGAATAGAAAAAGATGCAGGGAGGTCCAAACGGAAGGACACAGGGTTAAGAATCTCCAATATCTTGTACGGGCCGATGAACCGAGGCTTAAACTTGGGAGAAGAAACCCTCATAGGGACAAAACGAGAAGACAACCACACCAAGTCCCCAACACAAAGCCGAGGACCAACCCGACGCCGGCGGTTGGCAAAAAGCTGAGTCTTCTCCTGGGACAACTTCAAATTGTCCACTACCTGCCCCCAAATCTGATGCAACCTCTCCACCACAGCTTCCACTCAAGGACAATCCGAAGATTCCACCTGACCAGAAGAAAATCGAGGATGAAACCCCGAATTACAGAAAAAGGGAGACACCAAGGTGGCAGAACTGGCCCGATTATTGAGGGCAAACTCCGCTAAAGGCAAAAAAGCAACCCAATCATCCTGATCTGCAGACACAAAACACCTCAAATATGTCTCCAAGGTCTGATTCGTCCGCTCGGTCTGGCCATTAGTCTGAGGATGGAAAGCAGACGAGAAAGACAAATCTATGCCCATCCTAGCACAGAATGCTCGCCAAAATCTAGACACGAATTGGGTACCTCTGTCAGAAACGATATTCTCCGGAATACCATGCAAACGGACCACATTTTGAAAAAACAGAGGAACCAACTCGGAAGAAGAAGGCAACTTAGGCAGGGGAACCAAATGGACAATCTTAGAGAAACGATCACACACCACCCAGATGACAGACATCTTCTGAGAAACAGGAAGATCCGAAATAAAATCCATCGAGATGTGCGTCCAGGGCCTCTTCGGGATAGGCAAGGGCAACAACAATCCACTAGCCCGAGAACAACAAGGCTTGGCCCGAGCACAAACGTCACAAGACTGCACGAAGCCTCGCACATCTCGAGACAGGGAAGGCCACCAGAAGGACCTTGCCACCAAATCCCTGGTACCAAAGATTCCAGGATGACCTGCCAACGCAGAAGAATGAACCTCAGAAATGACTTTACTGGTCCAATCATCAGGAACAAACAGTCTACCAGGTGGGCAACGATCAGGTCTATCCGCCTGAAACTCCTGCAAGGCCCGCCGCAGGTCTGGAGAAACGGCAGACAATATCACTCCATCCTTAAGGATACCTGTAGGTTCAGAATTACCAGGGGAGTCAGGCTCAAAACTCCTAGAAAGGGCATCCGCCTTAACATTCTTAGAACCCGGCAGGTAGGACACCACAAAATCGAACCGAGAGAAAAACAACGACCAGCGCGCCTGTCTAGGATTCAGGCGTCTGGCGGACTCAAGATAAATTAGATTTTTGTGGTCAGTCAATACCACCACCTGATGTCTAGCCCCCTCAAGCCAATGACGCCACTCCTCAAAAGCCCACTTCATGGCCAAAAGCTCCCGATTCCCAACATCATAATTCCGCTCGGCGGGCGAAAATTTACGCGAGAAAAAAGCACAAGGTCTCATCACGGAGCAATCGGAACTTCTCTGCGACAAAACCGCCCCAGCTCCGATTTCAGAAGCGTCGACCTCAACCTGAAAAGGAAGAGCAACATCAGGCTGACGCAACACAGGGGCGGAAGAAAAGCGGCGCTTAAGCTCCCGAAAGGCCTCCACAGCAGCAGGGGACCAATCAGCAACATCAGCACCCTTCTTAGTCAAATCAGTCAATGGTTTAACAACATCAGAAAAACCAGCAATAAATCGACGATAAAAGTTAGCAAAGCCCAAAAATTTCTGAAGACTCTTAAGAGAAGAGGGTTGCGTCCAATCACAAATAGCCTGAACCTTGACAGGATCCATCTCGATGGAAGAGGGGGAAAAAATATATCCCAAAAAGGAAATCTTTTGAACCCCAAAAACGCACTTAGAACCCTTCACACACAAGGAATTAGACCGCAAAACCTGAAAAACCCTCCTGACCTGCTGGACATGAGAGTCCCAGTCATCCGAAAAAATCAAAATATCATCCAGATACACAATCATAAATTTATCCAAATAATCACGGAAAATGTCATGCATAAAGGACTGAAAGACTGAAGGGGCATTTGAAAGACCAAAAGGCATCACCAAATACTCAAAGTGGCCCTCGGGCGTATTAAATGCGGTTTTCCACTCATCCCCCTGCTTAATTCGCACCAAATTATACGCCCCACGAAGATCTATCTTAGAGAACCACTTGGCCCCCTTTATGCGAGCAAACAAATCAGTCAGCAGTGGCAACGGATATTGATATTTAACCGTGATTTTATTCAAAAGCCGATAATCAATGCACGGCCTCAAAGAGCCATCTTTCTTAGCCACAAAGAAAAAACCGGCTCCTAAGGGAGATGACGACGGACGAATATGTCCCTTTTCCAAGGACTCCTTTATATATTCTCGCATAGCAGCATGTTCAGGCACAGACAGATTAAATAAACGACCCTTAGGGTATTTACTACCCGGAATCAAATCTATGGCACAATCGCACTCCCGGTGCGGAGGTAATGAACCAAGCTTAGGTTCTTCAAAAACGTCACGATATTCAGTCAAGAATTCAGGAATCTCAGAGGAAATAGATGATAAAATGGAAACCACAGGTACGTCCCCATGCGTCCCCTTACATCCCCAGCTTAACACAGACATAGCTTTCCAGTCAAGGACTGGGTTATGAGATTGCAGCCATGGCAATCCAAGCACCAACACATCATGTAGGTTATACAGCACAAGAAAGCGAATAATCTCCTGGTGATCCGGATTAATCCGCATAGTTACTTGTGTCCAGTACTGTGGTTTATTGCTAGCCAATGGGGTGGAGTCAATCCCCTTCAGGGGTATAGGAGTTTCAAGAGGCTCCAAATCATACCCACAGCGTTTGGCAAAGGACCAATCCATAAGACTCAAAGCGGCGCCAGAGTCGACATAGGCATCCGCGGTAATAGATGATAAAGAACAAATCAGGGTCACAGATAGAATAAACTTAGACTGTAAAGTGCCAATTGAAACAGACTTATCAAGCTTCTTAGTACGCTTAGAGCATGCTGATATAACATGAGTTGAATCACCGCAATAGAAGCACAACCCATTTTTTCGTCTAAAATTCTGCCGTTCACTTCTGGACAGAATTCTATCACATTGCATATTCTCTGGCGTCTTCTCAGTAGACACCGCCAAATGGTGCACAGGTTTGCGCTCCCGCAGACGCCTATCGATCTGGATAGCCATTGTCATGGACTCATTCAGACCCGCAGGCACAGGGAACCCCACCATAACATCCTTAATGGCATCAGAGAGACCCTCTCTGAAATTCGCCGCCAGGGCGCACTCATTCCACTGAGTAAGCACAGCCCATTTACGGAATTTCTGGCAGTATATTTCAGCTTCGTCTTGCCCCTGAGATAGGGACATCAAGGCCTTTTCCGCCTGAAGTTCTAACTGAGGTTGCTCATAAAGCAACCCCAAGGCCAGAAAAAACGCATCCACATTGAGCAACGCAGGATCCCCTGGAGCCAATGCAAAAGCCCAATCCTGAGGGTCGCCCCGGAGCAAAGAAATCACAATCCTGACCTGCAGCAGAGCGAGATTTCAGGGACAAAAACAACTTGCAATTATTTTTGAAATTTTGAAAGCAAGATCTATTCCCCGAGAAAAATTCAGGCAAAGGAATTCTAGGTTCAGATATAGGAACATGAACAACAAAATCTTGTAAGTTTTGAACTTTCGTGGTGAGATTATTCAAACCTGCAGCTAAACTCTGAATATCCATTTTAAACAGGTGAACACAGAGCCATTCCAGGATTAGAAGGAGAGAGAGAGAGAAAGGCTGCAATATAGGCAGACTTGCAAGAGATTCAATTACAAGCACACTCAGAACTGAGGAAAAAAAAAAAAAAAAAAAAAAAATCTTCAGCAGACTTCTCTTTTCTCTCCTTTCTCTGTCAATTAATTTAACCCTTTGTTGGCCGGTCAAACTGTTATGGTTCTCAATGGCAAGAGAACATAGCCCAGCAAACATACGAACTAGCTCTTGGAAGGATGGAAACTAAACTGACCATGAACTAAACCTGCCGCACAACTAACAGTAGCCGGGTAGCGTAGCCTGCGTTTTATCCCTAGACGCCCAGCGCCGGCCGGAGGACTAACTAATCCTGGCAGAGGAAAATATAGTCCTGGCTCACCTCTAGAGAAATTTCCCCGAAAGGCAGACAGAGGCCCCCACAAATATTGGCGGTGATTTTAGATGAAATGACAAACGTAGTATGAAAATAGGTTTAGCAAAATTGAGGTCCGCTTACTAGATAGCAGGAAGACAGAAAGGGCACTTTCATGGTCAGCTGAAAACCCTATCAAAATACCATCCTGAAATTACTTTAAGACTCTAGTATTAACTCATAACATCAGAGTGGCAATTTCAGATCACAAGAGCTTTCCAGACACAGAAACGAAACTACAGCTGTGAACTGGAACAAAATGCAAAAACAAACAAGGACTAAGTCCAACTTAGCTGGGAGTAGTCTAGCAGCAGGAACATGCACAGAAAGGCTTCTGATTACAATGTTGACCGGCATGGAAGTGACAGAGGAGCAAGGCTAAATAGCGACTCCCACATCCTGATGGAAACAGGTGAACAGAGAGGATGATGCACACCAGTTCAATTCCACCAGTGGCCACCGGGGGAGCCCAAAATCCAATTTCACAACAGCCCCCAAACTGAGGAGCCCGAACAAGAAGTCCCTAAAGTTTCCGATAACGACAAGGAGGAGGAAGAGTCTTCTACGCAGACATCTGCTAGCGGCAAAGCTAAGAAGAAGAAGAAGAAAAAGAAGAAGACAGCAGTTGTTGATGAAGCAGAGAAAGCATATCTCAACCTGACTGATGAGCAGCTCCTAAACCATTTAGTCTGGGAGTATGTACAAGAAGAAAGGCAGAAGGAGATGCGAGAATCGCAGGTATCTGACTCCCCTCCAAAGAACAAAGAGAAGCACGAAGAGTCCTCACCCGTGGAATGGCGAGCTTTAAGAGAGGGGGAATGTAAGGAGGTTGCTTTCCCTGCTCCTTGCCTGGAACCACATAGTCCGACAGCTGGGTTGTTGGGGGGAACACGTTCTGCCCTGGACAGAGGGGACCAGGGGACTGCTGGGAAGAGAGAGGGGAGTGGTCAGAAAAGTGCGGGAGAGAGAGCGCGAGAGAGGGGACAGCGTGCCAGAGAGAAAGCAGGCTGCAGCGCCGCGCTCCCCATGACAGAGTGCTCCCCGTGAGGGCACTAAGGCTGGAGTGTTAGTGGGGACTTGGAAGCCTCCATAATCTGAGAAGACTCTTCCCCTGACAGTGCAGAGACAGTGACTCAGTGCAGCCCTGGTGATCGCAGTCACAAGCAAAGATCCCTGAGTGTGATAAGTAACTGCCCAGTGTGTGTGTGGGACATGTTATTACAGAGAAGCTGCCAGGCTTACGGAGACTCCTGCAGCAGTGACGGAGAGACTGTTATTTCCTGGTTCCAGTTTCACTTTGAGAAGAGCAGGCTGCAGAGACTTAACCCCGGACTTTCCAGGAGACACAGAAAAGACCAGAATCTCAAGCCCTGCTGGTGACTGTATCCATGTTGGTAAAAGGACCCTCCAGTCAGGATCTCCCTGGGCTGATAAGTTACAAGAACACTCGTTAACCCTTTTGATTCCGCTTAATTGTTTACTGTTTTACTTGACTCTATTAACCCCCTGTTTACTCCCTGCGAGGAGAATTCTACCCCTGTTAATAAATCCCCTTCAACAGTTGGTCTGTCTGTTCCGTGGTGACATACTCAGTACCTGCATCCTATTACATGTGTATACGGAATTACATATTGGACTGGGAGCAGTGTATTGGCTCTACCTTACCTCACTTATCTGCACATTGCAGTATGACATATTACTTTATTTAACCCCCACACTGCTCTTTTTGTCCCAACTCTGCATCCCAGGCTCACTGGGGAATTTCTATCAGACCATTGACGGATTAGTATTTATATTTAGGTTTCATCTACCTTTACATAATGCTTTGTGCCCTTTGTAAGCCATCTGCTATTTTTACAAGGAACATGAATATAGTATTGATTTGACATACTTTAATTTCTTCCTTTTATTCATGTTGATTGATTACTACCTCATTCCCCTGTCCTTGACATTTCTGCTTTTTTAATTGTATTTTAACATTTTGACATCTAATAAACATTAATTTTAATACGGATCTCTTCTGCAGTGTGATCCTTTATATTTCTTATCTTTATATATCCTTTATTTATTTATATTTATTTGCTCTCCCCATGTTTGCATGGGTTTCTCTGGGTTCTCCAATTTCCTCCTACATTCCAAAGAAATACTGATAGGGAATCTAGATGGCGAGCCCCAATGGGAACAGTGATGATAATGTCTGTAAAGCGCTGTGGAATTAATGGTGCTATATAAGTGAGTAAAATAAATAAATAAATAAAAATAAATAAATAAAATCACCACTTGGTTATTTTAACACAACCATGAAGTTATTTTGTCTTTCTATTGCATCTATTAATCGGAACTAACGGCAGATATATAAATCTATCTTGAATAAGGTACTTCTATTGGTGTCTGCACATTAAAGTTGGACTTTTATGGCTGAAAGGGTTATCTTTAAATTGAGCACAGAATGTTTTACCTGTTTAAATGCATCTACATTTAAAGGCATACAAAGGGCATGAAAAGAGGAATGATCAGTACTTCCTTCCTTCTGACTGAATCCAACAACGGTACATACTTGAGGTTTTATTTTTTAAATCAAAGGCTGCAAAACATAATTTGGCTAAAGGTTATAATTTTCCCCCCAAATTTAGATTTTTTTAAAATTACATAGCTTTTATTATATTTTTAACAATACAATAACATTCTATATGCAGTTAGTCTATTGACAAATGTCAACTAAACTTGGGTTCTATAACCTTTTTCCGATATATCTCTGTATATTTTTTTAAAATTTTTTACTCACTTATATAGCACCATTAATTCCATAGCACTTTACCGACATTATCAGCACTGTCCTCATTGGGGCTCACAATCTAAATTCCCTATCAGCATGTCTTTGGAATGCGGGAGGAAACTGGAGAAACTGGAGGAAACCCACACAAATACGGGGAGAACATACAAACTCATTATATTCCAATTATAAATTTGAAAGAATGCAAGCAAAATAATGCAAGTAAGCCCGGATGTTTTGTGATACAATGAATACATACTGACATCTGCTGGATTTGTTAAATATAATGTTTTCACAAAAAAAGCCACACTTTCACAGAGAATAAATTCAGGTCGATAAAATCCCACATATCTATGCTCTGGAATCTACTGTAAAAACTCATGCTATAACCTTGGGTTTCTGCTGTGGATTTGCCTTTCGGGGCTCACTCATACGAGCGATGATTCTCTCTTCTAAGAAAGTTGGAAAAATTATGCTAATGACACTCTTCTCAAACTGTGATCAGAGTATGATCCGAGTGTCAGCTTACTGTGATCCTATCCTCTCGAATGAGAAAATCGCAGCACAGGTGCAGAGAAGATGGAGAACATAATTTCTCCATCTTCTCCATTGTCTGAGTCATTGAATATCAAACTGCACTCAGATGACATGCAAGTGCAGTCTGATGTTTTACACGCACCCATAGACTTGAAGGAGTGCACGTGATCCGATTTGCAGAGCAAATTGCAGCATGCTGCGTTTTTTTTTCTTGGTTTTTTTACACAGATTCGATCTGTGGAAAAAAATTCAAATCTGCACTGCTCCATAGTATAACAGTCGTCCGAGTGCTAGCCGATAAAACATCAGATAGTACTAGTCTGAGTTATATGTTCGTGTGACCGAGCCCTTAAAGTACCACGGGTCTGCACAGGTGTCATGAAGATGTAATGTCCCCTTGGAAGACCTGGAGATAGAAGGTCATGTCGGGTAATGAATCGCAGTCCTCTTTAGAGATGGTGTGATTCATGTCCTATTTTAAATGGATTTCCTCTCCTTCAGTGCTGAGAGAGTTAAGGACTCATTCCGTGCTGGATGAGACCATACAGCCTGATTGTTCTCAGCTGCAACTGCTTATCATTTACTCCCTCAGGCTCTGGGTATTTAGTCTTTGCTGGTGAAAGAGTTGTCTTCCTGTGCTAGTGCTAAAGCTGTTTATTTGTAGTGGAGTTGTAGTAGTAGTAGTAGTAGTAGTAATGATCTGCTGCTTGCTTTTGTATGTGAGAGTTTATCTCCTGGTCCCAATTCTTATTTAGTTTATTCCTCTCTGTCCCTATCCTTCTCCCTATTGTCGGTGAGTGCTTTTGTATGATAGTCGTTTTCTGTTATCCCAGTTTTGTCTTTGTGTCTTGTTTATCTTACATTTTTGTCCCATTAATCATGGTGGTGGGGGAGGGGACAGATTAGAGTTTAACGGGAGCATAGTAAGGTCGAAGACCCGAGCCTCTCTAAAGGTACTGTCACATTAAGCGACGCTGCAGCGATATCGACAACGATGCCGATCGCTGCAGCGTCGCTGTGTGGTCGCTGGAGAGCTGTCACACAGACAGCTCTCCAGCGACCAACGATGCCGAAGTCCCCGGGTAACCAGGGTAAACATCGGGTTACTAAGCGCAGGGCCACGCTTAGTAACCCGATGTTTACCCTGGTTACCATTGTAAATGTTAAAAAAACCCAGTACATACTCACCTTCTGATGTCCGTCAGGTCCCTGGCCGTCTGCTTCCCGCACTGACTGTGAGTGCCGGCCGGCCATAAAGTAAAAGCAGAGCACAGCGGTGACGTCACCGCTGTGCTGTGCTTTACGGCCGGCCGGCGCTCACAGTCAGTGCGGGAAGCAGACGGCCAGGGACCTGACGGACATCAGAAGGTGTGCGCTTAGTAACCCAATATTTACCCTGGTTACCACTGTAAAACATTGCTGGCATCGTTGCTTTTGCTGTCAAACACGACGATACACGCCGATCTGACGACCAAATAAAGTTCTGGACTTTCAGCAATGACCAGCGATATCACAGCGGGATCCAGATCGCTGCTGCGTGTCAAACACAAAGATATCGCTATCCAGGACGCTGCAACGTCACGGATCACTATCGTTATCGTTCCAAAGTCGTTTAGTGTGAAGGTACCTTAACTTCTAGAGTACCCCCGGGGCAGGGATAGTTAGAGTCCCAGTTCCAGGAAAAATTTGAGGCCTCTCTCCCTTACTAAAGACAGTCACAGCATGACAAGTCGCAGAGGTGCTTAGTATTATGCCTGCACACAAATAAGGCTTCTACAGGCCAGTCACACAGTTATGCTTACAACCAATTAGTGACCCTCACACGATTGGATTAGGCAGGCTGTGTAGCACATCTTAAGTGTATCACACAAAGCACTGGCAACCTCCACTTTTCCTGATTTTTACATAATGCAGCTTGGCCTAGTGATGCTGAGGAGGGGAATCTGTCAGTGCTCTCTGTGATATACCTGCTAGTCAGCCTCACTAATTTAACAATACAGGTCTTTTCAGTCCATTTTCCTTAATGGAGCAAAAAGTCTGCACTGACTTAGGCTGTCTAAATAATTGCATTTCATCCTTCTGATTTCTGATTCCAATTTTTGATGGCTAGACTAGAGTAGCAAAAAATGGAAACCTGACAGAAACTGTGATGGACCCCATTGTAAATCAGTGGTGTCCATTGACATCCACCATATGATAGTTATGGTACTTTGTTATCGTTTCCTTTATAAATGGAAGCCATAGAGCAGATGTGAATAGAGCCCTCTAATTAAAACGATGCAGCTCTAAGGGTATGTGCCCACGATATGGAATAGCCACGTTTTGGAAGCAGCTCAATTGCGCTGGGTTCAAAACACTTCTACATTCTACGATACAATAACAGTTGATTGGATTTACAGAAATTCCATGCCCACTTTTCTTCTATTTGACGCTGCGTAAACTCGCCCATGGTGCGGATTTACGAGTCTTAGCATGTCAATTTCTGTTGCAGAGATGCTAGTCTGCGCAACAGAAGTTTCCACAATAGAAATGTATTGGATGTTGTAAATCTGCATTGTTCAATGAACACATGTGGATTTAACCAAGTGATTGAATGTAGCATTTTGGACACAGCTAAAATACGCTGCTTCCAAAGCACTGCTATTTCCTGATCGTAGGCATGTACCCTGAAGGTATGGGCACACGATCAGTAAACGCTGAGGGTTGAACGCTGCATACTTGTGCAACGTCCAACCTGCAGCATCCAGCTGTTACGGCATAGTGGATGGGATTTCAGGAAATTCCATGACCATTATGCATCCAGAGACGCTCACGGGCCACCCACGGAGGCGGATATGTGGAGCGTCTTTCCAGACCGCACCATGTCAATTTCACCGATACAATTTATTGGACACGGAGAATCCACACAGTTCAGTGTACACATGCAGATTTACCGGTGATCAATAGACGGCAGCGATTTGGACGCAGCAAACATACTCTGCGTCCAAAGCGCTGCCATGTCCGGATCATGGGCACATAGCCTGACTCTTTGGTTGTTCAGCTTTTCCATATAATGAGTTTATTCAAACGGAAATAAATATTTTCTCCAATCTGTACCTGAACCCTATTGCTTGTTTAGCAAGTCCGCAAATTGCGAGCTCTGTGAAGAAGCTTTCTAATCTAAAGTCTTGATTTTGCACCATACTTAATCCCCTCTAGACCACAATGTGCATGTGAAATTATAGATTAATATAAAGATGCACTTTCACTTGAAAAATGAAGAGCAATAAAAATCCCGATATTGCTTTTAACATAAAACATTAGTTTGACCAATAGCTCAATAAATGAATGCCATTATATATTGATGTTAATCTTACACTTATATTAAAAAGTTAATGAAAACTCTAGAGAGAATTTCCATAATTTCTACATAGCAGAGACACTATAACAGAGCTGCAAAATACCCAGGACATAAGTCAAACTATAAGTGTCTGTTAAAGACCAACTGATCATCAAAGTCCTAAACACAAGGAACGATAAGAGATGTAACATCAGCAAAGACAAGCACTGTGACAACCATTATATTTCAGTGCAGAAAATTGTGCACATAATGAAAGCACATATTACTAATTCATGGTCCACAGGTACATGCATAATTAAGAAATATCTCTCTTGCATATCTGTGCTCACAGTGTGAAGCAGGAAAAAAGACTGAGATAGCAATTTCACACACAAAAAAGAAGATATATTTTTTTCTTTAAGCCTCTCCAATATCAGCACTGTCAGTTGCAGCTCCAGGATTTGCTTTTATAAACAATGGTGAAGAAGAACCAAGGGCTTCTACGTAGATGTATATCTGCTGCCATTTGACCTAACATCGCTTTGACAAATTGCAATGGCTAGAGGACACCAGCACCAAGGAATAATGAGCTACCATCCCCAAAGATTGTGCTTGCCTGGAATATATATTAAAAGATAATAAAGCCTTCCAGATATACATTTGAAATTGTAACTAGCCAGGAAGATCATGCATTTTACAAGAATGAATTCCATACATATATCTAGCTTTAGAAGATATTCTACAACATTTACTATTTGAAGGGCTCTGGTTGCTTTCTGAATAACACTGGATATACATTTTTGGTAATTTGTGATACACGCGGAAAAATAAGCCATAGCTTTACTATCTTGTCTCATTCTTCGATTACTTACTGTATTATTATTTTTTCCAAACTGTTCTCTTTTTGGCATTATCAATCATGTTAAATAATAAGTATAATACCTTCAGTACACAGAATATATTGAGCATGGCAAGTGAAAAATCCTTGCTACAAGAAAATTGGAATTCACATACATGCAGAAGATGAAAAACAGATATCACAAGATATATTGCTGAAACGGAATGTCCACCTTTTAAAGAGGACCTGTTACCAGGTTGAAGTCAACGCCCCCTCATAAAGACCATAAAAATTAGCAGTAAACAAAAAGGCGCATATCTCTAAAACCATATGGTGGAGTTTTAAAAAATGGCATACTAAGGAGAGCAGTGGGGACAAAGTAAGTACAAATATTGTCCTATTTTGGCCTCTTACATGCAGTTTTCAGTACCTAAAGTTAAAGCTGTTTACTTTATTAAGCAAGTACCTCAATTTTTCTACTGCAAAGCCCCAACTCCTATGCATAGATATTGTCACACTCGGACTCGGGTAAGTCCAGTGGATGCCACAGGATATAATAACGACGGGATGGAAATGGGAGAGGAAGGTACTAGCAGTAGCTAGCGAGGCATGGAACAACTCCTGACACTAACCTGTGCCTGTCCCTAAGCTCCCCTAATGCCCTATGTGGGTCCTCCCCCCACCACCGTCATATGCTTAGTCCCTGATTGTCACCTCAATTTACCCTGGCTAATGCACTGGCTGGCAAGGGCACTAGCACTAGCCTCACTACTGCAGATGGTAAAAACACAGAGGAAGTGACAAATACGGGACAGACAAAGTTAAAGGAACAAAATATCCAAATTCAGGCACTACAGCAGCAAAGAATACAACACCAGGATTCAGAACTCCAACAGCAGCAGAAACACCACTATTAGGACTAGGAGGTGGACCCTCTGGGTCACGACTTCAGAGCCCCCGAGGACGAGTGAACCAGATGGTACCACCCCCTGTACAGGAAGTGTTAGGAACAGGCCCAAGGAGGATGAAGCCACGACAGCCGGAGCCAAAGGGACGACTGAGGATAGCGCAGAGAGGGAACAGAAGAAGCTGGTATGGCGGAGATACCGGACAGATGGAGGAAGCAAGGACTGGGCACTAACTGGTAGGATGCTTGCACTTGACAGAAGGAGACAACGGAGACTCAGGACTGGCAGGATACGGCAGGACCACAGGGCCGACTAGGTATGACAGGAACGCAGAGCCGACTGGATATGGCAGGAACAGTGGAGGCAGGAACACAGGACTGACAGGACACGGCTGGAATGCAGGACTGGCAGGACACGGCTGGAACACAGGACTGGCAGGACACAGCAGGAACACAGGACTGTCTGGACACGGCTGGAATGCAAGACTGGCAGGACACGGCAGGAACACAGGACTGGCAGGACATGGCAGGAACACAGGACTGGCAGGACACGGTAAACAGAGAAGGTAAGAGACACAGCGAAGATAGCAAGGATCAGAGCCAGGGAACCTAAGGAAATGCTGGTGGAAAACCAGCAAACGCAATAGACGCAAAGGCGTCTTACCCGGAGCGATGCAGGGGAGAAATACCCGATGGGCGCCGCCATATTGGGGGCAGAGCCAGCGGGTCACGACCTCCCAGAAGTCCCGGCAGTGAGAGGAGCACGTCTGCGCATGCGCGGACCGCCGAAGGGACGAACGCCAGGGAATCCAGACGGAGAGGAGCAAGGAAGAGCGTCGGGAGCGCGCCAGCCGGACAGGTAAGTATCGCGTGGTGTAACAGTACCCCCTCTCTTACCCCCCCTCCCCTTAGAACTAGAAAGGAACCTCTTTAGGACTAGAGGAGCATTGATATTTTCAAGAGGCTCCCAAGACCTCTCCTCGGGTCCAAACCCCTTCCAGTCAATCAAATAAAAGGTCTTGCCCTTAACAGATTTCTTAGCAAGAATATTCTTAACTTCAAAAGAGGCATCGGAAGAAATAGGTTGGCGAGAACCTGACGAGACAGAATGAAAATGATTGAAAATTGCAGGTTTGAGGAGTGATACATGAAAAGCATTAGGAATGCGAAGGGAAGCGGGCAATTTCAATTTGTATGCTACGTTATTAATTCGACTAGAAATCTCAAAGGGACCGATGTAACGTGGACTAAACTTCTGAGAGGGGACTTTGAGTCGGATGTAGCGAGAGGAAAGCCAGACCTTATCGCCTGGTTGATAAGGAGGGACATCCAAACGCTTTTTATCAGCATACCTTTTCATTCTGCTACTGGCCTTTTCAAGGGCCTCTTTAGTCTCTTTGGGAAAACTCCTGGGACAAGGAATCCGCCGCCGGTACGCCTGAGGTGGGGAGAACAGGGAGAGGAATGCCGGGATGTTGCCCAAAAACAATAAAAAAGGGAGACTTAGATGAAGATTCGCTAGTGTGGTTATTGTAGGCGAATTCTTCCCAAGGAAGAAGAGACACCCAGTCATCATGGTGAGCATTGGTAAAGTGACGAAGATAAGAGATGAGGATTTGATTAACACGCTCCACCTGACCGTTGGACTGGGGATGATAAGCAGAAGAAAAATCTAGCGATACCTTCATAAGACCACAAAGTGCTCTCCAACAACGGGAGGTAAACTGGACTCCTTGGTCAGAGACGATATGCTGATGGAATCCCTGGAGCCGAAAAACTTGAAGTAAAAAAATCTTCGCAAGGTCAGGAGCAGATGGAAGTCCAGGTAGAGAGATGAAGTGGGCCATCTTGGAAAATCTGTCTACCACCACCAGAATTGCCATGCAATTAGAGGACCTCGGTAAATCGGTGACAAAGTCCATAGCGATATGAGTCCAGGGAACAGATGGCACAGGAAGTGGAAGCAGAGACCCAGAAGGCAGTTGTCGAGGAACCTTATTCCGAGCACACGTGGAACAGGAAGCAACGAAATCTAACACATCCTGGCAAAGAGAAGGCAACCAATAATGGCGAGAAATCAGGGAGAGGGTCTTCTTACCTCCGACATGTCCGGCGAACTGGGAGGAATGACCCCAACGTAAGACCTTCAACTTGTCACAATTAGAAACGAGGGTCTTTCCTGCAGGCGGTGAGATTACATCGAGAGGAGCCAAAGAGACAATCTTAGCTGGGTCAAGAATGTGCGCAGGTCTCTCCTCTACATCTGACAGTTGAAAAGACCGTGACAGGGCGTCAGCTCTGATGTTCTTATCTCCAGGTCGGAAATTTAGCTCGAAATCGAAGCGTCCGAAGAACAAGGACCATCTGGCTTGTCGAGGATTCAGCCTTTGGGCTGATTGAACATAGGCTAGATTCTTGTGGTCAGTAAAAATAACAAAAGGATGAACAGCCCCCTCAAGAAGATACCACCACTCCTCCAAGGCCAATATGATGGCAAGCAATTCTCTGTCACTGATGGAATAATTACGTTCAGGAGGAGAAAATGCCTTGGAGAAAAATCCACAAGAAACTAATCGACCCGAGTTAGACTTCTGGAGAAGTACAGCTCCGGCTCCGATAGAGCATGCATCCACTTCTAGAATGAATGGCCTATTCGAATCAGGTCGATGAAGCACTGATGCAGAGGCAAACTCTTACTTCAGAGTTTGAAAGGCTGTTTCAGCCTCCGATGGCCAAAGATTGGGATCGACCCCCTTACGGACCAGAGCAGGGATTTTCTTGGACAGAGAAGAGAAGTGAGGAATAAATTGCCTGTAATAATTGGCAAAGCCCAGAAATCGCTGAACAGCCTTTACTCCCGATGGACGGGGCCAATTCAGTACAGCAGACACCTTCTCAGGATCCATAGTCAGACCATCCTCGGACACAATATAACCTAGGAAAGGCACGGAAGACTGTTCGAAGATGCATTTTTCAATCTTAGCGAAAAGATGATTTTCTCTTAGTCGAAGTAAGACTCGGCGGACGTCTTGTTGATGGGTGGATAGATCAGGGGAGAAGACAAGGATGTCATCCAAATAGACCACAACCCTGGTATAGAGACAGTCTCGAAAAATGTAATTAACGAACTCTTGGAACACTGCAGGCGCATTACAAAGCCCAAAAGGCATTACCAAATACTCGTAGTGTCCATCCCGAGTGTTGAATGCGGTCTTCCACTCGTCTCCCGCACGGATGCGAACCAAGTTGTAGGCTCCTCGGAGATCAAGCTTGGTGAAGATTCGTGCTCCTCTCAGACGGTCGAAAAGTTCAGAGATTAGAGGTAAGGGATACTTGTTCTTCACCGTGATCCTGTTTAAACCCCTGTAATCGATACAGGGGCGAAGAGTACCATCCTTCTTCTTCACAAAAAAGAAACCTGCTCCAGCTGGAGAAGCTTTCCGAATGAAACCTATAGCGAGATTCTCTTGAATATAGTCTGACATAGCTTGAGTTTCTGCAGGCGAGAGAGGGTAGATTCTACCCCTGGGAGGTGTGGCACCAGGAACGAGATCTATAGGGCAGTCGTAAGGACGATGCAGAGGAAGGGACTGCCTCCTTTTTATCAAAAACATCCAAAAAAGAAGAATAAGCAGAAGGCAACCCGGAGGGAATGGGAGAGGGACTGGGAACACCCACAGGACGCACCGGCAGCAGACAACGAGAACCGACAGGAATCTCCCCAACGAAGAATGTTGCCCTTATGCCAATCTAGAAGAGGTTCGTGGAGTCGCAACCACGGAAGGCCGAGGAGAATAGGATGAGAAATGTTAGCTAAAACAAAGAATGAGATCTGCTCCCAATGAAGAGCCCCTACTTGGAGCTCAACAGAGTGCATAACCTGCGTTATGGTTTCTTGCAAGGGTCTTCCATCTACGGAAGCGAGAAGAAGAGGATTCTCTAAGGGCCTTATGGGAACTGAGAATTTAATTACCTCCTCCAACCTAATAAAATTCCCGGCAGCACCCGAGTCCAAATAAGCCTCAAGAGAAAAACGTTTACCAAAAACATGCAACAAAACGGGCAGAGTGAGGGGTTGAGAGGTTTCACATGCACCTAGGGAGGCCTCTCTTACCTGACCTAGGCGGAGGAGTTTTCCGGACGGTCTGGGCAGGCTCGGAGGAGATGTGAAGAACTTCCACAGTAAAAACAGAGGTCCTGTGAGCGCCTCTCCTTGCGAAGTTGTTCGGAGAGTTTTATGCGATCAACTTGCATAGGCTCAGGAGCGGAATCAGAAGTAGAGCCCCTGGGACGTGGACTGGGAGGCCTACGGGAAGTCACAGAAGAATGAGGAAATTTTCTCTCCCGAGCTGGTTCCTGAAAGCGAAGGTCTATTCGTGTTGCCAAAGCAATTAAGTCCTCCAAATTAGTTGGGGTGTCACGACCAGCTAATTCATCCTTCACACGAATAGAAAGCCCCCGCCAGAAAGCCCCCACTAACACCTCATTATTCCAGCCCAAGTCTGAGGATAAGGTCCAAAACTGGATAGCATATTGCCCAACAGTTAGAGACCCCTGTAGTAAATTAAACAAAGCCTCTGTGGTAGAGGCCAAGCGACCCGGTTCATCAAAAACCCGACGAAAAGTCTCAAGAAAAAGAGTGAGCTGAAGGACCACTGGATCATCCCGCTCCCAAAGAGGATTAACCCATGCCAAAGCATCTCCCTCCAAATGAGAAACAATAAAGGCTACCTTGGCCCGATCCGTAGGATACTGCAGGGGAAGGAGCTCAAAGTGAAGACGGCACTGATTGAGAAATCCCCGACATAGTTTGGGATCTCCATTAAAGCGAGGAGGTTTGGCCAAACGAGGAGTGGGATGGGGAATTTGAGCTGGTGAAGAACCGGACGCAGCTGCCTCGAGAGAAAGTAGACGATTATCTGTCATGTCGGACGCTGTTCAGACCAGGTCATCCGACAGACAGCGGTAGTTCCGCTTTTGACCACTATTTGCTCATTGGCGTCGGCTAGATTTTGTCTAGCTGTTCCGGGGTTAATTTACCTGATCCTCGGATTGGAGGCTGGGCCATGCCCATTGCCTTTAAATAGTTCTCCTGATCATTGGGTGTCGCCGATTATAGCTACTGTCTTGCGCATTTGTTATCTCGGTCTGGAGTGGAGAGCTTGTTGTTGGAGTATCGTTGCTGGTGGTGTATTTTCCCTTGTCTTATTTACTCCTTCCTATATTTGTGTTTATTTTGCCCTGCACATTTATAGTGTATTCCTGAGTGACTGCAGCGTGATGTATATTTTCCTTTATCCTTGTCTGTGCTAACTGTGGGTACTGGTGTATTGCATTCACTGGGTGGAGGGCGGAGGTTTCCAGCTCAGGGTTGTATCAGGAGGCAGGGTGAGGTTCGAGGCCTGAACATGCACACCATCAGTGTAAACTTCAGGTAGAGGGCCAGTCAGTATTTCCCTAGTCTTAGGGAAATTGCAGGGGCCCGGGTTATAAGCTTTCGCCAACCTAGTCTCTCCGTGACATTATAATCGGCCAACATTATTTCCATGGATCCCTGTTGTGAATTCTGCTGTTGGGCTCCCTCCGGTGGTTGTATGTGGTAGCGCTGCTGTCTCTGAATCACAGCATTTATCAGGTGTTTTCACTTTTTGCAATTTGGACAGGGCCATTTAGTCTTGCTTCACCCTTTAGTCAGTGCCAGTTGTCCATTGTTCCTGGAGGATTCACATCCCTGCCTGGTCTCTTCTGCTTTGCAGTTCTTTTCAACAAAGATAAGTTCTGGCCTTGATTTTGCTGTCCACATGCTGTGGTCTTATTGTTCAGTTATTTTCCATGTTTTGTCTTGTCCAGCTTGGTCTGTATAAGGATTTGTTTAGCCAAGCTGGTATCTCTGGAGATGCAGATATACCCTCCATGTCTTTAGTTAGCTGTGGAGTTTTTGTATTTTCTGTGGTGGATATTTTCTAGTGTTTTAATACTGACGGCATAGTACACTGTCCTGTCGTTTCTATTTAGCTAGAAGTGGCCTCCTTTGCTAAATTCTCATTTCAGTCTGTGTATGTTTTTTCCCTCTCCTCTCACAGTCAATATTTGTGGGGGGCTGCCTGTTCTTTGGGGATTTTCTCTGAGGCAAGATAGTTTTCCCTTTTCTATCTCTAGGGGTAATTAGTCCTCCGGCTGTGTCGAGATGTCTAGGGAGCGCTAGGTACATTCCACGGCTACTTCTAGTTGCGGTGTTAGGTTCAGGGTCTGCGGTCAGTACAGGTACCACCTTCTCCAGAGTACGTCCCATGCTGCTCTTAGGCCACCAGATCATAACAGATCCCATGGTTTCCATAAACCGCCAGTTGAGGGCGCTGTTCCTACAGGTCACTGAGTTGAGGGGGGCAGTGCAGCAACAGGGAGTAGCAGTATCTAATGTGCAAGCCGTTGTTACAGATAAAGTTGCTGAACCTAAGTATCCGTTGCCTGAAAATTTTGCTGGGGAACGCAGTAAATTTGTTACTTTTCGTGAGGCTTGCAAACTATATTTTCGGATGCGTCCGACTTCCTCCGGTAATGAGGCTCAGCGTGTGGGCCTGGTGTTGTCATTATTAAGCGGGGATCCCCAAGCATGGGCGTTTTCTTTGCCATCTGATTCTGCTGCTTTTGACTCTGTGGAGAGTTTTTTTTCTGCACTTGGAAACATCTACGACGAGCCTGACAGAATGGCTCTAGCAGAATCTAAGATACGCACTATTTGCCAGGGGGAGCAACTGTTCTGAATTCCGCCGCTGGGTGGTCGACACTCAGTGGAATGATTCCCCGCTGCGGAGTCATTTTATTCATGGAGTTTCTGACAGGGTTAAAAAAGCCCTCCTGATGTACGAGACTCCTACTTCACTAGATTCCGCTATGAGTCTTGTTGTCCGTATTGATCGCCGTTTGCGTCTGGGAGAGCATGTGACGTCATCTGTAGGAGGAGGTTTGGGTTTACGTGAGGTTGCTGCAGGTGAGCCCACGGAACCTATGCAAATCGCAGGGGTATCACATGCTAAGCATCAGGCTTCTGTATATGGGAGGCAGGGAGCCTGCTTTTTCTTCGGTAAAACTGGTCATTTTATTAATATCTGTCCTCTGCTGTCAAAGAAAAATGCAACGGCGGAAAGACTTCTAAACTCAGAGGGTGTGGAGGAGTCCAATCTGAGCTTGTGTATGTCCTCCATGATGGTATCTCAGTGCATGCTCCCTGCCAAGGTTGTTGTGGCTGGCAGAGAGCTGCCAATCACTGTTTTTGTGGATAGTGGTTCTGCCAAAAATCTCATTGATGAGGAGTTTGCGCGCACTGCTGGTTTTAGGATCAAAAAACTGCCTCATCCTATCCGCGTGGTCGCTATCAATTCTGCTCCTCTCCCACAGGGGGGGATTACTGAGTTTGTGTCTGAGATTAAACTCCACATTGGGGTTCTTCATTCTGAGCAGGTTACATGTAAGGTGCTCAAGAGTCTTCCGGCACCATTGGTTCTGGGTTTTCCATGGTTGTCTACACACAACCCGGTGATAGACTGGAAAACTCAGGACATAATTCAGTGGAGTGATTTCTGCCAGGAGAATTGCTTGGCCACATGTGCTGCTGCTGTGACTTCAAGTGTCCCTGAGTCACTTCTGGATTTTGTGGATGTGTTCTCTGAGAAGGGTTGTTCAGAGTTGCCACCACATCGTCCCTATGACTGTACTATCAGGTTTAAACCAGGGGCTAAATTGCCCAAAGCAAGGATGTTTAACATCTCCGGTCCGGAGAGACAAGCGCTAAAGGATTACATTGCTGAAAGTTTGAGCAAAGGGCACATCAGGCCTTCATCCTCTCCGGTGGCAGCAGGGTTCTTCTTCGTTAAGAAGAAAGATGGTGGACTACGGCCGTGTCTGGATTTCCGGGAGTTAAACCAGATTACGGTTCGTGATCCATATCCTATGCCATTGATACCGGATTTGTTCAACCAGGTGGCAGGTGCTAAGTGGTTTACCAAGCTTGACCTCAGGGGGGCGTACAACCTCATAAGAGTCCGTCAAGGTGATGAGTGGAAGACGGCTTTTAATACCCCTGAGGGTCATTTTGAAAATTTGGTGATGCCATTTGGGTTGACAAACGCACCTGCAGTGTTTCAGCATTTCATAAATGATGTGTTCTCGCATGTTTTGGGGAAATTCGTTATTGTGTACCTTGATGACATCCTCATATATTCTTGCGACCGTGATACTCATTTAGATCATGTCAGGCAGGTGTTACAGCTTCTCAGAGAGAATAAGCTGTATGCAAAACTGGAGAAATGTGTGTTTTCGGTACAGGAGTTGCCTTTCTTGGGCTATATCGTGTCTGCCTCTGGTTTTTAAATGGACGCCGCTAAGGTGCAAGCGGTGTTGCATTGGGAACGGACAAAGGAAGAAAGGATTCATTCCAGCTCCAAAATATAAAATTCCAATTCTTTATTGATCCATATTAAAAACATAGGCTGAATAACTCTTCATGGCACGGTTCCTACCGTGCCATGAAGAGTTATTCAGCCTATGTTTTTAATATGGATCAATAAAGAATTGGAATTTTATATTTTGGAGCTGGAACGAATCCTTTCTTCCTTTGTCTGTTCAACACCACGCACATCAACGTGGAAGTTCCGTGCACCTGCTGAGGCTGCCTGGTGAGCTGGCTTTTTGTTTTTTTTGTTTTGCATTGGGAACGGCCTGATAACCTGAAAGCACTTCAGCGGTTCCTTGGGTTTTCTAACTACTATAGGAAATTTATCAAGGATTTTTCCACCATTGCTAAACCGCTAACTGACATGACTAAAAAGGGTACCACTTTCTCCGTTTGGCCTGAGGCTGCTGTGTGCGCATTCTAATCTCTTAAAAACAGGTTTGTTTCGGCCCCCATTCTGGTGCAGCCAGATGTATCGAAACCTTTTGTAGTGGAAGTCGATGCATCTGAGGTTGGTGTGGGGGCGGTGCTGTCACAAGGCTCATCCTTGAGCGGTTTGCTTCCGTGCGCCTATTTTTCCAAGAAATTGTCGCCCGCCGAACGTAACTACGATATCGGCAACAGAGAGTTGTTGGAAATCAAATTGGCCTTTGAGGAATGGCGACACTTCTTGGAGGGGTCGATTCATCAGGTCACTGTTGTTACCGACTATAAGAATTTGCTTTATTTGGAGTCTGCCAAGCGTCTGTCTCCCAGGCAGGCTCGCTGGGCATTGTTTTTCACGCGGTTCAATTTTGTTGTCACCTACAGACCGGGGTCTAAAAACACTAAGGCAGATGCTCTGTCCAGGTGTTTTCCGGGGGGAGAACCTCGGGAGGATCCAGTACCCATCCTCCAAAAGGGTGTTGTGGTTTCGGCTCTAACTACCGAGGTGGAGGCTGAGATTGCCGAGGCTCAGGAGGAGGTACCATCTGAGCTTCCTATCAACAAATCTTTTGTACCGCTTCATCTACGCTTAAAGGTTTTGGCAGAGCATCATGATGCAGTCCTGGCTGGCCACCCAGGGGTTAGAGGTACCTTGGAGTTAGTGTCACGTCGGTTTTGGTGGCCCAAGATCCAACAGGACGTGGTCTCATACGTGTCAGCTTGTACCACGTGCGCTAGGGCTAAGACGCCTCGCTCCCGTCCTGTTGGCACACTACTTCCTCTTGAGGTACCTAGTAAGCCATGGACGGAAATCTCCATGGATTTCATCACTGATTTGCCCTCATCAGCTGGGAACACGGTCATCTTGGTGATTGTTGATCGGTTCTCAAAAATGTCGCACTTTGTGTCTTTGCCTTCGTTGCCTAACGCTAAGACTCTGGCGCAGGTATTTGTGCAGGAGGTGGTCAGACTTAATGGGGTTCCGTCTGACATCGTGTCTGAAAGGGGGTCTCAGTTTGTGGCAAAATTTTGGAAAGCATTTTGCTCACGGCTGGGGATCAAGTTGTCTCATTCTTCGGCGTTTCATCCTCAGTCAAATGGTCAGACTGAGCGTATGAACCAAAATTTGGAACAGTACTTACGCTGCTTTGTCTCTGATAATCAGGAGGAGTGGTCTACCTTTCCTCCTTTGGCTGAGTTTGCCATCAATAATCATCGCCAGGAGTCATCTGGGGAGTCTCCGTTTTTTTGTGTTTACGGGCTACATCCTCAATTTTGTACTTTGAGTCAAAGGGGTTCTTCTGGCGTTCCGGAGGAGGACCGCTTAGGAGCACAATTGTCGTCAGTCTGGAGGAGAGTTAAACAGCGCCTGTTGAGTGTGGGTGCTAGGTACAAATGTGTGGCTGACAGTAGGCATGTGCCAGGTCCGGACCTGAGTGTGGATGACTGGGTGTGGTTATCCACAAAAAAATAAGACTCAAAATTCCGTCCTTTAAATTGGGTCCACAGTTTATTGGTCCATTTAGGGTCACCGCCGTCATTAACCCAGTAGCGTACCAACTGGAGCTCCCTACGGTGTATAAGATACACAACGTGTTCCACAGGTCTCTTCTGAAGAGGGTGGTGGGTTCTGTGGACGCGGCGCCTATGCCATCTCCAGTCTTGGTGGATGGTAACCTGGAATTTGAAGTCTCCAAGGTGGTTGACTCTCTTGTAGTGCGCCGCACTTTACAGTACTTGGTACACTGGCGTGGTTATGGGCCTGAGGAGAGGTCCTGGGTACCAGCCTCAGACATTCATGCGGATCGGCTGATCAGGTTTTTTGATCGTCGTCATCTGGACAAGCCGGGTCCTATATGCCATGAGGGCCCCGGGGTCCCTCATAGAAGGCGGGGTACTGTCATGTCGGACGCTGTTCAGACCAGGTCATCCGACAGACAGCGGTAGTTCCGCTTTTGACCACTATTTGCTCATTGGCGTCGGCTAGATTTTGTCTAGCTGTTCCGGGGTTAATTTACCTGATCCTCGGATTGGAGGCTGGGCCATGCCCATTGCCTTTAACTAGTTCTCCTGATCATTGGGTGTCGCCGATTATAGCTTCTGTCTTGCGCATTTGTTATCTCGGTCTGGAGTGGAGAGCTTGTTGTTGGAGTATCGTTGCTGGTGGTGTATTTTCCCTTGTCTTATTTACTCCTTCCTATATTTGTGTTTATTTTGCCCTGCACATTTATAGTGTATTCCTGAGTGACTGCAGCGTGATGTATATTTTCCTTTATCCTTGTCTGTGCTAACTGTGGGTACTGGTGTATTGCATTCACTGGGTGGAGGGCGGAGGTTTCCAGCTCAGGGTTGTATCAGGAGGCAGGGTGAGGTTCGAGGCCTGAACATGCACACCATCAGTGTAAACTTCAGGTAGAGGGCCAGTCAGTATTTCCCTAGTCTTAGGGAAATTGCAGGGGCCCGGGTTATAAGCTCTCGCCCACCTAGTCTCTCCGTGACATTATCGACAGAAGCCATATACCCCAAGATATGGGACTGAGCGTCACGCTGCTGTGCCAGTTCTTGTTGCAGACTGTCCAGCTGGGAGGCATTCCCTGGATCAGAGGACTGAAGGGCGGAGAAACGAGAGTCCATAGACTTCATAAAAGACATCATCCGAGTCTGGTTTTCCCGCAGGAAAACAAGCTCTTTCTGAGCAGCCGCAGCTCCAGCGGGATCCATGGCCTTTGCGAGCTATTAGGACTAGGAGGTGGACCCTCTGGGTCACGACTTCAGAGCCCCCGAGGACGAGTGAACCAGATGGTACCATCCCCTGTACAGGGAGTGTTAGGGACAGGCCCAAGGAGGATGAAGCCGCGACAGCTGGAGCCAAAGGGATGACTGAGGATAGCGCAGAGAGGGAACAGAAGAAGCTGGGATGGCAGAGATACCGGACAGATGGAGGAAGCAAGGACTGGGCACTAACCGGTAGGATGCTTGCACTTGACAGAAGGAGACAACGGAGACTCAGGACTGGCAGGATATGGCAGGACCACAGGGCCGACTAGGTATGACAGGAACGCAGAGCTGACTGGATACGGCAGGAACGGTGGAGGCAGGAACGCAGGACTGACAGGACACGGCTGGAATGCAGGACTGCCAGGACACGGCTGGAACACAGGACTGGCAGGACACGGCAGGAACACAGGACTGGCAGGACACAGCAGGAACACAGGACTGTCTGGACACGGCTGGAACACAGGAATGGCAGGTCACGGCAGGAACACAGGACTGGCAGGACACAGCAGGATCACAGGACTGGCAGAACACGGCAGGAACACAGGACTGGCAGGACACGGCAGGAAAACATATGAAAAACTAATAAGTACAAAAAGGGAAATCAAAAACATGTGACATAAATTCCCCTTAAAATTTATTTAAACCTTTAATAGAATATCTTAAAAATACCACTTCCCAGTGAAAACGAAAAACTTTTAATAATGGAATACAAATATTGCTAGGTGCACCTAACCTAGTAAATGACCCTCCACTATCCTGCTGTCCCTGCCTAGCAGTGGAGGTTGGCACCCTGATAGAATATTTGGCGCCCCCACTCCGCGACGACTATAACCTGCTGGCCCTGTTAAGTCACTAGCCAGCTATAGGTGAGAAAACAATGAGCAGTTTAAAGATATGAAGGAAGCAGGAGTAGAAAAACTAAGGTGCACACTAGATATAAACAATGTCAACCTCCGTTTACGAACGCCCACTAGAAGCGATGCACTGGGGAAATATAGCCAATTAGGCTATTTAAACATTAATATGGCTGTCCTCAGTGCAGTTCCAAAAACCACAGATAAGGCATACACACTATGTGCATAACTAGTGGGAAAGAGACAAACATCTTTGTATTATAAGAACACTTGGAGGAAAAACATAAGATATAAATGACCTGGTTCAGTCCAGATAATCAACTGTGCATACCCACACCATCTAGCAAATATTACATATTAGTTCTGATGACTGAGAAAAAAAGGAAAAGTAAAAACACTATTGTATAAATATCTACAGTCAAACAGAACACGCAAGGGTGCCCATGAGCAAAGGTAGCAGTGACAATATACTACACCTGATGCACAGTATAAAGGACTATACAAATAATGAAAAAAGCAGCCAAGAGTAAAAAGATGGGAGATGTTCCCCAAACATTTGAAGCACTTAGCTGTAGGTAGAACGCCCCGACGCGTTTCCCCGTTAAACGGTTCCTCAGGGGGTAGAGACAGATACAGAGAACCGGAGGTCAGAGATGTGGGTGCCCTGATAGCGGGACAGACCTGACTGAGTCCCTGGAGAGGGGAACTATATGATGCAGAAGACACCCCGCTGACCAATCAGCAGGATATTGAGGGTCCCTCCTCTCCCCAGATTTCCGGAAGGCACCGGGTATGGTACGGCCCAAAAATATGGCCAAATGATATATGTAAGCCGATATGAAAATGTCCATATAGATAGGGAACTCCCACCCCCAATCGTAAACGGATCATTAATAACCAAAATAGATAAATATATATCGCACCAGATACCAGGTCCCTGATAAGTTTCATTCCACGTGGGGCACAGCGGGTGCCGCCATTACACAGGCCGAGACTCTAGACAACGCATGCGCGCGATCCCCATGATAATCCAGGGAGGCGGCGTAGTGCGTAAGTGCTAAGCACTAGAGCACAAACAAGCGCCACCATCTTTGGTGAGTTGGATTACTGTGCGCATGCGTCCGGTAACAATCATAGTCCAGGAAGGCGGCGTCTGTGCGTAAGTGCTAAGACACTAGAGCACAAACCAGCGACGCCATCTTTGATGTGATAAATTCCTATGCACATGCGCCCGGTCACAGTAGTATCATGCACCTTAAGGTATGTAACATCACACCGACAACAGGTGGACAAAGGGATGAAATAGGGACGACCAGTGTAAATAAGTCGTCCGCAAATGAACAGACCGGTGCAAGCGCTTATCTGGACGCTATGGAAAATAGAATCCCCGCTGGCAAAGACAAATAGAGATGGCAACTAAAGATAGTAATGGGAGTATCTGTGCGATAATAGCAATAGGGAGATAAGTAAATAAAATCCGATATAAGTCATGATTGACAACTACAGAGACACTGTAGATGAATGGTATGACGGTACAAAATATAATACCCACAAGGTACATGCACCGTGAGACAGGCGCAGTAAATGGCAATTTTAAAATGAATCAAGTATCAGGAATATGCTGTCTTACAGGAAACAAGAATAAGTGAGGGATTCATTCAGACCTCTCGGTGACATCGATTGCATCCGGAATATCCATTCCGCCTCTCGTCTGAGGAGGGCTTGATCAAAATTGCCTCCTCGAATCCTAGGTTTTAGCAGTTCTACCATGCACAGAGTGATCCCTTTCAGGGTACCACCATGTACCTGGTTAATATGTCGAGCAAGCGGGGTGTCCCTGTTGTGCCTGATGTCACCGAGATGTTCTCCGAATCTCGTTCTCAGCTCCCTTTTAGTTTTACCAATATAGTCCAGGGGACAAGAACAGGTAATCTTGTATACTACACCCATGGACTTACAATTTCCAAAATCCCTTATGTCAAACCGTCTGCCATTGGCCGCACTAATAAAGTGTTTAGTCTGTCTAACATACTGGCATCTAGAGCAGTTTCCACATTTAAAGAAGCCTACTGGTCTCCTTTCGAGCCACGTGCCCGATGTCTGCGGTCTTTGATAAAGACTATGCACCAAGCGGTCCCCAATTGATCTCCCCCTTCTATATGTGATACTCGGTGTAGCGGGGATAAAATCCTTCAGATGAGGGTCAGCTAGGAGTACACCCCAATGTTTTCTAATGATCTGGTAGATTTTATCAGATTGGTTGTCAAAAGTCCCTATCAGTCTAACCAACTCAGAGGTCTCCCCCGGTTTATCCCGAGTTCTTAATAGAGTAGATCTATCACTATCGAGTGCTTGCTGATAGGATTTGAGGAGAACTTCAGAGGGATATCCTCTCTCTCTGAATCTACGGTGTAACTCACCAGCTTGATTTTTGAACATATCAACCTCGGAGCAGTTCCTGCGAATCCGCAGAAACTGCCCCTTGGGTATACCACGCTTAAGGGGAGTCGGGTGATGGCTGTGCCACTGTAGGAGACTATTTGTTGAGGTAGGCTTACGATAGGTGTTGGTACTTATGCCCCCATTCTTGTTTTTCGAGATTGTGAGGTCCAGAAAAGCAATGGTGTGTTCATGATGTTCAGACGTGAATCTCATACCGATGTTATTATTATTAATCTCTCTCACAAACCTCTCAAACTCGGCCCCTGGGCCAGACCAAAGAACGAATATATCGTCGATGTATCTGGCCCAGAGGCCAATGTGGGGCTGCCACCACCTCTCCTCATCCGGAAAAATAAAAGTTTCCTCCCACCAGCCCAGGAACAGATTAGCATACGTGGGGGCACAAGGGCTCCCCATCGCTGTGCCCCTGAGCTGGTGGAAGTACTTGCCATTGAAGATGAAAAAATTCCGGGTAAGGGTAAAAAAAAGAAGCTGCTGGACAAAATTGTTGTGTTCAACACATTCAATGGCTCGTGTCCTTAAGAAATGGTCAACTGCCTTGATGCCAATATCATGGGGGATGCTACTATACAGCGCCTCTACGTCAATGGACGCCAGAATCATGTGAGGTTCTATAACAACATCCTCGAGCAAGCCCAAAGCGGGGTGTCTTCTGCATCATATAGTTCCCCTCTCCAGGGACTCAGTCAGGTCTGTCCCGCTATCAGGGCACCCACATCTCTGACCTCCGGTTCTCTGTATCTGTCTCTACCCCCTGAGGAACCGTTTAACGGGGAAACGCGTCGGGGCGTTCTACCTACAGCTAAGTGCTTCAAATGTTTGGGGAACATCTCCCATCTTTTTACTCTTGGCTGCTTTTTTCATTATTTGTATAGTCCTTTATACTGTGCATCAGGTGTAGTATATTGTCACTGCTACCTTTGCTCATGGGCACCCTTGCGTGTTCTGTTTGACTGTAGATATTTATACAATAGTGTTTTTACTTTTCCTTTTTTTCTCAGTCATCAGAACTAATATGTAATATTTGCTAGATGGTGTGGGTATGCACAGTTGATTATCTGGACTGAACCAGGTCATTTATATCTTATGTTTTTCCTCCAAGTGTTCTTATAATACAAAGATGTTTTGTCTCTTTCCCACTAGTTATGCACATAGTGTGTATGCCTTATCTGTGGTTTTTGGAACTGCACTGAGGACAGCCATATTAATGTTTAAATAGCCTAATTGGCTATATTTCCCCAGTGCATCGCTTCTAGTGGGCGTTCGTAAACGGAGGTTGACATTGTTTATATCTAGTGTGCACCTTAGTTTTTCTACTCCTGCTTCCTTCATATCTTTAAACTGCTCATTGTTTTCTCACCTATAGCTGGCTAGTGACTTAACAGGGCCAGCAGGTTATAGTCGTCGCGGAGTGGGGGCGCCAAATATTCTATCAGGGTGCCAACCTCCACTGCTAGGCAGGGACAGCAGGATAGTGGAGGGTCATTTACTAGGTTAGGTGCACCTAGCAATATTTGTATTCCATTATTAAAAGTTTTTCGTTTTCACTGGGAAGTGGTATTTTTAAGATATTCTATTAAAGGTTTAAATAAATGACACGGCAGGAACACAGGACTGGCAGGACACGGCAAACAGAGAAGGTAAGAGACTGTTGTGAACTCTATTTCTGGGCTCCCTCTTGTGGTCACAAGTGGTACTATGTGAGTGCTGTCTTTCTGCAGGTTTGTGACTGGCATCAGCTGTCTCGTTATCTGTGGGCTGGTTTTCTATTTAAGCTCACTTGGACTCTCAGTCTATGCCTGCTGTCAATGTATTCAGTGCTATTCTGATTCCTTCTGACTACCTTGCTCCCAGTCTCTTCAAGAGAAGCTAAGTTTCCGTTTTGTTCATTTTTTGATCATCAGTGTTCTATATGTTTCTTGTCCAGCTTGCTAATATGTGATTTCCCAGCTTGCTGGTAGCTCTGGGGGGCTGAGTTTCTCCCCCCACACCGTTAGTTGGTGTGGGGTTCTTGATTTCTCAGCGTGGATATTTTGGTAGGGTTTTTTACTGACCGCACAGTTCGCTATTTGTCTTCTGCTATCTAGTATTAGCAGGCCTCATTTGCTGAATCTGTTTTCATTCCTACGTGTGTCTTTTCTCCTTACCTCACCGTTATTATTTGTTGGGGGCTTCCTATATCTTTGGGGTTATTTCTCTTGAGGCAAGTGAGGTCTTGCTTTCTCTTTAGGGGTAGTAAGTTTCTCAGGCTGCGTCGAGACGTCCAGGATTTTAGGCATGTTCACCGGCTACCTTTAGTGTTTGGATAGGATCAGGTTTTGCGGTCAGTCCAGTTACCACCTCCCTAGAGCTCGTATCTATGTTTAGTTACTTAGCTAGTATTTCCTGTGATCCCCAGCCACTGGGATCATAATAGTACAGCAGGCCAAAAAAGTGTTTAATGCATCGCATGAAGTGGGATAAAAGAAGTCCTGAGTACAATTTTTTTTTTTTTCCTCCTTTGCTGCAGTCTGTCTAGCTTCTCTCATCCCCTTAATCTCTGGGTGGTTTTGAGCTCAGCTGCAGACATGGATATTCAGAGTCTGACTTCTAGTGTGGATCATCTTGCTGCAAAGGTGCAAAATATTCAGGATTTTGTTGTTCATAGCCCTATGGCTGAGCCAAAGATACCTATTCCTGAGTTGTTTTCTGGAGATAGATCTAGGTTTCTGAATTTTAGGAATAATTGTAAATTGTTTCTATCTTTGAGACCTCGTTCCTCTGGTGATTCCGCTCAGCAAGTTAAAATTGTTATCTCCTTGTTACGCGGCGACCCTCAAGATTGGGTTTTCTCTCTGGCGCCAGGAGATCCTGCATTGCTGAATGTGGATGCATTTTTTCTGGCGCTTGGACTGCTTTATGAGGAACCTAATCTTGAGAACCAGGCAGAAAAGGCTTTGCTGGCTATCTCTCAAGGTCAGGATGAAGCTGAGGTGTACTGTCAAAAATTTCGGAAATGGTCAGTGCTTACTCAATGGAATGAGTGTGCCCTGGCTGCAAATTTCAGAGAGGGTCTTTCTGAAGCCATTAAGAATGTTATGGTGGGGTTCCCCACGCCTGCAAGTCTGAGTGATTCAATGGCTTTGGCCATTCAGATTGATCGGCGTTTGCGGGAGTGCAAATCTGCGCATCCTCTGGCGGTGTTCTCTGAACAGAGACCTGAGCCAATGCAATGTGACAGAATTTTGACTAGAATTGAGCGACAGTCATAGACGTCAAAATGGGTTGTGCTTTTACTGTGGTGATTCTACTCATGTTATCTCAGCATGCTCTAAGCTCTTAAAAAAAATCGCTAAACCTGTCACCATTGGTACTATACAGCCTAAGTTCATTTTGTCTGTTACTTTAATCTGTTCTTTGTCATCCTACTCGGTTATGGCTTTTGTGGATTCAGGTGCTGCCCTGAATCTTATGGATTTGTCGTTTGCCAAGCGCTGTGGTTTTGTTCTGGAGCCTTTGGAATTTCCTATTCCACTGAGGGGAATAGATGCTACGCCATTGGCTGAGAATAAGCCTCAGTATTGGACTCAAGTGACCATGTGCATGACTCCTGTACATCAGGAGGTGATTCGCTTTCTTGTGCTGCATAATTTGCATGATGTTGTAGTTTTGGGTCTGCCATGGCTGCAGGCCCATAATCCAGTTCTGGATTGGAAAGCTATGTCTGTGTCAAGTTGGGGTTGTCAGGGGATTCATGGCGATGTCCCTTTGGTGTCAATTGCTTCTTCCACTCCTTCTGAGGTCCCTGAGTTTTTGTCGGACTACCAGGATGTATTTGATGAGCCCAGCTCCGGTGCCCTGCCTCCTCATAGGGATTGTGATTGTGCTATAAATTTGATTCCTGGCAGTAAGTTCCCTAAGGGACGACTTTTTAATTTGTCTATACCAGAACATGCCGCGATGCGGAGTTATATAAAGGAGTCTTTGGCGAAGGGACATATTCGCCCATCCTCCTCCCCTCTTGGTGCAGGATTCTTTTTTGTGGCCAAGAAGGATGGTTCTCTGAGACCTTGTATAGATTATCGTCTTCTAAATAAAATCACGGTCAAATTTCAGTATCCTTTGCCATTATTGTCTGATCTGTTTGCTCGGATTAAGGGATCCAGTTGGTTCACCAAGATAGATCTTCGTGGTGCGTATAACCTTGTGCGTATCAAGCAGGGGGACGAATGGAAAACAGCATTTAATACGCCCGAAGGCCATTTTGAGTACTTGGTGATGCCTTTTGGACTCTCTAATGCTCCTTCTGTGTTTCAGTCCTTTATGCATGACATTTTCCGAGAATATCTGGATAAATTTATGATTGTGTATCTGGATGACATTTTGGTCTTTTCTAATGATTGGGAGTCCCATGTGAAGCAGGTCAGGATGGTGTTTCAGGTCCTGCGTGCTAATGCTTTATTTGTGAAGGGCTCAAAATGTCTCTTCGGACATTCTCGTACAGAAGGTTTCCTTTTTGGGTTTTATTTTTTCTCCTTCTACTATTGAGATGGACCCAGTCAAGGTCCAGGCTATTCATGACTGGACTCAGCCTACATCTGTTAAGAGTCTTCAGAAGTTCTTGGGTTTTGCTAATTTTTACCGTTGTTTCATCGCTAATTTTTCTGGCGTGGTTAAGCCCTTGACGGATTTGACCAAGAAAGGTTCTGATGTGACTAATTGGTCTCCTGCGGCAGTGGAAGCCTTTCGGGAGCTGAAGCGCCGGTTTTCTTCAGCTCCAGTCTTATGTCAGCCTGATGTCTCTCTTCCTTTCCAGGTCGAGGTGGATGCTTCTGAGATTGGAGCAGGGGCTGTTTTGTCGCAGAGAAGCTCTGATGGCTCTGTGATGAAGCCTTTTGCCTTCTTTTCAAGAAAGTCTTCGCCTGCCGAGTGGAATTATGATGTTGGTAATCGGGAGTTGTTGGCTATGAAGTGGGCATTTGAGGAGTGGCGACATTGGCTCGAGGGAGCTAGGCATCGTGTGGTGGTCTTGACTGATCACAAAAATCTGATTTATCTCGAGTCTGCCAAGCGCCTGAATCCTAGACAGGCTCGTTGGTCGTTGTTTTTCTCCCGCTTCGATTTCGTGGTCTCGTACCTGCCTGGTTCGAAGAACGTGAAGGCTGATGCCCTTTCTAGGAGCTTTGTGCCTGACTCTCCGGGAGTTTCAGAGCCGGCTGGTATCCTCAAAGAGGGAGTGATTTTGTCTGCCATTTCCCCAGATTTGCGACGAGTGCTGCAGAAATTTCAGGCTGATAGACCTGACCGTTGCCCACCAGAGAGACTGTTTGTCCCAGATAGATGGACCAGCAGAGTTATTTCCGAGGTTCATTCTTCGGTGTTGGCAGGTCATCCTGGGATTTTTGGTACCAGAGATTTGGTGGCTAGGTCCTTCTGGTGGCCTTCCTTGTCACGGGATGTGCGTTCCTTTGTGCAGTCCTGTGGGATTTGTGCTCGGGCTAAGCCTTGCTGTTCTCGTGCCAGCGGTTTGCTTTTGCCTTTGCCTGTCCCGAAGAGGCCTTGGACGCACATTTCCATGGATTTTATTTCAGATCTTCCAGTATCTCAGAGAATGTCTGTCATCTGGGTGGTGTGTGATCGTTTTTCCAAAATGGTCCATTTGGTGCCCTTGCTTAAGTTGCCTTCCTCCTCCGATTTGGTTCCTTTATTTTTTCAGAATGTGGTTCGCTTGCACGGCATCCCTGAAAATATTGTGTCTGACAGAGGATCCCAGTTTGTGTCCAGATTTTGGCAGATTTTTTGTGCTAAGATGGGCATTGATTTGTCTTTTTCGTCGGCCTTCCATCCTCAGACGAATGGCCAAACCGAGCGAACTAATCAGACGTTGGAAACTTATTTAAGATGTTTTGTTTCTGCTGATCAGGATGATTGGGTGACTTTTTTGCCATTGGCCGAGTTTGCCCTTAATAATCGGGCTAGTTCTGCTACTTTGGTTTCGCCTTTTTTCTGCAATTCTGGTTTTCATCCTCGTTTTTCCTCGGGTCAGGTTGAGCCATCTGACTGTCCGGGGGTGGATTCTGTGGTGGATAGGTTGCAGCAGATTTGGAACCATGTGGTGGACAATTTGAAGTTGTCACAGGAGAAGGCTCAGCGCTTTGCCAACCGCCGTCGCGGTGTTGGTCCCCGACTTCGTGTTGGGGATTTGGTATGGCTGTCTTCTCGGTATGTTCCTATGAAGGTTTCCTTTCCTAAATTCAAGCCTCGCTTCATCGGTCCTTATAAGATTTTGGAAATCCTTAACCCGGTGTCTTTTCGTTTGGACCTCCCAGCATCGTTTGCCATTCATAACGTGTTCCATAGGTCTTTGTTGCGGAGGTATGTGGTGCCTGTGGTTCCTTCTGTTGAGCCTCCTGCTCCGGTGCTGGTTGAGGGCGAATTGGAGTACGTGGTGGAGAAGATCTTGGATTCTCGTATTTCCAGACGGAGGCTTCAGTATTTAGTTAAGTGGAAGGGCTATGGTCAGGAGGATAATTCCTGGGTTGTCGCCTCTGATGTCCATGCGGCCGATTTGGTTCGTGCCTTCCATGCGGCTCATCCTGATCGCCCTGGGGATCTTGATGAGGGTTCGGTGACCCCTCCTCAAGGGCGGGGTACTGTTGTGAACTCTATTTCTGGGCTCCCTCTTGTGGTCACAAGTGGTACTGTGTGAGTGCTGTCTTTCTGCAGGTTTGTGACTGGCATCAGCTGTCTCGTTATCTGTGGGCTGGTTTTCTATTTAAGCTCACTTGGACTCTCAGTCTATGCCTGCTGTCAATGTATTCAGTGCTATTCTGATTCCTTCTGACTACCTTGCTCCCAGTCTCTTCAAGAGAAGCTAAGTTTCCGTTTTGTTCATTTTTTGATCATCAGTGTTCTATATGTTTCTTGTCCAGCTTGCTAATATGTTATTTCCCAGCTTGCTGGTAGCTCTGGGGGGCTGAGTTTCTCCCCCCACACCGTTAGTTGGTGTGGGGGTTCTTGATTTCTCAGCGTGGATATTTTGGTAGGGTTTTTTACTGACCGCACAGTTCGCTATCTGTCTTCTGCTATCTAGTATTAGCGGGCCTCATTTGCTGAATCTGTTTTCATTCCTACGTGTGTCTTTTCTCCTTACCTCACCGTTATTATTTGTTGGGGGCTTCCTATATCTTTGGGGTTATTTCTCTTGAGGCAAGTGAGGTCTTGCTTTCTCTTTAGGGGTAGTCAGTTTCTCAGGCTGCGTCGAGACGTCCAGGATTTTAGGCACGTTCACCGGCTACCTTTAGTGTGTTTGGATAGGATCAGGTTTTGCGGTCAGTCCAGTTACCACCTCCCTAGAGCTCGTGTCTATGTTTAGTTACTTAGCTAGTATTTCCTGTGATCCCCAGCCACTGGGATCATAACAAGAGACACAGCGAAGATAGCAGGGATCAGAGCCAGGGAACCTAAGGAAATGCTGGTGGAAAACCAGCAAACGCAATAGACGCAAAGGCGTCTTACCCGGAGCGATGCAGGGGAGAAATACCCAATGGGCGCCGCCATATTGGGGGCGGAGCCAGCGGGTCACGACCTCCCAGAAGTCCCGGCGGTGAGAGGAGCACGTCTGCGCATGCGCAGACCGCCGAAGGGACGAACGCTAGGGAATCCAGACGGAGAGGAGCGAGGAGGAGCGTCGGGAGCGCGCCAGCTGGACAGGTAAGTATCGCGTGGTGTAACAACCACTGATACAAGAGAGCTCCTTACTCCAGGCTAGTCTTCATAGAATAACTCTATTACTGACAGTCAGCTGATGGGTCATGTGTCACAGGGAGACTAGGTAGGCTAAGGCTGGTTACCCGGGCCCCTGCGATATCCCTCAGACTAGGGGACACCCTGTCTGTCCCTCTCCCAGAATTTACACTAATGGTGTGCTTGTCTGGGCCACCAGGCCTGGCCCTGACTCCTGTTTCAGCCCTATGCTGAAACCACCATCCGCCACCCAGTGAATAGACCACACACCAACCCCCACAGAAAGCACAGACAGGGAAAACTAAAAACCCACCACGCCGCAGACACACAGGAAAACACAATAATGTGCCCAGGGCAAAACAAATACAAATATAGGAAGAAGAAATATAACAAAGGATAATACACCACCAGATACAATATTACTTCTCCAAGACCAACACTCCAGATCGGAATCACTAGGCACAAGGCACAAGCTATAATCGGAGATGCCCAAAGTCCAGCAAAACTATTTAAAGGCCGAGGGCGTGACCCAGCCTCCAACCCGAGTACCAGCTAGATTAACCCTGGGCAACCTGCATAAAAATCTAGCCGGCGCCACTGAGCATATAGTGGACGAATGTGGAATTACCGCTGTCTGTCGGACGCCCTAGTGTGAATAGCGTCCGACATGACATCATGTGACCATTTAAAGGATAGTGGGAGTGGTTACCAACCAACATCAGCTTATGGCTAGAAGGTTGGAGGAGTGTTTAAACTAGGGATTGGGGGAGGGAATTCATTTTATAGGAGGGGAAGATAGCGCAGATAGAGACCTGGGCACAAATAAGGAAGTTGGGGGTGGTGGTGGCATGGGGGTGGGGTTAGAACAATTTTATAATTTAAGAAAGAATAGAGGTACAGAGAGATACATAACGTGCATGTATACTAATACCAGAAGCCTCGCCAACAAAATGGACGAATTCGAATTAATGTTGTTGGAGCATAATTATGACATGGTGGGGATATCTGAAATATGGCTGGATGAGAGCCATAACTGGGCTGTCAACTTGCAGGGCTATAGTCTGTTCAGAAATGACCAAACGGATAAGCGAGGGGGAGGTGTGTGTCTCTGTGTAAAATCATCCTTAAAACCCATCCTGCGTGATAATATAGGTGAATCTAATGAAAATGTATGGTCAATGTGGGTGGAGATAAGGGGAGGGGGAAAAATAATAAATTACTGATAGGGGTTAGTTATAAGTCTCCAAAAATAATGGAAGCAACTGAGAATATCCTCGTAAAGAAAATAGATAAAGCTGCAACTCAAGGAGAAGTCATTATTATGGGGGACTTCAACTACCCTGAAATAGATTGGGGAACAGAAACCTGCAGTTCCAGCAAAGGTAATCTGTTTTTGACAACTATGAGAGACAATTACCTTTCACAACTGGTTCAGGGCCCAACAAGAAGGGGGGCACGGCTAGACCTAATAATAACCAACAGGCCAGACCGCATAGCAATTATAAGGGTTGGGGGTCACTTGGGGAATAGTGATCACAAAATAATAAGTTTTCATGTATCCTTTAATAAGATGTGTAGTAAAGGGGTTACAAGGACACTAAACTTCAGGAGGGCAAATTTCCAATGGATGAGAGATGATCTTGGTGCAATTAACTGGGATGATATCCTGAGACATAAAAATACACAAAGAACTTGGGAGACATTTATTAGCATCCTGAATAGGACCTGTGCACAGTATATACCGTATGGGAATAAGCATACTAGAAATAGGAGGAAACCAATATAAATACAAATAATAAATAGAGCTGTAAGGGGCACAATAAGTGACAAAAAAGAAAGCATTTAGAGAATTAAAGGAAGTAGGTAGTGATGAGGCATTAAATAAATACAGAAAATTAAATAAATTCTGTAAAAAGCAAATCAAGGCAGCAAAAATTGAGACAGAGAGACTCATTGCCAGAGAGAGCAAAAATAATCCCAAAATATTCTTTAACTACGTAAATAGTAGGAAACTAAAAAAATGATAGTGTTGGTCCCCTTAAAAATAGCCTGGGTGAAATGGTGGATGAGGATGAGTAAAATGCCAATATGCTAAATGACCTTTTTTCATCAGTATTTACACAAGAAAATCCCATGGCAGACAATATGATCAGTGATAACAAAAACTCCCCATTAAATGTCACCTGCTTAACCCAGGCGGCATCTAAAAATCACTAAAATTTACAAATCTCCAGGCCTGGATGAGATACACCCCCGAGTACTGCAGGAATTAAGTACAGTCATTGATAGACCATTATTTTTATTCTTTAAAGACTCCATAAAAGCAGGGTCTGTACCACAGGACTGGCGTATAGCAAATGCAGTGCCAATATTCAAAAAGGGGACAAAAACTGAACTCGGAAATTATAGGCCAGTAAGCTTAACCTCTACTGTGGGTAAAATCCTGGAGGGTATTCTAGGGGATGCTATACTGGGGTATCTGAAGAGGAATAACTTCATGACCCAGTATCAGCATGGGTTTACTAGGGACCGTTCCTGTCAGACTAATCTGATCAATTTCTATTAAGAGGTAAGTTCCGGACTGGACCAAGGACATGCAGTGGACGTAGTGTATATGGACTTTTCAAAAGCTTTTGATACGGTGTCACACAAAAGTTTGATACATAAATTGAGAATAATGGGGATAGGGGAAAATATGTGTAAGTGGGTTAAGAGCTGGCTCAGGGATAGGAAACAAAGGGTGGTTATTAATGGAACACACTCGGACTGGGTCCCGGTTAGCAGTGGGATACCACAGGGGTCAGTATTGAGCCCTCTTCTTTTTAACATATTTATTAACCCCTTCATGACCCAGCCTATTTTGACCTTAATGACCTGGCCATTTTTTGCAATTCTGACCAGTGTCCCTTTATGAGGTAATAACTCAGGAACGCTTCAACGGATCCTAGCGATTCTGAGACTGTTTTTTCGTGACATGTTGGGCTTCATGATGGTGGTAAATTTAGGTCGATAATTTTTGCGTTTATTTGTGAAAAAAAACGGAAATTTGGCAAAAATTTCGCAATTTTCAAATTTTGAATTTTTATTCTGTTAAACCAGAGAGTTATGTGACACAAAATAGTTAATAAATAACATTTCCCACATGTGTACTTTACATCAGCACAATTTTGGAAACAACATTTTTTTTTGCTAGGAAGTTATAAGGGTTAAAATTTCACCAGTGATTTCTCATTTTTACAACAAAATTTACAAAACCATTTTTTTTAGGGACCACCTCACATTTGAAGTCAGTTTGAGGGGTCTATATGGCTGAAAATACCCAAAAATGACACCATTCTAAAAAATGCACCCCTCAAGGTGCTCAAAACCACATTCAAGAAGTTTATTAACCCTTCAGGTGTTTCACAGCAGCAGAAGCAACATGGAAGGAAAAAATGAACATTTAAATTTTAAGTTACAAAAATGATCTTTTAGCAACAATTTTTTTTATTTTCCCAAGGGTAAAAGGAGAAACTGGACCCCGAAAGTTGTTGTCCAATTTGTCCTGAGTACGCTGATACCCCATATGTGGGGGGAACCACTGTTTGGGCGCACGACAGGGCTCAGAAGGAAAGGAGCGCCATCTGACTTTTTGAATAAAAAATTGGCTCCAATCTTTAGCGGACACCATGTTGCGTTTGGAGAGCCCCTGTGTGCCTAAACATTGGAGCTCCCCCACAAGTGACCCCATTTTGGAAACTAGACCCCCAAGGAACTTATCTAGATGCATAGTTAGTACTTTAAACCCTCAGGTGCTTCACAAATTGATCCGTAAAAATGAAAAAGTACTTTTTTTTCACAAAATATTTCTTTCAGCCTCAATTTTTTCATTTTCACATGGGCAACAGGATAAAATGGATCTTAAAATTTGTTGGGCAATTTCTCCTGAGTACGCCGATACCTCATATGTGGGGGTAAACCACTGTTTGGGCATACGATAAGGCTCGGAAGGGAAGGAGCGCCATTTGACTTTTTGAATGAAAAATTAGCTCCAATCGTTAGCGGACACCATGTCGCGTTTGGAGAGCCACTGTGTGCCTAAACATTAGAGCTCCCCCACAAGTGACCATATTTTGGAAACTAGACCCCTGACGGAACTTATCTAGATGCATAGTGAGCACTTTAAACCCTCATATGCTTCACAAATTGATCCGTAAAAATGAAAAAGTACTTTTATTTCACAAAAAAATTCTTTCAGCCTCAATTTTTTCATTTTCACATGGGCAACAGGATAAAATGGATCTTAAAATTTGTTGGGCAATTTCTCCTGAGTACGCCGATACCTCATATGTGGGGGTAAACCACTGTTTGGGCGCACGGCAAGGTTCGGAAGGAGAGGCGCGACATTTGACCTTTTGAATGGAAAATTAGCTCCAATCGTTAGCGAACACCATGTCACGTTTGGAGAGCCCCTGTGTGCCTAAACATTGGAGCTCCCCCACAAGTGACCACATTTTGGAAACTAGACCTCCAAAGGAACTAATCTAGATGTGTGATGAGCACTTTAAACCCCAAGTGCTTCACAGAAGTTTATATTGCAGAGCCGTGAAAATATAAAATATTTTTTCTTTTCTAAAAAATGATTTTTAGCCCGCAATTTTTTATTTTCACAAGGGTTACAGGAGAAATTGGATGTCAAAATTTGTTGTCCAGTTTGTCCTGAGTATGCTGATACCCCATATGTGGGGGTAAACCACTGTTTGGGCACACGTCGAGGCTCGGAAGGGAAGTAGTGACGTTTTGAAATGCAGACTTTGATGGAATGATCTGCGGGCGTCACGTTGTGTTTGCAGAGCCCCTGATGTGCCTAAACAGTAGAAACCCCCCCAAGTGACCCCATTTTGGAAACTAGACCTCCAAAGCAACTTATGTAGATGTGTGTTGAGCACTTTGAACCCCCAAGCGCTTCACAGAAGTTTATAATGCAGAGCCGTGAAAATAAAAAAACATTTTTCTTTCCTCAAAAATAATTTTTTAGCCCAGAATTTTTAATTTTCCCAAGGGTAACAGGAGAAATTTGACCTCAAAAGTTGTTGTCCAGTTTCTCCTGAGTATGCTGATACCCCATATGTGGGGGTAAACCACTGTTTGGGTACACGTCGGGGCTCGGAAGGGAAGTAGTGACGTTTTGAAATGCAGACTTTGATGGAATGCTCTGCAGGCGTCACGTTGCGTTTGCAGAGCCCCTGATGTACCTAAACAGTAGAAACCCCCCACAATTGACCCCATTTTGGAAACTAGACCCCCAAAGGAACTTATCTAGATGTGTGGTGAGCACTTTGAACCCCCAAGTGCTTCACAGCAGTTTATAACTCAGGGCCATGAAAATAAAAAATAATTTTTCTTTCCTCAAAAACAATTTTTTAGCCCAGAATTTTTTATTTTCCCAAGGGTAAAAGGAGAAATTTGACCCCAACCATTGTTGTCCAGTTTCTCCTGAGTATGGTGGTACCCCATATGTGGGGGTAAACCACAGTTTGGGCACACGTCGGGGCTCGGAAGGGAGAGAGCACGATTTGGCTTTTTCAATGCAAGATTGGCTGGAATCAATGGTGGACCCCCTGATGTGCCTAAACAGTGGAAACCCCTCAATTCTAACTCCAACACTAACCCCAACACACCCCTAACCCTAATTTAAACTCTAACCATGACCCTAATCACAACCCTAACCCCAACACAACCCTAACCCTAATCCCAACCCTAACCATAACCCTAACCACAAGCCTAACACTAATCTTAACCCTAATTCCAACCCTAACCCCAACACACCCCTAATCCCAACCCTAACCACAACACACACCTAACCCTAATCCCAACCCTAACCATAACCCTAACCACATGCCTAACCCTAACCCCAACACACCCCTAACCCTAATCTTAACCCTAATTCCAACCCTAACTCTAATTCCAACCCTAACCCTAAGGCTATGTGTTCACGTTGCGGATTTGTGTGCGGATTTTTCCACACCGATTTTGAAAAATCCGCAGGTAAAACGCACTGCGCTTAACCTGCGGATTTACCGCGGATTTCCAGTGTTTTTTGTGCGGATTTCACCTGCGGATTCCTATTATGGAGCAGGTGCAAAACGCTGCGGAATCTGCACAAAGAATTGACATGCTGCGGAAAATACAATGCAGCGTTTCTGCGTGTTATTTTCCGCACCATGGGCACTGCGGATTTGGTTTTCCATAGGTTTACGTGGTACTGTAAACGTGATGGAAAACTGCTACGAATCCGCAGCGACCAATCCGCTGCGGATCCCCAGCCAAATCCGCACCGTGTGCACATAGCCTAGTTCTGACCCTAACCCTAATTGTAACCCTAACCCTAATTGTAACCCTAACCCTAATTCTAACCCCAACCCTAATTCTAACCCTAACCCTAATTGCAACCCTAAACCTAATTCTAACCCTAATTGCAACGTCAACCCTAATTGCAACCCTAATCCTAATTTCAACCCTAACCCTAATTCTAACCCTAACCCTAAGTGCAACCCTAACCCTAAGTGCAACCCTAACCCTAAGTGCAACCCTAACCCTAAATGCAACCCTAAGTGCAACCCTAACCCTAAGTGCAACCCTAAGTGCAACCCTAACCGTAAGTGCAACCCTAACCCTAAGTGCAACCCTAAGTGCAACCCTAACCCTAAGTGCAGCCCTAACCCTAAGTGTAACCCTAACCCTAAGTGCAACCCTAAGTGCAACCCTAACCCTAAGTGCAACCCTAACCCTAAGTGCAACCCTAAGTGCAACCCTAACCCTAAGTGCAACCCTAAGTGCAACCCAAACCCTAAGTGCAACCCTAACCCTAAGTGCAACCCTAGCCCTAACCCTAACCCTAGTGGAAAAATAAAAATAAATATATTTTCTTTATTTTTTTATGTTCCCTACCTATGGGGGGTGATAAAGGGGGGGGTTATTTACTATTTTTTTTTATTTTGGTCGCTGTGATAGAACCTATCACAGCGATCAAAATGTACCTGGAAAGAATCTGCGCATGCGCCCGCCATTTTGGAAGATGGCGGCACCCATGGAGAAGACGGAGGGACACCGGGAAGGACATCGGAGCTCGGTAAGTATGGGGGGTGGGATCGGAGCACGGGGGGATCGGAGCACGGGGGAGCGGACAGGAGGATGGGGGAGCAGACAGGAGGACGGAGGGGAGCAAGGGACATGACAGGACGGAGAGGAGGAGATCGGTGGTGGTGGGGGGGGGCAGATTGGGGTCTCCAGCCATGGCAGATGCTATTGCAGCATCGGCCATGGCTGGATTGTAATATTTCACCAATTTTCATAGGTGAAATATTACAGATTGCTCTGATTGGCTGTTTCACATTCAACAGCCAATCAGAGCGATCGTGGCCACGGGGGGGTGAAGCCACCCCCCCTGGGCTGAAGCACCACTCCCCCTGTCCCTGCAGATCGGGTGAAATTGGAGTTAACCCTTTCACCCGATCTGCAGGGATGTGATCCCTCCATGACGCCACATAGGTGTCACAGGTCAGATTGGCACCGACTTTCATGACGCCTATGTGGCGTCAAAGGTCGGGAAGGGGTTAATGACCTTGTAGGGGGCATACAGAGTAGAATTTCAATATTTGCAGATTACACTAAACTCTGCAGGGTAATCAATACAGAGGAGGACAATTTTATATTACAGGATGATTTATGTAAACTAGAAACTTGGGCTGATAAATGGCAAATGAGCTTTAATGGGGATAAATGTAAGGTCATGCACTTGGGTAGAAGTAATAAGATGTATAACTATGTGCTTAATTCTAAAACTCTGGGCAAAACCATCAATGAAAAAGACCTGGGTGCATGGGTGGATGACAAACTCACATTTAGTGGCCAGTGTCAGGCAGCTGCTACAAAGGCAAATAAAATAATGGGATGCATTAAAAGAGGCATAGATGCTCATGAGGAGAACATACTTTTACTTCTATACAAGTCACTAGTGCAACCACACTTAGAATACTGTGTACAGTTCTGGTTTACGATGTATAAGAAAGACATAGCTGAACTAGACCAGGTGCAGAGAAGAGCGACCAAGGTTATTAGAGGACTGGAGGGTCTGCAATACCAAGATAGATTATTACACTTGGGGCTATTTAGTTTGGAAAAACGAAGGCAAAGGGGTGATCTTATTTTAATGTATAAATATATGAGGGGACAGTACAAAGACCTTTCTGATGATCTTCTTAATCATAGACCTGAGACAGGGACAAGGGGGCATTCTTTATGTCTGGAGGAAAGAAGGTTTAAGCATAACAACAGATGCGGGTTCTTTACTGTAAGAGCAGTGAGACTATGGAACTCTCTGCCGTATGATGTTGTAATTCATTGCTAAAATGTAAGAGGGGACTGGATATCTTTTTTGAAAAGTATAATGTTACAGGTAATATATACTAGATTCCTTGATAGGGCGTTGATCCAGGGAACTAGTCTGATTGCCATATGTGGAGTCGGGAAGGAATTTTTTTCCCCAAAGTGGAGCTTACACTTTGCCACATGGGGTTTTTTGCCTTCCTCTGGATCAACATGTTAGGGCATGTTAGGTTAGGCTATGGGTTGAACTAGATGGACTTAAAGTCTTCCTTCAACCTTAATAAATATGTTACTATGTTACCAGCCTAAAAACAGCTGCCAGCAAGGATAATGACATTAACCCTTGCTGGACCAAAAGGAAAAAATAACATTTAAATTATAACAGAACCAGAGCTGCTAAGAATCCTATAATGAATCGTGACAGATATGGAGCTAAATGTTGAAATTCTGTTTGCCCTTTTTCAACACTAGGACTAGGATTTTATTGCATAGTAATGTATTATTTATATATTTTAACTCTATTGTTTAATTAGCAAATTTAAAGGGAACCTGTCACCCCCAAAATCGATGGTGAGGTAACCTCACCGGCATCAAGGGCTTATCTACAGCATTCTGTAATGCTGTAGATAAGCCCCCAATGTTACCTGAAAGAGGAGAAAAAGAGGTTAGATTATACTCACCCAGGAGCGGTCCCACTGCGGTCCGGTCAAATGGGTGTCTCAGGTCCGCTCCGGCGCCTCCTATCTTCATTCCATGACGTCCTCTTCTGATCTTCACGCCGCGGCTCCGGCGCAAGCGTACTTTGTCTGCCCTGTTGAGGGCAGAGCAAAGTACTTCAGTGCGCAGGTGCTGGGCCTCTCTGACCTTTCCCGGCGCCTGCGCACTGCAGTACTTTGCTCTGCCCTCAACAGAGCAGACAAATTACGCCTGCGCCGGAGCTGCGGCGTGAAGACCAGAAGAGGACATCATGGAATGAAGATGGGAGGCGCTGGACCAGACCTGAGACGCCCATCGGAGCGGGACCGCCCCTGGGTGAGTATAATCTAACGTCTTTTTCTCCTCTTTCAGGTAACATCGGCGGCTTATCCACAGCATTACAGAATACTGTAGATAAGCCCCTGATGAAAATGAGCTTACCTCACCATCGATTTTGGGGGTGACAGGTTCCCTTTAACTGTGGCGTTAACCCTGTGGCTATTTTCCATGTTTGCATTTTCCGCTTCTTCTAAGAGCAATAACGTTTTTATTTTACAGTTGACTTCGCCTTGTTTTTTACGAGTTGTACTTTTGAATGATGCCCATAATTTTATCATGTGATTCACTGGAAAACAGGAAATAAATTCCAAGTGTGGCAAAATTGCAAAAAAAGTGCAATTCTACTATTGTTTTTTGGGTTTTTTGTTTACCATGTTTGATATACAGTAAAAATGACCTGGCAATATGACTCTCCAGGTCAGTACATTTACATAATTCTGGTGTTTAAATTTTTTCCTCATTATGCTGTTTACAGCTTGTGGTAATCAATTTTATATTTTGATAGATCTGACTTTTATGGATATAACAGTACCACATATGTGCATTTTTATTTTTTGATTTCTTTATTCCTAAAGGGCTAATAGGGATTGATTTGAATTTTTATATTTTTTATATTTGTGAAACTTTTTTTTTCATTTTTCACTGTTGTTTTTAGTCTCCTTAAGGGACTTGAACCTGCGATCATCCAATTTTCTGTACATGTACAGCAATGCCTCATTACTGCTGTATATAGTAAAAATCACGGTCTCCTATGAACACTAACCAGAAGCATGACAGGTCCGGGGATCTTCAACAGACTCCAAGGCATCATGGCAAGCCGTCTGCATCCTGCAATTGCATCATGGGAGCACCAATAGGGACACTCTCCTACCTACTGTACTGTAAATTCCGCTGTCATAGATTAACAGCATCATTTAACAGATTAGGAGCTGTTAGGCTATGTGCCCACATTGCAGAAATGCTGCGGAAATGTCAGCAGCATTTCTGCAACTCCCTGCCGCGGTAAAATGTATGCGGAATTCGCATGCATTTTCCCGCAAGCATTTTGCAAGCGTTTTTAGCTTGCAGAATACTTGCATTTTCCAAGCGATTTGAAGCATCGCTTGGAAAAGTGATTAACAGGTTGGTCACACTTGTCAAGTATAGTGCTTGACAAGTGTGACCAACTTTTTACTATTGATGCTGCCTATGTAGCATCAATAGTAAAAGATAGAATGTTAAAAATAATTTAAAAAAAAACAAATATTGTTATTCTCACCTTTCGACGGCCCCCGATCTCCTCAGCGGCGCTCCCGGTACTTTCCGTTCCTAGGGATGCTTTGCATGAAGGACCTTTGTGATGTCACAGTCGCGTGACCAAGACGTCATCCCAGGTGATTCGCGCAAGGCATCTCTGGGAACGGAAGCCGTAGCGTGCAATGTTATGATCTGGTGACCTTGGAGCCGCATGAAAACTTTCTCTGGAGTCGGTGGAACCTGTACTGACCGCAAATTCTGAACTAACACTACAACTAGAAGTAGCCGTGGGGTGTGCCTAACAAACCCTAGACACCTCGACACAGCCGGAGGACTAAATACCCCTATAGATGGAAATAGGAATGCTATCTTGCCTCAGAGCAGACCCCCAAAGGATAGGCAGCCCCCCACGAATAATGACTGTGAGTAGGAGAAGAATAGACACACGCTGGTAGAAAACAGGATTTAGCAAAAGAGGCCACTCTAGCTAAATAGGAAAGGATAGGACAGATTACTAGGCGGTCAGTATTAAAACCCTTTCAAAATATCCACAGCAGATAATACAAAAAGTTCCACAATCTAACTAAAGACATGGAATGTATATCTGCCACTCCAGAGAATCCAACAAGACTGAGAAAATACTGACACAGTCTAAGCTGGACAAGAAAACACAAAGAAGAGCACTGAATTGTGAAGCACACAGCATGTGCGCCACAGGGAAAAAAAAACAGACACTTATCTTTGCTGATTTGGCAGAAAGGCAGGAGGAACCAGGCAGAGGTCCAACACCTCCCAACAACAATTGACAACTGGCAAGGACTAATGAATCCTGCACACCTAAATACCCCAGTCAGAACTGCAATCAGCAGACACACCTGACCAGGACTGCAACCCAGGGACAACTGCATTATCACCTACTACCACCGGAGGGAACCCAAAAGCAGAATTCACAACAGTACCCTCCCCTTGAGGAGGGGTCACCGAACCCTCATCAGTGCCCCCAGGCCGATCAGGACGAGCCAGATGAACGGCACGGACCAGATCAGCAGCATGGACATCAGAAGCAAAAACCCAAGAATTATCCTCCTGGCCATAACCCTTCCATTTGACAAGGTACTGAAGCCTCCGCCTCGAAAAACGAGAATCCAAAATCTTCTCAACCACATACTCCAACTCCCCATCAACCAAAACAGGGGCCGGAGGATCAACAGAGGGAACAACGGGCACCACATATTTTCGCAATAAAGATCTATGGAAGACATTATGGATAGCAAAAGAGGCCGGAAGCGCCAATTGAAAAGACACCGGATTAATAATCTCAGAAATCCTATAAGGACCAATAAACCAAGGCTTAAACTTAGGGGAAGAGACCTTCATAGGAACATGACGGGAAGACAACCAAACCAAATCCCCAACCCGAAGCCGGGAACCAACACACTGACGACGGTTAGCAAAACGTTGAGCCTCCTCCTGAGACAACACCAAATTGTCCACCACATGAGCCCAAATCTGCTGCAACCTGTCAACCACAGAATCCACACCAGGACAGTCAGAAGGCTCAACCTGCCCAGAAGAAAAACGAGGGTGAAAACCAAAATTACAAAAAAAAAGGCGAAACCAAAGTAGCCGAACTAGCCCGATTATTAAGAGCAAACTCGGCCAATGGCAAAAAGGCCACCCAATCATCCTGATCGGCAGACACAAAGCATCTCAAATAAGTCTCCAAAGTCTGATTAGTTCGCTCGGTCTGGCCATTTGTCTGAGGGTGAAATGCAGAAGAAAAATACAAATCAATGCCCAGCCTAGCACAAAAGGCCCGCCAAAACCTAGAAACAAACTGGGAACCTCTGTCGGACACAATATTCTCCTGAATACCATGCAAACAAACCACATGCTGAAAAAACAACGGAACCAACTCTGAAGAGGAAGGCAATTTAGGCAAAGGCACCAAATGAACCATCTTAGAAAACCGGTCACAAACAACCCAGATAACCGACATCCTCTGGGAAACCGGAAGATCAGAAATAAAATCCATAGAAATATGCGTCCAGGGCCTCTCAGGGACCGGCAATGGCAAAAGTAACCCACTAGCACGAGAACAACAAGGCTTGGCCCGCGCACAAGTCCCACAGGACTGCACAAAAGAACGCACATTATGTGACAATGAAGGCCACCAAAAGGACCTACCAACCAAATCTCTGGTACCAAAAATACCAGGATGACCAGCCAACACAGAACAGTGAACCTCAGAAATCACTCTACTAGTCCATCTGTCAGGAACAAACAATTTCCCCACAGGACAGCGGTCAGGTCTATCAGCCTGAAATTCCTGAAGAACCCGCCGTAAATCAGGGCAAATGGCAGAAAGGACCACCCCTTCTTTCAGAATGCCGACCGGTTCAAGGACCTCAGGAGAATCAGGCAAAAAACTCCTAGAAAGGGCATCAGCCTTAATATTCTTAGAACCCGGAATGTCATGGTTCCCAATGGCAGGGGAACGTCAGGACACATAAATAACGAACGAGCTCTTGGGTGATGGAATCTCGAGCTGACCGTGAGCTAAACCTACCACACAACTAATAGTGGCCGGGGGGCGTGCCTACGTTTTATCCCTAGACGTCTCTCGCCAGCCGGAGAACTAACTTACCCTAGTAGAGGAAAAAACAGACCTGGCTTACCTCTAGGGAAATTCCCCCCAAAAAGGAGACAGAAGCCCCCCACATATATTGACGGTGAGTTCAGAGGAAAAGACATACGCAGTATGAAGGTAGGTTCAGCAAAGCGAGGTCCGCTTACTAGATAGTAGAAAGATACAAAAGGGAACTGCACGGTCAGCTGAAAACCCTTTTAAAATACCATCCTGAAATTACTTTAAAACTCATGTGTCAACTCATGACACCGGAGTGGTAATTTCAGCCCACAAGAGCTTCCAGCTACAGAGAGTGACTTAACTGTAAACTGGAACAAAAAAGCAAACAAACTTAGGACTAAGAGTCCAACTTAGCTGATCAGTAGTCTAGGAGCAGGAACATGCAACAGAAAGGCTCTGGTTACATTGATGGCCGGCAAGGCAATGACTGAAGAGCAGGATTAAATAGGAACACCCCACTACTGATGAAAACAGGTGAACTGAGAAAGAAAACAGACCCGAGTCACCAGTACCACTAGCCACCACCAGAAGGAGCCCAAAAGCAGATTCACAACAGTACCCCCCCCCAAGGAGGGGGCACCGAACCCTCACAAGAACCACCAGGGCGATCCGGATGAGCCCTATGAAAGGAACGAACCAAATCAGAGGCGTGAACATCAGAAGCAGTTACCCAAGAATTATCTTCTTGACCATAGCCCTTCCACTTAACCAGATATTGTAGTCTCCGTCTGGAAATACGGGAGTCCAAGATTTTCTCTACAACATACTCCAATTCACCCTCAACCAGCACAGGAGCAGGAGGCTCGGTAGAAGGAACAACCGGCACCTCATACCTCCGCAACAACGACCGATGGAAGACATTATGGATAGCGAAAGATGCCGGAAGGTCTAAACGAAAGGATACAGGGTTAAGAATCTCCAAAATCCTATAAGGACCGATGAACCGAGGCTTAAACTTAGGAGAAGAAACCCTCATAGGGACAAAACGGGAAGACAACCACACCAAGTCCCCAACACGAAGACGAGGACCAACACGACGACGGCGGTTAGCAAAATGCTGAGTCTTCTCCTGGGACAACTTCAAACCGTCCACCACCTGTCCCCAAATCCAATGCAACCTATCCACCATAGTATCCACCCCCGGACAATCCGAAGACTCCACCTGACCGGAAGAAAAACGAGGGTGAAACCCCGAATTGCAAAAGAAAGGAGAAACCAAAGTGGCAGAACTAGCCCGATTATTGAGGGCAAACTCTGCCAACGGCAAAAAGGCAACCCAGTCATCCTGATCCGCAGACACAAAACACCTCAAATAAGTCTCCAAGGTCTGATTAGTTAGCTCAGTCTGGCCATTAGTCTGAGGATGGAACGCAGAAGAAAAAGACAAATCAATGCCCATCCTAGCACAGAATGCCCGCCAAAATCTAGACAAGAACTGGGTCCCCCTGTCAGAAACGATATTTTCCGGAATACCATGCAAGCGAACCACATTTTTAAAAAACAGAGGAACCAATTCGGATGAGGAAGGCAACTTAGGCAAGGGTACCAAATGAACCATCTTTGAAAAACGGTCACACACCACCCAGATGACAGACATTTTCTTAGAAGCAGGGAGATCAGAAATAAAATCCATAGAGATGTGAGTCCAAGGCCTCTTCGGAATAGGCAAGGATAACAACAATCCGCTAGCCCGAGAACAACAAGGCTTGGCCCGAGCACAAACATCACAAGACTGCACAAAAACTCGTACGTCTCGAGACAGGGAAGGCCACCAGAAGGACCTAGCCACCAAATCCCTAGTACTGAAGATTCCAGGATGACCTGCCAATGCAGAAGAATGAACCTCCGAGATGACTCTGCTGGTCCAATCATCAGGAACAAACAGTCTACCAGGCGGGCAACGATCAGGTCTATCCGCCTGAAACTCCTGCAAAGCCCGTCGCAGGTCTGGGGAAACAGCAGATAATATCACCCCATCCTTAAGGATACCTGTAGGTTCAGAATCACCAGGGGAATCAGGCTCAAAACTCCTAGAAAGGGCATCTGCCTTCACATTTTTAGAACCTGGTAGGTATGAGACCACAAAATTAAACCGAGAGAAAAACAACGACCAGCGCGCCTGTCTAGGATTCAGGCGCTTGGCAGACTCAAGATAAATCAGATTCTTGTGATCGGTCAATACCACCACCTGATGTCTAGCCCCCTCAAGCCAATGACGCCACTCCTCAAAAGCCCACTTCATAGCCAAAAGCTCCCGATTACCAATATCATAGTTTCGCTCGGCGGGCGAAAATTTTCGAGAAAAGAACGCACAAGGTCTCATCATGGAGCAGTCGGAACTTTTCTGCGACAAAACCGCCCCAGCTCCGATCTCGGAAGCGTCGACCTCAACCTGAAAAGGAAGAGCAACATCAGGCTGACGCAACACAGGGGCAGAAGAAAAGCGGCGCTTAAGCTCCCGAAAGGCCTCCACAGCAGCAGGGGACCAATCAGTAACATCAGCACCCTTTTTAGTCAAATCAGTCAAAGGTTTAGCAACATCCGAAAAACCAGTTATAAATCGACAATAAAAATTAGCAAAGCCCAAGAATTTCTGTAGGCTCTTAAGAGAAGTAGGTTGCGTCCAATCACAAATAGCCCGAACCTTGACAGGATCCATCTCAATGGAAGAAGGGGAAAAAATGTACCCCAAAAAAGAAATCTTTTGAACCCCAAAAATACACTTAGAACCCTTCACACACAAGGAATTAGCCCGCAAAACCTGAAAAACCCTCCTGACTTGTTGGACATGAGAGTCCCAGTCATCCGAAAAAATCAAAATATCATCCACATACACAATCATAAATTTATCCAAATATTCACGGAAAATGTTATGCATAAAGGACTGAAAGACTGAAGGGGCATTTGAAAGACCAAAAGGCATTACCAAATACTCAAAATGGCCCTCGGGCGTATTAAATGCGGTTTTCCACTCATCCCCCTGCTTAATTCGCACCAAATTATACGCCCCACGAAGATCAATCTTAGAGAACCACTTAGCCCCCTTTATTCGAGCAAACAAATCAGTCAGCAGTGGCAAAGGATACTGATATTTGACTGTAATTTTATTCAAGAGTCGATAATCAATACACGGCCTCAAAGAGCCATCTTTTTTAGATACAAAGAAAAAACCGGCTCCTAAGGGAGATGAAGAAGGATGAATATGTCCCTTTTCCAGAGACTCCTTAATATACTCTCGCATAGCAACATGTTCAGGTACGGATAAATTAAACAAACGACCCTTTGGAAATTTACTGCCTGGAATCAGATCTATGGTACAATCGCAATCTCTGTGAGGAGGGAGTGAACCAAGCTTAGGCTCCTCAAAAACATCACGATAATCAGACAAAAATGCCGGAATCTCAGAGGGAATAGATGATGAAATGGAAACCAAAGGTACGTCCCCATGAGCCCCCTGACATCCCCAGCTTAACACAGACATTGCTTTCCAGTCAAGGACTGGGTTATGAGATTGTAACCATGGCAATCCGAGCACCAAAACATCATGTAGATTGTACAACACAAGGAAGCGAATCACCTCCTGATGGTCTGGAGTCATACGCATAGTCACTTGTGTCCAGTATTGTGGTTTATTACTAGCCAATGGCGTAGAATCAATACCCTTCAGAGGTATAGGGACTTCCAGAGGCTCTAGATTAAACCCACAGTGCCTGGCAAAGGACCAATCCATAAGACTCAAAGCGGCGCCAGAGTCGACATAGGCGTCCGCGGTAATTGACGATAATGAACAAATCAAGGTCACAGATAGAATAAACTTAGACTGTAAAGTGCCAATTGAAACAGACTTATCAACCTTCTTTGTGCGTCTAGAGCATGCTGATATAACATGAGTTGAATCACCACAATAGAAGCACAACCCATTTTTTCGCCTAAAATTCTGCCGTTCGCTTCTGGACAGAATTCTATCACATTGCATATTCTCTGGCGCCTTCTCAGAAGACACCGCCAAATGGTGCACAGTAGGGTTGAGCGAAACGGGTCGATCATTTTCAAAAGTCGCCGACTTTTGGCTAAGTCGGTGTCTCATGAAACCCGATCCGACCCCTGTGCTTGTCGGCCATGCGGTACGCGACTTTCGCGCCAAAGTCGCGTTTCAATGACGCGAAAAGTGCCATTTCTCAGCCAATGAAGGTGAACGCAGAGTGTGGGCAGCGTGATGACATAGATCCTGGTCCCCACCATCTTAGAGAAGGGCATTGCAGTGATTGGCTTGCTGTCTGCGGCGTCACAGGGGCTATAAAGGGGCGTTCCCGCCGACCGCCATCTTACTGCTGCTGATCTGAGCTTAGGGAGAGGTTGCTGCCGCTTCGTCAGAAGCAGGGATAGCGTTAGGCAGGGTCCACTAACCACCAAACCGCTTGTGCTGTAGCGATTTCCACTGTCCAACACCACCTTCGGTGTGCAGGAACAGTGGAAGCTATTTTTTTTTTTTTTTTTTCCTCAGCGCTGTAGCTCATTGGGCTGCCCTAGAAGGCTCCGTGATAGCTGTATTGCTGTGTGTACGCCACTGTGGAAACCAACTGCTTTTTTCAAAGCACATATCCTCTTGTTCCTTTCTGCACAGCTATCTTTTTTGTTTGTCCACACTTTTTATTTAATTTGTGCATCAGTCCACTCCTATTGCTGCCTGCCATACCTGGCTTAGATTACTGCAGGGATATAGTAATTGTAGGACAGTCCCTGTTTTTTTTTTTTTTTTTTTTTTTTGTGGGAGATTAAGATTGGCATTTCTGCTACAGTGCCATCCCTGTGTGTGCCATCTCTCACTGAGTGGGCCATAGAAAGCCTATTTATTTTTTCCGTGATTTGTGTTCTAAATTCTACCTCAACACAAAAACACTACATCAATCAGTGGTAGAAAAATATTGGCCTCAGTCAGGGCTTGTGTGCCACTGCTGTGTGTGCTATCTCTCATTCAGTGGGCTATAGAAAGCCTATTTATTTATTTATTTTTTTTTCTTATTATTTGGTTTCTAAAGTCTCCCTGAAAAAAAAAAAAAAAAAAAAACAGTGGGAGAGTAATATTGCCCTTTCAGCTTGTGTGCCAGTCTTGACTCCTGGGTGTGCCACCTCTCTCTCATTCAGTGGGCCATAGAAAGGCTATTTATTTTTTTGTTTTTTTTAATATTATTTGGTTTCTAAAGTCTCCCTGAAAATAAAAGAAAAAAAACTTAAAAAAACAGTGGGAGAGTAATATTGCCCTTTCAGCTTGTGCGCCAGTCTTGACTCCTGGGTGTGCCACCTCTCTCATTCAGTGGGCCATAGAAAGCCTATTTATTTTTTTTTTTAAATATTATTGGGTTTCTAAAGTCTCCCTTAAAAAACAAAAAATACATAAAAAAACAGTGGGAGAGTAATATTGCCCTTTCAGCTTGTGTGCCAGTCTTGACTCCTGGGTGTGCCACCTCTCTCATTCAGTGGGCCATAGAAAGCCTATTTATTTTTTTTTTTAAATATTATTGGGTTTCTAAAGTCTCCCTTAAAAAACAAAAAATACATAAAAAAACAGTGGGAGAGTAATATTGCCCTTTCAGCTTGTGTGCCAGTCTTGACTCCTGGGTGTGCCACCTCTCTCATTCAGTGGGCCATAGAAAGCATTTTTTTTTTCCTTGATTTGTGTTCTAAAATCTACCTCAACACAAAAACACTACATCAATCAGTGGGAGAAAAATATTGGCCTCAGTCAGGGCTTGTGTGCCACTGCTGTGTGTGCTATCTCTCATTCAGTGGGCTATAGAAAGCCTATTTATTTATTTATTTTTTTTCTTATTATTTGGTTTCTAAAGTCTCCCTGAAAAAAAAAAAAAAAAAAACAGTGGGAGAGTAATATTGCCCTTTCAGCTTGTGTGCCAGTCTTGACTCCTGGGTGTGCCACCTCTCTCTCATTCAGTGGGCCATAGAAAGCCTATTTATTTTTTTGGTTTTTTTAATATTATTTGGTTTCTAAAGTCTCCCTGAAAAAAAAAAAAACATAAAAAAACAGTGGGAGAGTAATATTGCCCTTTCAGCTTGTGTGCCAGTCTTGACTCCTGGGTGTGCCACCTCTCTCATTCAGTGGGCCATAGAAAGCCTATTTATTTATTTTTTTAAATATTATTGGGTTTCTAAAGTCTCCCTTAAAAAACAAAAAATACATAAAAAAACAGTGGGAGAGTAATATTGCCCTTTCAGCTTGTGTGCCAGTCTTGACTCCTGGGTGTGCCACCTCTCTCATTCAGTGGGCCATAGAAAGCATTTTTTTTTTTCCTTGATTTGTGTTCTAAAATCTACCTCAACACAAAAACACTACATCAATCAGTGGGAGAAAAATATTGGCCTCAGTCAGGGCTTGTGTGCCACTGCTGTGTGTGCTATCTCTCATTCAGTGGGCTATAGAAAGCCTATTTATTTATTTATTTTTTTTCTTATTATTTGGTTTCTAAAGTCTCCCTGAAAAAAAAAAAAAAAAAAAAAAACAGTGGGAGAGTAATATTGCCCTTTCAGCTTGTGTGCCAGTCTTGACTCCTGGGTGTGACACCTCTCTCTCATTCAGTGGGCCATAGAAAGCCTATTTATTTTTTTGGTTTTTTTAATATTATTTGGTTTCTAAAGTCTCCCTGAAAAAAAAAAAACATAAAAAAACAGTGGGAGAGTAATATTGCCCTTTCAGCTTGTGTGCCAGTCTTGACTCCTGGGTGTGCCACCTCTCTCATTCAGTGGGCCATAGAAAGCCTATTTATTTTTTTTTTTAAATATTATTGGGTTTCTAAAGTCTCCCTTAAAAAACAAAAAATACATAAAAAAACAGTGGGAGAGTAATATTGCCCTTTCAGCTTGTGTGCCAGTCTTGACTCCTGGGTGTGCCACCTCTCTCATTCAGTGGGCCATAGAAAGCATTTTTTTTTTCCTTGATTTGTGTTCTAAAATCTACCTCAACACAAAAACACTACATCAATCAGTGGGAGAAAAATATTGGCCTCAGTCAGGGCTTGTGTGCCACTGCTGTGTGTGCTATCTCTCATTCAGTGGGCTATAGAAAGCCTATTTATTTATTTATTTATTTTCTTATTATTTGGTTTCTAAAGTCTCCCTGAAAAAAAAAAAAAAAAAAAAACAGTGGGAGAGTAATATTGCCCTTTCAGCTTGTGTGCCAGTCTTGACTCCTGGGTGTGCCACCTCTCTCTCTCATTCAGTGGGCCATAGAAAGCCTTTTTTTTTTTTTTTTTTTAAATATTATTGGGTTTCTAAAGTCTCCCTTAAAAAACAAAAAATACATAAAAAAACAGTGGGAGAGTAATATTGCCCTTTCAGCTTGTGTGCCAGTCTTGACTCCTGGGTGTGCCACCTCTCTCTCTCATTCAGTGGGCCATAGAAAGGCTATTTATTTTTTTGGTTTTTTTAATATTATTTGGTTTCTAAAGTCTCCCTGAAAATAAAAAAAAAAACTTAAAAAAACAGTGGGAGAGTAATATTGCCCTTTCAGCTTGTGTGCCAGTCTTGACTCCTGGGTGTGCCACCTCTCTCTCTCATTCAGTGGGCCATAGAAAAGCTATTTATTTTTTTGGTTTTTTTAATATTATTTGGTTTCTAAAGTCTCCCTGAAAAAAAAACAAAACATAAAAAAACAGTGGGAGAGTAATATTGCCCTTTCAGCTTGTGCGCCAGTCTTGACTCCTGGGTGTGCCACCTCTCTCTCTCTAATTGTGGGCCATAGGAAGCCTTTTTTTTTTTGTTTTTTTTTTAATATTATTTGGTTTCTAAAGTCTCCCTTAAAAAACAAAAAATACATAAAAAAACAGTGGGAGAGTAATATTGCCCTTTCAGCTTGTGTGCCAGTCTTGACTCCTGGGTGTGCCACCTCTCTCTCTCATTCAGTGGGCCATAGAAAGGCTATTTATTTTTTTGGTTTTTTTAATATTATTTGGTTTCTAAAGTCTCCCTGAAAATAAAAAAAAAAAAACTTAAAAAAACAGTGGGAGAGTAATATTGCCCTTTCAGCTTGTGCGCCAGTCTTGACTCCTGGGTGTGCCACCTCTCTCTCTCTAATTGTGGGCCATAGAAAGCCTTTTTTTTTTTGTTGTTTTTTTTGTTTTGTTTTTAATATTATTTGGTTTCTAAAGTCTCCCTGAGAAAAAAAAATAAATAAATTAGGTGGGAGATTAATATTGACATTAGTGCTTGAGTGACAGTCCTGCGTGTGTGTCATCTCTGTGATTTTGTGCCACAGAAAACAGAGTGTGTAACATTGTGCCTGATTTTCCTTGTGGTCTCACCAACCTGTTAAGGGATATTGAAATCATACTGAAGTTATAGCTCACCGTGTAAGTTGTTTGACAGCAACAAATAAAGTTACTTTGGTTAAGATTTTAAAACAATGAGGAAGTCTGGTGCAAGAGGTCGTCGTGGGCGTTCATTGTCAGCTGGTAATGATGGTAGTGGTAGTGGAGCATCAGGTGGTCGTGGGGATAAAAATATTCCACCTAACTCTGGAGCTGTGGAGCCAGTTTCGTCGTCAGGCTACACAAGGCCTCGAACGCTCTCTTTTCTGGGAGTAGGAAAACCGCTTTTAAAGGCGGAGCAGCAACAGCAAGTTTTGGCTTACATTGCAGACTCAGCCTCTAGCTCTTTTGCCTCCTCTTCCGAAACTGGTAAATGTAAAAGCAGCGCGTCGCTTGTGGATGTTCACGGTCAGGGACAAGTCGCTTCCTTGTCCTCCTCAGCAAAAACTACAACAAGAGAGAAGGATGCAGCAGGCGACACAACGGGTCACTCCATGGAGCTCTTTACACATACCGTCCCTGGCTTAGAAAGTGAAACATTTAACAGGCCATGCCCATTACAAGTATATTCTGACATGGAGTGCACTGATGCACAGCCACAGCCAGAGTACTATGCTGCTCCTTTGACTCAGACCACCACATTGCCCTCTCAGGGTACAGATCCACAATCAGACCCTGATGAGACTATGTTGCCCCGCCACGAACGCTATACCACCGACCGACACAGTGACACAGACGAAGTTGCACACGAGCTCGAAGAGGAGGTAATAGATGACCCAGTTATTGACCCCGATTGGCAGCCATTGGGGGAACAGGGTGCAGGCGGCAGTAGTTCAGAAGCGGAGGTGGAGGAGGGGCCGCAGCAGGCATCAACATCGCAACAGGTTCCATCTGCCAGGCCCGTATCTGGCCCAAAACGCGTGTCAAAGCCAAAACCTGTTGGAGGACAGCGTGGCCATCCGGTTAAAGCTCAGTCTGCAATCCCTGAAAAGGGATCCGAGTCTAGGAAGAGTGCAGTCTGGCATTTTTTTAAACAACATCCAACTGATCAGCGCAAAGTCATCTGTCAAAAATGTTCAACTAGCTTAAGCAGAGGTCAGAATCTGAAAAGTCTAAATAGTAGTTGCATGCATAGACACTTAACCACCATGCATTTTCAAGCCTGGACTAACTACCAAACGTCCCTTAAGGTTGTAGCACCCTCGGCCAATGAAGCTAGTCAGCAACGCAACATCCCTTCCGTCACTGTAAGGCCACCATTTTCCGCACCACCGGCAGTATCTGTGCAGGTTTCTTTGCCAGCCAAAAGCAGTCAGGGTCAGGGAACCACCAGTTTTGTAGGAGGAAATATTGCATCTAGGGCACCGGCGGAAACAATACCGTCTCCAACCGTCTCTCAGTCTGCCATGTACACCGGCACACCCGAAAGTTCCACGATCTCCAGCTCTCCAGTCCAGCTCACCCTACATGAGACTCTGGTTAGAAAAAGGAAGTACTTATCCTCGCATCCGCGTACACAGGGTTTTAACGCCCACATAGCTAGACTAATCTCGTTAGAGATGATGCCCTACCGGTTAGTTGAAAGCGAAGCTTTCAAAGCCCTGATGGAGTACGCTGAACCACGATACGAGCTACCCAGTCGACACTTTTTTTCCAGAAAAGCCATCCCAGCCCTGCACCAGCATGTTAAACAGCGCATCGTCCATGCACTCAGGCAATCTGTGAGTACAAAGGTGCACCTGACTACAGATGCATGGACCAGTAGGCATGGCCAGGGACGTTATGTGTCCATCACGGCACACTGGGTGAATGTGGTGGATGCAGGGTCCACAGGCGACATCAATTTAGGGACAGTTGTGCCTAGCCCACGGTCTAGGAAACAGTTGGCTGTAGGCGTTCGCACCCCCTCCTCCTCCTCCTCCTCGTCCTCCTGCAGAAGCTACAGCTCTTCCACAGAACGCAGTCTGCCAACCACTCCATCGGCAGATGACACTGTTGCACACCAGTTGTCCCATTATGGGCCAGCTACTGCCAAGCGTCAGCAGGCTGTATTGGCTATGAAGTGTTTGGGCGACAACAGACACACCGCGGAAGTTCTATCCGAGTTCTTGCAACAAGAAACGCAGTCGTGGCTGGGCACAGTAGATCTTGAGGCAGGCAAGGTAGTGAGTGATAACGGAAGGAATTTCATGGCTGCCATCTCCCTTTCCCAACTGAAACACATTCCTTGCCTGGCTCACACCTTAAACCTGGTGGTGCAGTGCTTATTGAAAACTTATCCTGGGTTCTCCGACCTGCTCCTCAAAGTGCGTGCACTTTGCTCACATATCCGATGTTCGCCTGTACACGCCAGCCGTATGCAGACCTATCAGCGGTCTTTGAACCTTCCCCAGCATCGCCTAATCATAGACGTTGCAACAAGGTGGAACTCAACACTGCACATGCTTCAGAGACTGTGCGAACAGAGGCGTGCTGTTATTTATTTGTGGGAGGATACACGGGCAGGCAGTAGGATGGCAGACATGGAGTTGTCAGGTGTGCAGTGGTCTAAGATACAAGACATGTGTCAAGTCCTTCAGTGTTTTGAGGAATGCGCACGGCTGGTTAGTGCAGACAACGCCGTAATAAGCATGAGCATCCCCCTAATGCGTCTGCTGATGCAAAGTTTGACGCACATAAAGGAGCAGGCGTCTGCACCAGAGGAAGAGGAAAGCCTTGATGACAGTCAGCCATTGTCTGGTCAGGGCAGTGTACAGGACGAGGTAGCGGGCGAAGAGGAGGTGGAGGACGAGGAGGATGATGGGGATGAGTATATTTTTAATGCCGAACCTTTCCCGGGGGCACAGGAAATTGGTTGCGTGTCACGGCCGGGTTCTGGTTTTTTGAGGGACACAAGTGACGTAGATTTGCCTGCAACTGCCCCTCAACCAATCACAACCGGAGATTTGACAACTGGAACTTTGGCCCACATGGCGGATTATGCCTTACGTATCCTAAAAAGGGACACACGCATTACGAAAATGATGAACGATGACGATTACTGGTTGGCCTGCCTCCTTGATCCACGCTATAAAGGCAAATTGCAAAATATTATGCCACATGAGAACTTGGAACTAATATTAGCAACCAAACAATCAACTCTTGTTGACCGTTTGCTTCAGGCATTCCCAGCACACAGCGCACGTGATCGTTCTCACACGAGCTCCAGGGGGCAGCAGACTAGGAGTGTTAGGGGTGCACACATCAGAAGTGGCGTTGGACAGAGGGGTTTTCTGACCAGGTTGTGGAGTGATTTTGCTATGACCGCAGACAGGACAGGTACTGCTGCATCAATTGAAAGTGACAGGAGACAACATTTGTCCAGTATGGTTACTAACTATTTTTCATCCCTTATCGATGTTCTCCCTCAACCGTCATTCCCATTTGATTACTGGGCCTCCAAATTAGACACCTGGCCAGAATTGGCAGAATATGCATTGCAGGAGCTTGCTTGCCCGGCAGCAAGTGTCCTATCAGAAAGAGTATTCAGTGCTGCAGGTTCAATATTAACCGAAAAAAGGACTCGTCTGGCTACCCAAAATGTTGACGATCTAACATTCATTAAAATGAACCACAACTGGATTTCGAAATCTTTTGCCCCACCTTGCCCGGCCGACACCTAGCTTTCCTATGAAAAGCTCTTGCCTGTGAATTACTTTTCTAATGTCTAATTTGCTGCAGCTGATTGTACAGCATACGACATGTTTACACCTCCCTAAATGGCAAAACTCCCCACACGGGGCCGTGGTATCGCGACTTGGCGCAAGCACCCGTGAGACTGCTGTTTGTCTGAAGAGGTGGGTGTGCTCGCTTTTGGTTGACGGCATTGCTACTGGGTCCCTCATAGTACAATGTAGTGTCTCTGGCGGTGGTGGTGCGCACCCAACGTCAGACACACCGTTGTAACATGAGGGGCCCTGGGGCAGTCCCGCCGGCCTCAAGAGAGTTCCCCCCTACCCCAGCTCAAAATGTGCTCTACCACGTGCAAAATTATGTCGCACAGCTCCACCAATCTTTAGTCTATTCGCTGACATCATTCAATGTCTGGCACTGACAATACAAATTTGTAGACATCTATGATGCAACTTAAAGTAGTCTGTGTCTGTGTCCTATATTGGCACCATTAAATAGTTACTGCCAAATTACTATGTCAGAAACTCAGTAGATGAGCCCACCCCTGTACCTAAGTATGCCACCTTTTTTTTTGTTTTGGTTGTTTTGCGAGACATTAACATCTATTTATATTTTGGGAGTACTGGGACAGACACTCCTTGCACTACTCCTCCACTCACCACCAAGCTGCCTGTGTATCCATGTAACCGCTGTAAAGCTGCCATGAGCCTATTGTTTGTTATTTTAGGCCTTTGATAGCCTGTCTGCGGTCCCTACTTTAAATACTCCTCCACTGACCACCAAGCTGCCTGCCCGTGTATCCATGTAACCGATGTAAAACAGCCATGAGCCTATTGTTTGTTATTTTAGGCCTTTGATAGCCTGTCTGCGGTCCCTACTTTAAATACTCCTCCACTGACCACCAAGCTGCCTGTGTATCCATGTAACCGCTATAAAGCTGCCATGAGCCTATTGTTTGTTATTTTAGGCCTTTGATAGCCTGTCTGCGGTCCCTACTTTAAATACTCCTCCACTCATCACCAGCTGCCTGCCCGTGTATCCATGTAACCGCTGTAAAGCTGCCATGAGCCTATTGTTTGTTATTTTAGGCCTTTGATAGCCTGTCTGCGGTCCCTACTTTAAATACTCCTCCACTGACCACCAAGCTGCCTGCCCGTGTATCCATGTAACCGATGTAAAACAGCCATGAGCCTATTGTTTGTTATTTTAGGCCTTTGATAGCCTGTCTGCGGTCCCTACTTTAAATACTCCTCCACTGACCACCAAGCTGCCTGTGTATCCATGTAACCGCTGTAAAGCTGCCATGAGCCTATTGTTTGTTATTTTAGGCCTTTGATAGCCTGTCTGCGGTCCCTACTTTAAATACTCCTCCACTCATCACCAGCTGCCTGCCCGTGTATCCATGTAACCGCTGTAAAGCTGCCATGAGCCTATTGTTTGTTATTTTAGGCCTTTGATAGCCTGTCTGCGGTCCCTACTTTAAATACTCCTCCACTCATCACCAGCTGCCTGCCCGTGTATCCATGTAACCGCTGTAAAACTGCCATGAGCCTATTGTTTGTTATTTTAGGCCTTTGATAGCCTGTCTGCGGTCCCTACTTTAAATACTCCTCCACTGACCACCAAGCTGCCTGCCCGTGTATCCATGTAACCGCTGTAAAACTGCCATGAGCCTATTGTTTGTTATTTTAGGCCTTTGATAGCCTGTCTGCGGTCCCTACTTTAAATACTCCTCCACTCATCACCAGCTGCCTGCCCGTGTATCCATGTAACCGCTGTAAAACTGCCATGAGCCTATTGTTTGTTATTTTAGGCCTTTGATAGCCTGTCTGCGGTCCCTACTTTAAATACTCCTCCACTGACCACCAAGCTGCCTGCCCGTGTATCCATGTAACCGCTGTAAAACTGCCATGAGCCTATTGTTTGTTATTTTAGGCCTTTGATAGCCTGTCTGCGGTCCCTACTTTAAATACTCCTCCACTGACCACCAAGCTGCCTGCCCGTGTATCCATGTAACCGATGTAAAACAGCCATGAGCCTATTGTTTGTTATTTTAGGCCTTTGATAGCCTGTCTGCGGTCCCTACTTTAAATACTCCTCCACTGACTACCAAGCTGCCTGTGTATCCATGTAACCGCTGTAAAGCTGCCATGAGCCTATTGTTTGTTATTTTAGGCCTTTGATAGCCTGTCTGCGGTCCCTACTTTAAATACTCCTCCACTCATCACCAGCTGCCTGCCCGTGTATCCATGTAACCGCTGTAAAGCTGCCATGAGCCTATTGTTTGTTATTTTAGGCCTTTGATAGCCTGTCTGCGGTCCCTACTTTAAATACTCCTCCACTGACCACCAAGCTGCCTGCCCGTGTATCCATGTAACCGATGTAAAACAGCCATGAGCCTATTGTTTGTTATTTTAGGCCTTTGATAGCCTGTCTGCGGTCCCTACTTTAAATACTCCTCCACTGACCACCAAGCTGCCTGTGTATCCATGTAACCGCTGTAAAGCTGCCATGAGCCTATTGTTTGTTATTTTAGGCCTTTGATAGCCTGTCTGCGGTCCCTACTTTAAATACTCCTCCACTCATCACCAGCTGCCTGCCCGTGTATCCATGTAACCGCTGTAAAGCTGCCATGAGCCTATTGTTTGTTATTTTAGGCCTTTGATAGCCTGTCTGCGGTCCCTACTTTAAATACTCCTCCACTCATCACCAGCTGCCTGCCCGTGTATCCATGTAACCGCTGTAAAACTGCCATGAGCCTATTGTTTGTTATTTTAGGCCTTTGATAGCCTGTCTGCGGTCCCTACTTTAAATACTCCTCCACTCATCACCAGCTGCCTGCCCGTGTATCCATGTAACCGCTGTAAAACTGCCATGAGCCTATTGTTTGTTATTTTAGGCCTTTGATAGCCTGTCTGCGGTCCCTACTTTAAATACTCCTCCACTGACCACCAAGCTGCCTGCCCGTGTATCCATGTAACCGCTGTAAAACTGCCATGAGCCTATTGTTTGTTATTTTAGGCCTTTGATAGCCTGTCTGCGGTCCCTACTTTAAATACTCCTCCACTGACCACCAAGCTGCCTGCCCGTGTATCCATGTAACCGCTGTAAAACAGCCATGAGCCTATTGTTTGTTATTTTAGGCCTTTGATAGCCTGTCTGCGGTCCCTACTTTAAATACTCCTCCACTGACCACCAAGCTGCCTGTGTATCCATGTAACCGCTGTAAAGCTGCCATGAGCCTATTGTTTGTTATTTTAGGCCTTTGATAGCCTGTCTGCGGTCCCTACTTTAAATACTCCTCCACTCATCACCAGCTGCCTGCCCGTGTATCCATGTAACCGCTGTAAAGCTGCCATGAGCCTATTGTTTGTTATTTTAGGCCTTTGATAGCCTGTCTGCGGTCCCTACTTTAAATACTCCTCCACTGACCACCAAGCTGCCTGCCCGTGTATCCATGTAACCGATGTAAAACAGCCATGAGCCTATTGTTTGTTATTTTAGGCCTTTGATAGCCTGTCTGCGGTCCCTACTTTAAATACTCCTCCACTGACCACCAAGCTGCCCGTGTATCCATGTAACCGCTGTAAAGCTGCCATGAGCCTATTGTTTGTTATTTTAGGCCTTTGATAGCCTGTCTGCGGTCCCTACTTTAAATACTCCTCCACTCATCACCAGCTGCCTGCCCGTGTATCCATGTAACCGCTGTAAAACTGCCATGAGCCTATTGTTTGTTATTTTAGGCCTTTGATAGCCTGTCTGCGGTCCCTACTTTAAATACTCCTCCACTGACCACCAAGCTGCCTGCCCGTGTATCCATGTAACCGCTGTAAAACTGCCATGAGCCTATTGTTTGTTATTTTAGGCCTTTGATAGCCTGTCTGCGGTCCCTACTTTAAATACTCCTCCACTGACCACCAAGCTGCCTGCCCGTGTATCCATGTAACCGATGTAAAACAGCCATGAGCCTATTGTTTGTTATTTTAGGCCTTTGATAGCCTGTCTGCGGTCCCTACTTTAAATACTCCTCCACTGACCACCAAGCTGCCTGTGTATCCATGTAACCGCTGTAAAGCTGCCATGAGCCTATTGTTTGTTATTTTAGGCCTTTGATAGCCTGTCTGCGGTCCCTACTTTAAATACTCCTCCACTCATCACCAGCTGCCTGCCCGTGTATCCATGTAACCGCTGTAAAGCTGCCATGAGCCTATTGTTTGTTATTTTAGGCCTTTGATAGCCTGTCTGCGGTCCCTACTTTAAATACTCCTCCACTGACCACCAAGCTGCCTGCCCGTGTATCCATGTAACCGATGTAAAACAGCCATGAGCCTATTGTTTGTTATTTTAGGCCTTTGATAGCCTGTCTGCGGTCCCTACTTTAAATACTCCTCCACTGACCACCAAGCTGCCTGTGTATCCATGTAACCGCTGTAAAGCTGCCATGAGCCTATTGTTTGTTATTTTAGGCCTTTGATAGCCTGTCTGCGGTCCCTACTTTAAATACTCCTCCACTCATCACCAGCTGCCTGCCCGTGTATCCATGTAACCGCTGTAAAGCTGCCATGAGCCTATTGTTTGTTATTTTAGGCCTTTGATAGCCTGTCTGCGGTCCCTACTTTAAATACTCCTCCACTCATCACCAGCTGCCTGCCCGTGTATCCATGTAACCGCTGTAAAACTGCCATGAGCCTATTGTTTGTTATTTTAGGCCTTTGATAGCCTGTCTGCGGTCCCTACTTTAAATACTCCTCCACTGACCACCAAGCTGCCTGCCCGTGTATCCATGTAACCGCTGTAAAACTGCCATGAGCCTATTGTTTGTTATTTTAGGCCTTTGATAGCCTGTCTGCGGTCCCTACTTTAAATACTCCTCCACTCATCACCAGCTGCCTGCCCGTGTATCCATGTAACCGCTGTAAAACTGCCATGAGCCTATTGTTTGTTATTTTAGGCCTTTGATAGCCTGTCTGCGGTCCCTACTTTAAATACTCCTCCACTGACCACCAAGCTGCCTGCCCGTGTATCCATGTAACCACTGTAAAACTGCCATGAGCCTATTGTTTGTTATTTTAGGCCTTTGATAGCCTGTCTGCGGTCCCTACTTTAAATACTCCTCCACTGACCACCAAGCTGCCTGCCCGTGTATCCATGTAACCGATGTAAAACTGCCATGAGCCTATTGTTTGTTATTTTAGGCCTTTGATAGCCTGTCTGCGGTCCCTACTTTAAATACTCCTCCACTGACCACCAAGCTGCCTGCCCGTGTATCCATGTAACCGCTGTAAAACTGCCATAAGCCTATTGTTTGTTATTTTAGGCCTTTGATAGCCTGTCTGCGGTCCCTACTTTAAATACTCCTCCACTGACCACCAAGCTGCCTGTGTATCCATGTAACCGCTGTAAAGCTGCCATGAGCCTATTGTTTGTTATTTTAGGCCTTTGATAGCCTGTCTGCGGTCCCTACTTTAAATACTCCTCCACTCATCACCAGCTGCCTGCCCGTGTATCCATGTAACCGCTGTAAAACTGCCATGAGCCTATTGTTTGTTATTTTAGGCCTTTGATAGCCTGTCTGCGGTCCCTACTTTAAATACTCCTCCACTGACCACCAAGCTGCCTGCCCGTGTATCCATGTAACCGCTGTAAAACTGCCATGAGCCTATTGTTTGTTATTTTAGGCCTTTGATAGCCTGTCTGCGGTCCCTACTTTAAATACTCCTCCACTGACCACCAAGCTGCCTGTGTTTCCATGTAACCGCTGTAAAACTGCCATGAGCCTATTGTTTGTTATTTTAGGCCTTTGATAGCCTGTCTGCGGTCCCTACTTTAAATACTCCTCCACTCATCACCAGCTGCCTGCCCGTGTATCCATGTAACCGCTGTAAAACTGCCATGAGCCTATTGTTTGTTATTTTAGGCCTTTGATAGCCTGTCTGCGGTCCCTACTTTAAATACTCCTCCACTGACCACCAAGCTGCCTGCCCGTGTATCCATGTAACCGCTGTAAAACTGCCATGAGCCTATTGTTTGTTATTTTAGGCCTTTGATAGCCTGTCTGCGGTCCCGTCTTTAAATACTCCTCCACTCATCACCAGCTGCCTGCCCGTGTATCCATGTAACCGCTGTAAAACTGCCATGAGCCTATTGTTTGTTATTTTAGGCCTTTGATAGCCTGTCTGCGGTCCCTACTTTAAATACTCCTCCACTCACCACCAAGCTGCCTGTGTATCCATGTAACCGATGTAAAACTGCAGTATTTTGCTTATAAAAAAGAAAATACTGGAGAGATATCAAATGCAGACATTTTAACATTAAAAACAAAAACACATACAACAAAAAACTGGTACAGTACAAAAATTTGCCACCAGCTACAAAAACTTTCTCCTGCAATTAGTTAACTGAAAGGTTTTTTTCCATTGAAAACACAGATATGGCATCCACCGAGTGTTGTCCTGTCGCGTCTTCTTTATATTATTGCCAAGAAGCTGCAACTGAATAAAGCTGAGCTTCTACCTTCTGCCTCTTATTAACTGCTTTTTTTTTAAAAAATTGTCCACCAGCTACAAAAACTTGCTCCTGCAAGTAGTTAACTGAAAGGTTTTTTTCCATTGAAAACACAGATATGGCATCCACCGAGTGTTGTCCTGTCGCGTCTTCTTTATATTATTGCCAAGAAGCTGCAACTGAATAAAGCTGAGCTTCTACCTTCTGCCTCTTATTAACTGCTTTTTTTTTTATAAAATTGGCTGTTCCGGCCTACTAAAGGTGAATGTCTGCCCCTGCCTGGTGTTGTCCTCAACTGAATAAAGCTGAGCTTCTACCTTCTGTTCCAAATTACCATTTCTAAAAATGCCATTGGCTGTTCCGGCCTACTAAAGGTGTCTGTCTGCCCCTGCCTGGTGTTGTCCTCAACTGAATAAAGCTGAGCTTCTACCTTCTGTTCCAAATTACCATTTTTAAAAATGCCATTGGCTGTTCCGGCCTACTAAAGGTGTCTGTCTGCCCCTGCCTGGTGTTGTCCTCAACTGAATAAAGCTGAGCTTCAACCTTCAGTTCCAAATTACCATTTTTAAAAATGCAATTGGCTGTTCCGGCCTACTAAAGGTGTCTGTCTGCCCCTGCCTGGTGTTGTCCTCAACTGAATAAAGCTGAGCTTCAACCTTCTGTTCCAAATTACCATTTTTAAAAATGCAATTGGCTGTTCCGGCCTACTAAAGGTGAATGTCTGCCCCTGCCTGGTGTTGTCCTCAACTGAATAAAGCTGAGCTTCTACCTTCTGTTCCAAATTACCATTTTTAAAAATGCAATTGGCTGTTCCGGCCTACTAAAGGTGAATGTCTGCCCCTGCCTGGTGTTGTCCTCAACTGAATAAAGCTGAGCTTCAACCTTCAGTTCCAAATTACCATTTTTAAAAATGCAATTGGCTGTTCCGGCCTACTAAAGGTGTCTGTCTGCCCCTGCCTGGTGTTGTCCTCAACTGAATAAAGCTGAGCTTCAACCTTCAGTTCCAAATTACCATTTTTAAAAATGCAATTGGCTGTTCCGGCCTACTAAAGGTGTCTGTCTGCCCCTGCCTGGTGTTGTCCTCAACTGAATAAAGCTGAGCTTCTACCTTCTGCCTCTTACTAACTGCTGTTTTTTTAAAAAATTGGCTGTTCCGGCCTACTAAAGGTGTCTGTCTGCCCCTGCCTGGTGTTGTCCTCAACTGAATAAAGCTGAGCTTCAACCTTCTGTTCCAAATTACCATTTTTAAAAATGCAATTGGCTGTTCCGGCCTACTAAAGGTGAATGTCTGCCCCTGCCTGGTGTTGTCCTCAACTGAATAAAGCTGAGCTTCTACCTTCTGCCTCTTACTAACTGCTGTTTTTTTAAAAAATTGGCTGTTCCGGCCTACTAAAGGTGTCTGTCTGCCCCTGCCTGGTGTTGTCCTCAACTGAATAAAGCTGAGCTTCAACCTTCTGTTCCAAATTACCATTTTTAAAAATGCCATTGGCTGTTCCGGCCTACTAAAGGTGTCTGTCTGCCCCTGCCTGGTGTTGTCCTCAACTGAATAAAGCTGAGCTTCAACCTTCTGTTCCAAATTACCATTTTTAAAAATGCCATTGGCTGTTCCGGCCTACTAAAGGTGTCTGTCTGCCCCTGCCTGGTGTTGTCCTCAACTGAATAAAGCTGAGCTTCTACCTTCTGCCTCTTACTAACTGCTTTTTTTTTTATAAAATTGGCTGTTCCGGCCTACTAAAGGTGTCTGTCTGCCCCTGCCTGGTGTTGTCCTCAACTGAATAAAGCTGAGCTTCAACCTTCTGTTCCAAATTACCATTTTTAAAAATGCCATTGGCTGTTCCGGCCTACTAAAGGTGTCTGTCTGCCCCTGCCTGGTGTTGTCCTCAACTGAATAAAGCTGAGCTTCAACCTTCTGTTCCAAATTACCATTTTTAAAAATGCCATTGGCTGTTCCGGCCTACTAAAGGTGTCTGTCTGTCCCTGCCTGGTGTTGTCCTCAACTGAATAAAGCTGAGCTTCTACCTTCTGCCTCTTACTAACTGCTTTTTTTTTATAAAATTGGCTGTTCCGGCCTACTAAAGGTGTCTGTCTGCCCCTGCCTGGTGTTGTCCTCAACTGAATAAAGCTGAGCTTCAACCTTCTGTTCCAAATTACCATTTTTAAAAATGCAATTGGCTGTTCCGGCCTACTAAAGGTGTCTGTCTGCCCCTGCCTGGTGTTGTCCTCAACTGAATAAAGCTGAGCTTCTACCTTCTGTTCCAAATTACCATTTTTAAAAATGCAATTGGCTGTTCCGGCCTACTAAAGGTGTCTGTCTGCCCCTGCCTGGTGTTGTCCTCAACTGAATAAAGCTGAGCTTCTACCTTCTGCCTCTTACTAACTGCTGTTTTTTTAAAACATTGGCTGTTCCGGCCTACTAAAGGTGTCTGTCTGCCCCTGCCTGGTGTTGTCCTCAACTGAATAAAGCTGAGCTTCAACCTTCAGTTCCAAATTACCATTTTTAAAAATGCAATTGGCTGTTCCGGCCTACTAAAGGTGTCTGTCTGCCCCTGCCTGGTGTTGTCCTCAACTGAATAAAGCTGAGCTTCTACCTTCTGCCTCTTACTAACTGCTGTTTTTTAAAAAAATTGGCTGTTCCGGCCTACTAAAGGTGTCTGTCTGCCCCTGCCTGGTGTTGTCCTCAACTGAATAAAGCTGAGCTTCAACCTTCTGTTCCAAATTACCATTTTTAAAAATGCAATTGGCTGTTCCGGCCTACTAAAGGTGAATGTCTGCCCCTGCCTGGTGTTGTCCTCAACTGAATAAAGCTGAGCTTCTACCTTCTGTTCCAAATTATCATTTTTAAAAATGCAATTGGCTGTTCCGGCCTACTAAAGGTGAATGTCTGCCCCTGCCTGGTGTTGTCCTCAACTGAATAAAGCTGAGCTTCAACCTTCAGTTCCAAATTACCATTTTTAAAAATGCAATTGGCTGTTCCGGCCTACTAAAGGTGAATGTCTGCCCCTGCCTGGTGTTGTCCTCAACTGAATAAAGCTGAGCTTCTACCTTCTGCCTCTTACTAACTGCTGTTTTTTTAAAAAATTGGCTGTTCCGGCCTACTAAAGGTGTCTGTCTGCCCCTGCCTGGTGTTGTCCTCAACTGAATAAAGCTGAGCTTCAACCTTCTGTTCCAAATTACCATTTTTAAAAATGCAATTGGCTGTTCCGGCCTACTAAAGGTGAATGTCTGCCCCTGCCTGGTGTTGTCCTCAACTGAATAAAGCTGAGCTTCTACCTTCTGCCTCTTACTAACTGCTGTTTTTTTAAAAAATTGGCTGTTCCGGCCTACTAAAGGTGTCTGTCTGCCCCTGCCTGGTGTTGTCCTCAACTGAATAAAGCTGAGCTTCAACCTTCTGTTCCAAATTACCATTTTTAAAAATGCCATTGGCTGTTCCGGCCTACTAAAGGTGTCTGTCTGCCCCTGCCTGGTGTTGTCCTCAACTGAATAAAGCTGAGCTTCAACCTTCAGTTCCAAATTACCATTTTTAAAAATGCAATTGGCTGTTCCGGCCTACTAAAGGTGTCTGTCTGCCCCTGCCTGGTGTTGTCCTCAACTGAATAAAGCTGAGCTTCTACCTTCTGCCTCTTACTAACTGCTTTTTTTTTATAAAATTGGCTGTTCCGGCCTACTAAAGGTGTCTGTCTGCCCCTGCCTGGTGTTGTCCTCAACTGAATAAAGCTGAGCTTCAACCTTCTGTTCCAAATTACCATTTTTAAAAATGCAATTGGCTGTTCCGGCCTACTAAAGGTGAATGTCTGCCCCTGCCTGGTGTTGTCCTCAACTGAATAAAGCTGAGCTTCAACCTTCTGTTCCAAATTACCATTTTTAAAAATGCAATTGGCTGTTCCGGCCTACTAAAGGTGAATGTCTGCCCCTGCCTGGTGTTGTCCTCAACTGAATAAAGCTGAGCTTCTACCTTCTGTTCCAAATTACCATTTTTAAAAATGCAATTGGCTGTTCCGGCCTACTAAAGGTGAATGTCTGCCCCTGCCTGGTGTTGTCCTCAACTGAATAAAGCTGAGCTTCAACCTTCAGTTCCAAATTACCATTTTTAAAAATGCAATTGGCTGTTCCGGCCTACTAAAGGTGAATGTCTGTCCCTGCCTGGTGTTGTCCTCAACTGAATAAAGCTGAGCTTCTACCTTCTGCCTCTTACTAACTGCTGTTTTTTTTAAAAATTGGCTGTTCCGGCCTACTAAAGGTGTCTGTCTGCCCCTGCCTGGTGTTGTCCTCAACTGAACAAAGCTGAGCTTCCACATTCTGGCTTTCGCCCTATACTATCAGATATTAAACTGCATTTGGCCTACTAGTGTGGTTATGCCCTTGAAACAGTGTCTGCTGCTCTTGGGTTTGCTACTCCACTGAACAAAGCAATGCCGCCTGTTTAGTCCTGTTACCAATTTTGAACTGCATTTAGCCTACTTTATTCTTTGGCCCTATATCTGTTTCCTCCTCATCCTGCCCATTGCCCAGCCACTGCTAGATGAGTCTGCTGGTACATTGACCTAGACCACTACATTCCCCTTATACTCTACACAGCCAGAATCTGACCCTGCTGAAAGTAAGGTTCCCCTTCCCGCATGTTATACCACCTTACACAGGGACAGAGAGGAAGGTGCAGATGAAAGTGCAGGTTCCTTCATCAGGTGGGGGGGCATACTCGTTGGCGACGTCACTGGCACAGGGCCCCTCAGAGTACGCAAAAGTGTCGCTGCTGGTGGGAGGCGCCCCCGCCATGCAAACACACATCGCTGTACTTTGAGGGGCCCTGTGCCAGTGCCAATGCGAACGAGTGGGCCCCCCCTGCTTGCTCAGGATCACAGCACTTGCAACGTTGAAATACTTACCTTTCCCTGCAACACCGCCGTGACGTAGTCCGCATTTCCTGGGCCCACGAAAAACTTGAGCCGGCCCTACTCCCCCCACAACTTTTGCCAAATGACCCCCAATTCCCTATGCCCAACTATTATTATAAAGTTAATTAAGATTGACAAGCTTCAGAAACAAGAATGGATGTTTTTGGCATTAAAATGGGCACTGTAGGTGTTTTCCTGGCCTCCACTCACTGCCGACTATGCTTCCCCATTGACTTGCATTGGGTTTCGTGTTTCGGTCGATCCCCGACTTTTAGCGATAATCGGCCGACTGCACTCGACTCGACTCTGGACAAAATCGGGTTTCACAAAACCCGACTCGATCTTAAAAAAATGAAAGTCGCTCAACTCTAGTGCACAGGTTTACGCTCCCGCAAACGCCGATCAATCTGAATAGCCATTGTCATGGACTCATTCAGACCTGTAGGCGCAGGGAACCCCACCATAACATCTTTAATGGCATCAGAGAGACCCTCTCTGAAATTCGCCGCCAAAGCGCACTCATTCCACTGAGTAAGCACAGACCATTTACGAAATTTTTGGCAGTATATTTCAGCTTCATCTTGCCCTTGAGATAGGGCCATCAAGGCTTTTTCAGCCTGAATCTCTAAATTAGGTTCCTCATAAAGCAACCTGTTGTGAATTCGGTTTGTGGGCTCCCCCGGTGGTCTGTTATGGTAGTGTCTCTTATGTGCCTTCCTCCATCTCTGATTACCTGTCGCCACCCTCTAGGGGAGTTTCCTATTTAAGGCTGCTTGGCTGTTAGTCACATGCCGGCCAACAATGTGCTAGTAGCATTCTGTTGCATTCACCTGCCTCAAGTTCCAGTTCAGCTAAGTTGAATTTTGTTTCTTGTTTTGCTATTTTTGTCCAGCTATCTGCAATGTGACTCTTCAGTGCTGGAAGCTCTTGTGGACAGAAAATTACTACTCCAGTGGCATGAGTTGTCACTGGAGTTTAAAGTAATTTCTGGATGGTGTTTTTGTATAGTGATTTTTAGGTCGACCGTGAAGTAACTCTTTCCTGTCCTTCTGCTATCTAGTAAGCGGACCTCACTGTGCTAAATCTGCTGTTCATCCTACGTATGTCATTTCCTCTGAACTCACCGTCAATATCTGTGGGGGCCTACTATCATCTTTTGGGGTTCCTCACTGGAGGTAAGGCAGGCCTGTATATTCCTCTTATAGGGGTAGTTAGATCTCCGGCTGGCGCGTGGTGTCTAGGGCATCGTAGGTACATCCCCCGGCTACTGTAAGTGTTGGGTCAGGTTCAGGTCACGGTCGACCTTAGTTTCCATCACCCGAGAGCTAGTCCGTTTTGTATTTTTGTTTCCCATGATCATTGGGGTAACCATAACAGTTTGGCCGGCCAGTAAAAAAATCTATGTGTTAAAATATGCACTAAAGTAGGAAGGAGAATAAAAGGTTTTTTTTTTCTGTGTTTGAAAGTGCACCTTAGTTTGATCATTTGTATTTCTTGCTTAAACTGCAGTCTTCAGCCTTTTTTTTTTTCTCCTCCCCTCTTAACATCTGAATGCTTGGGTTACACCCATTTGAAACATGGATCCACAGAGTTTAGTTGCAGGTTTGAATAACCTTGCGACAAAAGTACAGAACCTACAAGATTTTGTTATACGTGCTCCAATGTCTGAACCTAAGATTCCTCTGCCTGAATACTTTACCGGAGACAGATCCCGGTTTTTGAGTTTCAGAGAAAATTGCAAATTGTTTTTGTCTCTGAGATCTCACTCTGCTGGTGATCAGACTCAACAAGTTAAAATTGTTATCTCTCTACTGCGCGGCGACCCACAAAGTTGGGCATTTGCATTATCGCCAGGGGATCCTGCGTTGTTAAATGTAGATGCGTTTTTTCAGGCTTTGGGGTTGCTTTATGAAGAACCTAATTTGGAGATTTTGGCTGAGAAAGCCTTGATAGCTCTTTCCCAAGGGCAAGATGAAGCTGAGATATACTGCCAGAAATTCCGTAAATGGTCGGTGCTTACTAAATGGAATGAGTGCGCTTTAGCAGCTAATTTCAGAGAAGGTCTCTCTGATGCCGTGAAGGATGTCATGGTGGGGTTCCCTGTGCCTACAGGTCTGAATGATGCCATGAAATTGGCTATCCAGATTGATCGGCGTTTGCGGGAGCGCAAATCTGTGCACCATATGGCGGGGTCTTCTGAGGAAAAATCTGTGCACCATATGGCGGTATCTTCTGAGCAAAAACCTGTGCACCATATGGCGGTGTCTTCTGAGCAAAGACCTGTGCACCATTTGGCGGTGACCTCTGAAAAGGCATTAGAGCATATGCAATGCGATCGTGTTTTGTCTAGAGGCGAACGTCAAAATTACAGGCGCAAAAATGGATTGTGCTTCTACTGTGGAGATCCAGCTCATGTTATATCAGCATGCTCTAAACGTATAAATAAGGTTGATAAAAAGGTTGATAAATCTTTTTCTACAGGTACCTTGCAGTCAAAATTTCTTTTGTCCGTGACATTGATTTGTACCTTATCATCTGTGACTGTGAATGCTTATGTGGATTCTGGCGCCGCTCTGAGTCTCATGGATTGGTCCTTTGCCAAGCGTTGTGGGTTTGATTTGGAGCCATTGGAAGTTTCTATTCCCCTGAAGGGTATTGATTCTACACCTTTGGCTAGCAATAAACCACAATATTGGACACAAGTGACTATGCGTCTTACCCCAGACCATCAGGAGATTATTCGTTTCCTTGTATTATATAACCTACATGATGTCTTAGTGCTTGGATTACCATGGTTACAGATTCATAATCCCGTCTTGGACTGGAAATCTATGTCTGTGTTGAGCTGGGGATGTCGGGGTATTCATGGGGATGCACCTTTGGTTCCTATTTCTTCATCTACTCCCTCTGAGATCCCAGCATTTCTGTCAGATTTTTATGATGTCTTTCAAGAGCCTAAAGTTGATTCTCTCCCTCCCCACAGAGAGTGTGACTGCGCTATTGAATTGATCCCCGGTAGTAAGTTTCCTAAGGGTCGCTTGTTTAATTTGTCTGTACCTGAACATACTGCTATGCGGGAGTATATCAGAGAATCCTTGGAAAAGGGTCATATTCGCCCCTCGTTGTCTCCACTAGGGGCAGGATTTTTCTTTGTAGGTAAAAAGGATGGTTCATTGAGACCTTGTATCGACTATCGACTTTTGAATAAGATTACAGTTAAATACCAGTACCCGTTACCTTTACTGACTGATCTGTTTGCTCGTATAAAGGGGGCTAAGTGGTTCACTAAGATCGATCTACGTGGTGCGTATAATTTGGTGCGGATTAAGCAGGGGGATGAGTGGAAGACCGCATTTAATACGCCTGAAGGCCATTTTGAGTATTTGGTAATGCCTTTCGGCCTCGCAAATGCCCCTTCCGTTTTTCAGTCCTTTATGCACGATATTTTCCGTGAATATCTGGATAAGTTTATGATTGTGTATTTGGATGATATTCTTGTTTTTTCGGAGGACTGGGAATCTCACGTTCAACAGGTCAGGAGAGTTTTTCAGGTTTTGCGAGCTAATTCTCTTTTTGTAAAGGGCTCAAAGTGTAGTTTTGGAGTTCAGAGAATTTCCTTTTTGGGATATATTTTTTCCCCTTCATCTATGGAGATGGACCCTGTCAAGGTCCAGGCTATTTGTGATTGGATGCAACCTACTTCTTTGAAGAGTCTGCAAAAGTTCTTGGGTTTTGCTAATTTCTATCGCCGATTTATAGCGGGTTTTTCTGCCATTGCTAAACCTTTGACTGATTTGACCAAAAAAGGTGCTGATGTTGCTAATTGGTCCTCTGCGGCTGTGGAGGCCTTTCAAGAGCTTAAGCGCCGCTTTTCTTCCGCTCCTGTGTTGCGCCAACCTGATGTGTTACTTCCGTTCCAGGTTGAGGTGGATGCTTCGGAGATCGGAGCAGGTGCAGTTTTGTCGCAGAAAGATCCTGACTGCTCAGTAATGAGACCATGTGCGTTTTTCTCCCGAAAGTTTTCGCCCGCTGAGCGAAATTATGATGTGGGAAATCGGGAACTTCTGGCCATGAAGTGGGCGTTTGAGGAGTGGCGTCATTGGCTTGAGGGTGCTAGACACCAGGTGGTGGTCCTCACTGACCACAAGAATCTAATTTATCTTGAGTCGGCCAGGCGTCTGAATCCTAGACAGGCGCGCTGGTCGTTGTTTTTCTCCCGATTTAACTTTGTGGTGTCATATCTGCCTGGGTCCAAGAATGTGAAGGCGGATGCCCTCTCTAGGAGTTTTGAGCCTGACTCGCCTGGTGATTCCGAACCTACCGGCATCCTGAAGGATGGGGTGATATTGTCAGCTGTCTCCCCAGACCTGCGGCGTTCTTTGCAGGAGTTTCAGGTGGATAGGCCTGATCGCTGTCCGCCTGGTAGACTGTTTGTCCCTGATGATTGGACCAGTAGAGTTATCTCGGAGGTTCATTCTTCCGCGTTGACAGGTCATCCTGGAATTTTTGGCACCAGGGATTTGGTGTCTAGGTCCTTCTGGTGGCCTTCTTTGTCTCGAGATGTGCGCATGTTTGTGCAGTCTTGTGATGTTTGTGCTCGGGCCAAGCCCTGCTGTTCTAGGGCCAGTGGGTTGTTGTTGCCCTTGCCTATTCCTAAGAGGCCTTGGACGCACATCTCTATGGACTTTATTTCTGACCTTCCGGTTTCTCGTAGGATGTCTGTCATCTGGGTGATTTGTGACCGTTTTTCCAAGATGGTTCATTTGGTACCTTTACCCAAATTGCCCTCCTCCTCTGAGTTGGTTCCTCTATTTTTTCAGAATGTGGTGCGTTTGCATGGTATTCCTGAGAATATAGTGTCTGACAGGGGTACTCAGTTTGTGTCTAGATTTTGGCGGACGTTCTGTGCCAGGATGGGTATCGATTTGTCTTTTTCGTCTGCATTCCATCCTCAGACTAATGGCCAGACTGAGCGTACTAATCAGACCTTGGAGACTTACTTGAGGTGTTTTGTGTCCGCTGATCAGGATGATTGGCTTGACTTTTTGCCATTGGCAGAGTTTGCCCTTAACAATCGGGCTAGTTCTGCCACTTTGGTTTCTCCTTTTTTTTGTAATTCGGGGTTTCACCCTCGGTTTTCGTCCGGTCAATTGGAGTCTTCGGATTGTCCTGGAGTGGATGCTGTGGTTGACAGGATGCATCAGATTTGGGGACAGGTTGTGGACAATCTGAAGTTGTCCCAGGAGAAGACTCAACAGTTCACTAATCGTCATCGGCGTATTGGTCCTCGTCTTTGTGTTGGGGACCTGGTGTGGCTGTCTTCTCGATTTGTTCCTATGAAGGTCTCGTCTCCTAAGTTTAAGCCTCGGTTTATCGGCCCTTATAGGATTCTGGAGGTTCTTAATCCTGTGTCCTTTCGTTTGGACCTCCCAGCATCTTTTAATATCCATAATGTTTTCCATCGGTCATTATTGCGGAGGTATGAGGTACCGGTTGTTCCTTCTGCTGATCCACCTGCTCCTGTGTTGGTTGAGGGTGAATTGGAGTATGTGGTGGAAAAGATCTTGGACTCCCGTGTTTCCAGACGGAAACTTCAGTATCTGGTTAAGTGGAAAGGTTATGGTCAGGAGGATAATTCTTGGGTGACAGCATCCGATGTTCATGCTCCCGATTTGGTTCGTGCATTTCATAGTGCTCATCCAGGTCGCCCTGGTGGTTCTGGTGAGGGTTCGGTGCCCCCTCCTTAAGGGGGGGGTACTGTTGTGAATTCGGTTTGTGGGCTCCCCCGGTGGTCTGTTATGGTAGTGTCTCTTATGTGCCTTCCTCCATCTCTGATTACCTGTCGCCACCCTCTAGGGGAGTTTCCTATTTAAGGCTGCTTGGCTGTTAGTCACATGCCGGCCAACAATGTGCTAGTAGCATTCTGTTGCATTCACCTGCCTCAAGTTCCAGTTCAGCTAAGTTGAATTTTGTTTCTTGTTTTGCTATTTTTGTCCAGCTATCTGCAATGTGACTCTTCAGTGCTGGAAGCTCTTGTGGACAGAAAATTACTACTCCAGTGGCATGAGTTGTCACTGGAGTTTAAAGTAATTTCTGGATGGTGTTTTTGTATAGTGATTTTTAGGTCGACCGTGAAGTAACTCTTTCCTGTCCTTCTGCTATCTAGTAAGCGGACCTCACTGTGCTAAATCTGCTGTTCATCCTACGTATGTCATTTCCTCTGAACTCACCGTCAATATCTGTGGGGGCCTACTATCATCTTTTGGGGTTCCTCACTGGAGGTAAGGCAGGCCTGTATATTCCTCTTATAGGGGTAGTTAGATCTCCGGCTGGCGCGTGGTGTCTAGGGCATCGTAGGTACATCCCCCGGCTACTGTAAGTGTTGGGTCAGGTTCAGGTCACGGTCGACCTTAGTTTCCATCACCCGAGAGCTAGTCCGTTTTGTATTTTTGTTTCCCATGATCATTGGGGTAACCATAACAGCAACCCCAAAGCCAGAAAAAATGCATCCACATTGAGCAACGCAGGATCCCCTGGTGCCAATGCAAATGCCCAATCTTTAGGGTCACCTCGCAGCAAGGAAATTACAATCTTAACCTGCTGTGCGGGATCTCCAGCGGAGCGAGGTCTCAGAGAAAGAAATAATTTACAATTATATTTGAAATTCAGAAAACGAGATCTATCTCCGGAGAAAAACTCTGGTATAGGAATTCTAGGTTCAGATATAGGAGCATGTATAACAAAATCCTGTAAATTTTGAACTTTTGTGGCAAGATTATTCAAACCTGTAGCCAAACTCTGAGGATCCATTTTAAGCAGGTGAGATCAGAGCCATTCAAGGGTTAGAAGGAGAGGGAGACAAAGACTGCAATTAGAGCTGAAATGCAACTGATTCAACTATAGAGCAAACACAGAGGGAAAAAAAAAATAAAAAAATTTGCAGACTTCTTTATCTCTCCTTTCTTCTGCCAACAGTTTTAACACGGGGCCGGCCATACTGTCATGGTTCCCAATGGCAGGGGAACGTCAGGACTCATAAATAACGAATGAGCTCTTGGGTGATGGAATCTCGAGCTGACCGTGAGCTAAACCTACCACACAACTAATAGTGGCCGGGGGGCGTGCCTACGTTTTATCCCTAGATGTCTCTCGCCAGCCGGAGAACTAACTTACCCTAGTAGATGAAAAAACAGACCTGGCTTACCTCTAGGGAAATTCCCCCCAAAAAGGAGACAGAAGCCCCCCACATATATTGACGGTGAGTTCAGAGGAAAAGACATACGCAGTATGAAGGTAGGTTCAGCAAAGCGAGGTCCGCTTACTAGATAGTAGAAAGATACAAAAGGGAACTGCACGGTCAGCTGAAAACCCTTTTAAAATACCATCCTGAAATTACTTTAAAACTCATGTGTCAACTCATGACACCGGAGTGGTAATTTCAGCCCACAAGAGCTTCCAGCTACAGAGAATGACTTAACTGTAAACTGGAACAAAAAAGCAAACAAACTTAGGACTAAGAGTCCAACTTAGCTGATCAGTAGTCTAGGAGCAGGAACATGCAACAGAAAGGCTCTGGTTACATTGATGGCCGGCAAGGCAATGACTGAAGAGCAGGATTAAATAGGAACACCCCACTACTGATGAAAACAGGTGAACTGAGAAAGAAAACAGACCCGAGTCACCAGTACCACTAGCCACCACCAGAAGGAGCCCAAAAGCAGATTCACAACACCGGAAGATACGAAACCACGAAATCAAAACGGGAAAAAAACAAGGACCATCGAGCCTGTCTAGGACTCAGCCGTTTGGCAGACTCGAGGTAAATGAAATGCTTATGATCGGTCAGGACCACAATACGGTGCTTAGCTCCCTCAAGCCAATGTCGCCACTCCTCAAACGCCCACTTCATAGCCAACAGCTCCCGATTGCCGACATCATAATTGCGTTCAGCAGGCGAAAACTTGCGGGAGAAGAAGGCCACGGTTTCATCAAAGAACCAACAGAATCCCTCTGAGACAAAACGGCCCCTGCCCCAGTCTCAGAAGCATCAATCTCAACCTGAAACGGAAGAGAAACATCTGGTTGGTGCAACACCGGAGCAGAAGTAAATCGGTGTTTAAGCTCCTGAAAGGCAGAGACAGCCGCAGAGGACCAATTCGCCACATCAGCGCCTTTTTTCATCAAATCAGTCAAGGGTTTAACCACGCTGGAGAAGTTAGCAATGAACCGGCGATAAAAATTTGCAAAACCCAAAAATTTCTGAAGGCTCTTCAAGGATGTTGGTTGAATCCAATCATGAATGGCCTGAACCTTAACCGGATCCATCTCCATAGATGAGGGAGAAAAAATAAAGCCCAAAAAAGAAACCTTCTGCACCCCAAAGAGACACTTAGACCCCTTCACAAACAAAGCATTGTCACGAAGGATCTGAAATACCACCCTGACCTGTTCCACATGAGACTTTTAATCATCGGAAAAAATCAAAATATCGTCCAAATATACAATCAAGAATTTATCAATATAAGTCCGGAAGATATCATGCATGAAGGATTGAAAAACAGATGGAGCGTTAGTGAGCACAAATGGCATCACAAGGTATTCAAAATGGCCTTCGGGCGTATTAAACGCAGTTTTCCATTCATCACCCTGCTTAATACGAACCAAATTATATGCCCCCCGAAGGTCAATCTTCGTAAACCAACTAGCCCCCTTAATCCTAGCAAACAAATTGGAAAGCAAAGGTAAAGGGTATTGAAACTTGACCGTGATCTTATTCAAGAGGCGATAATCAATACAAGGTCTCAAGGAGCCATCCTTCTTAGCAACAAAAAAAAACCTGCTCCCAATGGTGAAGAAGATGGCCGAATATGCCCTTTCTCCAAAGACTCCTTAACATAACTCCGCATGGCGGTATGTTCAGGCACAGACAGGTTGAAAAGTCGGCCCTTAGGAAACTTACTGCCTGGAATCAAGTCAATAGCACAATCACAGTCCCTGTGCGGAGGAAGGGAACTGGACTTGGGCTCATCGAATACATCCTGAAAATCAGACAAAAACTCTGGAATTTCAGAAGAGGAAGAAGAGGAGATTGACATCAAAGGAACATCATTATGAACCCCCTGACAACCCCAACTAGTCACAGACATAGATTTCCAATCCAACACAGGATTATGTACCTGCAACCATGGAAAACCCTGCACGATAACATCATGCAAATTATGCAACACCAGAAATCGACAATCTTCCTGATGGGCTGGCGCCATGTGCATGGTCATCTGTGTCCAAAACTGGGGCTTATTTTTAGCCAAAGGTGTAGCATCAATCCCCCTTAAAGGAATAGGGTTCTGCAAAGGCTGCAAGGGAAAACCACAACGCCTGGCAAACTCAAAATCCATTAAGTTCAAGGCGGCGCCTGAATACACAAACACCATGACAGAAAATGATGACAATGAGCAGATCAAGGACACCGATAACAGAAATTTAGGTTGTACAGTACTGATAGTAAATGAACTAGCGATCCTTTTTGTCCGCTTAGGGCAGACTGAAATGACATGAGAAGCGTCGCCACAATAATAACACAACCTATTCTGACGTCTGAATCCTTGTCGTTCTGTTCTAGACAAAATCCTATCACACTGCATTGGCTCAGGACTTTGCTCTAAGGACGACGCCACAGCGCGCACAGTTTGACGCTCCCGCAAGCGCCAATCAATCTGAATGGCCAGAGACATAGAATCACTCAGACCGGAAGGTGTGGGAAACCCCACCATAACATCTTTAACGGATTCAGAAAGACCCTTTCTGATAATTTTCGCCAAAGCATCATCATTCCATTTAGTCAACACAGACCATTTTCTGAATTTCTGACAATACAATTCTGCCGCCTCGTGACCCTGAGACAGGGCCAACAAGGTTTTCTCTGCTTGATCCACAGAATTCGGTTCATCATATAATAATCCTAAAGCCTGAAAAAAGGAATCTACATTAAGCAAGGCCGGATTCCCAGATTCCAGGGAAAATGCCCAATCCTGTGGATCGCCACGCAGCAGGGAGATAACAATTTTAACCTGCTGAATGGAATCACTGGAGGATCGCGGTCTCAGAGCAAAAAACAGTTTACAATTGTTTTTAAAACCCAAAAATTTGGACCTATCACCAAAAAACAAATCAGGAGTAGGAATCTTCGGCTCTAAAGCAGGACTGAACAATATAATCAGAAATACCCTGTACCCTAGCAGCAAGCTGGTCTACACGAGAAGCTAATTCCTGAACATCCATGCTGGCACAAGACTCCTCAGCCACCCATAAATAAAGAGGGAAGAAAAGACAAAACAGACTGCAGAAAAAAAAATGGCTCAACACCTTTCTTCCCTTCTTCTGAGATGCATTTAACTCATTATGGGCCAGTTGTACTGTTATGATCTGGTGACCTTGGAGCCGCATGAAAACTTTCTCTGGAGTCGGTGGAACCTGTACTGACCGCAAATCCTGAACTAACACCGCAACTAGAAGTAGCTGTGGGGTGTGCCTAACAAACCCTAGACACCTCGACATAGCCGGAGGACTAAATACCCCTATAGATGGAAATAGGAATGCTATCTTGCCTCAGAGCAGACCCCCAAAGGATAGGCAGCCCCCCACGAATAATGACTGTGAGTAGGAGAAGAATAGACACACGCAGGTAGAAAACAGGATTTAGCAAAAGAGGCCACTCTAGCTAAATAGGAAAGGATAGGACAGATTACTAGGCGGTCAGTATTAAAACCCTTCCAAAATATCCACAGCAGATAATACAAAAAGTTCCACAATCTAACTAAAGACATGGAATGTATATCTGCCACTCCAGAGAATCCAACAAGACTGAGAAAATACTGACACAGTCTAAGCTGGACAAGAAAACACAAAGAAGAGCACTGAATTGTGAAGCACACAGCATGTGTGCCACAGGGAAAAAAAAACAGACACTTATCTTTGCTGATTTGGCAGAAAGGCAGGAGGAACCAGGCAGAGGTCCAACACCTCCCAACAACAATTGACAACTGGCAAGGACTAATGAATCCTGCACACCTAAATACCCCAGTCAGAACTGCAATCAGCAGACACGCCTGACCAGGACTGCAACCCAGGGACAACTGCATTACCACCTACTACCACCGGAGGGAACCCAAAAGCAGAATTCACAACAGTGCACGCTGAGAGCCGGGAGGACTCCGGGGGCCATCAGATGGTAAGTATATCCCTATTTTTTATTTTAATTCTGTTTTTTTACAGAAATATGGTTCCCAAGGGCCTGGAGGAGAGTCTCCTCTCCTCCAGACCCGGGTACCATCCGCACATGACGCGCTCACTTTACGCATGGTGGGCATAGCCACATGCGTAAAGTGAGCGTTTCAATACAATCCTATGGCTGCGGAATCGTCGCGATTCCACAGAAATAATGAACATGCTGCGGATTTTACTGCTATGCGATTCCGCAGTAGGAAAATCCGCAGCATGGGCACAGCAACTGCGGAATCCCATAGGATTGCATGGGAATGCGTTTTTAAGCGTTTTTATGTGCTTCTGCTGCAGCAAAAAACACGGCAGAAACTCATAAAAACGCAACGTGGGCACATAGCCTTAGAGGTAGACAATGACTGACTTTAACAGAGCCAACATATGCTGAGAAAGATATGGTTCGGTTCCTGAGTCTGCTTCAAAGCCAGAGAGCCAGAATAACTGTATGTCATATATAGGTAAGGCAGGGGTCACACTGCGTTATGGCAGTCCGTTGGACCGCATTACAACGCGGCATAACATGGTGTAACGCAGTCCGTTAACGCTGCCATTAACCCCTATTATCGGGCGCATCGCCAACACATGCCATAATCGCCATGCGCTAGCGATGTACCGTCATTCTGTGACGGACCCTCGGATGCGGTCTGCAGCATTTCAGGGTCCCTCACCGCTAGCGCGATGGCATAATGCGATCTTTTTTGGCACTTGCGTTAACGCAGTCCATTTAACTCATGCGTTGTACAGAACGCAATATGAACCTAGCCTTAGTGGTTAATACGACACTTAAACTGTTAAAGGGAATCTGTCAGCAGGATTTTACACCCCAAACTGTTTATATGTGCATGTAGCTCTTCTAAAGACAAGTCCAGCATTACTGAGAAATCAGTGTTTGAATTGATATGCAAATGAGGATGAAGAGCTACTGTAGATCTGAAGCCTCTGTCACTCCAGCTCAATTCGCCACATCTTCCTACTTGACTGATGGCTCCTTTCCCTGAAGTCACACAGAATAAAGGCTGACAGTCAAGCAGGATGTGATGCTGGGCGGTGAATAGAGTTGGAGTGGCAGAGACTTCAGATCTACAAGTAATTCTTCAGCCTCATTCATGTTGCAGTGGGGCAATGGGTGTTGAACGTCATCCCATCACACGTTCCAGAACTGAAAACCTTAAATGCAGCTGTCTATCTACTTTCTAGGTCAAAGCCTCAACTCCTATGCATAACTATAGAGTTAAATGATAAAAAAAATTATTTTCTCTGCGATGTTAAGGATCTTACTGAATAATAACATATTATTTATGTTTTTTTTAATTCTATTGTTTAATATTAAAAATTAATAAAATTAAAAAATGGTGCTCAAGGGGTTAAAAGCTGCTACACTCACTGCTGTTAGAGTCAGATGCTGGATCTCTATGGGTATGTTTCCACATTAAGGATTCACTTAGGATTTGCTGCGGATTGGACGCTGCATACAGCCGCAGCATCCAATCCACAGCGTCCAGATGTTACAGCATAGTGGAGAGGATTTTATGAAATCCCGTCTGCACTATGCGTGCAGGGCCGCATCTGGCGGCCCAGCGTAACCGGACATGCGGCGCGTCTTTCCAGATGCTCCTTTTCCACAAGATAAATAACACAGTCTATGAATATGATGCGGTGATTCCGCATTTGTTCAATGAACACATCCGGAATAACTGCGCGTGCAACAGGGGGCGGCGCTTTGGGCGGAGCAGGGTATCCGCTGTGTCAAAAGTGCAGAGATTATGTCAAGTGGAAACACACCCCAATACAGCCATCACTAGCTGGGTATGATTGAGCTTATATCATACAAGGGGACCCAACATTGAACGTACCAGGATGTGATGCAATCCAATAGTCTGTTATATTTCACAAGGTTGAATCATGGCTGGAGGTGGATTAAGCATACTTTCATGACATCCTTTTCAGGTTTTCCCTGTTTTTAAAGAGAACATGTTTCCAGTGCTACAATGTCAGGACTCTGAACATTTTTTACCTTTTGTGCATTACTGCCCTTTTCCAAGATGGCGTCTTTGGTCTCATGTGCACTGTGTCTTCCTGCTATAAAACTCCATCCCAGCCTTCAGTCTGTGCTAGAGTATTCTGCCTTGCATACAGCTCCTGACCTCTGATTACTTACTGGCTATACATCTGCTCCTGTGAACCTGTGTGGTGATCCTGCTACTCTGCTCTGAGTTCCTGCTGCATACACAAGTTTCCAGTAATCCTCCTTCATCTGCTGCTCGTGTTTACTTCCACCTGCATTTGCTGGACATGTAAGCTGCTGCTGCTTTGCATTAACCTGAGACTATTACCCAGACCTCCCTGGTTGAGCTAAGATATGATTTGAACTGCCTAATAAGCATATCTATCTGTGCCTGGACTAAGACAAGGATTTATTCGTATCAAGTATCCTCAAGAATAACTGTGCTTCATAGACTTTCTGCTTGATTGCATTTTGCTCTGAAGTTTCCGATAGACTGCTAAGCTGTGTTTATTATTTGCACCAAGTGTTGTGGACTTGAGTTTCTCTCTGCACCTGTTTGAATCACCGTGTGATAATATAGACTTTACCACTTATAAAACTGTGTCCTGTAGTTGTCTTGTTCCACGCAAAGAGTCTCCTGAGTTATCGCCTATAATTATTACATCCAAAGTCAATTGGTGTTATACCACTCCAGGCTATACACATACATAGAATATATAGAAATATAGATGTTGGTGACATATATAATTAGTACAGTGTTTGTGCAGCTCACTGTACATGTATTTAATTAATAAAAGATTATTTTTCTGAAAAAAATGGCGTTGGCTCCTGCATAATTTTGTTAACCAGCAGAGGGAAAGCTGATGGCTGATGTTTATATCCTGGGAAGGGGGTAATACCTATGGAGCTTCCCATGCTATTAATATCAGCTCAAAGCTGTATACTTAGCCTTTACTGGCTATTAAAATGGGGGGGCCCAAAAAAAATGACATAGGGCCCCACTATAATTAATCACCAGCTAAGGCTAAGCAGACAGCTGTGGGCTGATATTAATAGCCTAGAAAGGGGCCATGGACACTGGCCCCAGGCTAAAAATATCAGCTTACAGAAGCCCCAGAAAAGGCGCATCTCTAAGATGTGTCAATTCTGGCACTTAGCCTCGCTTTTCCCACTTGCCCTGTAGTGGTGGCAAGTGTGATAGTTGGGGGGTTGATGTCACCTTTGTATTGTCAGGTGATATCAAGCCCCGAGGTTAGCAATGGAGAGGCATCAATAAGATGCCCCCATTACTAACCTCATAGTCATATTGTAGAAAAAGACAGACACCCAGAATTAGGTGAGAAGAGCAAGGCTAAGTGCCAGAAATGGCACATCTTAGAGATGCATCTTTTCTGGGATGGCTGAGAGCTGATGTTTTTAGCCTGGGGGGGCAGTATCCATGGCCCATTCCTAGGCTATAAATATAAACCTGTAGCTGTCTGCATAGCCTTTGCGGCTTATTAATTATAGGGGACCTTACATCATTTTTTTGGGGTCCCCTATTTTAATAGCCAGTAAAGGCCAAGTATACAGCTGTGAGCTGATATTAAGAGCCTGGGAGGCTCCATGGGCATTACCCTATTCCCAGGTTATAAGCCCACAGCTGTCGACTTTCTCTCAGCTGGCTAAGAAAATGATACAGGAGCCCATGCCATTTATTTTCCGAAAAATAATTTTTAGTAATGAAATACATGTACACATGTAGTACAGCTGAACACACACTGTACTAATTATATATGTCACTGACATCTATATATCTATCTATTCTATGTGTATATACTGTATGTAATCCATCTATTCTATTCTGTCAGCTCCTGCTGTGATTTCACAGTACACTGCTGCTGAATTGGTGGCTTTTGTTCTATCTATCTCTGTAAAATATATATGTACTGTATATGTGTGTGTGTCATTGACATCTATACACACGTGGTCAAAATTGTTGGTACCAGTCATTTTCAACCATGCTCCCACAGAATTAAAAAAATAAAATAAAACTCATGTAATAGGCCTGGACAGAAATGATGGTACCCCTAAAAATAATGTGACAAAAGGGACATGTTAAATAACGGTGTGTCCACTAATTAGCATCACAGGTGTCTACAATCTTGGAATCAGTGAGTGGGCCTGTATATAGTGCTACAGATACTCACTGTGCTATTTGATTACATGGTGTGTATCACACTCAACATGGACCAATAGAAGCTAAGGAAAGAGTTGTCTCAGGAGATTAGAAAGAAAATTATAGACAAACATGTTAAAGGAAAAAGTTATAAGACCATCTCCAAGCAGCTTGATGTTCCTGTGACTAAGGTTGAACGTATTATTCAGAAATTTAAGATCTATGGGACTGTAGCCAACCTCTCTGGATGTGGCCGCAGGAGGAAAATTGATGACAAATCAAAGAGATGGATAATACAAATGGTAACAAAATAGCCCAGAAAAACTTGTAAACAGATTAAAAGTGAACTTCAAGCTCAATGAACATCAGTGTCAGATTGCACCATCCATCGCTGTATGAGCCAAAGTAGACTTCATGGGAGACGACCAAAGAGGACACCATTGTTGAAAATAAAAAAGCCAGACTGGAATTTGCAAAACTTCATGTTGACAAGCCACAAAGCTTCTGGGAGAATGTCCTATGGACAGATGAGCAAAAATGGAACTTTTTGGCAAGAGACATCAGCTCTATGTTCACAGATGGAAAAATGAAGCATATCAAGAAAAGAACACTGTCCCTACTGTGAAACATGGAGGAGGCTCTGTTACAGTATGTTCTGGGACGTTTATCATTGAGAACAATAAAACCTAAAAATTATCAAGATAAATCACAACTAATATCCCATGGAGGTCTGGAGTTGAAATGATGCTCAAAATAAAAGTGGAAAATGAAGTTACAGGTCGATCCAACTTCAATGGAAGGGCCTCAAGACAAGGAAATTATGCTCAGTAGTGTGTGTGGCCTCCACGTGCCTGTATGATCTCCCTACAATGCCTGGGCATGCTCCTGATGAGGTGGCGGATAGTCTCTTGAGGGATCTCTTCCCAGACCAGGACTAAAGCATCCACCAACTCCTGGACAGTCTGTGGTGCAATGTGACGTTGGTGGATGGTGCAAGACATGATGTCCCACATGTGTTCAATCGGATTCAGGTCTGGGGAACGGGTGGGCCAGTCCATAGCTTCAATGCCTTCAGCTTGCAGGAACTGCTGACACACTCCAGCCACATGAGGTCTGGCATTGACCTGCATTAGGAGGAACCCAGGGCCAACCGCACCAGCATATGTTCTCACAAGGGGTCTGAGGATCTCATCTCAGTACCTAATGGCAGTCAGGCTACCTCTGGTGAGCACATGGAGGGCTGTGCGGCCCTCCAAAGAAATGCCACCCCACACCATTACTGACCCACTGCCAAACTGGTCAGGCTGAAGGATGTTGCAGGCAGCAGATCGCTCTCCACAGCGTCACATCTGTCATATGTTCTCAGTGTGAACCTGCTTTCATCTGTGAAGAGGACAGGGTGCCAGTGGCGAATTTGCCAATCATGGTGTTCTGCGGCAAATGCCAAGCATCCTGCATGGTGTTGGGCTGTAAGCACAACCCCCATCTGTGGACGTTGGGCACTCAGACCATCCTCATGGAGTCGGCTACTAACCATTTGTGCAGACACATGCACATTTGTGGCCTGCTGGAGGTCATTTTGCAGGGCTCTGGCAGTGCTCATCCTGTTTCTCCTTGAACAAAGGCTGAGGTAGCGGTCCTGCTGCTGGGTTGTTGCCCTACTACGGCCCCCTCTACGTCTCCTGGTGTACTGGCCTGTCTCCTGGTAGCGCCTCCAGCCTCTGGACACTACGCTGACAGACACAGCAAACTTTCTTGCCACAGCTCGCTTTGATGTGCCATCCTGGATGAGCTGCACTACCTGAGCCACTTGTGTGGGTTGTAGAATCCGTCTCATGCTACCACGAGTGTGAAAGCACGACCAACATTCAAAAGTGACCAAAACATCAGCCAGAAAGCATTGGTACTGAAAGGTGGTCATTGCCAATAATTTCCATCTGCTCTCTATTCCATTTGCACAACATGTGAAATTGTCAAACAGTGTTGCTTCCTAAGTGGACAGTTTGATTTCACAGAGGTTTGATTTACTTGGAGTTATATTCTGTTGTTTAAGTGTTCCCTTTATTTTTTTGAGCAGTGCACTTAGTCTTCAGATAAAAGCAACAAGAAGAAGGGATGCTTGCCAGACTCCAGGCTTTGTTCTCTTTTATTACTGAATCTGATTTTTGCAAAAAATAATCTCTCTTTAAGAATTCATTATTCCTGCACTGCACAGCCTTGTGCAGCAAATCTATATCAGTTATTTGTAACAACAGTTTACCTGATCGTATGGGCTCTGTCGCTACAGTATATTTTGTAGAGCTTAATTAGATTCATAGTCATATATATCTCTATTATCGATGGTGACCAGGCATAAGTGTCATGTTGGCAAGGATTATTGCAGCAAAGAACTACGGTAGTTTTATTTTTGTAGTAGAAGGCACATCTGCAACAAAGTACACAGTAGATATGAATTTTAATTTCATTGCATAATTATTTACTTAAGTAAACTCAGTGTGATGTTTCCAATTAGCGCTGCATGCTTACAATGCCATTGCTTATTTTCTTTCACAAAACCTCAGTTACAGCTTCCCCAGTTAATTACTTTAAATAAATAAAAGCTCAGTGGTGCTGTATCTAGTCCATTAAGAATGCAATTTATTTGTTAAACTTTAAGGTAAAGGTACCTTCACACGAAACGACTTTGTAACGATATCGCTAGCGATCCGTGACGTTGCAGCGTCCTCGCTAGCGATATCGTTTAGTTTGACACGCAGCAACGATCAGGATCCTGCTGTGATGTCGCTGGTCGCTGAATAAAGTCCAGAACTTTATTTGGTCGTCCGATCGCCGTGTATCGTTGTGTTTGAAAGCAAAAGCAACGATACCAGCGATGTTTTACACTGGTAACCAGGGTAAACATCGGGTTACCAAGCGCAGGGCCACGCTTAGTAACCCGATGTTTACCCTGGTTACCAGCGTAAAAGTAAAAAAAACAAACAGTACATACTCACCTGCGCGTCCCCCAGCGTCTGCTTCCTGACACTTACTGAGCACCGGCCCTAAAGTGAAAGTGAAAGCACAGCGGTGACGTCACCGCCGTGCTGTTAGGGCCAGAGCTCAGTCAGTGTCAGGAAGCAGACGCTGGGGGACGCGCAGGTGAGCATGTACTGTTTGTTTTTTTTACTTTTACGCTGGTAACCAGGGTAAACATCGGGTTACTAAGCGCGGCCCTGCGCTTAGCAACCCGATGTTTACCCTGGTTACCCGGGGACCTCGGCATCGTTGGTCGCTGGAGAGCGGTCTGTGTGACAGCTCCCCAGCGATCAAACAGCGACGCTGCAGCGATCGGCATCGTTGTCGCTATCGCTGCAGCGTCGCTTCGTGTGAAGGTACCTTAAGGAAAGGAAAAATGTTTCTCTCAATTCAAAGTACTGATAGGAAACCTAGAGTACTTGTATAAACAGCAGAGTTTTGGTCAAGTTATCTGTGGGATGTGCAAATATTCTGACCTAGTAAAGGTGCAATGACAATATGTTTCATAAGGGCAAAGGTCCCCAACCTTTTATGAAACACATATGACTGTGAGTTAGGCCAGGTTCAGAAGGTCACAATTAAAAATACTGAAAACCTTTAAAAATATGTAAATGATTCTTCATTCCCCAGTTATATCCCGTTCACCCCGAAGCTTTTTTCAGTTTTGTGTTTTTGTTTTTCACTCCCCTTCTTCCCATAACTTTTTTATTTTTCCATCAATATGGCCATGTTATGGCTTATTTTTTGCAGGACGAGGTGTACTTTTGAACACCACAATTGGTTTTAGCATGCCGCGTACTTGAAAACGGGATAAAAATTACAAGTGCGGTGAAACTGCAAAAAAGGTGCAATCCCACCCTTGTTTTTTGCTTGGCTTTTTTGCTAGGTTCACTAAATGCTAAAACAGATCTGCCATTATGATTTTCCAGGTCATTATGAGTTCATAGACATCAAACATGTCTAGGTTCTTTTTTTATCTAAGTGGTGAAAAAAAATTCCAAAGTTTGCTAAAAAAAAAAAATTGTGCAATTTTCCGAGACCCGTAGTGTCTCCATTTTTCGTGATCTTGGGTTGGGTGAGGGCTTATTTTTTGTGCACCGAGCTGATGTTTTTAATGATACCACGTTTGTGCAGATACGTTCTTTTGCATTTTAATGTAATGTCCAAAAAAACGTAATTCTGGTGTCTCGATTTTTTTTCTCGCTACGCGGTTTAGTGATTGGGTTAATCCTTTTTATTGATAGATCGGGCGATTCTGAACGTGGCGATACCAAATATGTGTAGGTTTGTTTTTTTAATATTTTTAATATTGTTAATATTTTTTTATTTTTTTAATATTTTTAAAAACATTTTTATTTAACTTTTGGCATGCTTCAATAGCCTTGGTATCACCATGTCCATAAAAGTCCAGTCTATCAAAATGTAAACTAAAAAATGCAATAAAAAGTGATCAATAAGTTGTACACTGACTTGACAAAAGTATTCATACCCTGAGAACATTTTCACAGTTCTTCACAATACACCCACAAACTTAAATGTATTTTATTGTGATTTTAAGTGATATACCAACACTAAGTAGCAAGCAGGCATGGACTGGCCCACAGGAGAATCCTCAGGTGGGTACCTCTGCAATCCTCCTATGGGAGGTGGAGCCACATATTCATCACTGTAATGAGCGGTACCACGTGACCGCTCACACAAGACAAGCTGCCGGCGCTGATAGGAAGCATCGCGGGAGCTGGATGAGTATTTTAATGCAAGTGGGCGGGCGCACAGGGGGTGGGAGGCGGGAGGTGACCACGAACTTTATTTTAAACACAAAAAAAAACTTGATTTCTCATTCCTTCTCTCCAGCGAACGCTGCTGGGGAGAAGGAATGAATGCCGGCTTCAGCACTAAAAGCAGGGGACAGCGCTTAACTCTAGTGCTGTTTCTCCTGCGGCGCTACGTGCACACGGAGGAGAGTGCACACTGTTCTCCGTGTGCACGTGTGCGGGACGCTTAGCGTACCGTGCTGCCGGAGAAACGTAGACATGTCTCCGTGTTTTGCACACGGACACACGGTCCACGAAAAATCACTGACATGTGCAGAGACACATTGATTTTAATGTGTCTACATGTGTCAGTGTCTCCGGTACGTGAGGAAACTGTCACCACACGCACCGGAGCCACTAACGTGTGAAACAGGCCTTACTGTTGTGAATTAGACTTTTTTGGCTCCCTCTTGTGGTCACTAGTGATATTACTCTGGGATTGTCTTTCCTCTGTTTGGCACCCACCTGGGTCGTTAGTCCAGGGGTGTTGCTATATAAACTTCCTGAATTCTCAGTCTGGTGCCTGGCATCGTTGTAATCAGTCCTTTCTGTTTGCTCCTGTCTGCTGGTCCTGGTTCTTGCAAAATTAAGCTAAGTCCTGCTTCCTTGTTTTTTGGTTATTTGCATTGCTCTTATTTTTTGTCCAGCTTGTACTAAATGTGATTCCTGATTTTGCTGGAAGCTCTAGGGGGCTGGTATTCTCCCCCCGGGCCGTTAGACGGTTCGGGGGTTCTTAAATATCCAGCGTGGAGATTTTGATAGGGTTTTTGCTGACCGTATAAGTCATCTTACTATATTCTGCTATTAGTCAGTGGGCCTCTCTTTGCTAAATATCTAGTTCATTCTTACGTTTGTCTTTTCTTCTTACCTCACCGTTATTATTTGTTGGGGGCTTGTATCCAACTTTTGGGGTCTTTTCTCTGGAGGCAAGAAAGGTCTATCTTTTCCCTTCTAGGGTTAGTTAGTTCTCCGGCTGGCGCGAGACGTCTAGAACCAACGTAGGCACGTTCCCCGGCTGCTGCTATTTGTGGTGCTAGGATTAGATATATGGTCAGCCCAGTTACCACTGCCCTATGACCTGTTTTTTTTGTGTTTGCAGACTTGGTATTTATTTCTGAGACCCTCTGCCACTGGGGTCATAACAGTATGCCAGGCCGAAGTTGAATGTTTAATGCATTGCAGAAGTGGGATAATAAGAAAGGAAATTCTGAGTTTGTTTTTTTTTCCTCTCTTTCTTCCTCCCCTTTACCTCTGAGTGGCTTAAGCTTGCTGCAGACATGAATGTCCAGACTTTGATTACAAGTGTGGATCAGCTTGCTGCTCGTGTGCAGGGCATACAAGATTTTGTTACCAGTAGTCCAATGTCTGAACCTAAAATACCTATTCCTGAACTGTTCTCTGGAGACCGATTTAAGTTTAGGAATTTCAGGAATAATTGTAAATTGTTTCTATCTCTGAGACCCCGTTCGTCTGGAGACTCAGCTCAGCAAGTTAAAATTGTTATCTCTTTCTTGCGGGGTGACCCTCAGGATTGGGCTTTCTCGCTAGCGCCAGGAGATCCGGCATTGGCGAATATTGATGCGTTTTTTCTGGCGCTCGGATTGCTTTACGAGGAACCCAATCTTGAAATTCAGGCAGAAAAAGCCTTGCTGGCTATTTCTCAGGGCCAGGATGAAGCTGAAGTGTATTGCCAAAAATTTCGGAAATGGTCCGTGCTTACTCGGTGGAATGAGTGTGCTCTGGCCGCAAATTTCAGAAATGGCCTTTCTGAAGCCATTAAGAATGTGATGGTGGGTTTCTCCATTCCTACAAGTCTGAATGATTCCATGGCGCTGGCTATTCAAATTGACCGGCGTTTGCGGGAGCGCAAAAGTGCTAATCCTCTGGTGGTGTTGTCTGAACAAACACCTGATTTAATGCAATGTGATAGAATTCAGACTAGAAATGAACGGAAAAATCATAGACGTCAGAATGGGTTGTGTTTTTACTGTGGTGATTCTACACATGTTATATCAGCATGCTCTAAACGCCTAACAAGGGTTGTTAGCCCTGTCGCCATTGGTAATTTGCAACCTAAATTTATTTTGTCTGTGACTTTAATTTGCTCATTGTCTTCCTACCCTGTTATGGCGTTTGTGGATTTAGGTGCTGCCCTGAGTCTTATGGATCTGTCATTTGCCAAGCGCTGTGGTTTTGTTCTTGAGCCATTGGTAAATCCTATCCCTCTTAGAGGTATTGATGCTACGCCATTGGCGGAAAATAAACCGCAGTTTTGGACACAGGTAACCATGTGCATGACTCCTGAACATCGGGAGGTGATTCGTTTTCTTGTTCTGCATAAAATGCATGATTTGGTCGTTTTGGGTCTGCCATGGTTACAGACCCATAATCCAGTCTTGGATTGGAAGGCAATGTCTGTGTCAAGTTGGGGCTGTCAGGGAATTCATGGTGATTCCCCACCAGTGTCTATTGCTTCCTCTACTCCTTCGGAAGTTCCTGAGTATTTGTCTGATTTTCAGGATGTATTCAGCGAGTCCAGGTCCAGTGCGCTGCCTCCTCATAGGGACTGTGACTGCGCTATAGATTTGATTCCAGGTAGTAAATTTCCTAAGGGAAGACTATTTAATCTATCCGTACCTGAGCATACCGCAATGCGTTCGTACATCAAGGAATCTCTGGAGAAGGGGCATATCCGTCCATCCTCTTCCCCTCTTGGTGCGGGATTCTTTTTTGTGGCCAAGAAGGACGGATCTTTGAGACCTTGTATTGACTATCGGCTTCTGAATAAAATCACTGTTAAATTTCAGTATCCTTTGCCTCTGTTGTCGGACTTGTTTGCCCGGATTAAAGGTGCCAAGTGGTTCACCAAGATAGATCTTCGTGGTGCGTACAACCTTGTGCGCATTAAGCAAGGAGATGAATGGAAAACTGCATTTAATACGCCCGAAGGTCATTTTGAGTACTTGGTGATGCCTTTTGGGCTCTCTAATGCTCCTTCAGTGTTTCAGTCCTTTATGCATGATATTTTCCGGAAGTATCTGGATAAATTTATGATTGTTTATCTGGATGATATTCTGTTTTTTTTCTGATGATTGGGACTCGCATGTAGAGCAGGTCAGGATGGTGTTTCAGGTTTTGCGTGAGAATGCTTTGTTTGTTAAGGGCTCAAAGTGTCTCTTTGGAGTACAGAAGGTTCCCTTTTTGGGTTTTATTTTTTCCCCTTCTGCGGTGGAGATGGACCCAGTCAAGGTCCGAGCTATTCATGATTGGACTCAACCCACGTCAATTAAGAGTCTTCAGAAGTTCTTGGGTTTTGCTAACTTCTACCGTCGTTTTATCGCTAATTTTTCGAGCGTTGTTAAACCTTTGACGGATATGACCAAGAAAGGTTCTGATGTTGCTAACTGGGCTCCTGCAGCCGTGGAAGCTTTCCATGAGTTGAAGCGCCGGTTTACTTCAGCGCCTGTTTTGTGCCAGCCTGATGTCTCACTTCCCTTTCAGGTTGAAGTGGATGCTTCTGAGATTGGGGCAGGGGCTGTTTTGTCGCAGAGAGGCCCTGGTTGCTCTGTAATGAGACCATGTGCCTTTTTCTCTAGGAAGTTTTCGCCTGCTGAGCGGAATTATGATGTTGGCAATTGGGAGTTGTTGGCCATGAAGTGGGCATTTGAGGAGTGGCGTCATTGGCTCGAGGGTGCTAAGCATCGTGTGGTGGTCTTGACTGATCACAAAAATCTGATGTATCTCGAGTCTGCTAAACGCCTGAATCCTAGACAGGCCCGTTGGTCATTGTTTTTCTCCCGTTTTGACTTTGTGGTCTCGTATTTACCAGGTTCAAAGAATGTGAAGGCTGATGCTCTTTCAAGGAGCTTTGTGCCTGATTCTCCTGGAGTCGCAGAACCAGTTGGTATTCTTAAAGAGGGAGTAATCTTGTCAGCCATTTCTCCAGATTTGCGACGTGTGTTGCAGAGATTTCAGGCTGGTAGACCTGACTCTTGTCCACCTGACAGACTGTTTGTTCCTGATAAGTGGACCAGCAGAGTCATTTCCGAGGTTCATTCCTCGGTGTTGGCAGGGCATCCGGGAATTTTTGGCACCAGAGATTTGGTGGCTAGGTCCTTTTGGTGGCCTTCCTTGTCACGGGATGTGCGGTCATTTGTGCAGTCCTGTGGGACTTGTGCTCGAGCTAAGCCTTGCTGTTCTCGTGCCAGCGGGTTGCTCTTGCCCTTGCCTGTCCCGAAGAGGCCTTGGACACACATTTCCATGGATTTCATTTCAGATCTTCCGGTGTCTCAAGGAATGTCTGTCATCTGGGTGGTATGTGATCGCTTTTCCAAGATGGTCCATTTGGTATCTTTGCCTAAGCTGCCTTCCTCTTCCGATCTGGTTCCTTTGTTCTTTCAGAATGTGGTTCGTTTACACGGCATTCCTGAGAATATCGTGTCTGACAGAGGATCCCAGTTTGTTTCCAGGTTCTGGCGATCCTTTTGTGCTAAGATGGGCATTGATTTGTCGTTTTCATCTGCCTTTCATCCTCAGACTAATGGACAAATAAAGGTTTATACCGAAACGTCGCCGCAGTTGGCAGATTAAAGCTGTAAGTTTTTTCTCATCACTGACCGTTGTGGCGCTGTCCTCTTTTTTACATTATGGATTGGACTTTTTAGCTGGGCTGACCCCCTGGCAAGGACTTGCGTCCACAGGCCTAGGAAGGCTGTAAGGGACATAGGGTGCGGTTTAACCTATTTTTTGGATTTGTTAATGGACAAATGGAGCGAACTAATCAGACTCTGGAGGCTTATTTGAGGTGTTTTGTTTCTGCAGATCAGGATGATTGGGTGACCTTCTTGCCGTTGGCTGAGTTTGCCCTTAATAATCGGGCTAGTTCCGCTACTTTGGTTTCGCCATTTTTCTGCAACTCTGGTTTCCATCCTCGTTTTTCCTCGGGACATGTGGAGCCTTCTGACTGTCTTGGGGTAGATTCTGTGGTGGATAGGTTGCAGCAGATTTGGAATCATGTGGTGGACAACTTAAAGTTGTCACAGGAGAAGGCTCAGCGTTTTGCCAACCGCCGCCGCGGTGTGGGTCCCCGACTTCGTGTTGGGGATTTGGTATGGCTGTCTTCTCGATTTGTTCCTATGAAGGTCTCCTCTCCTAAATTCAAGCCTCGCTTCATCGGTCCTTACAAGATATTGGAAATCCTTAATCCTGTGTCCTTTCGCTTGGATCTTCCGGTGTCGTTTGCCATTCACAACGTGTTCCATAGGTCTTTGTTGCGGCGGTACGTTGTACCTGTGGTTCCTTCTGTTGAGCCTCCTGCTCCGGTGTTGGTTGAGGGCGAGTTGGAGTATGTGGTGGAGAAGATCTTGGATTCTCGTCTCTCCAGGCGGAGGCTTCAGTATCTGGTCAAGTGGAAGGGCTATGGTCAGGAGGATAATTCCTGGGTGGTTGCCTCTGATGTGCATGCGGCCGATTTAGTTCGTGCCTTTCACGCTGCTCATCCTGATCGCCCTGGTGGTCTTGGTGAGGGTTCGGTGACCCCTCCTTAAAGGGGGGGTACTGTTGTGAATTAGACTTTTTTGGCTCCCTCTTGTGGTCACTAGTGATATTACTCTGGGATTGTCTTTCCTCTGTCTGGCACCCACCTGGGTCGTTAGTCCAGGGGTGTTGCTATATAAACTTCCTGAATTCTCAGTCTGGTGCCTGGCATTGTTGTAATCAGTCCTTTCTGTTTGCTCCTGTCTGCTGGTCCTGGTTCTTGCAAAATTAAGCTAAGTCCTGCTTCCTTGTTTTTTGGTTATTTGCATTGCTCTTATTTTTTGTCCAGCTTGTATTAAATGTGATTCCGGATTTTGCTGGAAGCTCTAGGGGGCTGGTATTCTCCCCCCGGGCCGTTAGACGGTTCGGGGTTCTTGAATATCCAGCGTGGAGATTTTGATAGGGTTTTTGCTGACCGTATAAGTCATCTTACTATATTCTGCTATTAGTCAGTGGGCCTCTTGTCATGGTTCCCAATGGCAAGGGAACGTAAGAAACATATAAATAACGAACGAGCTCTCGGGTGATGGAAACTCGAGTTGACCGTGAGCTAAATCTACCACACAACTAATAGTAGCCAGGGAGCATATCTACGGCTTCCTAGATGCCACGCGCCAGCCGGAGGACTAACTAAGCCTGATAGAGGAAGAAACAGACCTGGCTTACCTCTAGGGAAATACCCCAAAAGATGATAGCAGCCCCCACATGTAATAACGGTGAGTTAAGAGGAAAAGACATACACAGTATGAAAGTAGATTTAGCAAAGAGAGGTCCACTTACTAGATAGCAGAAGGATACAAAAGAGGACTTCACGGTAAACTGAAAACCCTTTCAAAAACCATCCTGAAATTACTTTAAGACTCCTGTGTCAACTCATGACACAGGAGTGGCAATTTCAGCCCGCAAGAGCTTCCAGCTACAGAGAATTACAAAAACTGCAAACTGGACTAAAGATACAAAACAAAAGGACAAAGTCCACTTAGCTGATCAGCAGACTAGTAGCAGGAACATGCAACCGAAGGCTCTGGTTACAATGATGACCGGCAAGGAAATGACTGGAGAGCAAGGCTAAATAGGAAACTCCCAAACGCTGATGGAAGCAGGTGAACAGAAGCAGCAAAGTGCAAACAAGTCACCAGTACCACCAGCAACCACCAGGGGAGCCCAAAAAGCGGATACACAACAGTACCCTCCCCTTAAAGAGGGGGCACCGAACCCACACAAGAACCGCCAGGGCGATCTGGATGAGCCCTATGAAAGGCACGAACCAAATCCGAGGCATGAACATCAGAGGCGGTTACCCAAGAATTATCTTCCTGACCATAGCCCTTCCATTTAACCAGATATTGAAGTCTCTGTCTGGAAATACGGGAGTCCAAGATCTTTTCTACCACGTACTCCAATTCACCCTCCACCAGCACAGGAGCAGGAGGTTCAGTAGAAGGAACCACCGGTACCTCATATCTCCGCAACAGCGACCGATGGAACACATTATGGATAGCGAAAGATGCCGGGAGGTCCAAACGAAAGGAGACAGGGTTAAGAATCTCCAAAATCCTATAAGGACCGATGAACCGAGGCTTAAATTTAGGAGAAGAAACCCTCATAGGGACAAAACGGGAAGACAACCACACCAAGTCCCCAACACAAAGGTGGGGGCCAACACGACGACGGCGGTTAGCAAACTGCTGAGTCCTCTCCTGGGACAATTCCAAATTATCCACCACTTGTCCCCAAATCTGATGCAACCGATCCACTACCGCATCCACTCCAGGACAATCCGAAGATTCAACCTGACCAGATGAAAAACGCGGATGAAACCCTGAATTGCAAAAGAAAGGAGAAACCAAAGTGGCAGAACTAGCCCGATTATTAAGAGCAAACTCCGCCAACGGCAGAAAGGCAACCCAATCATCCTGATCCGCAGACACAAAACACCTCAAATAAGTCTCCAAAGTTTGATTAGTTCGTTCTGTCTGGCCATTGGTCTGAGGATGGAATGCAGACGAAAAAGACAAATCAATGCCCAACCTGGCACAGACTGCCCGCCAAAATCTAGACACGAACTGGGTACCCCTGTCAGAAACGATGTTTTCCGGAATACCATGCAAGCGAACCACATTTTGAAAAAACAGAGGGACCAACTCAGATGAGGAAGGCAACTTAGGCAATGGCACCAAATGAACCATTTTAGAAAAACGGTCACACACCACCCAGATGACAGACATCTTCTGAGAAACAGGGAGGTCCGAGATAAAGTCCATAGAGATGTGCGTCCAAGGCCTCTTCGGAATAGGCAAGGGCAACAACAACCCACTAGCCCTAGAACAACAAGGCTTGGCCCGAGCACACACATCGCAAGACTGCACAAAAACACGCACATCTCGAGACAGGGAAGGCCACCAGAAGGATCTAGCCACCAAATCTCTGGTGCCAAAAATTCCCGGATGACCTGCCAGAGTAGAAGAATGAACTTCCGAGATGACTCTAGTGGTCCACTCGTCAGGAACAAACAGTCTACCAGACGGACAACGATCAGGTCTATCCGCCTGAAATTCTTGCAAAGCACGTCGCAAATCTGGAGAGACAGCAGACAAAACCACTCCATCTTTAAGGACACCAGCAGGTTCAGAATTCCCAGGAGAGTCAGGCTCAAAACTCCTAGAAAGAGCATCTGCCTTCACATTCCTAGAACCCGGTAAGTACGAGACCACAAAATTAAACCGGGAAAAGAACAACGACCAACGTGCCTGTCTAGGATTCAGGCGCCTGGCAGACTCCAAATAAATTAAATTCTTGTGATCAGTCAAAACTACCACCTGATGTTTGGCACCCTCAAGCCAATGACGCCACTCCTCAAATGCCCACTTCATGGCCAAAAGCTCCCGATTACCAACATCATAGTTTCGCTCGGCGGCCGAAAATTTTCGCGAAAAGAACGCACAAGGTCTCATCACTGAGCAGTCGGGACTTTTCTGCGACAAAACCGCCCCCGCTCCAATCTCGGAAGCATCGACCTCAACCTGAAAGGGAAGAGAAACATCAGGCTGGCGCAACACAGGGGCAGACAAAAAGCGGCGCTTAAGCTCCCGAAAGGCCTCCACGGCAGCAGGGGACCAATTGGCAACATCAGCACCCTTTTTAGTCAAATCCATCAGAGGTTTAGCAACGCCAGAAAAACCAGCTATAAATCGACGATAAAAATTAGCAAAGCCCAAGAATTTCTGGAGACTCTTCGGAGAAGTAGGCTGCGTCCAGTCGTAAATAGCCCGAACCTTGACAGGGTCCATCTCAATAGAAGAAGGGGAAAAAATGTACCCCAAAAAGGAAATTTTTTGAACCCCAAAAACACACTTTGAACCCTTTACACACAAAGAATTCTCCCGCAAAACCTGAAAAACCCTCCTGACCTGCTGAACATGAGACTCCCAGTCATCAGAAAAAATCAAAATATCATCCAAGTACACTATCATAAATTTATCCAAATATTCACGGAAAATATCATGCATTAAGGACTGAAAGACAGAAGGTGCATTAGAAAGGCCGAAAGGCATTACCAAATACTCAAAATGGCCCTCAGGCGTATTAAATGCGGTTTTCCACTCATCCCCCTGCTTAATTCGCACCAAATTATACGCCCCACGAAGATCAATCTTAGAGAACCACTTAGCCCCCCTTATGCGAGCAAACAAATCAGTCAGCAAAGGCAACGGATACTGATATTTGACTGTAATTTTATTCAGGAGTCGATAATCAATACAAGGCCTCAGAGAGCCATCCTTTTTAGAGACAAAGAAAAAACCGGCTCCTAAAGGTGATGAAGAAGGACGAATATGTCCCTTTTCCAGGGACTCCTTAATATACTCGCGCATAGCAGCATGTTCAGGTACAGATAGGTTAAACAAACGACCCTTTGGAAATTTACTGCCAGGAATCAGATCTATGGCGCAATCACAATCCCTGTGAGGAGGGAGTGAACCAATCTTAGGCTCTTCAAAAATATCACGATAATCAGACAAAAATGCCGGAATCTCAGATGGAATAGATGACGAAATGGACACCATAGGAGTGTCCCCATGAGCCCCCCGACATCCCCAGCTTAACACAGACATAGCTTCCCAGTCAAGGACTGGGTTATGAGACTGTAACCATGGTAATCCAAGCACCAAAACATCATGTAAATTGTACAACACAAGGAAGCGAATCACCTCCTGATGGTCTGGAGTCATACGCATAGTCACTTGCGTCCAGAACTGTGGTTTATTACAAGCCAAAGGTGTAGAATCAATACCCTTCAGAGGTATAGGGACTTCCAGAGGCTCTAAATCAAACCCACAGCGCCTGGCAAAGGACCAGTCCATAAGACTCAGAGCGGCGCCAGAGTCCACATAGGCATCCACGGTAATAACTGATAATGAACAAATCAAGGTTACAGACAAAATAAATTTGGACTGTAAAGTGCCAATTGAAATAGACTTGTCAACCTTCCTAGTACGTTTAGAGCATGCCGATATAACATGAGCAGAATCACCACAATAGAAGCATAACCCATTTTTACGCCTATAATTCTGCCGCTCGCTTCTGGACATAATTCTGTCACATTGCATTTTCTCTGGCGTCTCTTCAGAAGATACCGCCAAATGGTGCACGGGTTTGCGCTCCCGCAAACGCCGATCAATCTGAATTGCCATTGTCATGGACTCATTCAGACCTGTAGGCGCAGGGAACCCGACCATAACATCTTTAACGGCATCAGAAAGGCCCTCTCTGAAATTTGCCGCTAAGGCGCACTCATTCCACTGAGTAAGCACAGACCATTTACGAAATTTTTGGCAGTATATCTCAGCTTCATCTTGCCCTTGAGATAGGGCTATCAAAGCTTTTTCAGCTTGAATCTCCAAATTAGGTTCCTCATAAAGCAACCCTAAAGCCAGGAAAAACGCATCCACATTGAGCAACGCAGGATCCCCTGGTGCCAATGAAAATGCCCAATTTTGAGGGTCACCTCGCAGCAAAGAAATTACAATCTTAACCTGCTGGACAAGATCTCCTGAGGAGTGAGGTCTGAGAGAAAGGAATAATTTACAATTATATTTGAAATTCAGAAACCGAGATCTATCTCCGGAAAACACCTCTGGTGTAGGGATTTTAGGTTCAGAAATAGGAGTATGCATAACAAAATCTTGTAAATTTTGAACCTTCGTAGCAAGATTATTTAAACCTGCAGCCAAACTCTGAGGATCCATCTTTAAACAGGTGAGCTCAGAGCCATTCAAGGATTATAAGGAGAGAAAGGCAAAGGCAGTAATTAGAGCTGAAATACAACTGATCCAACTATGGAGCAAGCATAGGGAAAAAGAAAAAAAAAAATTTACAGACTTCTTTTTTCTCTCCTTTCTTCTGCCAATAAGTTTAACACATGGCCGGTCATACTGTCATGGTTCCCAATGGCAAGGGAACGTAAGAAACATATAAATAACGAACGAGCTCTCGGGTGATGGAAACTCGAGTTGACCGTGAGCTAAATCTACCACACAACTAATAGTAGCCAGGGAGCATACCTACGGCTTCCTAGATGCCACGCGCCAGCCGGAGGACTAACTAAGCCTGATAGAGGAAGAAACAGACCTGGCTTACCTCTAGGGAAATACCCCAAAAGATGATAGCAGCCCCCCACATGTAATAACGGTGAGTTAAGAGGAAAAGACATACACAGTATGAAAGTAGATTTAGCAAAGAGAGGTCCACTTACTAGATAGCAGAAGGATACAAAAGAGGACTTCACGGTAAACTGAAAACCCTTTCAAAAACCATCCTGAAATTACTTTAAGACTCCTGTGTCAACTCATGACACAGGAGTGGCAATTTCAGCCCGCAAGAGCTTCCAGCTACAGAGAATTACAAAAACTGCAAACTGGAGTAAAGATACAAAACAAAAGGACAAAGTCCACTTAGCTGATCAGCAGACTAGTAGCAGGAACATGCAACCGAAGGCTCTGGTTACAATGATGACCGGCAAGGAAATGACTGGAGAGCAAGGCTAAATAGGAAACTCCCAAACGCTGATGGAAGCAGGTGAACAGAAGCAGCAAAGTGCAAACAAGTCACCAGTACCACCAGCAACCACCAGGGGAGCCCAAAAAGCGGATACACAACAGCCTCTCTTTGCTAAATATCTAGTTCATTCTTACGTTTGTCTTTTCTTCTTACCTCACCGTTATTATTTGTTGGGGGCTTGTATCCAACTTTTGGGGTCTTTTCTCTGGAGGCAAGAAAGGTCTATCTTTTCCCTTCTAGGGTTAGTTAGTTCTCCGGCTGGCGCGAGACGTCTAGAACCAACGTAGGCACGTTCCCCGGCTGCTGCTATTTGTGGTGCTAGGATTAGATATATGGTCAGCCCAGTTACCACTGCCCTATGAGCTGGTTTTTTGTGTTTGCAGACTTGGTATTTATTTCTGAGACCCTCTGCCATTGGGGTCATAACACCTTACTGTATATGAGCAGTACTTGGCATTATATACTTGAATCACTATGTACAGACAGAAGCAGCATCTTATTCATTTACCAATCTGCCCAATTCACTGTTATATAAATTTGTGATTGAGGGTAATGTCATATTTGCATGTGGTTAAAAATTTGGGCCCTGGAATTGGTTACTGGTGAGCCCTTGGCACCCTAGTTTGACACTGGTATCAACTATTTGTAACATGTAAAGGAAAAGATACATGGGTTTCTTAAGCCCCCGTCTCACTAAGCGAGATCGCTAGCGAAATCGCTGCTGAGTCACAAGTTTTGTGACGCAACAGCGACCTCAGTAGCAATCTCGCTATGTGTGACACGTAGCAGCGACCAGGCCCCTGCTGTGAGATCGCTGGTCGTGTCGGAATGGCCTGGACCTTTTTTTGATCATTGAGGTCCCGCTGGGTAGCACACATCGCTGTGTTTGACACCTTACCAACAACCTCGTTGACGACTCAGACACTGAATCGTCATAATAGCTCCCATGTGACATCGTTGTACAGGTCGCTACAGGTCGCTGGTGAGATGTCAAACAGTGAGATCACAGCAGCGATCGTTGGGAAGATCTCACTGTTTGACATCTCACCAGTGACCACATAGCGACGCAGCAACGATCCCTGACAGGTCGTATCGTTGTCGGGATCGCTTTAGCGTCGCTAAGTGAGACGGGGCCTTAAATATTTTAAAAATATAAATCTGAAAATTGTGATGTGCATTTGTATTCAGACCCCTGTAGTGTGATACCTCTAAAAAAAATCCTGAGCGACAAATTGCCTCCAAATCTCACATACCGTATATACTCGTGTATAAGCCGAGTTTTTCAGCACATTTTTCTGTGCTAAAAATGCCCCCCCTCGGTTTATACATGAGTCACGGCACAGAAAGCCGGCGGAGGAGGCGGAGCAGCGGGTGCCAGGAACCGGTGCACATATCTTACTCACCTACCTGCGCGACCTCAGTGTTGGCACTGCATCTCATTCCGGCCTCTGGCGCCTGCCTGCAGCTCTTCCTGTGCTCAGAGGTCACTCGGTACCGCGCATTAAGATGATGAATATGGACGCGTCTCCATTCCAATAGGCAGTACCACGTGACCGCTGAGCACAGGAAGAGCTGCACGCAAGCGCTGGCGGCTGGAACGAGATGCAGTGCCAGCACCCTGGATGCACAGATAGGTGAGTATGATGTTTTGTTTTGTTTTTTTCAATAGGAAACATGCACAGAGGGATGGGGGATAAGGAGGCATGCATACAGGGACGGAATGGGGGAGGCATGCATACAGGGATGGAATGGGGGAGGCATGCATACAGGGATGGAATGGGGGAGGCATTCATACCAGGACAGGGAAGGGAGAGGCATGCATACAATGACAGGGACAGGGGAGGCATGCAGACAGGTACAGGAATGGGGAGGCATGCATACAATGACAGGGACAGGGGAAGCATGCAGACAGGGATGGGGGGCATTCATACCAGGACAGGGAAAGGGGAGCCATGCATTGCAGGACAGGGATGAGGGGACAATGCATACCCGGCTTATACTCGAGTCATCAATAAGCTTACCCAGTTTTCCGTGGCAAAAGTAGGTGCCTCGGCTTATACTCGGGTCATCTTATATTGGCGTATACAGTAATTAGTAAATTTGTATTTATTTTTAAAGCACCATTGATTTAATGATGCTGTACATGAGAAGGGGTTACATACATAATACAAATAAATTACAAACAAACTAACAATGACAGACGGGTGCAGAGAGGAGCGAGCTCTGCCTTTGCGGGCTTACAGTCTGCAGAAAAATTGGGAAATAAATAGTAGGTTGGGGGTTGCGGTAGCTCTGATGGTGGTAAGGTGGCAGCAGAGTCATTGCAGGCTTTCTTAAAGAGATGAGTTTTCAAATTTCATCTCACAGTTCCGAATGTGATGGATAATCGGACGAATTGGGGCACAGAATTCCAGAGGATGGGAGACATGCAGGAGTAGTATTGGAGATGATTGGGGGAGGAATGTACAAGTGTGGAGGAGCGAGGGAGGTCTTGTGAGGATCAAAAATTATGTGTAGGAGTGTATCGGTTGATTCGTTCAGAGACATATATGAGGAAAGAGATTATGGAAGCCTTTGTAGGTCAATGTTAGTAGTTTGATCTGGATATGTTGGGGAATTGGGCCCCAATGAAAGAATTTGAGGAGGAGTAGCGATGGAGAGGTCGATTAGTCAGGCAGCAGAGTTAAAGACAGACTGGAGATGGGCGAGACTGTTAGCATGGAGGCCACAGAGGAGGATGTTGCAATATTCGAGGTGGTAGATGATGAAAGGCATGAAGATTGTACATTGTCAAAGAATGAGTTCAATGAGAGGTAAGAGGAAAGTTTAACATGGATATGCTGTTTGAGGAATTTGGAGTTGAAGAGGAGCAGAGATGTAGGACAATAATGGGAGGTAGAGGTCAGGTCCAGGGATGGTTTTTCAGGATAGGTGTGATTGTGGCATGTTTGAAGACAGAAGGGAATGTACCAGAAGTTAATGATAGGTTGAACAGATGGGTTAGGATGGCAGTAAGCATGGTGGGGAGGTTGGGGAGAAGGTGGGATGGCATCAAGTACACAAGTGGTGAGATGTGATTTCAAAAGATTAATAAGCTTTCCTTCATTGATTGTAGGGATGAAGGTTATGGGGGAAGGGCATTGTTCTGTTATACATAGGGTTTGGGGTGATTGAGCAATAAAGACTTTCCTTTTTTGGTTGATCTTGTTTTTGAAATGTGCGGCAAAGTCTTCTACAGAGATGAGGGAGGTTGTAGGGGCAGTGGTGGATGAAGGAGAGAGTCAAAAGTGTTCAATAATTGTGTGTGGGATAAAGAATATATGAATGTTGAGAAGTGGTACTGTTTAGCAGAGGTTAGGACTAACTTGAATGTGAAAGTTGCTTGTTTGAATGTGGTGAAGTCTTTCTGTGAGTACATTCTCTTCCAGCACAGCTCAGCAACTCTGGACACTTGCCAAGGCTTTTTAGTGAAGTTGTTGTGCCAAGGTTGGCTACTGATTCATCGCACTCTGCCCCTCTCATGCATGTCAAACAAATCAAAAGCTGATGAGAATGTGATGTTGTAAAAAAACAGTGGTACATGGAGTGAAGATGGTAGAATTGAGTCAGAGAGAATGTGAATGATAAGGTGTGTGAGGTTTCTGTGGGGGTGTGCTAGTTGTTGGACATGAGGGACAGGTGAGGAGGACAGGGATGAGAAAGTGAGTATGGTGGTCAGATAGGGAAGAGGTGAGAATGTGAGGTTAGATAGGGAGCAGAGACGGGTGAAGATAAGGTCTAATATATGTCCGTCTGTGTGGGTGGCTGTGGGGCTGTGGAGGACCACTAAAAAAAGACTAAAGGATAAAGTAAGTGACAGGAGTTTCTGGCTGTCCTGTGGCAATTTATTCTCAGTATAACTACAGCTGTTCTGTGCAGGACTCAGAGGTTTGTATAAGAACATTAGGGATCAAACAGCATCATGAAAACCAAGAAACCCACCAGATAGGTCAGGGATAAAGTTATGGAGAAGAGTAAAGCAGGGTTAGGGTATAAAAAAAATAGCCCAAGCTCTGAACATCTCACATAGCACTGTTCAATCCATCATCCAAAAATGGAAGGAGTATGGCACAGCTGAAAGAATAACAAGACATAGCGAAAACTGACATCCAAGCAAGGAGCAGCTCAGAGGCACATTGTCACCCTGGAGGAGCTGCAGATATCCACAGCTCTGGTGGGATAATCTGTCCACAGGTAAGCTACAACAATAAGATGTATACTCTACAAATCTCGCCTTTATGGAAGAATAGCAAGAACAAAACCATTTTTGAAATCAAGTCATAATAAGTCTTGTTTGCAGTTTACAAAAAGCCACATAAGGGATGCAGCTAGCATGTGGAAGAAGGTGCTCAGGTCAGAAAACTAGCACTGCACATCACTATGAAAACATCATCTCCACCATCAAATATGGTGGTGGCAGCATCATGCTATGGGGATGCTTTTCTTCAACAGAGACAGGAAAGCTTTATCAGAGATTATGAGAAGATAGATAGAGCAATCTTAAGAGGAAAACCTGTTCCACTCCTAGTTTTAGTTACAAATACTGAGGTAAAAAACTCACCAAATACTGAACGTGGGCACGTGTCTTGCACATACTGCCAGAACAGCAATGGAATGGTTTAGATCAAAGCATATTCATGTGTATGAATGGCCCAGACCTAAATCACATTGAGAATCTCTCTCTGGCAAAACATGAAAATGGTTATTCATAGAAGCCCACCATCCAATCTCCCCAAGCTAAAGCTAGTTTGCAAAGAAGAATGGGCAAAATTTCAGCCTTTTTTTTAATAATTAAAATAAATAATTTTAAAAATGGCATGGCATTCCCCCATTTTTTTCTGCCAGCTTTGCTAAAGCAGACAACTTGGGGCTGGTAATCTCTAGCTGGTAAGGGGCCGTGGATATTAACCAGCCCCATCCTAAAAACAGCAGCCCTCAGCCTCGCAGGAAAGGCACATCTATTAGATGAGCTAATTCTGGTGCCCAGCTCTTCCCACTTGCCCTGTAGCGGTGGCAAGTTAGGTTCATATATGTGGGGTTGATGTAACCTTTGTATTGTCCGGTGACCTCAAGCTCACCGATTAGTAATGGAGCGGAGTTTATAAGACACCTGTCTATTACTAGTCCTATAGTTATATTGTAAATAAACACACAGCAAGAATAAAGTTGCTTATTTGAAATAAAACAAAACACACAATTACTTTTTTTATTTAAAAATAACAATCACAGTTGTACTCACCTAATGCCCATTCCATCAAATCCCTCATCTCCTGCAATAAAACAAAAATATAAAACAACAATATCCCTCACCTGTCTGACGTTCTGTCTCATACCTGTGGTGCAACAGTAGCACACTTATGCAGTGAGGAGGCAGTGACCCAAGAAAGTTTCAACATAAAGTCTCTTTAATGTGGTTACTTCACAGCATAAATGTCCAATTCATACAAGCATGTATCATTAAAGTCCAATTCACAGCACTACATAGTACCCGGTATCCTACAGATCGCTGCCAGGAACCATATCCTCCGGATTGCAGTCACTAAACACACCAGTCCACCTATGACCGGTTGCCGCGGGCAACTGCACCACCTTGTTAATGTCTCTTTACTCACAGCATTCCACAGTACATGATATCCTTCAGTTTACAGTCAGTAAACATGCCAGTCCTCCTCTGACCAGTTACCTTGGGCGACTGCACTGCTGTTCACACTGTGGGTGCCAGGCGTCTCAGCTCCCCTGGCTGTTTTGCTCCACTTGCCTGTGTTGCCTCAAACAGGAGCTCTGCAGAGCCAATTGCTCTGCCCTCTAGCATACACCAGACTGATACTGACTGTGACCCTGACCCAAATTCTTTACTGCAGGGATTTTAACTGGGATCTGTGGCCTTCAGCCACATGGAAAACCCAGGCCTGGAATGAAATGGACTGCACGACTACCATCCTGCAGTCTGTTTCAAAATACAAAAGCCCCAGAGCAGGTTTTCCAAACTCTGCCCTGGACACTAACATGCCCAAGACTAACACTTATTTTTAGTCTGCATTGCAATCACAGCTATGCCTGTGACCGAAATGCACTCTAATGGCCTCCATACGTCTCCGTGCACATCGTGGGGGAACACAGAGCGAACCCTACCTGTGACAATGGTCACTGCCTCACAATTGCTATCACAGCTATGCCTGTGACTGCAATGCACCCCCATGGCCTCAATACACCTCCGTGTGCATCCTGGGGAGAACATACAGCGACCCCTACCTGTGACACCGGTCACTGCCTCACACATCGTAATCTATGTCTGGGGATTAAGGCTATGTGCACACGTTGCGGATTTGGCTGCGGATACGCAGTGGATTGGCCGCTGTGGATTCGCAGCTGTTTTCCATGCGGTTTACAGTACCACCTAAACCTATGGAAAACCAAATCCGCTGTGCCCATGGTGCGGAAAATAACGCTGCATTGTGTTTTCTGCAGCATGTCAATTCTTTGTGTGGATTCCGCAGCATTTTACACCTGCTCCTCAATAGGAATCTGCAGGTGTAAAACCGCGGGTGGAATCCACACAAAAACCGCAGGAAATCCGCGGTAAATCCGCAGGTAAAATGCTGTGCGTTTTACCTGCAGATTTTTTAAAATGGTGCAGAAAAATCCACACACGAATCCGCAACGTGTGCACATAGCCTAATAGTTTCAACCAGGACGGTGCCAAGATGCGACCATCTAGGCTGAGAACCACTAATGAATAAGCTGCTGCATCATGGGAACCGTGGCTGTCTGACCAGCAGTAATGATTTTACCACCGATTTGAAGCTGTGTTTGCCTCGCTATCATGCACATGACAGCGTGGCAAACACTGGATGGTCGGCCCCCCATACAAGTAAATGGGGTCTGGGTTCATGTTTGGGTCCGGGTACTGTTCTGTTACCCAAACCCAAACTTTGTTTAACTGTTTGGTTGATCTTGGTGGACCCCAACATCCCGGGGTCCATCCATCTCTATTCATAAATACGTTCTACTTGATGTTACATCACATAAAATACTAATAAACAACATTTAAGTTTGTGGGTGTAACATGAAAAATGTGGAAAAGTTCACAAGGTAAGAATACTTTTTCAAGGCACTGTATGTACCCTAAACTTGTATCAATAAAAATGTCAGTTCAGCACACAAAGCTCCATTGACAGAAAAATAAAAAAAAGTTACTCATCAAAGAAAATGAAGACAATTTTTTTATTTTTTTTTTTACAAATTTCAGATTTTTTTTCACCAGTGAAATATAAAAATAATACACATTTGGTATCATTATAATCGTACTGAACAAGAGAAGAGAATTATGCTGCCAAGTGCTTTTTACTACAAGTGAAAGCCATAAAAACACAATCCAAAAAACAATGCTGGTATTGCAGTTGCATTCCACTTGGAAATTGTTTCCTGTTTAACAGTAGATAACAAAATGAATGGTGGCATCAAAAAGTACGACTCATCCAGAAAAAAATAAGCTCTCATATTGCTGTATTGTGGGAAAAAGAAAAAAAGTTATGGCTCATGAAAGAAGGAAAGAAAACACAAAAAATGCTGGATGGTCCCAAAGGGATTAACCCCTTAATCTCATATGACGTACTATCCTGTCAAGGTGACCTGGGACTTAATTCCCAGTGACGGGATAGTACGTCATATGCGATCGGCCGCGCTCCCGGGGGGAGCGCGGCCAATCGCGGCCGGGTGTCAGCTGACTATCACAGCTGACATCCGGCACTATGTGCCAGGAGCGGTCACGGACCGCTCCTGGCACATTAACCCCCGGAACACTGCGATCAAACATGATCGCAGTGTTCTGGCGGTATAGGGAAGCATCGCGCAGGGAGGGGGCTCCCTGCGGGCTTCCCTGAGACCCTCGGAGCAACGCGATGTGATCGCGTTGCTCCGAGCGTCTCTTACCTCCTCTCCCTGCAGGCCCTGGATCCAAAATGGCCGCGGGGCTGCATCCGGGTCCTGCAGGGAGGTGGCTTACCAAGCGCCTGCTCAGAGCAGGCGCGGGTAAGCCTGCAGCGCTGTAAGTCAGATCGCTGATCTGACAGAGTGCTGTGCAAACTGTCAGATCAGTGATCTGTGATGTCCCCCCCTGGGACAAAGTAAAAAAGTTTTAAAAAAAATTTCCACATGTGCAAAAAAAAAAATAAAAATTCCTAAATAAAGAAAAAAATTAATATTATTCCCATAAATACATTTCTTTATCTAAATAAAAAAAAAAAAAGTCCACATATTTAGTAACGCCGCGTCCGTAATGACCCGACCTATAAAACTGTCCCACTAGTTAACCCCTTCAGTAAACACCGTAAAAAAAAAAAAAGAAAAAGAGGCAAAAAACAACGCTTTATTATCATACTGCCGAACAAAAAGTGGAATAACACGCGATCAAAAAGACGGATATAAATAACCATGATACCGCTGAAAATGTCATCTTGTCCCGAAAAAACGAGCTGCCATACAGCATCATCAGTGAAAAAATAGAACAGTTATAGTCCTCAGAATAATTATTTTTTCTATAAAATAGTTTTTATCGTATAAAAGCGCCAAAACATAAAAAATTATATAAATGAGGTATCGCTGTAATCGTACTGACCCAAAGAATAAAACTCCTTTATCAATTTTACCAAACGTGGAACGGTATAAACGCCCCCCCCCCAAATGAAATTCATGAATAACTGGTTTTTGGTCATTCTGCCTCAGAAAAATCGGAATAAAAAGCGATCAAAAAATTTCACGTGCCCGAAAATGTTACCAATAAAAACGTCAACTCGTCCCGCAAAAAACAAGACCCCACATGACTCTGTGGACCAAAATATGGAAAAATTATAGATCTCAAAATGTGGAGACGCAAAAACTTTTTTGCAATAAAAAGCGTCTTTTAGTGTGTGACAGCTGCCAATCATAAAAATCCGCTATAAAAAACGGTATAAAAGTAAATCAAACCCCCCTTCATCACCCCCTTAGTTAGGGTAAAATAATAAAATTAAAAAAAATGTATTTATTTCCATTTAGGGCTAGGGTTAGGTTTGGGTTAGGGCTAGGGTTAGGGCTAGGGTTAGTGTTAGGGCTAGGGTTAGAGCTAGGGTTAGGGCTAGGGTTAGGGTTAGGGCTAAGGTTAGGGCTAGGGTTAGGGCTAGGGTTAGAGCTAGGGTTAGGGCTAGGGTTAGGCCTAGGGTTAGGGCTAGGGTAAGGGCTAGGGTTAGGGCTAGGGTTAGGGTTGGGGCTAAAGTTAGGGTTAGGGTTGGGGCTAAAGTTAGGGTTAGGGCTAAAGTTAGGGTTAGGGTTGAGGCTAAAGTTAGGGTTAGGGTTGGGGCTAAAGATAGGGTTAGGGTTTGGATTACATTTACGGTTGGGATTAGGGATGGGATTAGAGTTAGGGGTGTGTCAGGGTTAGGGGTGTGGTTAGGGTTACCATTGGGATTAGGGTTAGGGGCATGTTTGGATTAGGGTGTCAGTTAGAATTGGGGAGTTTCCACTGTTTAGGCACATCAGGGGCTCTCCAAACACGACATGGCGTCCGATCTCAATTCCAGCCAATTCTGCGTTGAAAAAGTAAAACAGTGCTCCTTCCCTTCCAAGCTCTCCCATGCGCCCAAACAGGGGTTTACCCCAACATATGGGGTATTAGCGTACTCGGGACAAATTGGACAACAACTTTCGGGGTCCAAGTTCTCTTGTTACCCTTGGGAAAATAAAAATTTGGGGGGCTAAAAATCTTTTTTGAGGGAAAAAAAAGTTTTTTTATTTTCATGGCTCTGCGTTGTAAACTGTAGTGAAACACTTGGGGGTTCAAAGTTCTCCCAACATATCTAGATAAGTTCCTTGGGAGGTCTTGTTTCCAAAATGGGGTCACTTATGGGGGTTTCTACTGTTTGGGTACATCAGGGGCTCTGCAAATGCCACGTGACGCCTGTAGACCAGTCCATCTAAGTCTGCATTCCAAATGGCGCTCCTTCCCTTCCGAGCTCTACCATGCGCCCAAACAGTGGTTCCCCACACATATGGGGTATCAGCGTACTCAGCACAAATTGGACAACTCTTGGGGTCCAATTTAAACTGTTACCCTTGGAAAAATACAAAACTGGGGGCTAAAAAATAATTTTTGTGGATTTTTTTTTTTTTCACGGCTCTGCGTTATAAACTGTAGTGAAACACTTGGGGGTTCAAAGTTCTCACAACACATCTAGATAAGTTCCTTGGGAGGTCTAGTTTCCAAAATGGTGTCACTTGTGGGGGGTTTCAATGTTTAGGCACATCAGGGGCTCTCCAAAAGCAACATGGCGTCCCATCTCAAATCCAGTCAATTTTGCATTGAAAAGTCAAATGGCACTCCTTCTCTTCCGAGCTCTGGCATACGCCCAAACAGTGGTTTACCCCCACATATGGGGTATCAGCGTACTCAGAACAAATTGTACAACAACTTCTGGTGTCCATTTTCTCCTGTTACCCTTGGTAAAATAAAATAAATTGGAGCTGAAATAAATTTTGTGTGAAAAAAGTTAAATGTTCATTTTTATTTAAACACTCCAAAAATTCCTGTGAAACACCTGAAGGGTTAATAAACTTCTTGAATGTGGTTTTGAGCACCTTGAGGGGTGCAGTTTTTAGAATGGTGTCACACTTGGGTATTTTCTATCATATAGACCCCTCAAAATGACTGGTCAACTTTTAACCCTTATAACTCCTTAACAAAAAAAACATTTTGGTTCCAAAATTGTGCTGATGTAAAGTAGACATGTGGGAAATGTTACTTATTAAGTCTTTTGTGTGACATATCTCTGTGATTTAAGGGCACAAAAATTCAAAGTTGGAAAATTGCGAAATTTTCAAAATGTTTGCCAAATTTCTTTTTTTTTCACAAATAAACGCAAGTTATATCGAAGAAATTTTACCACTATCATGAAGTACAATATGTCACGAGAAAACAATGTCAGAATCGCCAAGATCCGTTGAAGCGTTCCAGAGTTATAACCTCATAAAGGGACAGTGGTCAAAATTGTAAAAATTGGCCCGGTCATTAACGTGCAAACCACCCTCGGGGCTTATGGGGTTAAAGCTCATGTTCTGTAGACAGTGGTATACGATCAAGGTAGTACAGGTTCAAAATACTAATACATAATTTCCCCCCTGATTGATGATAAATCAGTGTGCTTGGATGTATCATAGTAATAGTATATTATCTTTCTATTGTATGGTACTGTTCATATTGAATTAGCAACATTTAGCCAACACTGCCATCTAGTGGAAACATAATTGTAGCTATCAAAAAATTATCCCAGTAACAGTTAAAAAAAATATTTACAGCATCATAACTAGCATAGTATATACAAAAATATGTTGTGACCCTATTAACATTCAGTTTACCCAATTACAAGACCAAAGGTAAAACTAAAATATTTTATTCACAATTAAAATCAAGAATCATAGCTATAAATAAGGGAATCAAACAAGGCAGAGTGAGCTCCAAACAACATACACCATAATTGATATAATGAACAACCACATGCAGAGTAATAGAAACCAATGAGTCTCAAATAGATCAAAGTATTTTGTGGTATTGGCATATATTAAACAGGTGCAGCAGCAGGCTCTGGATTATTAAAATAATTAAATTTCAAAAATGCCAGTGTGATAAATTCAAGGTCTGAAGGAATATATCCCTTAGGGGCTAAGGGTGACTAGTACTAAAGTGCAAGTGCATAGCTTATAAACATATCTAAGTACATAAAAGTCTGAAGGAAAATATCCTATGAGGGCTAAGGGCGACTTGTACTAAGGTGCAAGTGCATGGTTATTGAACAACTCTAAGTACATCATAGCCCTTGTAACACCAGAGTCCGAAATACAAAAGCGGTAACACCGTGCTGTCAGTACCTGTGATATGGGAGTTGCTGGGAGAAGAAAACCCCGATGCACGTTTCGCTCGTCGCTTCTTCCACGACCCCCAACCTGTGTTTAATATATGCCAATACCACAAAATACTTTGATCTATTTGAGACACATTGGTTTCTATTACTCTGCATGTGGATGTTAATATTATCAATTATGGTGTGGGATGTTTGGAGCTCACTCTGCCTTGTTTGATTCCGTTATTTATACCTATGATTCTTGATTTTATTTAATTGTGAATAAAATATTTTAGTTTTACCTTTGGTCTTGTACTTCCCCTTCTTTGGGTAAACTCATTTACTTAGGAAGTTTACCGAACTATTCTTTTGGTCTCTAATTTTGGGTATTTTCCCATTAACATTCAATAGTTATGGCATTGTGGAAGTGTATTAACTCCTTAACCCCTTTACCCCCAAGGGTGGTTTGCACGTTAATGACCGGGCCAATTTTTACAATTCTGACCACTGTCCCTTTATGAGGTTATAACTCTGGAACGCTTCAACGGATCCTGATTATTCTGACATTATTTTCTAAAATGAAAAAGAAAAAAACACAAGGCGCCCCCAATGTGTGCCCTGAGGAAGAGAGCAAGAACGCTCTTGAAACGCGTAGGCTTAAATAAACTATCTAAAATATATCCCGTGAGCGCGGTCTTCATTTTGCCTAAGACTACGACATTATTTTCTAGTGACATATTGTACTTCATGATAGTGGTAAAATTTCTTTGATATTACCTGCGTTTACTTGTGAAAAAAACGGAAATTTGGTGAAAATTTTGAAAATTCCGCAATTTTCCAAATTTGAATTTTTATGCCCTTAAATCACAGAGATATGTCACACAAAATACTTAATAAGTAACATTTCCCACATGTCTACTTTACATCAGCACAATTTTGGAACCAAAATGTTTTTTGTTAGGGAGTTATAAGGGTTAAAAGTTGACCAGCAATTTCTCATTTTTACAACACCTTTTTTTCTTTTAGGGACCACATAACATTTGAAGTCACTTTGAGGGGTCTATATGATAGAAAATACCCAATTGTGACACCATTCTAAAAACTGCACATCTCAAGGTACTCAAAACCACATTCAAGAAGTTTATTAACACTTCAGGTGTTTCACAGGAATTTTTGGAATGTTTAAAAAAAATGAACATTTCACTTTTTTTCACAAAAAATTTACTTCAGCTCCAATTTGTTTTATTTTCCCATGGGTAACAGGAGAAATTGGACACCAAAAGTTGTTATCCAATTTGTGCTGAGTATGCTGATACCCCATATGTGGGGGGGAACCACCGTTTGGGCGCATGGCAGAGCTCGGAAGGGAAGGCATGCCATTTGGATGCAGACTTGGATGGATTGGTCTGCAGGCGTCACTTTGCATTTGCAGAGCCCTTGATGTACCTAAACAGTAGAAATCCCCCACAAGTGACCTCATATTGGAAACTAGACCCCCCAAGGAACTTATCTAGATGTTTTGTGAGAACTTGGCACCCCCAAGTGTTTCACTACAGTTTATAACGCAGAGCCGTGAAAATAAAAAAAATTTATTTTCACAAAAATTCTTTTTTATCCCCCAGTTTTGTATTTTCCCAAATGTAGCAGGAGAAATTGGACAACAAAAGTTGTTGTCCAATTTGTCCTGAGTACGCTGATACCCCATATGTTGGGGTAAACCCCTGTTTGGGCGCACGGGAGAGCTCAGAAGGGAAGGAGTACTGTTTTACTTTTTCAACGCAGAATTGTCTGGAATTGAGATCGGACGCCATGTCGCGTTTGGAGAGCCCCTGATGTGCCTAAACAGTGGAAACCCCCCAATTCTAACTGAAGCCCTAAACCAAATACACGTCCAAAGAAAACAAAATATAGTAGGAATTAGTAAATCTAGGTACGTACATATAATCCCTTTAAAACTTCACTTTTATTTTTTACAATATAAAACACAGACAAAACAAAGTCCATTCAAGGCCACACATCTGCCAAAGAGACTTTCTTGGTAGATAATAAAAGTAACTTAACGTGCGTTGGTGTCACCCCGACGCTTTTCCCCGTTCTCACGGTTCATCAGGAGGAAGTCATGTGGATGTTAATGATGCCAGATGCTATATGGATGAATGGCATTTTATTATGTACCAAGAAAGTCTCTTTGGCGGATGTGGGGCCTTGAATGGACTTTGTTTTGCTATGGAATTGACTATCTGTCCATGATGGGTCTGGGACAATGACAGTCATCCGTGGACTGGAATATTGGTTGAAATTATGAGTTATCATATGTGCAGTTTATACAGTGTGTTGGGATCGTTATTATGTTATGTGGGGGTGCCATTTAAGGCCTAAAAGGTTATTTATTTATCTATTTTTCTTTCTTCACCACTGCTCTTAACTATATTGCTTTCCCACCTGTATTGAGAGGGATATTGTAGGGAAGAGAGGGACAGCCTGCGTTGAGTGGGGGCACCAAAAAAATCGTTTCTTAGGGTGCCAACCTCCACAGCAAGGCAGGTATGAGCAGTAGGTTTTATTTAGGACCTTAATAGGTGATCTAATTGGTGATAAAAAAAAATTTCTTTATCATATATGGTATCTAACCAAACTCTTTTACACTGGGTCTGGGTTTTATATTGAAAAAAATAAAAGTGAAGTTCTAACCCAAATACACCCCTAACCCTAATCCTAACCACACCCTAACCCTAATCCCAACCCTAATCCCAAGCGTAAATGTAATCCAAACCCTAACTTTAGCCCCAACCCTAACCCTAACTTTAGCCCGAGTAAATATAGCTGTTTATTATAAATGGTGCGTTCGCAGCCCGGGGTCCACCGTGCAGGAGGAACTTGCTGCTAGTGAATGGTGGCACTGTTTGGCGGTATAGACTAGCTCTGTTACTTCACAGAGTAGCCATGAGAGGAAAGCACTGCGCCCTATTAGCCTCACAGGAGCACAAGCTTGCTGCCGAACTGATAGCAGTCAGTGGCTATGCACACACGCAATCTCCTCACCGGAGGTGCCGGAATTCTAGGGGCTTATTTCAGCCGGGTCCCTGAATACGTTCATACAATCTCCTCACCGGAGGTGCCGGTATTCAAGGGGCTTATTTCAGCCGGGTCCCTGGATCCATTCATATATAACCACACTGGCGCAAAGCACATATTTGGATTGATACTAACGCATGGCCGTGCGGCCATGCAAGCCTTTTATAGCTGCAGCAAGTACAAGACCTTCCTAGAAGGACCAATGAGAGGCTGCCACAGAGCCTGAGCACCTTTAGGACCTTCCTGGAGAACCAATGGACTTTGCTGCAGTATCCAAGCATGTGACCCTCGATCTCCAATGAGAGATCTTACCCTGGGCATGCTCAGAAGGAGAAAAGCAGGACTTAGTCCCAAAAGCGTCTGCTCGCCGCTGCCCAGCACTGGCTTTAATGGCAGAAGCTGGAAAAGCAGCAGTAACCCTTTGTACAGAGTCAGACTGAGTGAGACGCTGGGACCGACATCTCCGCTGAGCAAACTCCACTGCGGCAGGAGACGAATGGGAGACCGCAGCAGAGATGGCCCGATATTACCCCTGTGCAGAGGCGGGAACTCGGCCCCTAACATTACCCCCCTCCTAGGGCAACCCTCCTTGGATCTTGCTACACTTGAAGGCAGCAATGAGCTGCGGAGCCTGAATGTGCTCAGCAGGCTCCCAGGACCTGTCCTCAGGACCATAACCCTTCCAGTCCACCAAATAAATTTTTTTGCCATGTACCACCTTGCACCCCAAAATAGCGTTCACCTCGTAATCGTCTGTAGACGAACCCGATGTCCCGGCAGATGACTCGGAAAACCAGGACATGTAAACGGGCTTCAAGAGGGACACATGAAAGGTGTCGGTGATACCCAGGCGTGGCGGAAGGGCTAAATGATAGACCACAGGGTTAACCTGTTCGAGGACCTTGAAAGGGCCCAAGTAGCAAGGTGCAAACTTAGTGGACTCAACTCGCAGCCTGATGTTACGGGCGGAGAGCCACATCAAGTCACCAGGAGTAAAAGTCGGAGCGGGGCGCCGATGTGCATCAGCGGAGGACCTCATTCTCTCCTTGGAGGCCCGAATGGCATCCTGAGTGCGGTCCCAAATATACTGTGCCTCCACAGCCCAATCTGCCACCCTGGAGTCAGCAGAGGACACGGGCATGGGCACAGGTACCCGCGGATGCTGAAAATAGTTAAGAAGGAATGGGGTTTGTCCAGTGGAATCGGCTACGGCGTTGTTCAGCGCAAACTCTGCCCACGGTAGCAAGGATGCCCAGTCATCCGGCCTGGCTGAAACAAAATGTCGCAGATATGTGACCAAGGTCTGGGTGGCCCTCTCTACCAACCCATTTGTCTCAGGATGATATGCGGAAGAGAGATTCAACTCAATGCTGAGAAGACGACAAAGCTCTCTCCAGAACCAAGACGCAAACTGGGGACCCCGGTCACTGACAATTTTTTCCGGCGTACCGTGTAGGCGGAAAATGTGTTTTATAAACAACGCTGCCAAGACCCGTGCAGAAGGTAGCCGTGGAAGCGGTACCAAGTGCACCATTTTAGAAAAATGATCGGTGATAACCCAAATGATGGTACAGCCACGAGACTTGGGCAAACCCACCACAAAGTCCATCCCGACCATCTCCCAGGGCCTGTCTGCCACCGGCAAGGGATAGAGTAACCCAGCTGGCCGTTGTCGAGGAGACTTATTTTTGGCGCAGGAGACACACGCCCGAATATAATCTCCAACGTCATGGACCATATGTGGCCACCAGTACGTCCTCGCCAGCAGTTCAGATGTCCTCTTTGTCCCAAAGTGTCCACCCACCCTGGACGAATGAGCCCTAGAGATAACTTCCGGTCGCAAATTAATGGGTACAAAAGTCTTGCCCGGAGGCACAGACTCTAGCGAAACTGGAGCTATGGTTCTCATACTCTCAGAAGGGACAATAAGGTGAGGCTCCCCTTCCTCCTCCTCAGATGACACAACGGAGTGAGAGAGGGCATCAGCACAAATGTTCTTCTCCCCAGCGAGATAATGGAGGGTGAAGTGGAACCGGGAGAAGAACAAGGACCATCTGGCCTGATGAGAATTTAGCCGCTGGGCTGTTTGCAAATATACCAGATTTTTGGGGTCCGTGAAGACTTGAAAGGGAAAGCGAGCCCCCTCCAAAAGATGTCTCCACTCCAAGAAAGCCAACTTCATTGCTAGCAACTCCCTGTCCCCGATGGAATAATTCCTCTCCACTGGTGTGAAGGTCTTGGAGAATAGGAAGCAAGGATGCTTCCGACCTTGAGCATACTTTTGGAAGAGGACTGCTCCTGCACCAACGGATGAGGCATCCACCTCCAATATAAACGGCTTATCAACATTGGGACGATGTAGGATGGGAGCGCTAGCAAAATGAGACTTAATGGAAGAGAAGGCCCTAGAGACCTCTTCAGACCACAATTTGGGATTTGCTCCCTTCTTGGTGAGGGCTACCAAGGGAGCTACCAAAGTTGAGAAGTGGGGAATGAACTGGCGATAGTAATTAATGAACCCCATAAAGCGCTGCACCGCTTTAAGAGAATGGGGTTCTTGCCAGTCCATCACAGCCTGTAGTTTGACAGGATCCATAGCCAATCCCTGGGCAGAGATGATATAGCCCAGGAAAGGTAAAGACTCCTGCTCAAACATACACTTCTCCAACTTTGCATACAGGGAATTTGCCCGTAAGAGGTCGAAGACTCTGCCAACATCTCTCCGGTGGGAGTCAATATCTGGAGAGAAGATGAAAATATCATCCAGATAGACTACGACCGAGGTGGAGAGCATATCCTGGAAGATATCGCTGACAAAGTCTTGGAAAACGGCTGGGGCATTACAGAGCCCGAAGGGCATCACTAGATACTCATAGTGCCCATCCCTGGTATTAAACGCTGTCTTCCATTCGTCCCCCTCACGGATGCGAATCAGGTTATAAGCACCCCGCAGATCGAATTTGGTAAATACCCTAGCTCCTCATAGCCTATCAAAGAGCTCTGAAATCAGGGGCAACGGGTACTTATTCTTAACGGTGATGGCATTAAGACCCCTGTAATCTATGCAAGGACGTAACTCTCCGTTCTTCTTCTGCACGAAGAAGAACCCCGCCCTTGCAGGTGACACTGACTTCCTAATGAACCCTCTTGCCAAATTCTCCTGGATGTATTGGGACATAGCCTCCGTCTCCGGGAGAGAGAGGGGATAGACACATCCCCGAGGAGGTTCTGCTCCAGGCAAGAGATCAATAGGACAGTCATAGGGACGGTGAGGCAGAAGGGTCTCCGCAGCCTTTTTGGAGAAGACGTCTGCATAGGACCAATAGCATTTGGGAAGAGAAGAAAGATCTGCGGGTGTCTCAGTGGTGGAAACCTGAACGCACTCTCTCACACATCTGCCCTTACATGATTCACTCCAACCCAATATCCTCCCAGAGGTCCACTCAATATGTTGGGAGTGGAAACGGAGCCAGGGTATTCCCAGCAGAATTTCGTCCATTCCCTCGGGAAGAACAAGAAGGGAAATAATCTCCTGGTAGGAAGGGGACATGGATAACATTAAAGGGACAGTCTGGTGTGTGATTTGTGTGGGAAGTGTCGACCCATTCACTTCTCTAACAGTCACCGGTTTGGCGAGCATCACCTGAGGTATTGCATGGCGCAGAGCAAAAGCAGAGGACATGAAATTCCCCTCTGCTCCAGAGTCCACACAAAGATCGACTGTTAGAGAAGATGAGCCTAACGTGATTGTCCCTTTAAAGGACAACTTGGAGGAAAATGCCGCTGTGTCTAGTGAACCTCCTCCAATGGTTACTAGACGCGATCGTTCTCCTGACCGCCGTGGACATTTATTGGCATAATGTCCTAGTTGTTGGCAATTTTTACAAACCACGGGTACCCGAGCGAGCCGGGAGTTACGTCCCGCTCGAGAAACCACCATGGCCTCATGGGAGTCGGACGCCTGAACGGAAAATTCTAGAGGTCTGGCGAAGGTGGGAGCCAGCCGAAACCTCTGCCTACACTGGGTCTGCTCTAACCTCCGCTCGTTAAAACGGAGGTCGATGCGGGTAGATATAGTAATGAGCTCCTCCAGTGTGGCGGGAATCTCCCTGGTGGCCAAGGCGTCCTTCACATGGTCTGCCAGTCCTTTCCAGAACACTGTAATAAGGACTTTATCTGGCCACTCCAGCTCTGAGACCAGAGTTCGGAATTGGACGGCGAACTGACTGACCATGGACGAACCCTGTTTTATTGCCAACAATTGGAGCGCGGTATCGTGGGTGACACAAGGTCCCAAAAAGACCTGTTTCAGAGCATCCAGGAAAAGAGGAGCACTCTGCACCACACGATCATTACGCTCCCATAGCGGCGTTGCCCACTCCAACGCCCTGCCCGACAAAAGGGATAAAATAAATCCCACTTTCGCCAGTTCCATAGGAAAACATGCAGCCAGGAGCTCAAGATGTATGGAGCACTGACTCACGAATCCCCGACACAGCTTACTGTCACCAGCAAACTTGTCTGGAAGCAGGAGACGGGATAAAGTCGGAGCAGGGGAGGCAGAGGACAAACTGGCTGCAGCTACACTTGCAGCCTGAACAGCGAATTCGGTAACATCCACAGCTGAGGTTGTGCGCTCAAGAGCCACCAACCTACCCTCCAGCTGCTGGATGTACTGCTTTAAACGCTGATTGTCCGCCATTTACTAGCCAGACCCTGGCGCTAGTATTCTGTTACGGCTAGCGGAACGCACCGAGTAAATATAGCTGTTTATTATAAATGGTGCGTTCGCAGCCTGGGGTCCACCGTGCAGGAAGAACTTGCTGCTAGTGAATGGTGGCACTATTTGGCGGTATAGACTAGCTCTGTTACTTCACAGAGTAGCCGTGAGAGGAAAGCACTGTGCCCTGTTAGCTTCACAGGAGCACAAGCTTGCTGCCGAACTGATAGCAGTCAGTGGTTATGCACACACGCAATCTCCTCACCGGAGGTGCCGGTATTCTAGGGGCTTATTTCAGCCGGGTCCCTGGATCCATTCATACATAACCACACTGGCGCAAAGCACATATTTGGATTGATACTAGCGCATGGCCATGCGGCCATGCGAGCCTTTTATAGCTGCAGCAAGTACAAGACCTTCCTAGAAGGACCAATGAGAGGCTGCCACAGAGCCTGAGCACCTTCAGGACCTTCCTGGAGAACCAATGGACTTTGCTGCAGTATCCAAGCATGTGACCCTCGATCTCCAATGAGAGATCTTACCCTGGACATGCTCAGAAAGAGAAAAGCAGGACTTAGTCCCAAAAGCATCTGCTCGCCGCTGCCCAGCACTGGCTTTAATGGCAGAAGCTGGAAAAGCAGCAGTAACCCTTTGTACAGAGTCAGACTGAGCGAGACGCTGGGACCGACGTCTCTGCTGAGCAGACTCCACTGCGGCAGTAGACGAATGGGAGACCACAGCAGAGATAGCCCAAGATTCCCCCTGTGCAGAGGTGGGAACTCGACCCCTAACACCCTAACTTTAGCCCCAACCCTAACCCTAACTTTAGCCCCAACCCTAACCCTAACTTTAGCCCTAACCCCAACGTTAGCCTCAACCCTAACCCTAACTTTAGCCCCAACCCTAACCTGTTATGAACTGGTGGCCTAGGAGCAGCATGGACGAGCTCTGGAGTAGGTGGCCTCTATACTGACCGCAGACCCTGAACTTAACACATCAACTAGAAGTAGCCGTGGGATGTTCCTGTCACTCCCTAGACACCTCGTCACGGCCGGAGGACTAATTACACCTAAAGAAAGAAACAGGAATACTATCTTGCCTCAGAGAAAATTCCCAAAGGAAAGGCAGCCCCCCACAAATATTGACTGTGAGAGGAGAGGGAAATTACAAACGCAGACTGAAAACAGAATTTAGCAAAGGAGGCCACGCTACCTAGAAAGAAAAGACAGGAAAGAGTATTGTGCGGTCAGTATAAAAAATACTACAATATCCACCACAGAGAATACAAAAATCTCCACACCTAACTAAAGGCATGGAGGGTCACTCTATGACTCCAGAGCTTCCAACTTGGCTGAGTAAATCTTAACACAGACAAAGCTGGACAACAAAAAACATAGCAATTCACAGAACTATTAAGTCCACCGCATGTGGACTGCAAAAACAGAGCCAGGACTTATCTTTGATGATTTGGACAATCCAGAAGGAGAAACCAAGCAGAGATGTGGATCCCTAGAAAACAATGGACAACTGGCACTCACTAAAGGAAGGAGCCAGACTAAATAGCCCCGTCCAAAGTGGAAGCAGCTGATGACTGTTGTGAAGGACAAACAGCAGCACTACCACTTATAACCACCGGAGGGAGCCTAAGAGCAGAACCCACAACAGAATTCACAACACTATCCCTAACTTTAGCCCCAACCCCAACTTTAGCCCCAACCCTAACCCTAACGGGAAAATGGAAATAAATACATTTTTTAAAATTTTATTATTTTTCCCTAACTAAGGGGGTGATGAAGGGGGGTTTGATTTACTTTTATAGCTTTTTTTGGTGGATTTTTATGATTGGCAGCTGTCACACACTAAAAGACGCTTTTTATTGCAAAAAATAGTTTTTGCGTCTCCACATTTTGAAAGCTATAATTTTTCCATATTTTGGTTCAGAGTCATGTGAGGTCTGTTTTTTGCGGGACGAGTTGATGTTTTTATTGGTACCATTTTCAGGCACGTGACATTTTTTGATCGTTTTTTATTCCAATTTTTGTGAGGTAGAATGAACAAAAACCAGCTATTCATTATTATTATTATTATTATTATTATTTATTTATATAGCACCATTAGTCCATGGTGCTGTACATGAGAAATTGGTTACATACAGAGTTATAGATATCGTTTACAGTAAACTAGTTTACAGTTGCAGCGCCCCAGAGTCCTGGTCGTTGCAGTACTGTGGCTCCGCCGCTAAGGGGGGCTATGGTACGTCTGATGGCACTGAAGGAGTTCATCTGACCAGGTATCACAGACACCAATACATTTCACAGTCTGGCCTCCAGGGGGAGCTAAGGGTTCTATTCATTAGGCCACTCCTCACAATCTGGTAAAACTGGGGGTTAGGCAGGAAGTTAGGAGAGAAAGCTGACTGGGTTGGAACCAGGCAACACCTTGTGGCAGAGGGTGTTGTAGGGGAAGATTCAGAGGGGTCCCTGTCAGGGGTGGGATCCTGACAGAGGCCTAGCAACCAGAGAGAACATTACGGGACCATGCCTGCACGATATAGCGGCGGTACCCCAAGAAAGGATAAGAAGCGAAGTTTATTGTGCTGAGTGAGAAACGAGATCAACGCAACAAGGAGAATACCAGTAGGAGTCGTGCTGTAAGACGAGGCAACATCCTATTGAGGCGCATAACCGGTGGCCGGAACGACGAGGAAGTATAGAGCTCCAGGCCAAACTTCAAACCTACGGCAGGACAGTCAGTTACAGGCGGGCTGTCTCACCCAGACCCAGGAAGACACAAGGGGGGTAACAACAGGAGTGGGGCGACGCTAGAGTCCCGGAAGAGCTCCGAGCCTCCCCGTCATACGGGTGCGTCCGCACCGTAACATCAGCACCTTACCACCACCTTTCATTGTGCGCCCCTCAGCAGGGTCACGGACCGGGTCTAGCCACCATGACAACCCCAGAGCAGAGACTCACAGGCCCAGTACCGGGTACCCCTCGGCCCTGCAGCAGTGGGGGCGCTACAAACTTGGCGTCATGAACAGGATCTACTTAAGCCTGAAGAATCAGGTCATGTGTGCCTTGGAACTGTGATTTATTATTCTTGGATTGTGACTTATTGCAAAGACTGTGCTGTGCCACTTGCCGCCAAAAGTTCCCGCCAAAAGCCGCCGCCATTGCAACGCCACAGGGAGCGCAGAGGAAGAAGAAGGGCATGCCATGGGAGGAGACTACCAAAGCGGCGCCAGAAGTAGCGACCGCCCCCTCCGGCTCCTGCTGCGAGATGACGACTTGCCCAGCGGCAGAGGAGAACCGCCCCCTGATTTGCAACGGCGGGAACGAGGCGAAGAAGGAGCTCGACCTCGGAGAAATGGCGGAGCCAGGTGCATACATTGCCACCGAATGCCAGACAGCGACGATGAGCAGCAAGTGCCTGAGCAGCAGCGAAATGTTCCCGGCTTGCCCTCACCCACCAGAGGAGGACTCGCGTCCACCGCCGGTGAAGGATCTGAACTCCCTGGAGCCGCCGATGGAGGAGCCGAGCCTACCTATCCCGACCACGGAACCATGGAGAGCGGAGCCACATCAGGAGGCCGCCGAGGAGGAGCCGCGGTCCAGGTTGCCGCCGATTCCAGTGTCCTCGTCAACGGAACGGATCGACATCAGTGGAATCACATCAGGCGCAGGTATGGACGGCGCCCCTACTCCCCCGGCCGATTCTGCTCCCCTGACCGATCCCGCTCCCGTGACCGCTCCTCCCCCCAACAATAACTGTTTCTTCTCGGTGGAGAGGGTGATCCTCACCCCTGACGCAATGGGGAAGCTGGTACCTCCACTACCGACCAAGATGGGAGAACCCATAGATGTGGGCCCAGACGGGGTGGTCCTCCGGTGGGACACCCCCTGGACCGGGCCAGATGGAGCCCGGGAGGACGGCCTCACCCTTGCTGTGCTCACTTGGGAACAGTATAAACAATGTTTAATTCTGCATTGGAGACACCGAGACGAGACCGAACAACCTGACACGCCAAAAACGCAACGCAGAAAGTCTGCGCACGGCAGGAAAGACGTGGTAAAGCGGGGAACTGTGCTGGCCTTCCACCCGAAGAGGGGTTGGGGCTCCATACAGGAACCGGGACTACCGACTGACGTCTTTGTTACTAGTTACAACGTGAAAACTCCCTGCTGTAACCAATTTGGTGACCCATTGCAAAGGGGGGACCAGGTGACCTACACCCGCCACCGGAGTGCGCAAGGATGGTGCGCTCGGAATGTCCAACGCTGTGAGCCTGAAGGGGCGTCACCTGTTGTCCCAACCATGGCTGATCCGGGCTTGACAGATCTTGTTACTCTCACCACCGTCTGCCTTGTGGCGGCTACCGAGCTTGCAAACAGGGTTAGGCTTCAGATCCAGACACCGGGTGATCTGACGGCACCTGAGAGATCAACCACCGGTACTGATACCGCATCAGCCGCGGAAAGGAGACCACCTCCTGCACAGCTACAAGAAGACTAAGTAAGCAAAAATGCTTTATTGAATTGTAAATAGTTCATTGTTTTCTCTATTGTTTTGCTAAAACCCGTCCAGGGTTAACTCTTAAAGGGATCCCTTTGTTGACCCGGGATCCCTATTGTTTTTTGTTTGTTTTCTATTTTTGCACAGTTATCAAAGGACTGCCGAATCATGGACGGTGAATGATTCAAAAACTGATGTTGTAAATAGTTTGCACCTTCTTAAAGGTGCTCTCTACTGGTTTTATACAAGAAAAGGACTCTTTGCGAAGATATTGTTTTTGAAGACATTACCGGAGTCCTTATTGCGAACAGACTTGCAGCTTGAGAAGTTGCACTACCTCATAGAGACTTGGTCCCCTCTTAAAGGGGATGTTCATTGATAGTACTTAGAGAATGATGATGCTCTAAGAGAAAAAGTAATAATGCTGATATGTTAAAGTTAAATGTAGCTAACTAGTTGATTGTAAGAAATGTTTAATGATGTTGATAGAACAACGAGGACAGGAAGTGAACCCGTACGGGGTTAGTTAGTGAGTCCTCCTAGGAGCCATACAGAGATGGCTCAGTGATCTTGAACTGAAAGAAAAATGATATGTTCTATACTGTGTATAGTAGTGGAAGGACAGTAGGCCCGGGCGGAAAGGGGCGGTCCTGTGCAGAAAGGAGAGGCAGTAGGTCTGGAGCAGTTAGGACAGGCGGTCCTGCAGATATAAAGAAGGAGAATGCATAAACGTTGAATAGCCTTATAATGTGTTATAAGAAGGTCTTTAGTGGATTCAGCGAGTACGTCCTTAAAGGCGATGTTGAATTATTGTTCAAAGATTTTGCACTTAGTAGAATACCCGGTTGGGTAAGAGAAGTTATTTATAGTCTGTTATTTAAAGTGTTTAACCATGTTTGTAACGTTTAAGTGTCCTCACCTCCCATAAAGGGAAGCTCTGTTAAAAAGTTTACTTGTACTTGCATTTTAAAAATTGTATGCCTTTTTGCTAACATGTATTGTTGTTTTCTTCCCAGTCCAGGAGTACTGGATTTAACCGGGGGGGAGTGCAGCGCCCCAGAGTCCTGGTCGTTGCAGTACTGTGGCTCCGCCGCTAAGGGGGGCTATGGTACGTATGATGGCACTGAAGGAGTTCATCTGACCAGGTATCACAGACACCAATACATTTCACAGTCTGGCCTCCAGGGGGAGCTAAGGGTTCTATTCATTAGGCCACTCCTCACAATCTGGTAAAACTGGGGGTTAGGCAGGAAGTTAGGAGAGAAAGCTGACTGGGTTGGAACCAGGCAACACCTTGTGGCAGAGGGTGTTGTAGGGGAAGATTCAGAGGGGTCCCTGTCAGGGGTGGGATCCTGACAGAGGCCTAGCAACCAGAGAGAACGTTACGGGACCGTGCCTGCACGATATAGCGGCGGTACCCCAAGAAAGGATAAGAAGCGAAGTTTAATGTGCTGAGTGAGAAACGAGATCAACGCAACAAGGAGAATACCAGTAGGAGTCGTGCTGTAAGACGAGGCAACATCCTATTGAGGCGCATAACCGGTGGCCGGAACACCGAGGAAGTATAGAGCTCCAGGCCAAACTTCAAACCTACGGCAGGACAGTCAGTTACAGGCGGGCTGTCTCACCCAGACCCAGGAAGACACAAGGGGGGTAACAACAGGAGTGGGGCGACGCTAGAGTCCCGGAAGAGCTCCGAGCCTCCCCGTCATACGGGTGCGTCCTAACCGTAAGATCAGGGGGACATAGAGGGAGAACATCAGAATCGAGTTGTGAGGGAACACGAGAAACAGACACAACAGTTGTGGGTGCTATCCCGTAAGCACAGCAGGGGAGGACCACAACACACAAGCGCAGGAAGGTAGGCACAGATTTCCACCTGCAAAGGGAACTCTGGAGGTGCCATCGGACCGACCGGACTTGCGCAGCCCGGTTAACCGTATTCCGGATTGAGGACTCAGAAGCCTTCAGTAAAGAGGTAAAGAGACTGCAACCTGGTGTCCTCGTTATTGACCGCGACCGGCACTACACCACACCGTAACATCAGCACCTTACCACCACCTTTCATTGTGCGCCCCTCAGCAGGGTCACGGACCGGGTCTAGCCACCGTGACAACCCCAGAGCAGAGACTCACAGGCCCGGTACCGGGTACCCCTCGGCCCTGCGGCAGTGGGGGCGCTACAGAGTGACAGACTGGTACAGAGGGGAGAGGACCCTGTGCTTGCGGACTTACATTCTATGGGATAGTGGGGAAGAGGCAGAAGGTAGGGGCGAGGCGGCGGCGATGGCGAGGTGGCGGCTCTGGCGATGGAGAGGCGGCAGCATGGTTATTGCAGGCTGTACGCTTTCTTGAAGAGATGGGTTTTCAGGTTCCGTCTGAAGGATCCGAGGGTGGTGGATAGTCGGACGTGTTGAGGCATGGAATTCCAGAGGATGGGTGATATTCGGGAGAAATCTTGGAGGCGGTTGTGTGAGGAACGAATAAGTGTGAAGGAGAGTAAGAGGTCTTGGGAGGATCGGAGATTACGTGAGGGATGATATTGGGAGATTAGTTCAGAGATATAGGGAGGGGACAGGTTGTGGATGGCTTTGTAGATCAGTGTTAGTAGTTTGAACTGGATTCGTTGGGGAATTGGGAGCCAGTGGAGGGATTTGCATAGGGGAGAAGCAGGGGAGTAGCGAGGAGAGAGGTGGATTAGCCGGGCAGCAGAGTTGAGGACAGACTGGAGTGGTGCAAGAGAGTTAGCGGGGAGGCCACAGAGGAGGGTGTTGCAGTAGTTGAGGCAGGAGATGATGAGGGCATGCACAAGAGTTTTGGTAGATTGTGGGCTGAGGAAGGAACGGATTCTGGCAATATTTTTGAGTTGCAGGCGACAGGAGGTGGCAAGAGTTTGGACGTGCGGTTTGAAGGACAGGGCAGAGTCGAGAGTTACCCCGAGGCAGCGGATTTCAGGTGCGGGAGAGAGCGTGATTCCGTTTACCATAATAGATAGGTCAGGTAGGGGGGATACGTGAGATGGGGGAACGATGATGAGTTCAGTTTTGTCTACATTGAGTTTTAGGAAGCGAGAGGTGAAGAAGGAGGATATGGCTGACAGACATTTCGGGATTCTGGACAGCAGGGAGGTGACATCTGGGCCAGAGAGGTAGATCTGAGTGTCGTCCGCATACAGGTGGTACTGGAAGCCATGGGACTTTTTGAGTTGTCCAGGCCAAGGGTATAGATGGAAAAAAAGTAGGGACCCTAGGACAGAGCCTTGAGGGACTCCAACAGAGAGAGGGCGGGATGATGAGGTGGTGTGGGAGTGGGAAACGCTAAATGTGCGGTCAGAAAGGTATGAGGCAATCCAGGACAGGGCAAGGTCTTTGATGCCAAGGGAAGAAAGAAATCTGTAGCAGTAGGCAGTGATCAACTTTGTTGAAAGCAGAGGACAGGTCAAGAAGGAGGAGGATGGAGAACTGTCTGTTAGCTTTGGCTGTGAGTAAGTCATTAGTAATTTTTGTCAGGGCAGTTTCGGTGGAGTGGTGGGGGCGGAAGCCAGATTGGAGGTTGTCAAGGAGAGAGTTAGATGAGAGGTGGGAGGAAATTTGAGCATGGACATGCTGCTCAAGGAGTTTTGAAGCAAACGGGAGCAGTGATATGGGGCGGTAGCTGGGCATAGCAGTTGGGTCAAGGTTAATTTTTTTGAGGATGGGTATGATGGTGGCATGTTTGAAGGCAGAGGGGAAGGTACCAGAAGATAGCGATAGGTTGAAGAGATGGAGACTATAAATAGAGGAAAAAGCTGTAGACCATACACTGGGGATCACCAAAATACATTTAGAATAATTTTATTGAATACAAAGCCAACACACATAGTAAAAACAATTAAAAATCACAAGCACATGACAGATGGAAACCCAAAATAGCTTATAATAAAGCTTAGAGCCGCCCCTCCCTTGGCCAATGCCCAAAGTGTACAAAATAATGAATGCACAAAATTGATATGCAAGATATTAACCTGCTAGTATAAAGTACGTCACGTCACCATACGTATAGCGAGATATGAAGACAGATAGCCATACAATGTAGGTCCCTGGATGGCACACAACCATACCCTATTGCACCAATGCCCCTATATAGTAAAATACACCTACACATTGGTAGAACACTGGTCAAAGAATGATACAGTAAAAAGACCAGTGAACTTGGTAACGCATAAGGAGACCAGTGCCCAAAAAAATATATATGGCAGAGGGACAAATCCAATATACCAGCTAAGATGACATAGTAGGTAGTTAATACAGACCTAGTGCAACACCTAGTGTGGTAGACCAAGGAATGGGGAAGCCCGTAGAGATGCCCGACGTGTATCGCCACCGCAAGGTGGCTTCGTCAGGGGCTGAGCATGTACTGTGCCTTGTATTATTAAATACCTTATTAATACATGAAAAATAAGAAGCAGCTGTGACGATTGCCATACGTTTAGAGCGCGCTTGCGGCAGACTTCCGGAATGCTGGGGAACAGCATGTCAAAGATGACACCACAGCTCCAATGCAGAGTGCTTCCCGGGTCAAGGATACATTGCACTGCGCATGATCAGTACCAAAAGGGCTACGGCTGCGCAGAGAAAGCCGGCCGTAACCATATTGATGCATAAAGCTCCAATCCGAGCCGCGTCTGCGCACAAAAGTCCGGTCATTGTTGCAATGCAACAAACAAATTAGGTCACTTATATGACCTGGTGAAAGGAGTCTTTAGCAAGATACACATATATCGATGGATCAAAAAGGCTTAATAGAGGAGAGCCAAATAGATATCCGAAGATATCATATGTTTATTTCACAATACTGCTGATGTCAATATTTGCGCATGATCAGTACCAAAAGGGCTACGGCTGCGCAGAGAAAGCTGGCCATAACCATAGTGATGCATAAAGCTCCCATCCGAGCCGCGTCTGCGCACAAAAGTCCGGTCATTGCTGTAATGCAACAAACAAATTAGGTCACTTATATGACCTGGTGAAAGGAGTCTTTAGCAAGATACACATATATCGATGGATCAAAAAGGCTTAATAGAGGAGAGCCAAATAGATATCCGAAGATATCATATGTTTATTTCACAATACTGCTGATATTTGCTAATTAATATTGAGGTCAGCACAAACAATTTTACCCAGTTTTTAACGAGCCCGGAAAAAATTTCCGGGTCAGAAATATATTTCACTGCGCATGTTCAGTCTCAGAAGGGCCGTGGCTGCGCAGAAAACCGGGCCATGACCCTAGTAAAACAAAACACTCACATCAGAGCTGCGTCTGCGCAGAGTGTTTAAGGTCACTAATGATATACAAAAAGCAATCTACGTCACAAATGTGACTAGATGGGAGAAATATATGACAAATTTCAACATACTTACCAGTATGTCAATTAATCAAGAGGTTTGTTGGTAAAAAAGAACCGTACATAAATCAAGTAATATCATTTGTTTGTTCCACATTCCCATTGGTGGCAATGTTTGCCACTTGATATTAAGATCAGCACACATCCTACTGCCCAGTAGTTAGCAAACCCAAAGATACTTCCCCGATCGGGGATAAGATTCACTGTAAATAAAAGGGGGGGGGCTGCAACTGGCGCAGAGTAACCCGTAAAGTGATACACGGAGATCACATCGGTGCTGTATCCGCGCACAATAGTCCGGTCACACAATCTAAGTCACAAGTATGACTTGGTGGAAGGAGTAGATGCCAAATTTCCACAGAGATACATATTTACCAATCGATCAGAAGGAGAAGAAGTTTGATGTATTTGAACTACGGACCAGAGGATTGATATGCTGTTTTTTTCCTGGTTTTACAGATCCTCAGCTACTCAATTGGATTTCTCCACTTCCTTTTCGGCATGACTGAGACAGTGTTCCATTCATCTGAGGGATTAAAAATAAACATTATGAAGGCCCCCTATATCAAGCATCAGTGAATGGTTATGTGCATCATTGCCTTTGGACTTTCTTCTCGACAAGCTGATACTTTCATCGATTCTTCGAGTTCATTATGTATCCCTGTGTTTGGGATATTGGTGGTGGTCGAGTTTTGCGATAGCTCAGTTATAAAATAGTTTTTTTGGGGAACCCGTGGAGATGGTGGTGCCTGAGGAATCTTTTTTGACTCCTTGGCGTCTACAATTGTGTTGCAACTCTTTGGCTCTTAGCCCCTTTACTGAGGGCTGGCTATTCTCGTACGGGGTCTCCTCTTCGTCTACAGGGGTTCCATTAATTTTTGCGCCCCCCCAGGTTTTTTTATAGAATGTATTGGTGCTTGTTCACTTTGATCATATTATTTCCTTTACATCAGGCTACAATGCTACTTCATGTAAGTGTCACTTTTAGGGTTAGTCTATTGAATAACGTCCTACTGTCACTAATGTAACTTCATCCTACATGCTGCCATTTGGATTGGCTTTCTGTTCTTGCCTGTAGTAGCACGCATTATACTGTATATCATTACCCTCTTACCTTCCAGGGGAACCCGTGGAGATCTGGTGTCTTGGGATCTAGCTTGATCCCGTGGCGCTTTAGCAGTGTCTCCCCTCTTTTAGATGCCTTCTCAGTGTGTACATAGCGTACGTACAACTTAACTTGCCACGTAGGGCATCACTGTGTGTAGGGTTTCATTTATCCATGTTTAGACTTAGTAAATATGTGCCCCTTGAAGGTTTCTGTTCAACGGTCAGCACAATGGCTGGACTGGACTATACTAACTCCTTAAAAGTCTTCTTATGCTTTCATACAACCTTTAATAATGCGCCTGCTCTAAATTTGGGTTTGTTAACTTCTGGGCAGTACTATCTGTGTGGCTTGGAAGATTATTGGGTAAATTTTCAACAGTGGTACTGTTTAATAAATAGACGATACTAAGTGAGATCTGTATGGTTTTCTTTTTTAAACAAGCTTCCTGATCGATTGGTAAATACAGTGGGGCAAAAAAGTATTTAGTCATTCAGCAATAGTGCAAGTTCCACCACTTAAAAAGATGAGAGGCGTCTGTAATTTACATCATAGGTAGACCTCAACTATGGGAGACAAACTGAGAAAAAAAAATCCAGAAAATCACATTGTCTGTTTTTTTATCATTTTATTTGCATATTATGGTGGAAAATAAGTATTTGGTCAGAAACAAAATTTCATCTCAATACTTTGTAATATATCCTTTGTTGGCAATGACAGAGGTCAAACGTTTTCTGTAAGTCTTCACAAGGTTGCCACACACTGTTGTTGGTATGTTGGCCCATTCCTCCATGCAGATCTCCTCTAGAACAGTGATGTTTTTGGCTTTTCGCTTGGCAACACGGACTTTCAACTCCCTCCAAAGGTTTTCTATAGGGTTGAGATCTGGAGACTGGCTAGGCCACTCCAGGACCTTGAAATGCTTCTTACGAAGCCACTCCTTCGTTGCCCTGGTGGTGTGCTTTGGATCATTGTCATGTTGAAAGACCCAGCCACGTTTCATCTTCAATGTCCTTGCTGATGGAAGGAGGTTTGCACTCAAAATCTCACGATACATGGCCCCATTCATTCTTTTATGTTGCCGGATCAGTCGTCCTGGCCCCTTTGCAGAGAAACAGCCCCAAAGCATGATGTTTCCACCACCATGCTTTACAGTAGGTATGGTGTTTGATGGATGCAACTCAGTATTCTTTTTCCTCCCAACACGACAAGTTGTGTTTCTACCAAACAGTTCCAGTTTGGTTTCATCAGACCATAGGACATTCTCCCAAAACTCCTCTGGATCATCCAAATGCTCTCTAGCAAACTTCAGACGGGCCCGGACATGTACTGGCTTAAGCAGTGGGACACGTCTGGCACTGCAGGATCTGAGTCCATGGTGGCGTAGTGTGTTACTTATGGTAGGCCTTGTTACATTGGTCCCAGCTCTCTGCAGTTCATTCACTAGGTCCCCCCGCGTGGTTCTGGGATTTTTGCTCACCGTTCTTGTGATCATTCTGACCCCACGGGGTGGGATTTTGCGTGGAGCCCTAGATCGAGGGAGATTATCAGTGGTCTTGAATGTCTTCCATTTTCTAATTATTGCTCCCACTGTTGATTTCTTCACTCCAAGCTGGTTGGCTATTGCAGATTCAGTCTTCCCAGCCTGGTGCAGGGCTACAATTTTGTTTCTGGTGTCCTTTGACAGCTCTTTGGTCTTCACCATAGTGGAGTTTGGAGTCAGACTGTTTGAGGGTGTGCACAGGTGTCTTTTTATACTGATAACAAGTTTAAACAGGTGCCATTACTACAGGTAATGAGTGGAGGAAAGAGGAGACTCTTAAAGAAGAAGTTACAGGTCTGTGAGAGCCAGAAATCTTGATTGTTTGTTTCTGACCAAATACTTATTTTCCACCATAATATGCAAATAAAATGATAAAAAAACAGACAATGTGATTTTCTGGATTTTTTTTTCTCAGTTTGTCTCCCATAGTTGAGGTCTACCTATGATGTAAATTACAGACGCCTCTCATCTTTTTAAGTGGTGGAACTTGCACTATTGCTGAATGACTAAATACTTTTTTGCCCCACTGTATGTATCTCTGTGGAAATTTGGCATCTACTCCTTCCACCAAGTCATACTTGTGACTTAGATTGTGTGACCGGACTATTGTGCGCGGATACAGCACCGATGTGATCTCCGTGTATCACTTTAGTTACGGCCGGGTTACTCTGCGCCAGTTGCAGCCCCCCCTTTTATTTACAGTGAATCTTATCCCCAATCGGGGAAGTATCTTTGGGTTTGCTAACTACTGGGCAGTAGGATGTGTGCTGATCTTAATATCAAGTGGCAAACATTACCACCAATGGGAATGTGGAACAAACAAATGATATTACTTGATTTATGTACGGTTCTTTTTTACCAACAAACCTCTTGATTAATTGACATACTGGTAAGTGTGTTGAAATTTGTCATATATTTCTCTCATCTAGCCACATTTGTGACGTAGATTGCTTTTTGCATATGATTAGTGACCTTAAACACTCTGCGCAGACGCAGCTCTGTTGTGAGTGTTTTGTTTTACTAGGGTCATGGCCCGGTTTTCTGCGCAGCCACGGCCCTTCTGAGACTGAACATGCGCAGTGAAATATATTTCTGACCCGGGAATTTTTTCCGGGCTCGTTAAAAACTGGGTAACATTGTTTGTGCTTACCTCAATATTAATTGCCAAATATTGACATCAGCAGTATTGTGAAATAAACATATGATATCTATTTGGCTCTCCTCTATTAAGCCTTTTTGATCCATCAATATATGTGTATCTTGCTAAAGACTCCTTTCACCAGGTCATATAAGTGACCTAATTTGTTTGTTGCATTACAGCAATGACCGGACTTTTGTGCGCAGATGCGGCTCGGATGGGAGCTTTATGCATCACTATGGTTACGGCCGGCTTTCTCTGCGCAGCCGTAGCCCTTTTGGTACTGATCATGCGCAAATATTGACATCAGCAGTATTGTGAAATAAACATATGATATCTTCGGATATCTATTTGGCTCTCCTCTATTAAGCCTTTTTGATCCATCGGTATATGTGTATCTTGCTAAAGACTCCTTTCACCAGGTCATATAAGTGACCTAATTTGTTTGTTGCATTGCAGCAATGACCGGACTTTTGTGCGCAGACGCGGCTCGGATTGGAGCTTTATGCATCACTATGGTTACGGCCGGCTTTCTCTGCGCAACCGTAGCCCTTTTGGTACTGATCATGCGCAGTGCAATGTATCCTTGGCCCGGGAAGCACTCTGCATTGGAGCTGTGGTGTCATCTTTGACATGCTGTTCCCCAGCGTTCCGGAAATCTGCCGCAAGCGCGCTCTAAATGTATGGCAATCGTCACAGCTGCTTCTTATTTTCCATGTATTAATAAGGTATTTAATAATACAAGGCACAGTACATGCTCAGCCCCTGACGAAGCCACCTTGCGGTGGCGATACGCGTCGGGCATCTCCACGGGCTTCCCCATTCCTTGGTCTACCACACACTAGGTGTTGCACTAGGTCTGTATTAACTACCTACTATGTCATCTTAGCTGGTATATTGGATTTGTCCCTCTGCCATATATATTTTTTTGGGCACTGGTCTCCTTATGCGTTACCAAGTTCACTGGTCTTTTTACTGTATCATTCTTTGACCAGTGTTCTACCAATGTGTAGGTGTATTTTACTATATAGGGGCATTGGTGCAATAGGGTATGGTTGTGTGTCATCCAGGGACCTACATTGTATGGCTATCTGTCTTCATATCTTGCTATACGTATGGTGACGTACTTTATACTAGCAGGTTAATATCTTGCATATCAATTTTGTGCACTTTGTGCATTGGCCAAGGGAGGGGCGGCTCTAAGCTTTATTATAAGCTATTTTGGGTTTCCATCTGTCATGTGTTTGTCATTTTTAATTGTTTTTACTATGTGTGTTGGTTTTGTAGTTAATAAAATTATTCTAAATGTATTTTGGTGATCCCCAGTGTATGGTCTACAGCTTTTTCCTCTATTTATAGTCTCCATGTGTTTGTGTTGACTTTGGGTGTATCCCTATTTATTTATTCCATGTGCGGTGCCCTCCCAAACAATTTGTGTCTTTAGGTTGAAGAGATGGGTTAGGGCTGGAATGAGCATGTTAGTGAGGTTGGGGAGCAGGTGGGAGGGGATGGGGTCAAGTGCACAGGTGATGAGGTGCGATTTGAAAAAAGGCGAGTAAGCTCTCCTTCAGTGATGTTGGAGAGGGAGGTTATTAGGGAAGGGCAGAGGTCTGGTATATGGAGTGGTTGGGGTCTTGGAACAGTTAGGGTTTGCCTTGTTTGGTCGATCTTGTTTTTGAAATAGGTGGCAAAGTCCTCGGAAGAGATGAGGGGAGTTGGAGGTGGCAGTGGTGGGCGGAGGAGGGAGGTAATTGTGCTGAATAGTTGTTTTGGGTTGTAGGATAGTGAAGATATAAGGTTAGTGAAATAGGTCTGTTTAGCGGAGGTGAGGGCTAATTTGAAGTCAAATGTAGCTTGTTTGAAAGCAGTGAAATCGTCTGGCAGGCGTGTTTTCTTCCAACGCCGCTCCGCAACCCTGGATGCTTGTCGAAGTTTTTTTGTGAGATTGTTATGCCAAGGTTGCCTATTGGTTTGTCGCACTGTGCCATGCATGAGAGGGGTGACTGAGTCTATGGCTGATGTGAGGGTGGAGTTATAGAAAGCGGTGGCGCTGTCCAAATTCATGAATTTCTTTTGGGGGGGCGCTTATACCGTTCCACGTTTGCTAAAATTGATAAAGCCGTTTTATTCTTCGGGTCAGTACGATTACAGCGATACCTCATTTATATCATTTTTTTATGTTTTGGCGCTTTTATACGATAAAACTATTTTATGAATAAAATAATTATTTTTGCATCGCTTTATTCTGAGGACTATAACTTTTTTATTTTTTCGTTGATGATGCTGTATGGTGGCTCGTTTTTTGCGGGACAAGATGACGTTTTCAGCGGTACCATAGTTATTTATATCCGTCTTTTTGATCGCGTGTTATTCCACTTTTTGTTTGGCAGTATAATAAAGCGTCGTTTTGCCTCGTTTTTTTTTACGGTGATCACTGAAGGGGTTAACTAGGGGGACAGTTTTATAGGTCGGGTCGTTACGTACGTGGCGATACTAAATATGTGTACTTTTATTGTTTTTTTTTATTTAGATAAAGAAATGTATTTATTGGAACAATATATTTTTTTAAAATTTATTTAGGATTTTTTTTTTCTTTACACGTAAATTTTTTTTTTTTTACTTTGTCCCAGGGGGGCACATGACTACATAGGGTCAGATCGCTGATCTAACACTTTGCTGTGCACTGTGTCAGATCAGCGATCTGACAGGCAATGCAGGGAGGCTTCCCGGTGCCTGCTCTGAGCAGGCACTTGGAAGCCATCTCCCTGCAGGACCCGGAAGGCCCCCCGCAGCCATTTTGGATCTGGGCCCCTGCAGGGAGGAGGAGGTAAGAGACCCTCGGAGCAACACAATCACATCGCGGTGCTCCGAGGGTCGCAGGGAAGCACGCAGGGAGCCCTCTCCCTGCGCGTTGCTTCCCTATACCGCCGGAACACTGCGATCATGTTTGATCGCAGTGTGCCGGGGGTTAATGCGCCAGGAGCGGTCCGTGACCGCTCCTGGCACATAGTGCCGGATGTCAGCTGTGATAGTCAGCTGACACCCGGCCCCGATTGGCCACGCTCCTGCCGTGAGCGCGGATGATCAGTGATGACGTACTATCCCGTCGGTCATACGGGCCCATACCACCTCGACAGGATAGTACGTCCGATGTCAGAAAGGGGTTAAGGACCAAGCGATTTTTCGTTGTTAAGCTTTCATTTTTCCCTTCCCTTCCTCCAAAGGCCATACCTTTTGTATTTTCCACATATGAAGCCACATGCACACAATGAGTGTTTGGTGTTTTTGTTACCTCATTATTTGGTCAGTGTTTTCCATCAGTATTTGTAACTAGTGATGAATGAATTTGTTCGAAAAATGATCGTCAAACATAAATTTAGCACAAATATGGCACATTTGGATTCGTGATCGGAAACACAAGCAAAATGTTATAAAATCAGAAAAAAATCGGTAACATTCAGTAAAAAGTGCGGGAAAATATTTGTGTTGCCACTAAAGTATTTTCTGCACTTTGGTTATGATAAGGGTGGTTTATCATGAGCGTTTGGTACGTGTTTGATGAGGGCAGTGGGTTTGAAGAGCTCAGAGGCGCGGCGTGCTTGCAAACTGTAGTTTTTCTAACTTTAGGTGTGCACATTGCGGCTAGCCAATCGGGATGCAGGAAACATCCACAATGTCCTGACACAACGGCTTGTGTTATTGGCAACTGAAATCACATGTCCCTCTCCATATAAAGAGCGGACATCGTGTTTTAGCATCATTTTGACAGTGTAACAGTGCAGAGAGGCTGCTCATGATGCTGGCACGGTTAGCAGCTAGATTTTAGGTAGTTAGCTAGGCGGTTGATTCTTAGTTAGTTTAGCTAGGTAGTGTCCTGTGTGGCTGTGAAATTAACCTTCCAGCATTTTATTTTTTTCTGCCATTACTGAGGTCAGCGTCAGACTGGAGTACCTTGGGCCCACCAGAGAAAAATCATTCTTGGGGCCCACCATGCAGTTATATAGAAATAATACCAATTCTGTTGCAAAATGAGCAGCAGGAGGCCAGACAAGGTCCAGGAGTGCCACCAGTAATGTGATTTAAAGCTCACTTTGCACACTACCCTGATCAGAGAAACAGCCTCATACAAACTGCATCTATCTCACCATGACTAAAGAATTACCAACGACGTATTGAATAAGACCTGGGACAGGTTGAAACATCACTCAAATATAGTCACTTTAGAATTTTCTCCTGCACACAAAATATAATAGAAAGTTTCACATTTATTCATAAAGCAGCTCACCACTCAGAACAGGAACTATATTTTAAGGGCTCGCTCAAACGAGCGTATAACACTGCTTAGAGCTATATGATGTTGTATCGGATGGCACTCGGCCCAGTGTTATACTATGGGGCAGTGCAGATGTGTAATTATTAAAACAATGGCAGCATGGTGCAAGTGTATCCGATATTCGGATGACACGTACCCATATGAGTCTATAGGTGCATGCAGTAGCGTAGCTAATCGTAGAGGGCCGAGGGTGCTGTCGCACCGGGCCCCGCCATCTGAGGAGCCCACCCGGAGCTACCCTACATTTAACTGTATCAGTGTGCACAGCGCGCCAATACAGTTAAACTCTGTGACAGAGCAGGGAGAGTTTGAGCCGAGTGACATTACCATAATTGGACCAATTCTTCTGCATGAGAGAAGCGATGGCCGTGTGAGCAAACCCTAAACCTCATATGATTGAAAATGAGGAAAACCCTGTTCCTAAATGTGACCATCAAGAAAACAATGACCTCCCATCTGTAAAAATATGAATGATCATTATTAATAATGGAAATGGGCACTACTCACACTTCTGAGGCCGAGATCTCAAAACTGAACTCACCCGTTAGATTGTCTGGTGTCGGGTCACTATGGCAAGGAAAAGATAAAAGTGAGCAGAAAACAACATACAGGTCAAGCTCCTGACATAATGACATCAGGCTCCATATAGATCTACTACACTAATGGATTACGGGATCACACAATATGTCTGTGTATGGTACATTAATAATAGAAAATAGTGAATTAATGTGAATTAACCCTTTCATGATAGTGTAATTTTCCAGTTTTGAGCTCTCATTTTGTACTTACTTTTTTTTTCAAGAGCCATCATTTTATATTTTTATGGCCATATAGACATGTAAGGGCTTGTTTTTTGCGGGACAAGTTGTACTTGTGAATGACACCATTTATTTTTACACAGTGTACTTGAAAAAGGGAAACAAATTCCAAATTCAGTTAAGTTGTGAAAAAAAAATTCTGACATTGTTTTATGAAATTATTCTTATGGTGAGCATTTTGTGGTAAAAATGACATCAGTACAATTACGACGATACCAAACATGTCCATTTTTTTATTATTAATTTAGTAGTGTAAAAAAATTTACATTTGGGAAAAAAAGGTTTTTGTGTCACCATCTTATAACACCAATAACGGTTTTATTTTTCTGCTGATGGAGTTTTGTGATAGCTTATTTTTTTGCAGGGCTAGATGACATTTTTATTAGTACAATTTTAGTATAGATTTGACTTTTTGACCGCTTGTTTTGGAATATATCACAGTATCCCACCTACAGTGTTCCAGGAGTGCATAATACCTGGAGAACAACTACAGATGATCACTTGTTACAGCTTTTTTTTTGAATTGTGGCAACCAGAAAAAAGGAAATTTAGCATTCTTGAATTTTTTCTATTTAAGCTACATTCACATGTTGCGTTTTTGCTTCTTTTTCTAATGTTTTTTAATGCAAATTTCCAGCTGCGTTTTACAGTAGCAGCAAAGTCTATGAGATTTAAAAATCTCATGCACACAGCTTGGTTTTTTGTGTTCTGAGTATTTTGTACAAAACCTTACAAACCTTAATTTGTACAAAACCTTTTTTGGTTTTGTAAAATATTGCATGTCACTTCTTGCAGCAGTTTTTCAGCGTTTTAGGGGTACGTTTGTAATAGGGTGCAGGGTAGAGTATGTCACCACGGAACAGACAGACCAACTTTTGAGGGGATTTATTAACAGAAGTAAGATTCTCCTCGTAGGGAGAAAACAGTAGGAAATAAACTGATGATATAACCGTGCAAATATATGGGAAGCAGTATAAGTTCCCAGACAGTCAAACAGTATAACAGTAGTAAATGGAATTTCTTGAGAAAACACTTATCAGTCTGATGAGGACTTGCTTGTAGGGTCGTCTTCTCCAACATACGCGCCGGGAAACAGCAGCACTTGTCATCCCTCTGTTATCCGTGAGCTGTGTAGTCTCTGGGAACCCGCAACCTGGGGATTGAGGGGTTACTGTGGTGAGTAGAGGGGATGCTAGGCAAACAGGGTCCCCTGTGCTCTGAGTCTTCTGCCTCAACAGTGCAGCCTATCTCGGGAGAACGATGCTCAGTCTATTATTGGGTCTCCCAACAGGAATCAGGGGCTCTGCACTAATGCCGTGGGTGCTAGGGGCCACTGTCTCTGCACGGGTCACTGTCTTTGCACGGGTCAATGTCTTTGCACGAGCATCAGGGCGCACCTCTCCAGTCACAGCAGAGTCTGCTTTCACTTACTCACAAGAAGCAGTCTTTCTGGACAATCTTCCTGTCTCAGTCCTCCAACTGGGAGCTCTCTCTCTCCTCCCCGGAGCGCAGCTGCGTGCTGTTCTGTCTGCTGTATCCGCTGCTCTCTCTGATGCACACTCTGCTCTCTCTGCTGTGCACGCTGCTCTAGCCCTGGAAAGGGCTCCTCTTTTCTCTCTCAGCCTGGCTTCCTTCCTGTCCCGGCCTCTAAGTCTGCCCCCAGGGAAACCTGCTGCACAGCTAAGTGGTTCCAGGCACGGAGCAGAGAAGGTAACCCCCTTACATTCCCCCCTCTTTTTCCTCGCCATTCCATGGGCGAGAGTTCCCGAAGTTCCTGTTGGCAATCTTCCAGTCCTTGCACAATTTGCTGCCAGATGAACTCGTCCTGATTGTAGCAAACGGGGGTACACCAGCCGTTGAACATTCAGAGCGTCTCAAATCAGCAGGGCGGTGATGTCAACTGCTGTAGGAGTGGGGGTCGAGGTCTCCTCTGATACGTTGGTAATTCCAGGCACCAGCTCTGTTTCCGGGTTCCCTGGGAGAAATTGGGAGTCTTCCTCGTCTTCCACATCAACATTGATCACTGGCGCAGACGGTGAGGGCGCTGGGGCCAATTGAACCAATTCAGGATCTCGAGACAAACATGGATGCAACATATTCCTGTGCAATGTGCGGGTTCGGGTGCCCTCTTCTGTTTCAGGCTGAACCTCATAAACGGGACTCCCTTTGCCGAGCCGCTGCTTCAATCGGTACGGCCTCTTCTCCCACCGGTGCCCCAATTTGTTGTGTGGGCGCTTTTCCCTCACTGAGACTCGGTCTCCAGGCCTCTGGGCTGTCCCTCTTTAAGGAGCAACCATGGGGTGGTCCAATTCTTGTAGACGGTTCTGCACTAGCTGTTGAATGGTCCGCAGCCGACGACGGTGTTCTTGAACCCAGGAGTACACCCCCTGTCCATGGGTAGTCCTCCTCAGGCTCCAGCTGCAGCTCTGCCAGCCCCTTCCCGGGTCAGCCGAAGAACAAAGAGTAGGAAGTGAATCTGGTGGTGCTGTGTTTCCAATTGTTATACTCCCACACCAATTCAGGGACGGACTCCATCCACCTCGCCTTCTGGTCCTCTTCCAGTGTCCTCAACATTTGAATCAGAGTGCAGTTAAATCTTTCACAAGCCCCGTTCCCCTGCGGATGGTAAGGAGTGGTCCATGACTTATCGATCTTGTACAGCTGATGCAACTCCTCCATTACTCTTCCAAGGAAGTAGGCCCCCGGTCAGAATGGATGCGCTTAGGACACCCGTACACCTGTATGAAGTGCTTGCAGATTGCGTGAGCAGCAGATTCGGCAGTCTGGTCCCGTGTGGGCGTCACTACGGCAAATTTAGTAAAGTGGTCTAACATCACTAAACAATGCTCATAGCCTTGGTGCGCTGGTCCGATTGTCAAGTAATCTATGGCCAGGAGGTCCATGGGGCCAGAAGACCTCACCGTCTATGAGGGAGCTCATTGTTCTGGTGGTTTGACCAGCTCACAACTCCTGCATTGCTGGCATACTTTCTCCACAATGTTCCTCAGGTGGAGATGATAAAATAGGCGCTGCAACCACTGGAAAGTTTTTCCGGCCCAAAGTGTGCTCCTTTCTCATGCACCTCCTTAGCCACCTGATCTATCAGAGATGAGGGAATAACGGTTTGCCATACAGGACCGAGCTCTGTTTGCAGGAATACCTTCCGGTACAGGATATCATCCCGCAACTGGAGCCTCTCCCACTGGCGTAACATCTTCAGCACAACAGATGACATGGACCTCTTGTTATGATTGGGTATTTGTTCAGACACGACCCACCGCCTCAACTGAGCTAGTTCCTGATCTTCTTGCTGCACTCGGACCCACTCTTTGCGGGGCTGCTCCAACAAATTCACACAGGCCTCTTCCTGTTCAATTTCCCACGCCGCTGCGATCGTCCTGGCAGTCTCTCCGAAACCTGGAACTTCCACAACCTCCAGCTCTTCATCCTGGCTGGGTGTTGGTTTGCGATAGTTCACTCGAGAGAGGGCATCTGCATGAACACTCTCGGCGCCTCTTTTATATGAACTTCTGTATCTAAACTTGGCCATTCGGGCTACCAAACATTTTTCTAGGGCCCCTAATTTGGCAGTCTCGAGATGGGCCAGCGGATTGTTATCTGTGCGTACATGAACTTCTGAGCCAGCCAGATATTCTGCGAACTTCTCAGACATTGCCCACACCAGCGCCAACAACTCCAGCTTAAACGAACTGTCATTTTCGGGATTCCTTTCCGAGTCATGCAAAGACCGACTGGCGTATGCGATGACGCTCTCTTTTCCATCCTGCATCTGCATAGAACTGCCCCGAGGCCCTGGAGGCTCCCATCAGTGTGCAAGATGAACGACTGCATGAAGTTGGCGTAGGCCAGCACAGGGACCTCCGCAAAGCCTTCTTCAGAGCCAAGAATGCCTCTTCCTGATGCTTCCCCCACTGCATGTTCCTGTTTTTGGCGCAGGAGGGCACTCCCCTCAATAACTCCTGGAGTGGATTAGCAAGGCGAGCAAAGTCTTTTACGAAGTGTCTGAAGTATGCTGTGAATCCCAGGAACGCACGCACATCCTTCACAGTTTTTGAAGTTGGCCACTCTTGTACTGCAGCAATCTTCTCCTGGGAAGGCCTCACCCCTCAGCGGAGACAATGTGACCCAAGTATTCAATCTCATTCCGGAAGAGGTGACATTTCTGGGGTTTCACTTTCAAGCCGTACTTCTGTAGCCGACTCAGAAATTGCCCCAGTCTCTGCAGATGCTCCTCAAAGGTGGGGGCAAAAACTATGATATCATCCAAGTAAATCAAAGTGGCTTCAAAGTTCAAGTCTCCCAGACATCTCTCTATGAATCGCTGAAATGTTCCAGGGGCATTGGCAAGGCCAAAGGGCATCTGGTCGAACTCATACAATCCCATCGGAAGGTTGAAAGCCGTCTTGGCTCGGTCTCGCTCGGACATGGGTTCATGCCAGTAGCCGCTGGCCAAGTCTAACGTGGAGAAATACCTGGCATTCCCCAGTGCCGACAGGGACTCCTCTATCCTGGGCAGTGGGAATGAGACCCGCACAGTGCAAGCATTGAGCCGGCGATAGTCCACACAAAACCGCAAGGACCCGTCCTTCTTCTTCACCAAGACTATAGGGGCGGCCCACGGGCTCTGACTCTCACATATGACTCCCTTCTTCAACATGTGACAGCATTCCCTTCACCTCCTGGTACATCTGTGAGGGTATTTGGTGGTACCGTTCCCGGATTGGGGGGGTGGGTATCTCGTGGGTGATGGCTGTGCTACGTCCAAAGTCGTCTTCGTCTCTAACGAACACCTCCTGATATTTCCCCAATAAGGCTTCCACCTTAGGTACCTGCTGTGGGGTAAGTACTGAGAGCTCCACCCTCATGCATTCCAATATCTGTCGCCCTTCTTGCAGCAGTCTGGGGTCCGGAGCAGCCTTCGCTTTGACGGTCACCAGCCATGGATCTTCTGGCCTAGCAGTCAGCTGCACCGTTTCCGATGGGACCAGCTCGTCTGGGAGGCCCAGGACTTAGGTGACTTCACTCCTGGGGGGTAAAGTTGCATTTGTCTCCCCCAAATTCATGCAGTGCACAAGGACAGTACCGTCCCGCACAGTAGCCAGGGACCGCGCGACCAATATTCCTGATGGCAGCTGGTCGACTCTGCTAGGCTCAATCTGGACTTCCACCCCATCCAGTGGGATACCAGTTCGTATAGGCAGGGGAAGGACCATCAGTCCAGGGGGCAACACTCGATTGACAGAGGCGGGGACGATGACTTTGCCAAGTTCCTTCCCGTAGCTGTATGCTTCCCGGACCTGGGCTGTCCATATCAGCTGTTGAAAAACCCTTTTCTGGGGTGTTTGGTTGCTCCATTGTTGTAGGAACTGTTCCGGGGACTCGTTGAAAAGAAAGCTTCGAGGTCTTTTAACACATTTAGGCCAAGGGTCACAGTATGGTCTTTAGCTACTTCTCCATTCTCCATCCACTCCTCTTCTCCCAATATCTTTTCCGCAGATCTCTATGTTCATCCATACCACCCCTGCGACCGGGATGGGCAAGGGATTGGACACCATGAGTTTGATCACAGGGCCCCATTCGGGCCGTAGCACCTCCGTGAAGTGACGGTGGAAATATCCCTCAGGCATGGTGGTCACCGCACCGCTCTTCCATTGATTTCTGCCCAGACCAGGGGGCACGTGGAAACAAGGCTGGGGGGACTTTTACTACTCCTCTTCTGTTCTCCACACTCCGAGCGACGTCCCTCAAGCTCGGAGCCACCTAGTTTAAAGGAGGGTGTGGGAATGGTCGGCTCCGGTGGGGACACCACTGGGCGATGTGGCCGGGCTCTCCACAGGTGTAGCATGTAAGAGGGCTTCTCTTCCTGGTAGCTTCACCCTCCTTTCGGGGGGCAGCTTCTCCGCTTCACACCAAAGGGCCGGACCCTACTTCCAGAGTTCTTCTTGAGGCCGCCATTTCTTCACGGACCTGCTTAATCTCCATTCTCAGGTCCTCCACCCACTGAGGGATATTGTCTGCGGTGGTGGTTACCTCCCCGCTCCATACCCTCCCCACTGGCCCTGTCACTCTCTGCTCTTGTTGTCGCACACGTGCCTCACTGCCAACTTAGGAGAAAGTTATTTCTGGCTACACCTGCATGCGCTCTCGCAGCGCCTGTTTCATCATTGCGTCACGCAGTCCTGTCACCAGCTGATCCCTAAGCACCACATCAACTGGCCCTACACCTACACCGTCTTTCCATCTAATAGCAGTGTGGAGCTCTTGTAGGGCATTTATGAATTGGGTCACAGTCTCCCCCTCTCTTTATACCTGGTGAAACAGTCGCATGCGAAGTTCCCCTACGTCAGTGGGGTCCCCATGCGTCTCCTCCAGTATGCACAGCACTTTCTCTAGGGTATCTCTCTCCCAGGGAGACCTATGCATGACAGAATCCCGTGCCTCCCCCTCCAGGGCCATCAAAGCAATTTCTGCCTCCAGGGCTGGAGTCATGGGATGGATCCGCATCATTCCCCGGATACGCTCCGTCCAGTTCCACAGCATCACATTGCTCCCAGTGAACCTTGGCAAATTATTCAACATGGCTCCAAGGGAAATGCTAGACCTGGGAGCTTCCTCAACTGCTTGGTATGCCCTTTCCGGGCTACCGTGTGACATCCAGCCGACTACGCCAAGTGTAATAGAGTGCAGGGTAGACTATGTCACCACGGAACAGACAGACCAACTGTTGAGGGGGGTTTATTAACAGGGGTGATATTCTCCTCGCAAGGAGAAAACAGTAGAATATAAACTGCAGAAATAACGGTGCAAAATATATGGGAAGCAGTATAACAGAAGTAAACGGAAGTTCTTGGGAAAAACACTTATCAGTCTGATGAGGACTTGCTTGTAGGGTCATCTTCTCCAACGTAGGCGCCGGGAAACAGCAGCACTTGTCATCCCTCTGTTATCCGTGAGCTGTGTAGTCTCTGGGAACCCGCAACCTGGGGTTTGAGGGGTTACTGTGGTGAGTAGAGGGGATGCTAGGCAAACGGGGTCCCCTGTGCTCTGAGTCTTCTGCCTCTACAGTGCAGCCTATCTCGGGAGAACGATGCTCAGTCTATTATTGAGTCTCCCAACAGGAATCAGGGGCTCTGCACTAATGCCGTGGGTGCTAGGGGCCACTGTCTCTGCACGGGTCACTGTCTTTGCACAGGTCAATGTCTTTGCATGAGCGTCAGGTTGCACCTCTCCAGTCACAGTAGAGTCCGCTTTCATGTACTCACAAGATGCAGTCTTTCTGGACAATCTTCCTGTCTCAGTCCTCCAACCGGGAGCTCTCTCTCTCCTCCCCGGAGCGCAGCTGCGTGCTGTTCTGTCCGCTGTATCCACTGCTCTCTCTGCTGCACACGCTGCTCTCTCTGCTACACACTCTGCTCTCTCTGCTGTGCATGCTGCTCTCTCTGCTGTGCACGCTGCTCTAGCCCTGGAAAGCACACCTCTTTTCTCTCTCAGCCTGGTTTCCTTCCTGTCCCAGCCTCTAAGTCTACCCATAGGGAACTTGCTGCACAGCTAAGTGGTTCCAGGCACGGAGCAGAGAAGGTAACCCCCTTACATTAGTAACGTACCCTCCTCTTCTTAGTTGTGTGCCAGATAGTGAAGCTGCCCCCTCTCACCACTGCGCGCACATTGCTGAAGCCGACCATGGCTCCAGCCACATGTGCACGCTGTGCATCCCGCCCCCCGTGATGCTGCACCCCCAGGTGCCTGAAAAATTAAAGGGGCCGGCAGGCAGAAAACAGGCTGGTGGCCCCCCAAGTGGTGGCACACCATGGCCCACTGGGCAAATGCCCAGAAGGGCAGATTAGCAATCCGGGCCTGCCCGGCTCTGCCGCTGGCACTTGGGACCGGAGCGTTTAGCAGCATGTATTTCTATGCAGTGGCATGCTCCGGTCCCGAGTGCCGGCAGCAGTGCCAGGAATTGATGTGAGAGTTTCTCGCATTGCACTCCCAAGTGTGACACCGGCCTTACAAGGAATAATAGAAGAAAATTGACCCTAAGGCGGCTAAACAGTAGAAACCCCCCACAAGTGATGTGATTTTGGAAACTTCACCCCTCAAGGATTTTATCCAGTGGGATAGAGAGCATTTTGCACCCACAGGTACTAAACAAAATTTGATAACATTAGGTCATATTGACACAAACTTATTTGCAGAGCCCCTGAGTTACCAAAATGGAAGAAACCCCCACAAGTCACCCCATTTTGAAACTAGAGCCATCAAGGAATTCATAAAGGGCTGTGATGAGCATGTTGCACCCATAGGTGATTCACAGACCTATTTAAAATGTAGATGTGAAAAAGAAAAATTATGTCTTTTCCCACTAGAATGTTGCTTTAGCCGCAAAATCAAATTTTTCACAGTGGATAACACAGTGGAGAAAACAGACATCGTAGTTTGTTACGCAATTTCTCCCAAATAAGATTATACCCCATATGTCGTCAAAAACCGCTGATTGGGCATATTGCAGGGCTCGTAAAGGAAATAGCACTATTTCATTTTTGCAGTGTAAATTTGTCTGGGATATTCCATGCCGCATTTGCAGAGTCCCTAACATGCCAAAACAGCAGAAACCACTGTAACTGTCCCCATTTTGGAAAATAGACATCTGAAGGACTTCACTAGTGGTGTGTTGAACATTTAACTTACAGGTGATTCCTAAAACTTTATCATATTTAAATGTGAAAAAGTAAAATTTTTCCACTAAAATAGTGTTTTAGCATCAAATTTATAATTTCCACAAGGGGTAATATGAGAAAACGCACCCCATTTGTTATGCAATTTTTAATAAATGTGGCAGTACCCCATATGTGGTTGTACACTACTGTTTCAGCACACGACAGAGATCGGATGGGAAGGAGAGCTAACTTGGCTTTTAGAACACAGATTCCATTTGAATAGATTGTGGGATCCATTAGCCAAGCACCCTATACAAGGTCCTATAGGTATACTGGAGTAAGTAATAAAAAGCCAACAAATATACTACCATATTTAAACAAATTATTCCTTTATTCAAAGTACAAATAATAACAACTCACAAGTAAAAACAATTAAAATGGGAGTATACCTTTTGAACTTGAAGTTGAAATGCAGATAAGACAGGTGAGAATAAAGCCGGCGTGACACTAGCGAGTTTTACGGACGTATGAACGCAGAATATACGTCCAGAAAATGCGCATTGCACATGGCCCAATGATTCTCTATGGGGCAGCTCCTATCTGCCGTATATTACGCATCCATAATATACGGTATGTTACGGGCGTAGAAAATTGCAGCATGCTGCGTTTGTCAGCGTATTGCGCAAAAAATTCCGCCAATGAAAGTCAATGGGGGCGAGAAAATTACGGATTACACACAAACCATGCGTGTGACTTGCGATAAATACGCAGCGGTGTTCTATAGAAAAACCGGCAATTCAGTGCGGTGTACAGTAAAATCACACTGACAGAATAGAATAGGTAGAATAAATGTGTACACATAGAATAGGTATATAGGTTCATCCAGCAGAGGGCGCATCACCGCGACTCGAGGTAACTACAGTACATTCCCCTGCATTCCATTCATTCACCAAGTTTTACAGGCAGGAGCACAGCTGCATTAGCAGAGATCCTGGGTGTAAAATGATTTAACCCCTTCAGATGGATTTACAGCGTGGGACAAGACTGAACGACAGAAGGTATGGAATGTTGTTGTTTGTTTTTTTTAACTTTATTTCAGGTGACAAGGGTCTTCAGGTGGATTGAGAGTATATAATAAAATATTAAATCACTATGTGTCTTTATTTCATTAATATACTTTTTAATAATGCGTGTGTGTTTTATTAACCATTTACTACTATTGGATTAGTAATGCATAGGTGTCATAATTGACGCCTCTCCATTATTAACCTGGCTTAATGTCACCTTACAATAGCAAGGTGACATTAACCCTTCATTACCCCATATCCCACCGCTACAGGGGAGTGGGAAGAGAGAGGCTAAGTGCCAGAATAGGCGCATCTTCCAGATGTGCCTTTTCTGGGGTGGCTGGGGGCAGATGTTTTTAGCCAGGGGGGCCAATAACCATGGTACCTCCCTAGGCTATTAATATCTGCCCTCAGTCACTGGCTTTCCCACTCTGGCGGAGAAAATTGCGCGGGAGCCCACGACAATTTTTTCTGGGATTTTAACCCTTTAATTCAATAGCTAGAGACCCCAAAATTTACAGAGAGACACTTGTTACATTAGTAAAGAGGAATATGTAATAAAAGAAGGGATATGAGATGGTTTACTGTATGTAAACCATGCCTCATATCATGTCGGGTTTGTGAAGGAGATAGGAAAAGCCGGCAATTGAATTACTGGCTTTTCTGCTATCTAGCACTGTATTAAACATAAATATATATATATATATATATATATATATATATATATATATGTGTCTCACTGACACACATAGACTGTATATATGTTTTTAAGGATATTTGAGCCGATGGATCCATGATATGTCCATTTTGCAAGCCTGCGCAAAAAAATCACCGTACGGAAGCCATACAGATGACACACGGATAAATTTGTGCGTAAAAATCGCATCCTCGCATTGAATACGGAACAGTGTTTTGGGACAATTACTGCGTATTACGGCCGTAAAAAACGGACCGTATTTTCATACGCCTAGTGTGACGCCAGCCTTAGTGTTATGTCAGTACAAGGAAATGCTGATCACAATAAATATAAGGACCCCAATTGATCCTGATTAAAGGCCCATATGGAGAAAAGATGCAATATAACTCACATATAGGTATTTCACAGAGGAGAAATGTATAACATCCCCATCTGGTGGTCAAAGCAATATATGCATATCAAGATAAAAAAAGAAAACAATGCAGAGAGAAGGCAATTTGTCTGCGTCCTATATCTAAATACTTTTTAAACCCCAGATAGAAAGTATTAGGGTATGTTCACACGTTCCTGATTTCAATCCTTTTTTTTGAGGACTAAAACCGCAGCTCTTGGCAGAAAACGCAGGTGCGTTTTTGGTGCGTTTTTTGGTGCGTTTTTGATGCGGTTTTTGATGCGTTTTTTTATGCAGTTTTCTCTGCAGATTGTCTGTGTTTGACACAAATAAGGGTATGTTCACACGTTCCTGATTTCAATCCTTTTTTTTGAGGACTAAAACCGCAGCTCTTGGCAGAAAACGCAGGTGCGTTTTTGGTGCGTTTTTGATGCGTTTTTTTATGCAGTTTTCTCTGCAGATTGTCTGTGTTTGACACAAATAAAGCTTTAACTGCAGTGGGGGAAAAAAAAAAAAGAAATGATGTCATTTCCTTGTCCAACCCTTTTCTTCTTCCATCCTCCATTTTGGGACTAAACACCAAAATGAGTGGACGTGTTTTGAATGACAGCGCTCCGCAGAGTGCTGAGCGTAGGCCAGATCACAGCCCGCGGATCCAGCTCTATCCAGCTATTTAAGTCTACGTTCACATTTGCGGTCTGCGCCGCAGCGTCGGGCGCCGCAGCGTCGCCGCATGCGTCATGCGCCCCTATATTTAACATGGACATGCGTCGCACTTGCGTTTTGCGCCGCATGCGTCACTGCAGCGCACGCATCCGGGCGCAGAGGACGCAGCAAGTTGCATTTTTGCTGCATCCAAAATCAATCAAAAAAAGGACGCATGCGGCGCAAACCGCAGCGTTGTGCATGCGTTTTGCTGCGTTTTTGTTTGCGTTGTGTGTTGTGGCGCCGACGCTGCGGCGCACAACACAAATGTGAACATAGCCTAAGTGCCACGTATTTAAGTGCCACGTATTTAAGTGCCACGTATTTAAGTGCCACGTATTTAAGTGCCACGTATCACGTATTTCAGTGCCACGTATTTAACTGCCACGTATTTAAGTGCCACGTATCACGTATTTCAGTGCCACGTATTGAAGTGCCACGTATTTAAGTGCCACGTATCACGTATTTCAGTGCCACGTATCACGTATTTCAGTGCCACGTATTTAAGTGCCACGTATTTAAGTGCCACGTATCACGTATTTCAGTGCCACGTATCACGTATTTCAGTGCCACGTATTTAAGTGCCACGTATTTAAGTGCCACGTATCACGTATTTCAGTGCCACGTATTTTTGTGCCACGTATTTAAGTGCCACGTATCACGTATTTCAGTGCCACGTATCACGTATTTCAGTGCCACGTATTTAAGGGCCACGTATTTAAGTGCCACGTATCACGTATTTCAGTGCCACGTATTTAACTGCCACGTATTTAAGTGCTACGTATCACGTATTTCAGTGCCACGTATCACGTATTTAAGTGCCACGTATTTCAGTGCCACGTATTTCAGTGCCACGTATCACGTATTTCAGTGCCACGTATTTCAGTGCCACGTATCACGTATTTCAGTGCCACGTATTTCAGTGCCACGTATCATGTATTTAAGTGCCACGTATTTCAGTGCCACGTATCACGTATTTCAGTGCCACGTATCACGTGCCACGTATCACGTGCCACGTATCACGTGCCACGTATCACACATATATATAACGTATAACACACTGACAGGAGCCATAGTTCCTGTCGGTGTGTCACTGCGCATGCGCGAGCGAGTTTACCGGCGGTCATTGACCCCGGCACTCTCGCTTAACGGCAGTGCTGCGTGGGAAAATTCAACGCAGCTGTACTGCTGTTAACCGAGACGCCGGAGCCATTGAACTCCGGAACAGTACGCGATACACTGCTAGGAGCTTCGCTCCTGGCAGTGTATCGCCGGAGAGCAGCCGATCGGCGTGGGACACTCGTTTTATGGATTCTGCGGACAGGGAGTATGAATTTGATTTTTTATTTTGGGATTTTATCTAGGGGATCGAGGGCTTCGCCTACCAGTGTGCTGTTGGTGAGTATATACTCTGTGTTATATGTTGTATGTACTGTGTGTCATGTATGTACTGTGTGTCATGTATGTGTATTGTGTGTGTTTTGTGTAACTTTACAACTGTGCTAAGTCGCCGGACACAGGGACAACTCTCCCATCCTAATACCGGATGGGAGTAGTAGTCCCATACGGCGACTTAGCACAATGGTGGCACTAGCGTCGCATGGGGACACACACACACACACACACCAAATCAATCAAACGGCCGACACGATCCCCATGCGACGGTACGCCTCCATGTCTCTCCGCCCAAGCACTTCCGCCCACGCACTTCCGGCCGCTTCCCCGCACTTCCTGCTGCAGCGGTTCTGCACCACAAACCGCAATAAAACCCGCAGATATATTTTTGATCTGCGGGTTTTACTGCGGGTTTGACCTCACAATGGAGGTCTATGGGTGCAGAACCGCTGCAGTTTCGGACAAAGAAGTGACATGCTCCTTCTTTTTTCCCGCAGCTATTCAGCGCGGCTTTTTTTGGGAAATTCAGGATCATGTGCACAGTGGTTCCCGTTTTCCATAGGGTACATTGTACTGTACCCTGCATGGAAAAAAGCTGCGGAACCGCAGCGGCAAAACCGCTGCGGTTCCGCGGTAAAAAACGCACTGTGTGAACATGGCCTTATTATATAACAGGTCAAACTCTCAACTAAGGGTTCCACAAATAAATATATGAGAGAGTAAAGAAATAGTAAAGTGCAAGTGCTTAATTCTAATTCAATGGGGTATAATACCCAAAATGGAGAGTATAAATTAAAACATAGACCACAGGTAAGTATAGTGATAGAAATATATATAATAAAATGCAAGTACTTATTTCTGGATGACTGAGGTACAATATAGACCACAGGAATAAATATGATATTAAATATATACAGTAGCAACCAAAAGTTTTGCATTTTTTTAACCCCTTAACCACTTTATCCCCAAGGGTGGTTTGCACGTTAATGACCAGGCCAATTTTTACAATTCTGACCACTGTCCCTTTATGAGATTATAACTCTGGAACACTTCAACGGATCCCGGCGATTCTGACACTGTTTTCTCGTGACATATTGTACTTCATGATAGTGGTAAAATTTCCCAAATTTGAATTTTTATGCAATTAAATCACAGAGATATGTCACACAAAATACTTAATAAGTAACATTTCCCACATGTCTACTTTACATCAGCACAATTTTGGAACCAAAATTTTTTCTTGTTAGGGAGTTGTAAGAGTTAAAAGTTGACCAGCAATTTCTCATTTTTACAACACCATTTTTTTAGGACCCACATCTCATTTGAAGTCATTTTGAGGGGTCTATATGATAAAAAATAATCAAGTGTGACACCATTCTAAAAACTGCACCCCACAAGGTGCTCAAAACCACATTCAAGAAGTTTATTAACCCTTCAGATGTTTCACAGGAACTTTTGGAACGTTTAAATAAAAATGAACATTTTAAAAATATGTTGCCTGGCTGCAGGACCTTGCGTGACGTCCCTGAAGAAGGAATCAGAGAAGTGACACACAGGAGAAGTGTGGTTCGGTGTGCGCCCTGTAGCCGGTCACGTGATCTATCACGTGTCAGTGACGTCACGCGAGGTCCTGCAGCCAGGCTGCGCCTTGCTGGCTCTATCTTAGGACAGAGCCCCTTCTGTCAGTGCACGGCAGATTTTTCTTTTTTCTCTGGGAGGTACGCCTGTCACCGGCCGGGACGGCTCCACCTAGACTATAGTTCTTTTGTTGCTTAGCATTTTACTGCTTATTGCCCTCCGGCATCTGACTGAATCAGGACACAGTAATTGAATGGACACTATCTGAAGGACCTTTCCAGGACACGGGGAGACTAGGGTTGAGCGACCTTTAGTTTTTTAGGGTCGAGTCGGGTTTTGTGAAACCCGACTGTCTTAAAAGTCGAGTCGAGTGAAATCGGCCGACCACTGTGAAAAGTCGGGTTTCGGCCGAACCACGAAACCCAATGAAGGAAATTTTTTTTTTTCTCTCTCTCTCTCTCTCCGTCCCAGCACCGAAAATTTCGTATTGCACATTCCAAATCCCTACTGCGCACAAGCGATAACATGACGAAAGGCATTCACTCCCCTAAGACCTATGTCATCACTCTGCCCACGCTCATTCATTGGCTGAAAAAATGGCGCTAAACGCGTCATACGGAACGCGACTTTGGCGCCAAGATCGCGTACCGCATGGCCGACCCCGCACAAGGATCGGGTCGGGTTTCATGAGACGCCGACTTTGCCAAAAGTCGGCGACTTATGAAAATGAACGACCCGTTTCGCTCAACTCTAGGGGAGACTATTCACAAACAGTCTGCAAGATTGAGGTATTATATGCTTGCACCTATTTCACTATCTGTGAAAGTTTAATACGGTGGTATGCTCATATCCATGTTTTTATTAGGATTTTAGCGCGAATGTTTTTACATATTTTTATATTGTTTATTTTAGCGGATTAATTGAGTGGTTTTCATCCTTATATTTGCTGCTATCTATTTTCAGGTACTTGTGCAGCGCTTTCTGGATAATTGTTTATTTAAAAATGAACATTTAACTTTTTTTCATAAAAAATTTTGTTCAGCTCCAATTTGTTTTATTTTACCAAGGGTAACAGGAGAAAATGAACCCCAAACGTTGTTGTACAATTTGTCCTGAGTATGCTGATACCCCATATGTGGGGGTAAACCACTGTTTGGGCACATGGCAGAGCTCGGAAGCGAAGGAGCGCCATTTGACTTTTCAATGCAAAATTGACTGGAATTGAGATGGGACACCATGTTGCGTTTGGAGAGCCCCTGATGTGCCTAAACATTGAAACCCCCCACAAGTGACACCATTTTGGAAAGTAGACCCCCTAATGAACTCATTTAGATGTGTGGTGAGCACTTTGGCCCATTAAGTGATTCACAGAAGTTTATAATGCAGAGCAGTAAAAATAAAAAATCATATTTTTTCACAAAAATGATCTTTTCGCCCCCAATTTTTTATTTTTCCAAGGGTAAGAGAAGAAGTTGGACCACAAAAGTTGTTGTACAATTTGTCCTGAGTACGCTTATACCCCATATCTAGGGGTAAACCACTGTTTGGGCGCATGGAAGAGCCCGGAAGGGAAGGAGCGCTGTTTGACTTTTCAATGTAAAATTGACAGGAATTGAGATGGGACGCCATGTTGCGTTTGGAGAGCCACTGGTGTGCCTAAACATTGAAACCCCCCACTGTTATGATCCTTAGTGGTTGAGGATCACGAATTACTCCAGCTAAGTAACAAACATAGGACAAGCTCTAGGGAGGTGGCAAACTGGACTGACCGCAAATCTGAACCTATCCAAACACACTAGAAGTAGCCGGTGAACGTGTCTAAAAATCCTAGACGTCTCGAGCCAGCCTGAGGAACTAACTACCCCTAGAGAGAAAGAAAGACCTCTCTTGCCTCCAGAGAAATAATCACCAAAGATATAGAAGCCCCCAACAAATAATAACGGTGAGGTAAGAGGAAGGCACATACACAGGGGTGAAAACAGATTCAGCAAATGAGGCCCACTAATACTAGATAGCAGAAAATAGTAAAGGGGTCTGTGCGGTCAGTAAAAACCCTTACAAAATATCCACACTGAGATTTCAAGAACCCCCGCACCAACTAACGGTGTGGGGGGAGAAACTCAGTCCCCTAGAGCAACCAGCAAGCGAGGAGATCACATCTTAGCAAGCTGGACAAGAAACATGATGAATGCTGATAATCAAAAAATGAACGGACAAAAACTTAGCTTGTCTTGGAGAGGCTGGGAGCAAGGTAATCACAAGGAATCTGAAGAGCACTGAATACATTGATAGCAGGCAAGGAACTGAGTATGCAGGTGAGCTAAATAGGAAACCAACCAGGATAACGAACCAGCTGATGCAGCCAACCTGCAGAAAGACAACACTACACAGTACCGCTTGTGACCACTAGAGGGAGCCTAAAAATAGAGTTCACAACAGTACCCCCCCTTGAGGAGGGGTCACCGAACCCTCATCAAGACCCCCAGGGCGATCAGGATGAGCCGCGTGGAAGGCACGAACCAAATCGGCCGCATGAACATCAGAGGCAACAACCCAGGAATTATCCTCCTGACCATAGCCCTTCCACTTCACCAAATACTGAAGCCTCCGTCTAGAGATACGAGAATCCAAAATCTTCTCCACCACGTACTCCAATTCTCCCTCGACCAGCACCGGAGCAGGAGGCTCAACAGAAGGAACCACAGGTACCACATACCTCCGCAACAAAGACCTATGGAACACATTATGAATGGCAAACGATGCTGGGAGATCCAAACGAAAAGACACCGGGTTAAGGATTTCAAGCGAGGCTTGAATTTAGGAGAGGAGACCTTCATAGGAACATACCGAGAAGACAGCCACACCAAATCCCCAACACGAAGTCGGGGACCCACACCGCGGCGGCGGTTGGCAAAGCGCTGAGCCTTCTCCTGTGACAACCTCAAATTGTCCACCACATGGTTCCAAATCTGCTGCAACCTATCCACCACAGAATCCACCCCAGGACAGTCAGAAGACTCAACCTGACCCGAGGAAAAACGAGAATGGAAACCAGAATTGCAGAAAAAAGGCGAAACTAAAGTAGCAGAACTAGCCCGATTATTAAGGGCAAACTCGGCCAATGGCAAAAAAGTCACCCAATCATCCTGATCAGCAGAAACAAAACATCTCAAATAAGTTTCCAACGTCTGATTAGTTCGCTCGGTTTGGCCATTAGTCTGAGGATGGAAGGCCGACGAAAAAGATAAATCAATGCCCATCTTAGCACAAAAAGTCCGCCAAAACCTGGACACAAACTGGGATCCTCTATCAGACACAATATTTTCAGGAATGCCGTGCAAGCGAACCACATTCTGAAAAAATAGAGGAACCAAATCGGAGGAGGAAGGCAACTTAGGCAAGGGCACCAAATGGACCATCTTGGAAAAACGATCACACACCACCCAGATGACAGACATTTTCTGAGATACTGGAAGATCCGAAATAAAATCCATGGAAATGTGCGTCCAAGGCCTTTTCGGGACAGGCAAAGGCAAAAGCAAACCGCTGGCACGAGAACAGCAAGGCTTAGCCCGAGCACAAATCCCACAAGACTGCACAAAGGAACGCACATCCCGCGACAAGGAAGGCCACCAGAAGGACCTAGCCACCAAATCTCTGGTACCAAAAATCCCAGGATGACCCACCAACACCGAAGAATGAACCTCGGAAATAACTCTGCTGGTCCATCTATCCGGGACAAACAGTCTCTCTGGTGGACAACGGTCAGGTCTATCCGCCTGAAATTTCTGCAGCACTCGTCGCAAATCTGGGGAAATGGCAGACAAAATCACTCCCTCTCTGAGAATACCAGCCGGCTCAGAAACTCCCGGAGAGTCAGGCACAAAACTCCTAGAAAGTGCATCAGCCTTCACGTTCTTCGAACCAGGCAGGTATGAGACCACGAAGTTGAAACGGGAGAAAAACAGCGACCAACGAGCCTGTCTAGGATTCAGGCGCTTGGCAGATTCGAGGTAAATCAGGTTTTTGTGATCAGTCAAGACCACCACACGATGTTTAGCTCCTTCGAGCCAATGTCGCCACTCCTCAAATGCCCACTTCATAGCCAACAACTCCCGATTACCAACATCATAATTCCGCTCGGCAGGCGAAAACTTTCTTGAAAAGAAAGCACATGGCTTCATCACAGAGCCATCAGAGCTTCTCTGCGACAAAACAGCCCCTGCTCCAATCTCAGAAGCATCAACCTCGACCTGGAAGGGGAGAGAGACATCTGGTTGACATAAGACTGGAGCAGAAGAAAACCGGTGCTTCAGTTCCCGAAAGGCCTCCACGGCCGCAGGAGACCAATTAGTCACATCAGAACCCTTCTTGGTCAAATCCGTCAAAGGTTTAACCACGCTAGAAAAATTAGCGATGAAACGACGATAAAAATTAGCAAAACCCAAGAACTTCTGAAGACTCTTAACAGACGTAGGCTGAGTCCAGTCATGAATAGCCTGGACCTTGACTGGGTCCATCTCCACAGTAGAAGGAGAAAAAATAAAACCCAAAAAGGAGACCTTCTGTACTCCGAAGAGGCATTTTGAGTCCTTCACAAATAAAGCATTAGCACGCAGGACCTGAAACACCATCCTGACCTGCTTCTCATGGGACTCCCAATCATCAGAAAAGACCAAAATGTCATCCAGATAAACAATCATAAATTTATCCAGATATTCTCGGAAGATGTCATGCATGAAGGACTGAAACACAGAAGGAGCATTAGAGAGTCCAAAAGGCATCACCAAGTACTCAAAATGGCCTTCGGGCGTATTAAATGCTGTTTTCCATTCATCTCCCTGCTTAATGCGCACAAGGTTATACGCACCACGGAGATCTATCTTAGTGAACCAACTGGCCCCCTTAATCCGAGCAAACAAATCAGACAATAGTGGCAAAGGATACTGAAATTTGACTGTGATTTTATTCAGAAGACGATAATCTATACAAGGTCTCAAAGAACCATCCTTCTTGGCCACAAAAAAAAATCCTGCACCAAGAGGGGAAGAGGATGGGCGAATATGTCCCTTCTCCAAAGACTCCTTTATATAACTCCGCATCGCGGCATGCTCTGGTATAGACAAATTAAAAAGTCGTCCCTTAGGGAATTTACTACCAGGAATTAAATTTATAGCACAGTCACAATCCCTATGAGGGGGCAGGGCACTGGACCTGGGCTCATCAAATACATCCTGGTAGTCAGACAAAAACTCAGGGACCTCAGAAGGAGTGGAAGAAGCAATAGACACCAACGGAGTATCGCCATGAATTCCCTGACAACCCCAACTTGACACAGACATAGCTTTCCAATCTAAAACTGGATTATGAGTCTGCAGCCATGGCAGACCCAAAACAACAACATCATGCAAATTATGCAAAACAAGAAAGCGAATCACCTCCTGATGTACGGGAGTCATGCACATAGTCATTTGCGTCCAATACTGAGGCTTATTGTCAGCCAATGGCGTAGCATCAATTCCCCTCAGAGGAATAGGAAATTCCAAAGGCTCCAGGACAAAACCACAGCGCCTGGCAAACGACAAATCCATCAGATTCAGGGCAGCACCCGAATCCACAAAAGCCATAACCGGGTAGGACGACAAAGAACAAATCAAAGTAACAGACAAAATAAATTTAGGCTGTATCGTACCAATGGTGACAGGTTTAGCGATTTTTTTTAAACGTTTAGAGCATGCTGAGATAACATGAGTAGAATCACCACAGTAAAAGCACAACCCATTTTGACGTCTATGATTTTGTCGCTCAATTCTGGTCAGAGTTCGGTCACATTGCATAGACTCAGGTCTCTGTTCAGAAAATACCGCCAAAGGATGAGCAGATTTGCGCTCCCGCAAACGCCGATCAACCTGAATGGCTAAAGCCATAGAATCACTCAGACTTGTAGGGGTGGGAAACCCCACCATAACATTCTTAACGGCCTCAGAAAGACCTTCTCTGAAATTTTCAGCCAGGGCACACTCATTCCATTGAGTAAGCACCGACCATTTCCGAAATTTTTGACAATACACCTCTGCTTCATCCTGACCTTCACATGGAAAAAGATAGAACCGGAGGATAGAAGCCGCGCAGACCACAATAAAGGTAACAGAGTTACACACACACTCTGTTTATTAGCCTACGCGTTTCGTGGCAAACAGGCCACTTCATCAGGGCATCAAGATTCATCAGTAAAACCAGGTATATATACCCACAAATACAATCAAAAAAACACAAAACATGTATAAGCCCCACCCTCTTACGACATCACTTCTGGTGGGAACGCCCACTTTAAATCAAAAATTTGTAAATACACCCATAATATTGGATACAAAACATTAAAATACATTGAAACACAATGATCGATCTTTAAAACATTATATTCATCAATAAATAATAAAAACAAATGTAAACATTTCTGGTATCCAGATAAACCAGGATTAGAACTCACGCTGGAAGAAACCTAAAAACTATCCTCCAGAGATTAAACCTCCGTCTAATACCACTAAACCACCAAGTGGTCTTAGGTGAGGGCAACTATTTATCTTGATTCACCAGTTAAACCCATTCAAAACACTTAAAACATCATATATTGACCCATAGCAAAGGAAACCAAGGGCCAATATGAGATAACTAACACTACATAGCGTGTCTGTAGTATACTTCAATATCAATAGGATTATTTGAACAAGAATCACATGAAGTAAAGGGGAGGGTAAATTCCCATATACTCAATTTCAACGGTTCATTTAGGAATTGAACCCATTTGATCTAGAGGTCTACAAACATTGCAAAGAAATAAGCAGCACCCTAGACCAGTCAACCACCTGGATTCATGGAAAATGGGGGCCATTATAGTCAATAGTCTCTCGCCACATCGTCACACGGAGGAACTCAAACCATCAAAAAAAACCATCACAGAGGAATGTCAAAGTGATGAAAATTCATGATATTAGTTATTGGTTTCTAGAAGAGGTCACTTACCTCATTCAATCCACTGGGGCTTAAAGTGCCCAACTTAAATATCCAATATGTTTCTTTTTTAGCCAGGATCTCCAATCTCCTAGGTGTATTCACAGGCACATGGTCAATGGGGGTAACAGATAATTTAACGTTACCATGATGAACTATGGTACAATGTCGCGACAATCCATGTTTAGAAAAACCTCTAAGGATATTAAACCTATGGGAGTTGACACGTTTGTGAAGAGGTTGAGAAGTCCTTCCTACGTACTGTTTACCACAGTTGCACTGAATTAAGTAGATTACGTAATCTGTCTGGCACGTCATTCTAGAATTGATATTAAAAGCCTTCCCTTTCTTTACAAACGACATGAAACTGTCAACATTGTTATTAATAGATCTACAACATTTACACCCACGTCCATTACATCGGTAAGACCCGTTACGGCTGATCCATTCATTACCTACTAAAGTGCATCCAGAGGTGGAAATCTTTACTACACTGGGTGCCAAGACGTTTTTGATGGTGGGGGCCCTTTTAAATGTTACTGTTGGTTTCCTAGGAACCACCTTGTTAAGGATAGGATCATTTAAGATCACACTCCAATGTTTTTCTAATATATTCCGTATTTGTACATTTTGTGACGAAAAAGTAGTGATAAAATTTGTTTCAAAAAGGTTTTTCTTAGCGCCCTTATTTTTGTCAAGATGTATAAGCTCATTTTGGGAACAACCCTTAACAGAGTTATAAGCCTTTTTGACAAGCTTCACAGGATATTCTTTTTCTTGAAATCTCTCTCAGAATTTTACTTTGTTCCCTGAATGCTGCATCAGAAGTACAGTTTTTTCTAATCCTATAATACTGGTTCCTTGGGATGTTTCTAAGCCATGGTCTGTGATGGTTACTATCATAATGAACATACCCATTGGCATCCACATTTTTAAAATGGTTTTTGTTCATGATCTCTCCAGCGTCATCAATATAGATGTTCAAGTCTAAAAAGGTGACATTTTTACTTTCCACACAGGGAGTGAGCTCTATACCCCAATGATTATCCCTTAAAGCATCAAGGAAATCAAAAACCGTATTATCTGCATTATCATAGATGATAAATATATCATCTATAAAACGTTTGTATAGGACCAGATTCTGTTTGTGTTTGCAATGGAGGACATACCAGGACTCAAAGGCAGCCATAAATAAGTTAGCACACGTAGGCGCTGCCTTCGAACCCATGGCGGTCCCCCGTATCTGGTGATAAATGGTCTCCCCGAATGTGAAAAAGTTGTTCTCTAGAATAAAAGTCATACTTTTCATCAAAAACTCTCTTTGGGCCATGGTCACATTAGATAGTCTATCAATATAAAGTTTGAAACATTGAAGGCCAATAGTGTGGTCAATATTAGAATATAAACCAGTCACGTCAATAGATATAAACAAAAAATCACCACCCCATGTAATTTTCTGCAATTCCTGTATTAAGTGGGTGGAGTCCCTGAGATAAGAACCCAAATTTCTGACAGACTCATTCATAAAGGAGTCCACAAATGCTGCTAGATTTGATGTTAAAGAATTAATCCCCGCTATAATGGGTCATCCAGGTGGGTTAAACTCATCCTTATGAACCTTAGGAAGATGGTAATATACTGCCATCTTTGGGTTTTTTACCCCAAGGAATTCTTTCTCGCTCTTATTCAGAATTCCCATCTCATCGGCTGTTTTAACTAACTCTTTATATTTTGTTACCGCATTCTCGTATTCAGCCCTATTAGAGATATTATAAGTCCCCTCATCTGACAAAATCCTATTGGCCTCTAAGATATAAGCATCTAAATCTTGTAATACCACTCCTCCACCCTTATCAGCAGATTTTATTACCAAATTTGCATCATTTTTGAGAGTCTTAATGCCCTCAATTTCAATTGTCGTCAGATTATTAATCGACCCTCGCTTAAAATTCAAGGACTCGAAGTCATTCAAAACCAAATCTATGTAGGTTTTTAGATGGTGGCCCTGACTATGGATGGGGTAGAATTTAGATTTGTCCTTTAGTTGACAATGTTTGATGTTATCACCATCCATCTCGACCGTCTCTTTTCTATCATCTTTTATGCAGAAATGTCTTTTTAAAGTTAATTTCCGGATGAAATGTTGAAGGTCCATAAAAAGCTCCACATCTTTAGATTTATTATTTGGGCAAAAAGACAGGCCCCTGTTTAAAACCTTTATTTCACCTATGGTCAGTTTGTGTTTAGAAAGATTAAAAATATTACCTCTTCTTTCCAGCTTACATCCATTCTTATTCACAAAAACCTGCACTTGTTGCTCCATATTGTTTAGATTGGTCTCGGTGTTATGTACTTTTTTGTTCTTTTTCTTTCCTCGGGTTCCTCTTCTAAGTTTTTTCTTTTTTGTGATATCGGAAGAAAGTATTTCGTTATACTGTTGTTGTTTTCTACAACCCTTGGTAAAAAACAAACAGAGGAAGATCCAGACCTGGAATTATCCACAAATAATCTCTTCTTTGTTTTATTAACTTGTGTCTCGTTCTCCTGAATATCTATTAAGTTAGAATTATTCCCTACTCTAGGTGTTAATATTGGGGGAGGTACCCCATGGTAGATTTCCTCATGTAGCAGGCAGTCAAGTATGTTGGCCTCACCTCCAGTGGCCTCATTGGCAAGCGAGACCAACACACCCAACGGACTTATCTGGCCCATGGAGTTCAAATCCAATAAATTATCCTTCCTTATCCTTTCCATTTGGAGCTTGATCTGCTCCAGATTAACGGAGATATCTTTATCATTTCCATCAACTGTACTCCTTACTATATTTTCACTCACCTGATCCTCCCTGGGATCATGTGGGTGTGACATTTTATTCTTTCTTTTGATCTTGTTCTTTTTAGTCTTTTTTTCTTTATTTAGTGTGCCACTCTCAAAATCCCCTCCATGTGGTTCCACAACCGGGTCGGTCATAGAACTCACACCATCCGGAGTGACAGCCTGTGTAAAACTGGAAGCATCAACGAAATCCATGGTGCCACCATTGGAATTCACTCCATGGCTAGGCTCTTTTTCAAAAACTCTTACATTTCCCTCCACAATCAAACTTGCCTCCGATGCGGCAGTAGGGGCTATTCCCACATCATGCGGTGGTTGATTCTGTGAACGGAGGAATATTTGGTTGGCTTTTTCAATTTTTTATAATCCTCTCTGTCTCGTTGTAATTTCTTCGATTTTCTGCCTATGATATCTTGTTCTAATCTCAATATTCTAGTTGTAATATCAGAATTTATCCTACTAAATTCAGGGTGAGTACTGAACTCTAGTAGCTCCTTAGAGGTAGCATTGATCCTTTCAACAAATTTCTCAACCAGAGTAATCCTTTTATGGAACAGACATCCTAATAAATTAAACATGCATTCTTTAAGAATAGTGTCCCACTCTTCAGTGAACACTATATCATGAGGAAAGGGGGAACTTCTTTCCACCCTCAGGCCCCTCGGACATATTTTCTCATCCATATAAATAGATAAAAAGCGAGCATCCAATTGATAATGTAATTCATCTTTCAACAAATTCTCAAGCTTATTAAAGTTCTTTTTCATCCTGACCTTGAGAGATAGCCAGCAACGCTTTTTCTGCCTGATTCTCAAGATTAGGCTCCTCATAAAGCAGTCCAAGAGCCAGAAAAAATGCATCTACATTAAGCAATGCAGGATCTCCTGGCGCCAGAGAGAAGGCCCAATCTTGAGGGTCGCCACGCAACAAGGAGATAACAATTTTAACTTGCTGAGCGGAATCACCAGAGGAACGAGGTCTCAGAGACAGAAACAACTTACAATTATTCTTAAAATTCTGAAACCTAGATCTATCTCCAGAAAACAACTCAGGAATGGGTATCTTTGGTTCTGACATAGGGCTATGAATAACAAAATCCTGAATACTTTGCACCCGTGCAGTAAGATGATCCACACTAGAAGTCAGAGTCTGAACATTCATGTCTGCAGCTGAGCTCAAAACCACCCAGAGTTCAAGGGGATGAAAGAAGCTAAACAGACTGCAGCAAAGGAAAAGCGGGAGGGAAAAAAAAAAAAAAAAATGTACTCAGGTCTTCTTTTTATCCCACTTCTGCGATGCATTAAACACTTTTTTGGCCTGCTATACTGTTATGATCCTTAGTGGTTGAGGATCACGAATTACTCCAGCTAAGTAACAAACATAGGACAAGCTCTAGGGAGGTGGCAAACTGGACTGACCGCAAATCTGAACCTATCCAAACACACTAGAAGTAGCCGGTGAACGTGCCTAAAAATCCTAGACGTATCGAGCCAGCCTGAGGAACTAACTACCCCTAGAGAGAAAGAAAGACCTCTCTTGCCTCCAGAGAAATAATCCCCAAAGATATAGAAGCCCCCAACAAATAATAACGGTGAGGTAAGAGGAAGGCACATACACAGGGGTGAAAACAGATTCAGCAAATGAGGCCCACTAATACTAGATAGCAGAAAATAGTAAAGGGGTCTGTGCGGTCAGTAAAAACCCTTACAAAATATCCACACTGAGATTTCAAGAACCCCCGCACCAACTAACGGTGTGGGGGGAGAAACTCAGTCCCCTAGAGCAACCAGCAAGCGAGGAGATCACATCTTAGCAAGCTGGACAAGAAACATGATGAATGCTGATAATCAAAAAATGAACGGACAAAAACTTAGCTTGTCTTGGAGAGGCTGGGAGCAAGGTAATCACAAGGAATCTGAAGAGCACTGAATACATTGATAGCAGGCAAGGAACTGAGTATGCAGGTGAGCTAAATAGGAAACCAACCAGGATAACGAACCAGCTGATGCAGCCAACCTGCAGAAAGACAACACTACACAGTACCGCTTGTGACCACTAGAGGGAGCCTAAAAATAGAGTTCACAACACCCCACAAGTGACACCATTTTGGAAAGTAGACCCCCTAAGGAACTTATATAGATGTGTGGTGAGCACTTTGACCCACCAAGTGCTTCACAGAAGTTTATAATGCAGAGCCGTAAAAATAAAAAATCATATTTTTTCACAAAAATGATTTTTTCACCCCCAATTTTTTATTTTTCCAAGGGTAAGACAAGAAATTGGACCCCAAGAGTTGTTGTACAATTTGTCCTGATTATGCTGATACCCCATATGTGGGGGTAATCCACTGTTTGGGGGCATGACAGAGCTCGGAAGGGAAGGAGCGCCATTTGACTTTTCAATGCAAAATTGACTGGAATTTAGATGGGACGCCATGTTGCGTTTGGAGAGCCACTGATGTGCCTAAACATTGAAACCCCTATAAGTGAAACCATTTTGGAAAGTAGACCCCCTAAGGAACTCATCTAGATGTGTTGTGAGAGCGTTGAACCCCCAAGTGTTTCACTACAGTTTATAACGCAGAGCCGTGAAAATAAAAATTCTTTTTTTTTCCACAAAAATTATTTTTAAGCCACCAGTTTTGTATTTTTCCAAGGGTAACAGTTGAAATTGGACCCCAATAGTTGTTGTCCAATTTGTCCTGAGTACACTGATACCCCATATGTGGGGGGAACCACCGTTTGAGCGCATGGTAGAGCTCGGAAGGGAAGGATCGCAATTTGGAATGCAGGCTTAGATGGATTGGTCTGCAGGCTTCACGCTGTATTTGCAGAGCCCCTGATGTAACTAAACAGTAGAAACCCCCGAAAAGTGACCCCATATTGGAAACTAGACCCACCAAGGAACTTATCTAGATGTGTTGTGAGAACTTTGAATCCCCAAGTGTTTCACTACAGTTTATAACGCAGAGCCGTGAAAATAAAAAATCTTTTTTTCCACAAAAATTATTTTTTAGCCACCAGTTTTGTATTTTCCCAAGGGTAACAGGAGAAATTGGACACCGAAAGTTGTTGTCCAATGTGTCCTGTGTTCGCTGATACCCCATATGTTGGGGTAAACCCCTGTTTGGGCGCACGGGAGAGCTCGGAAGGGAAGGAGCACTGTTTTAAATTTTCAACGCAGAATTGGCTGGAATTGAGGTCGGATGCCATGTCGCGCTTGGAGAGCCCCTGATGTGCCTAAACAGTGAAACCCCCCCCAATTATAACTGAAACCCTAATCCAAACACACCCCTAACCCTAATCCCAATGATAACCCTAACCACACCCCTAACCCTGACACACCCCTAACCCTAATCCCAACCCTATTCCCAACCGTAAATGTAATCCAAACCTTAACCCTATCTTTAGCCCCAACCCTAACCCTAACTTTAGCCTCAACCCTAACCCTAACTTTAAGCCTAACCCTAACTTTAGCCCCAACCCTAACAGTAGCCCTAACAATAGCCCTAACCTTAGCCCTAAACCTAACCCTAACCCTAGCCATAACACTAGCCCTAACCCTAACCCTAGCCCTAACCCTAGCCCTAACCCTAGCCCTAACCCTAATGGGAAAATGGAAATAAATACATTTTTTTAATTTTTAAATTTTTCCCTAACTAAGGGGGTGATGAAGGGGGTTTTGATTTACTATTTATAGTGGGATTTATAGCGTATTTTTATGATTGGCAGCCGTCACACACTAAAAGATTTACTTTATTGCAAATAATATTTTTTGCGTTACCACATTTTGAGAGCTATAATTTTTCCATATTTTGGTCCATAGAGTCATATGAGGTCTTGTTTTTTGCGGGACAAGTTGACGTTTTTATTGGTAACATTTTCGGGCATGTGACATTTTTTGATCGCTTTTTATTCCGATTTTTGTGAGGCAGAATGACCAAAAACCAGCTATTCATGAATTTCTTTTGGGGGGGCGTTTATACCGTTCCGCGTTTGGTAAAATTGATAAAGCAGTTTTATTCTTTGGGTCAGTACGATTACAGAGCTACCTCATTTATATCATTTTTTTATGTTTTGGCGCTTTTATACGATAAAAACTATTTTATAGAAAAAAAAATTACTTTTGCATCGCTTTATTCTGAGGACTATAACTTTTTTATTTTTTCGCTGATGATGCTGTATAGTGGCTCTTTTTTTGCGGGACAAGATGACATTTTCAGCGGTACCATGGTTATTTATATCCGTCTTTTTGATTGCGTGTTATTCCACTTTTTGTTCGGCAGTATGATAATAAAGCTTTTTTTTGCCTTGTTTTTTTTTTTTTTTTACGGTGTTCATTGAAGGTGTTAACTAGTGGGACAGTTTTATAGGTCGGGTCGTTACGGACGCGGCGTTACTAAATATGTGTACTTTGCACTGTGTCAGATTAGCGATCTGACGTGCACTCCTGGAGGCTTCCCAGCGCCTGCTCTGAGCGGGCGCTGGTAAGCCACCTCCCTGCAGGACCCGGATGCAGCCCCTCGGGATCCGGGGCCTGCAGGAAGAAGAAGGTAGGAGACCCTCGGAGCAACGCGATCACATCACGTTGCTCCGGGGGTCTCAGGGAAGCCCCAGGGAGCCCCCTCCCTGCACGATGCTTCCCTATACCGCCGGAACACTGCGATCATGTTTGATCGCAGTGTGCCGGGGGTTAATGTGCTGGGGGCGGTCCGTGACCACTCCTGGCACATAGTGCCGGATGTCAGCTGTGATAGTCAGCTGACACCCGGCCACGATCGGCCGTGCTCCCCCCGTGAGTGCGGCCGATCGCTATCACGTACTAGCCCGTCGGTGGTCATACGGGCCCACCCCACCTCGACGGGATAGTACATCTAATGTCAGAAAGGGGTTAACGACCACCAATATGCATCATAAAGTCGGTCGTTTCGTTAAGGGTACTTATCCCCTCATAACATTTTAAAGCGGCAATGGGGAATAAGAGAATAGCGCAGATGTAAGGAGGTGGAACACAAGAAGAGTCCGGGGGCGGTTACCTTCTCTGCTCTGTGCCTGGAACCATTGAGCTGTGCTATAGGCTCCCTGGGGGGCAGACTGGGAGACTGGGAAAGGAAGGAAGCCAGGCAGAGAGCGGGAAAGGCGCGCGCAAGTGGCAGAGCAGCATGTGCAGCGGTCAGGGCAGGACGCAGCTGCACTCCGGGGAGGAGAGAGGGCTCCCGGTCAGAGGACAAATGCAGGGAGATTGCCCAGAAAGACTGCATCTTCTGAGTACTTGAAAGCAGACTCTGCTGTGACTGGAGAGGAGCGCCTTGACACCCATGCAGAGACAGTGGCCGTGCAGAGACTATGACCCCTGGTACCCACGATATCAGTGCAGAGCCCCTGATTCCTGTTAAGAGACTTAGTAATAGACTGAGCATCGTTTTCCCTGGATAGGCTGTGCTGTAAAAGCTAAAGACTCAGAGCCTGTGCTTATCACATTAACTCCCGAAACCCCAGCCAGCGGACTCCTAGAGACTACTCAGCCTACGGACAACAGAGGGACGACAAGTGCCGCTGTTTCTCGGCACCTACTTTGGAGAAGATGGGCCTTCAAGCAAGTCCTCATCAGACTGATATCTTTTCCTCAAGAAATCCCGCTTCATTCTGTTACACTGTTTGACTCCCATATTTTGCACCGTTATCTTTTCAGTTCATTTTCTACTGTTTTCTCCCTGCGAGGAGAATATTGTCCCTGTTAATAAATTCCCCCCAACAGTTGGTCTGTCTGTTCCGTGGTGACAAACTCTGCCCTGCACTCTATTACACAGCCAAGGGTGTTAGCTGTACATGATAGCTGATACTCTGCTGTATTGGCCCCGGCCAGTTTTGCGACCGACCAACCCCCTAAATACCACTGTTAATCGTGACAACGGTATTTAAGTTTTTACAAGGGGGTCACAAGACCCCTTTAGTAGCCATCAGACCGCCACAATGAGAAACTTGGGTCCCAATGGTTACCATGGTTCCCTGAGGTCATGTGATGACCCTAAGGTATGGTGGCCTGTGAGATTCAGCAATAAGCTGGCTCTCACAGGCACAGTCAGTGAGTCATTGACAGTCTCATGAACTGCTGTGCAAATGATCAAAATAAAAATTATACATGTCCCACAGAGTGACTAAGTAAAAAGTGAAAAAAAAGTAAACTAAAATATGTAAAAAAGTTTTTAAAACAACACAAAAAGCACACACAAATCACTAAAATCTGTTTTGACACTCAAAACGCAACGTTTGTGATAAAACAAAAATAAACTTAAAAAGTACACATAATTGGTATCGCCTTATCCAGAACGACCCGTTCTATAAAATTGGTGCGTTATTTATTCCATGTGGCAAACTCTGTAAGAAGCAAAACACCAAAAATATATAGAAAAAAAAACTATAGAAATCTGGTTTCGCTGTAATCGCATCGACCCGAAGAATAAATCCGCCTTATCATTTATACCAATAATGAAAGATAATGGCCTGCACTCTGTCTTAATTCGAGGTGCTGGTGTAATGGGCCGGATGACCCTGAGTCCATAAAGTAGAAATTCACCACACACTCTTAGGATTTTCAAGTGAAACCGGCAGCAGGCAAGAGGCAAGGCACGGGAGCGCCACCACTACCCACAACCTTAAAGCATATCACTTTCTCTCTGTGAACTATACAGCCCTTTGTACACATCACCACAACCAGGGAGGCTTCCCTATACAGTGTACCTCCACCACCAAGACAACATTGACGACATATTGAATAAGACCTGGGATAGGTTGAAACGTCACTCAATTATATAATCGCTCGGAGACTTTTCCTGCGCTCTGCCACTTTTTACTTTTTTTTGTTCTCACCAATAAATGTTTTTTTCTTGCATCACTTGAAAATCCTCAGAGTGTGCGGTGAATTTCTACTTTATCACTTACTAGCTGAAGAGCCCGGCCTTGCTATGGGATAGTAAATATCTGTGGTTAGTTATAGCACCTCACTTCTCTCATTTTCCCATCACGCCTCTCATTTTCCCCCTCACACCTATCATTTTTCCCCTCACTCCTCTTATTTTCCCCTCACTCCTCTCATTCCCCCCTAACACTTGTCATTTCGACCTCACATCTGTCATTTCCCTATCACTCCACTGTTTTGCCTCACTCCTCTCATTTTGCACTCATACCTTTTCATTTTCACCTCACACCTCTTTTTCCCCTCAGTATTAACATGTTTGTCATCTCCCTTATATATAGTATACATCTCCTGTATATAGTATATACCTGTATGTCATCTCCCCTGTATATATATATACCTGTATGTCATCTCCCCTGTAAATAGTATATACCTGCTGTATGTCATCTCCTCCTGTATATTGTATATACCTATGTGTCATCTTCTCCTGTATATAGTATATACCTGTATGTCATCTCTTCTGTATATAGTATATACCTGTATGTCATGTCCTCCTATATATAGTATATACCTGTATGTCATCTCCTGTATACAGCATATACCTGTATGTCATCTCCCCTGTATATAGTATATACCTGTATGTCATCTCCTCCTATATATAGTATATACCTGTATGTCATCTCCTGTATATAGTATAAGCGGATTCCCATATAATATAAAATATAACTTTTATTTCCTTCTAGTTAAAAAAGTGCAGACATAGTGCTAACAAAAAGTGCAAGGTGCAACGCGTTTGGAGGCACTTTTCAGCAAGGTGGACCCAGAGGGAATGATGCGGTTGAAAGTAGTAAGCCACCCTGACGGGCCACTATAACTCAGAACTGCACCGGGTCCAGATGATGACCGGCAGAAGACAGATGAGTAAAACATTTGAATATACGCATGTGACAAATATAGATTTAGGCATGAAATGTCTGCATACTAAGGGAATTTACATGGCCATATTGTCACTGCCTGTATATGAGCATTAAAATAGGAATACACCGCCTTTTTTGGTAAGAATATGTACATAATGTTACAGTGTGTATCTAGAGGCATTTAAACCTCAATTAATTTTGGTACGCTACCCCACCTTACCATATTTGTGCAGATCTGGAGCGTCTATATATTTAGGGTCATGGTTATATAGACTCTGGCGCATTGTGGATTTGTATGAGATACCAGTTTGTCTAATTTTGGGACAGGATATTATCTCTTGGCGGTGATATACTTATGCGTTTTTATATTCGACTTTTTGTTGTACGTATGCACCTTGCACTTTTTGTTAGCACTATGTCTGCACTTTTTTAACTAGAAGGAAATAAAAGTTATATTTTATATTATATGGGAATCCGCTTATACTATTCCAGTCTTTTTTGGTTCCTCCGAGATTTGAGTCTAGCTTGTATTGTCTTGATTGCGGGCATGGCAGGGTTCCTAACCACGGGCATAGATACCAGCGTATGGATGAACGAGGCTAAGAGCGTTTTTTCAGAAGGCACTTTCACCCAGAAGAAGTACACACCTTCTTTTAATTCGGCCTTTAGAGAACTTACAAAACTGTATAAAGAGCAGATTACATCATGGTGGGAGGTGCAAAGTCTCGATAACTATATCAAGGCAGGGATTGTACCGAGACATCTAAGAATCCCCATCTCTCCAGGATACAGATATAAAAACACAGAACTCCTGAAAAGGTGGGAAAAGGGAGTGACTGATAGTTCACTTAAATTAATGAGATTACTTCTGGAAGAAGAGAAACTGTTGATCATCAAACTTAATGATAGTTTGAAAGAACAAATAGTCATTACGAAAAATTTCTCCACCGAACCAGAATTTAGCGCTAAGGAGAAGAGTTTACAAAACACTATAGAAAAATATCAGTTTCATCTTAAAGTAAAGAAACATAAATTTTTCATAAGAGATTTGCAGGATTTTCGAGATAACAAGGCCTATGATAGCCGTAGCCTGCCAGTGAACCCCAAACAAACCAGACCCCAAGAAACAGATTTGTCATCCTCTGACGCTGAATTTTTGGACTCGGAAGTGAGATTCAAAAACTCAAGGGGGAAGTCCAGAGGTAGAGGAGGTACACGGGGAGGCGGAGGGGCCAATAGAAGTTCACCTCAGGGGGACTGTTTTTTAGACCTCAGTTATCCCCTAAGGAACCGTTTCAATTCCCGAAATCCTGTATAGGCCAAAATATCATCAATTTATCCTCTAAACCCCTTAGTGAGGCACAAATGGCGGTCCTTGGCAAAGGTCTGTCCTTTGTTCCTACAACGGACTATGATAGTTTCGAAGTTATAAAAGATATTAATCTATTTGTCCGACAACTAAAATGGAGAAAGTTCTTCATTAATGATGACAAAAAACATTGTACTGAACTGGGCATAGATGGGGATCTTTTAAGTGACGTCAGATTCCTTTTCCACTTAGGGGATATCGACCCTAACGATCTAGGAGAGGGACCGTTTACAACTTTGAAAAATAAAAGTAAACGCATGCCCCCATTCACAAAAGATGTAGGCCCTATTGATGTATTTCTGAATGTGGTCACCCGGGATTTAAGGGAATTAGAATCCAAAAGCCACAAGAGAATATCACACAACCTGACTAAGACAGAAATGGAAGGTTTGTGTGAACTTGAAAAGGACCACGAACGAGTGATAAAACCCTCAGACAAAGGGGGTAACGTGGTGGTCATGGATGTGGCTCAATATAGGGCACTATGTTACTCCCTCCTCCAAGAAGAAATGGGGTATGAGAGGCTGGAGACTAATCCCACTACGATGTATTTAGGACAACTTAAAAAATTGGTAACAAAAGCATTTAACAACAAACTTATTGATTGAGAGACTTCCTTGTACCAACGCATCCGGTAACTGCTACTTTTTATTGCTTACCCAAAGTACATAAAGGCACCAACCCGTTGAAAGGTAGACCGATAGTGTCCGGTATTGGGAGCCTTACTCAGAATTTGGGTCTATACCTGGATCAAATCATGAGGCCTTTTGTGACCTCTTTGAGTTCTTATGTACGTGACACGGCGGATCTCCTTCTCAAACTGGATAACATCGAATTGGACGAGGACATGCTACTATGTTCCATAGATGTAGAAGCACTCTACTCTTCAATCCCACACAATAGGGGCATTGCGGCAGTGGACTACTACCTGGGTATGAGAGGGCGGCAGTATGCTGAACATAATCACTTTGTTAAGCAGGTCTTAGAATTTTGTCTCACCAGAAATTACTTCCTGTATGACGGTAAATACTTCCACCAGCTCAGGGGTACTGCGATGGGGAGCCCTTGTGCCCCCTCGTATGCAAATCTGCTCCTGGGCTGGTGGGAGGAGAACATCGTCTTCAATGATACCACTTCGACTGAGAGCGTCATACTATGGCTAAGGTATATTGATGACGTTTTCGTTATCTGGAGGGGGAATGAATCCAGTTTTATTGCTTTCGTGGCGGGCTTGAACCGCAATGAGCTGGGTCTCCACTTTACCTTCGAGGTAAACCCGTCAAAATTGCCTTTCTTGGATGTTCTGATTGAGAGGGGGAGAGATGGCCAATTGGTCACAAGTACCTTCAGAAAACCTACGGCAATAAATTCTCTCTTGAGATGGGAATCTAATCATCCAACACCACTCAAGAGAGGAATCCCTAAAGGTCAATACTTACGAGTACGGAGGAACTGCTCCGATAATACCCTTTATCAAAAACAAGCCAAGGACCTAAGGGAACGTTTTCTGGAGAGGGGGTACACCAACAAAATTTTGAAAGAAGCATATAAATCATCTCTCACTAAACAAAGAAGGGACCTATTGACCCCCACCCCTAAAAAAGAAAAAGAAAATGACAACATTTTAAGACTGATTACAAAATGCACGAATGGGGCAGATGATTTACGTGAGATCATTAAAAAACACTGGTCTATTCTGCAAATGGACCATGATCTCAAGGATATCCTGACCCCAGCTCCACAGATCACATTCAGGAAAGGCCGCTCAATAAAAGACAGGGTAGTCCACAGCCACTTTGCCCCTCCCCAAACACAACCTACTTGGTTAGGTAATCAAACTAGGGGATGCTATAGATGTGGGAACTGCAAATACTGCCAGTCCATACAGCAAGGTAGAGTGTTTTCGAGCAATGTAACAGGAAAGACTTCCCATATTAACCACTTTATAAATTGCAAAACCAAGGGGGTGATCTACAAAATGACGTGTGATTGCGGGCTCGAATATATCGGAAAAACTAGCAGGGAGCTCAGGAGAAGAGTTGGAGAGCATCAATGTGATACTATTAACAAAAGAGACACCCCTGTTGCTAATCATATCAATAGGGTCCATCAAGGCGATTTAAAGATGGTTAGATTTATGGGCATCGATAGAGTGTACCAGTCCCAGAGAGGTGGGGATTGGGACAGGAACATTTTACAGAGAGAAAGCAGGTGGATTTTTCACCTCCAAACTACAACACCACATGGTCTTAACGACCACCTTAGCTTTTCTTCTTTCCTGTAGAGATAGGGAGCAATAGGGTATCCCAGAAATAGGGATAGCCGCCGTTGAGTGGGGGCGCCACTGCACAGGAATAGGGTGCCAACCTCCGCGGTGGGTAGGGATGAATATAGAGAGGGTTCCTTAGGGATTCCAATAGTTGCACCCTTGTCTATCATTCCCACTATTGAGGGTCCGCCGTGTCGCTTACATATATCCTCACCATCTTTTCAAATATAATATATATTTTTTTTGTGTAGGGCCGTTTTTTGAGGTGTGCGTGAAAACATCCTTTATGGTTGATTTCTCTGTGAGCCTCAGACCATGGTGGTATTGTGATTTTAATGTGGTAGTTTCATTTGCATATGCCTTTGTTAGGACTTAGGAGATAACGAGATGCTCCCTGTATCCATAGCAGTAAAGGATAGGTTTGAGTGACAGTTGTCCCCTTCCTTGTACTGAAGAGAGCGCAAAGCGCTGGGACGCACGACTGAGTGGGTGTCATACAAGGGCAATGCCCGCCCACCTGATATGACGTTACGGCATGTTGTGCCGACGTCTAAGTGTCCGGAACGAAGGTGCGTTCCATGAATCTAGGGTGCATTAATATGGGTACACCGGAAGTGAGGCTCTCGGCGTCCGGAAGCACGAGGTTGCAAACGCCGGTGAGTAACATATAAAAAGAGGCAGTAGATGGACCGCCTTAGCGATATGCTCATCTAGTATGCGTAAAGTTGACACAATCCCCTGATGATTATTATCCATATGAAACGTGTTGGGAGGCACTTTTCAGCAAGGTGCACCCAGAGGGAATGATGCGGTTGAAAGTAGTAAGCCGCCCTGACGGGCCACTATAACTCAGAACTGCACCGGGTCCAGATGATGACCGGCAGAAGACAGATGAGTAAAACATTTGAATATACGCATGTGACAAATATAGATTTAGGCATGAAATGTCTGCATACTAAGGGAATTTACATGGCCATATTGTCACTGCCTGTATATGAGCATTAAAATAGGAATACACCACCTTTTTTGGTAAGAATATGTACATAATGTTACGGTGTGTATCTAGAGGCATTTAAACCTCAATTAATTTTAGTACGCTACCCCACCTTACCATATTTGTGCAGATCTGGAGCGTCTATATATTTAGGGTCATGGTTCTATAGACTCTGGCGCATTGTGGATTTGTATGAGATACCAGTTTGTCTAATTTTGGGACAGGATATTATCTCTTGGCGGTGATATGCTTATGCGTTTTTATATTCGACTTTTTGTTGTACGTATGCACCTTGCACTTTTTGTTAGCACTATGTCTGCACTTTTTTAACTAGAAGGAAATAAAAGTTATATTTTATATTATATGGGAATCCGCTTATACTATTCCAGTCTTTTTTGGTTCCTCCGAGATTTGAGTCTAGCTGGTATCATCATAGTATATAGCTATGTGTCATCTCCTCTTTTATATAGTATATACCTGTATGTCATCTCCTCCTGTATATAGTATATAATAATAATAATAATAATCTTTATTCTTATATAGCGCTAACATATCCCGCAGCGCTTTACAATTTTGCACACATTATCATCGCTGTCCCTGATGGGGCTCACAATCTAAATTCCCTATCAGTATGTCTTTTGAATGTGGGAGGAAACCGGAGTACCCGGAGGAAACCCACGCAAACACAGAGAGAACATACAAACTCTTTGCAGATGTTGTCCTGAGTGGGATTAGAACCCAGGACTCCAGCGCTACAAGGCTGCTATGCTAACCACTGCGCCACTTTGCTGCCCGTATATACCTGTATGTCCTCTCCTCCTGTATATAGTATATACCTGTATGTCATCTCCTCCCATATATAATATATACCTGGATGTCATGTCCTCCTGTATATAGTATATACCTGTGTGTCATCTCCCCTGTATATAGTATATACCTGTATGTCATCTCCTCCTATATATAGTATATACCTGTATGTCATCTCCTGTATATAGTATATACTTGTATGTCATCTCCCCTGTATATAGTATATACCTGCTGTATGTCATCTCCTCCTGTATATAGTATATACCTGTGTGCCATCACCCCTGTATATAGTATATAGCTATGTGTCATCTCCTCTTTTATATAGTATATTGTTATGATCTGGTGACCTTGGAGCCACATGAATCTTTCTCTGGAGTCGGTGGAACCTGTACTGACCGCAAATCCTGAACTAACACCGCAACTAGAAGTAGCCGTGGGGTGTGCCTAACATGCCCTAGACACCTCGACACAGACGGAGGACTAAATACCCCTATAGATGGAAATAGGAATGCTATCTTGCCTCAGAGCAGACCCCCAAAGGATAGGCAGCCCCCCACGAATAATGACTGTGAGTAGGAGAAGAATAGACACACGCAGGTAGAAAGCATCATCATTCCATTTAGTCAACACAGACCATTTTCTAAATTTCTGACAAAACAATTCTGCCGCCTCTTGACCCTGAGACAGGGCAACAAGGTTTTCTCCGCTTGTTCCACAGAATTAGGTTCATGATATAATAATCCTAAAGCCTGAAAAAAGGAATCTACATTAAGCAAGGCCGGATTCCCAGATTCCAGGGAAAATGCCCAATCCTGTGGATCGCCACGCAGCAGGGAGATGACAAATTTAACCTGCTGAATGGAATCACCGGAGGATCGCGGTCTCAGAGCAAAAAACAATTTATAATTATTTTTAAACCCCCAAAATTTGGACCTATCACCAAAAAACAAATCAGGAGTAGGAATCTTCGGCTCTAAAGCTGGAGTCTGAACAATATAATCAGAAATACCCTGTACCCTAGCAGCAAGCTGGTCTACACGAGAAGCTAATTCCTGAACATCCATGCTGGCACAAGACTCCTCAGCCACCCATAAATAAAGAGGGGAAAAAAAAGACAAAACAGACTGCAGAAAAAAAAATGGCTCAACACCTTTCTTCCCTTCTTCTGAGATGCATTTAACTCATTATGGGCCAGTTGTACTGTTATGATCTGGTGACCTTGGAGCCGCATGAATCTATCTCTGGAGTCGGTGGAACCTGTACTGACCGCAAATCCTGAACTAACACCGCAACTAGAAGTAGCCGTGGGGTGTGCCTAACATGCCCTAGACACCTCAACACAGCCGGAGGACTAAATACCCCTATAGATGGAAATAGGAATGCTATCTTGCCTCAGAGCAGACCCCCAAAGGATAGGCAGCCCCCCCACGAATAATGACTGTGAGTAGGAGAAGAATAGACACACGCTGGTAGAAAACAGGATTTAGCAAAAGAGGCCACTCTAGCTAAATAGGAAAGGATAGGACAGATTACTAGGCGGTCAGTATTAAAACCCTTCCAAAAATATCCACAGCAGATAATACAAAAAGTTCCACAATCTAACTAAAGACATGGAATGTATATCTGCCACTCCAGAGAATCCAGCAAGACTGAGAAAATACTGACACAATCTAAGCTGGACAAGAAAACACAAAGAATAGCACTGAATTGTGAAGCACACAGCATGTGTGCCACAGGGAAAAGAAACCAGACACTTATCTTTGCTGATTTGGCAGAAAGGCAGGAGGAACCAGGCAGAGGTCCTACACCTCCCAACAACAATTGACAACTGGCAAGGACTAATGAATCCTGCACACCTAAATACCCCAGTCAGAACTGCAATCAGCTGATACACCTGACCAGGACTGCAACTCAGGGGCAACTGCATTACCACCTACAACCACCGGAGGGAGCCCAAAAGCAGAATTCACAACAGTATATACCTGTATGTCATCTCCTCCTGTATATAGTATATACCTGTATGTCATCTCCTCATGTATATAGTATATACCTGTATGTCATCTCCTCCTATATATAATATATACCTGGATGTCATGTCCTCCTGTATATAGTATATACCTGTGTGTCATCTCCCCTGTATATAGTATACACCTGTGTGTCATCTGCTCCTGTATATATATAGCAGGGTAGAAAATCCAACCTTAATCAAGTAGAGAATAGCAATTGGATATGTAAAACTTAACTTTTACTCAATAATATAAAAAATACAATACAAAAAGAAAAGAGAAAACACCTAAGTGCCACGGTGAACCCTATACCAACACAAAAATGGGAAAGACAAAAGTACCACAACAGATATAAAAGTACTGACGCTGCTAGGAGGTTACCACCTGTGACCTATGTGAAGTTCAACTGGCAGACTTATGTAGCGATATCACACTTTTTATAAAAATAATTATTAGAGTACACACTTGCCACAAAGTGCGGAAGGGCTATGCATACGGTACCGTTATAGTCATATGCAGATTCGTCCTTGTCTGCTCTATGCCCTTTGCCCCTATGGTCCCATAGAGGTGTACCCATATAAAAATATATGTCAGTTTTTGCCCTCTAGAGTTATAGCTATATTTGACAGATCCTTGAGATGTGTGATTGTTGGTTAAAGGTAACCGGCATCTGTCAAAACGGACAACCTAACAAGTAACCAATGCCAGGGACTACTTGTTATCATGGAGTGTGTACAAATCGCTTGTTGTCAATACACGTGATAGCGTGCTGTAGAGGCTTAAACTAAGAGACCAGGTTCTGTTGATGGATAGGTAAACAAGGAAGAAAAAGACTTAGACCAATAACGGTATGCACACCCATAGAATATACAAAATATCAAAAACTTTTATTACACATCAAAAGGACAAGTACACAATAAAACCATTTAAAAAGGCCTCTCGCCTCACCCCTGAGCCGGTCTCCTGCTTTTTCCAGGCATCCTGCTTCATGGTATACCATTACTTAGCATTGGTGCTGTTTCTTCTGGCACATTCCTTCTCCCTTTTCTCCCTTTTTTCATTCAATTCTATGCAGGCTATTGTGCCAGATTTGCGATAGATCTTTCTCTGCGTATTTCAATTAATAGGGGGTGATTAGTATGTGCCTGATTAAGGTCTGATTAAGGAATCCCAGCCCCGCACTGTGCATAATGCATAACACAGTGTGGGGCGGGGATTCAGTAACAGGGTGGCCGCACTGCCCGCACAGGCGCAGTCAGGCACCCGGCATCTGAGCGATGATGGCCAATAAACACTGCGCCTGCCCCAGGCAGGCACGTACAGCGCAGGCGCCGGATTTAAGAAGACCAGCACGCAGGGGGCGGCGACCATCGCCCCAGAAGAGATGAGTGACGGCAGTTGGGCGCTTCACAGAGGAGGCTTCAGACCCGCCTCCGGTACAAAGACAGGTATTTGGGGAAAATTATAAAACGCTTTATTGAGGGAATAACAGAAGCAAAAACTAAAAGAGCCACCATGTTAGACTACAGCATTACTGCTGCACAAGGTGGCTCTTTTAGTTTATAACCCCTGGAGGGGGTGACAGTGTCCCTTTAATGGGTCAAAGTGCTCACCACACATCTAGATAAGTTCCTTAGGGGTAACCAACAAACACCATACTAGTAATAGGTGAAAAAGAGGCATAGGCAATTATAAAATCATATGTACTTTATTAACACCCAATAAAAACACAAGACAAGAATCTTCATATAAAACTGATTTACAAGCAGGGCAGAACAATGTGATATTATACTCCTGAGTGACTTACGCCGTAACAAAAACGCACCAGCTGTATCAAACAAAATGCTTCGTGTAATTTAAATAAATAATCCTACTATATTTGATCAGGCTGATTAGAAAAAAAAAATTGCACAGTTTATAATATATTGCACGCAAGCGTTTCTCTAAGCTGCTCATAAGCAGTATGACAGAGCTAGAAAAGCATTAACTATCCCAAACAGCACATAAAAAAAGGTGTCTAGTGCATATAGGGTAAAGTATTATAGCATGACTCTACCTATAATAGAGAAATAAAGTGCCTAGTGCAAATCACATAAATTAATATACCATATTTAATCAGCCGAAAAAAAGGATTGCACAGTTTTTATTATAATGTACACAAGCGTTTCTCTAAACTGCTCATAAGCAGCATAACAGGGCTAAAAAAAGGTGTCCAGTGCACCTAAGTATATGTCGTATCATATCCTTATTACTAATGGCAGCATTAACTGTCCCAAGCAGCACATAATACAAAAAAGTGTCTGGTGCATTTAGGGTAAAGTGCTGTAGCATAACTCTACCTCTAATAACAAAACGCAAACATTGCTAGTCACTGAAACTTTAAACGGCATATCACTTACATATATATAATTTTTTCCGACCTGCGTGCTCCTCAGTCACCCCGACAGCGCCGTTTCGCCTTTGTGGCTTCCTCAAAATGCCCCTATTTTGAGGAAGCCACAAAGGCGAAACGGCGCTGTCGGGGTGACTGAGGAGCACGCAGGTCGGAAAAAATTATATATATGTAAGTGATATGCCGTTTAAAGTTTCAGTGACTAGCAATGTTTGCGTTTTGTTATTAGAGGTAGAGTTATGCTACAGCACTTTACCCTAAATGCACCAGACACTTTTTTGTATTATGTGCTGCTTGGGACAGTTAATGCTGCCATTAGTAATAAGGATATGATACGACATATACTTAGGTGCACTGGACACCTTTTTTTAGCCCTGTTATGCTGCTTATGAGCAGTTTAGAGAAACGCTTGTGTACATTATAATAAAAACTGTGCAATCCTTTTTTTCGGCTGATTAAATATGGTATATTAATTTATGTGATTTGCACTAGGCACTTTATTTCTCTATTATAGGTAGAGTCATGCTATAATACTTTACCCTATATGCACTAGACACCTTTTTTTATGTGCTGTTTGGGATAGTTAATGCTTTTCTAGCTCTGTCATACTGCTTATGAGCAGCTTAGAGAAACGCTTGCGTGCAATATATTATAAACTGTGCAATTTTTTTTTCTAATCAGCCTGATCAAATATAGTAGGATTATTTATTTAAATTACACGAAGCATTTTGTTTGATACAGCTGGTGCGTTTTTGTTACGGCGTAAGTCACTCAGGAGTATAATATCACATTGTTCTGCCCTGCTTGTAAATCAGTTTTATATGAAGATTCTTGTCTTGTGTTTTTATTGGGTGTTAATAAAGTACATATGATTTTATAATTGCCTATGCCTCTTTTTCACCTATTACTAGTATGGTGTTTGTTGGTTATTATTAGTTTTTGAGGTGGTGAGTCCACTATTGGATTGTGTTTTTGTATAAAAGTTCCTTAGGGGGTCTACTTCCCAAAATGGTGTCACTTGTGGGGAGTTTCAATGTTTAGGCACATCAGTGGCTCTCCAAACGCAATATGGCTTCCCATCTCAATTCTTGTCAATTTTGCATTGAAAAGTCAAACGGCGCTCCTTCCCTCCGAGCTCTCCCATGCGCCCAAACAGTGGTTTAACCCCACATATGGGGTATCAGCGTACTTAGGACAAATTGGACAAATTGGGGGCGAAAAGATCATTTTTGTGAAAAAATATGATTTTTTATTTTTACGGTTCTGCATTATAAACTTCTGTGACTCACTTAATGAGTCAAAGTGATCACCACACATCTAGATAAGTTCCTAAGGGGGTCTACTTTCCAAAATGGTGTTACTTGTGGTTTTTTTTTCAATGTTTAGGCACATCAGGGGCTCTCCAAACGCAACATGGCGTCCCATCTCAATTCCAGTCAATTTTGCATTGAAAAGTCAAATGGCGCTCCTTCGCTTCCGAACTCTGCAATGCACCAAAACAGTGGTTTACCCCCACATATTGGGTATCGGCGTACTCAGGACAAATTGTACAACAACTTTGGGGGTCCATTTTCTCCTGTTACCCTTGGTAAAATAAAACAAATTGGAGCTGAATAAATTTTTTGTGAAAAAAAGTTAAATGTTCATTTTTATTTAAACATTCCAAAAATTCCTGTGTAACACCTGAAGGGTTAATAAACTTCTTGAATGTGGTTTTGAGCACCTTGAGGGGTGTAGTTTTTAGGATGGTGTCACACTTGGTTATTTTCTATCATATAGACCCCTCAAAATTACTTCAAATGAGATGTGGTCCCTAAAAAAAATGGTGTTGTAAAAATGAGAAATTGCTGGTCAACTTTTAACCCTTATAACTCCCTAACAAAACAAAAATTTGTTCCAAAATTGTGCTGATGTAAAGTAGACATGTGGGAAATGTTACTTATTAAATATTTATGTGACATATCTCTGTGATTTAATTGCATAAAAATTCAAAGTTGGAAAATTGTGAAATTTTCAAAATTTTCGCCAAATTTCCGTTTTTTTCACAAATAAATGCAGGTAATATCAAAGAAATTTTACCACTATCATGAAGTACAATATGTCACGAGAAAACAATGTCAGAATCACCAAGATCCGTTGAAGCGTTCCAGAGTTATAACCTCATAAATGGACAGTGGTCAGAATTCTAAAAATTGGCCCGGTCATTAACGTGCAAACCACCCTCGGGGCTTAAGGGGTTAAGAGGAGGAGACTGGGACAAGCAGATACACAAAAAGAAAGTAGATGGATATTTAACTTAAAGACAGTTCATTCATCAGGGATGAATGAACTTCAGCCTTATAGCTGTTTCCTATAGGTCTCTGTCTATACCCTTTTACATGCACCCCTATACAGTTTCTTTACCAAATACATTATCCTCATCCTGTACTCTATACGTTACATGTCAGATATATTTTCTAGGGAGGGACAGCCGTCGAGGAGTGGGGGCGCCATTTGCACAGGACAATAGGGTGCCAACCCCCGCGATAGGTAGTATTGTAATCTTTTAAAGCTAGTTTAAGATAATATTAGCTCAACATATCTTGGTATTATACCATACATGATTATTCGGGTTTTTCTTATGCGCCCATATATATGGAGCAACCTCTTTGGGCGCTCTTTTCCTTTTTCCAATCCTACTTTACAACTTTTCTGTTGCAATATAGGGACTAGAGGGATAGTCAGATTGGGACAGTCCACGTTGAGTGGAGGCGCCACTTGCGCAGGTTCTCTTTAGGGTGCCAACCTCCACGATAGGTAGGGTATAGGAGAGTAGGATTTTCTCAGTATAGGGCATAACAGGGTCACGGTTTTGCTCTTTTCCTTATACTGATGGGTGGTGTCACGTACTAACACATACCTCTATTAATCCCTCTCCTTGCCTGAATACCACAATAAGATATTCTCCAATTATGCCACTCTCTACATCTCCTGAGGCTCTCTCAGATTGTTTTGTATTCTCTATCTGCGTACCCATAAGTCTATTTACATGTCAAGCAATCAGATTTCATTTTTGGTGTATGAAAAACATTTGGAGGAAACACTGAACCATACCTAATGGGTGATATGACAGTAGGAATTAGAACTATCTGTCTAATCTATGGGCTGCGCCTTGTTTACATGTCTGTTAGGGATATTCAGATATGCTTCTTTTAATAGGTGCAGCACGTTATTCTGACATACTCAAACGAGTTTGACATGTCAGGCACTATGCCATGCTGAGTCTCCGGTGTATAGCATACAGAATTCTAGTTCCGGTGTGGCGTGCGGTCTCTGTTTGGCGCTTGCGTTCCATCCGATCGGCGTCCTGCGCTCCACAGTCCGGACATGCGCCTTACAACACCGGAAGCACGCGTCAGATACCGGAAGTGCGTCACACGCCAAGGGTGGAGCCTGGTGAACGCGCCGCCGAGTTAGTCTTTAAAATCACATAGGTCGGGAAGCCGGTAAGCGGCTAATACAGGTTACAATACTCCCCTGATGAGTCTACTAAGATGAAACGCGTCGGGAGATGCCGTATTTATACAGAGGCTTCATCGCCACTCCACAGTTCCTGGGGATTCCAGTGACAAACGGGGTGAGATCTCTCCATACTAAATGGTTACAAATATGACGCTAATCTACATACGCCAGCGGCTCTAGAAAATGTTGGGTGTATAATAGACCATTACCACGCAACATGGCCATAAGGGATGCTCATGATATATTTGATGAGGCAACATGATCCCATTTTTTATGGTTGCATCTTGGTGGTCTGGTCTCTTAGTTTAAGCCTCTACAGCACGCTATTACGTGTACTGACAACAAGCGATTTGTACACAATCCATGATAACAAGTAGTCCCTGGCATTGGTTACTTGTTGGGTTGTCCGTTTTGACAGATGCCGGTTACCTTTAACCAACAATCATACATCTCAAGGATCTGTCAAATATAGCTATAACTCTAGAGGGCAAGAACTGACATATATTTTTATATGGGTACACCTCTATGGGACCATAGGGGCAAAGGGCATAGCGCAGACAAGGACAAATCTGCATATGACTATAACGGGTACCGTATGCATAGCCCTTCCGCACTTTGTGGCAAGTGTGTACTCTAATAATTATTTTTATAAAAAGTGTGATATCGCTACATAAGTCTGCCAGTTGAACTTCACATAGGTCACAGGTGGTGACCTCCTAGCAGCGTCAGTACTTTTATATTTGTTGTGGTACTTTTGTCTTTCCCATTTTTGTGTTGGTATAGGATTCACCGTGGCACTAAGGTGTTTTCTCTTTTCTTTTTGTATTGCATTTTTTATATTATTGAGTAAAAGTTAAGTTTTACATATCCAATTGCTATTCTCTGCTCCTGTATATAGTATATACCTGTGTCATCTCCTCCTGTATATAGTATACAGTATACCTGTATGTCATCTCCTCCTACATATAGTATATACCTGTATGTCATCTCTTCCTGTATATAGTATATACCTGTATATCATCTCCTCCTGTATATAGTATGTACCTGTATGTCATCTCCTCCTGCATTAGACCTCGTTCACACGTTATTTGGTCAGTATTTTTACCTCAGTATTTGTAAGCTAAATTGACAGCCTGATAAATCCCCAGCCAACAGGAATCCCTCCCCCCTGGCAGTATATATTTTCTCACACATGCACATAATAGACAGGTCATGTGACTGACAGCTGCCGTATTTCCTATATGGTACATTTGTTGCTCTTGTAGTTTGTCTGCTTATTAATCAGATTTTTATTTTTGAAGAATAATACCAGACTTGTGTGTGTTTTAGGGCGAGTTTCATGCGTCAAGTTGTGTGTGTTGAGTTGCGTGTGGCGTCATGCATGTAGCAACTTTTGTGAGATGAGTTTTCTGTGGCGACATGCGTGTAGCAACTTTTTGTGTGTCGAGTTGCATGTGACAGGCTAATGTAGGAAGTTGTGTGCAGCAAGTTTTTCGCATGGCGAGTTTTGCGCGTGGCGAGTTTTATGTGTGGTGCGTTTTGAGTGCATGCAAGTTTTGTGTGAGGCAACTTTTGCATGTGTTGCACCTTTTGTGCATGTGGCAATTTTTCCGCGTGTGCAAGTTTTGCGTGAGCCTAGTTTTGCATGTGGCGAGATTTGCATGTGGTGAATTTTGCGCCTGGCGAGTTTTGAGTGGTGACTTTTGTGTTTCGACTTTTATGTGTCGAGGTTGGTGTATGTGTGGTGAAATGTGTGCTGAGGGTGGTATATGTGTTTAAGCACGTGGTAGTGTGTGGCGCATTTTGTGTGTGTGTTCATATCCCCGTGTGTGGTGAGTATCCCATGTCGGGGCCCCACCTTAGCAACTGTACGGTATATACTCTTTGGCGCCATCGCTCTCATTCTTTAAGTCCCCCTTGTTCACATCTGGCAGCTGTCAATTTGCCTCCAACACTTTTCCTTTCACTTTTTCCCTATTATGTAGATAGGGGCAAAATTGTTTGGAGAATTAGAACACGCGGGTTTAAAATTTTGCCTCACAACATAGCCTAAGACGCTCTCGGGGTCCAGACGTGTGACTGTGCAAAATTTTGTGGCTGTAGCTGCGACGCTGCAGATGCCAATCCCGGACATACACACATACATGCACACACACATACACACATTCATCTTTATATATTAGATACCACACGGTGAACCAGGAAAAAAATAAAAATAAGAACTATTCTTGTGCTTCTGTCCATTTGTTCATTCTGCCTCCCAAAAATCGGAATAAGGCTCGACTCACATTTGTCCTGCACTCTCCGCTGAGCATTTCCATGTAAATTCCCCAAAACTGCTCTTCATACAAAACCCTGGACGGAAACACTCACTTATGAGGCAGATGGAGCCACTTTGGACTGGTTTGTGTTCTGGCAGTGTCATTTTAGACATCTTTTTAGCATACAAGTGTGGGCGACCACACATCTGTGCATTCCTAAATAGAGAGATACCACCTGAGCACACAACGGAGTAAGAAGTGTCTCCATCTACCTCATGGTGGGTAGTTCCATTGGGGTTTTTCTCTGAAGCTCATTTTTGTGGGATTTAAATGGACACCCAGACGTAAGTGCTCAATGTAGAACACAAGAATGTAATCCCAGCCTTATACTGGAAGTGATCAAAAAATGCTATGTACCTCAAAATGTTACCAATAAAATCCCTAATTTATCCCAGAACAAAACCAGCCCCCACTCAGGTCCGTCATCTGTCAATGGAACTATAGGGGGTTCCCACATTGCTAGTAGAACAAAGACTGGAAAAGTGACATAGCTTCCACCCCCTCAAATAAAATCCAGTGAATTATTAATTCCTAAATCAAAATACCCCCTTCCTTCTGAGCCCCACTGTGCCTAAACCACAGTAACCGGCCACATGTTTGGCATTACTGTAATGGAGAGAAGGCACTTAATTTACAGTTGCCAAAAGAACAAGCTTGGCAGAATGTATGGGTGTGCTACAATATTTGCACTGTATGGGGATACAATGTATTGGCACTAGAATGACAGATTTGCAATTCTCCAGAAAAAAAGCCTCGCATGTTTGTTACAAAAAAGTGACTGTAGCTGTAGATTAATTCATTGAGAGGTGCAGTTTCTACAATGGAGTAACTTTAGTTTTTTTTCTGCTGTTCTGGCACATTGAGGACTCTGCAAATGTCACCCACAAACTATTCTAGCAAAATCTGTGCTCCAAAAGCCAAATAGCGCTCCTTGCTTCTCAGCCCTGACGTGTGGCCTAACAGTAATTTCTGACAACATGTGGCGCATATCCGTCTTCGGGAGAAATTGCTTAATAAATTGTGGAGTCTGGTTTTACCGATTATAATATTGTGTACCTGACAAGTTTGCAGCAAATACAAAACTTACATTTTTACCACTAAGGCTATGTGCACACGTTCAGGATTCCTTGCAGAAAATTCCTGAGAAAATCCTGAGATTTTCTGCAAGAAATCTGCATGCATTTTTTTGCGAGTCTCAATGTTATAAAATTCTGTAAGGCACCTATGGGTTCAAAATACTCACTTATACCCCTAGATGAATTCCCTTAGGGGTCTAGTTTCCAAAATGTGGTCTCTTGTGTGGAGTTTTTGCTGCTTTCACATGTCAGGGGCTCTTCAAATGCAACATGGCATTCACAATCTATCCCGGGAAAATAGTGCTCTTTATTTTCCTAGCCCTGCCATGTGCCCAAGCAGAAATTTTTGACCACATATGGGGTATAGCAATGTTTGAGACAAATTGCACAACAAATTAAGGGGTACATTTTTTCCTATTATCCATTGTGAAAATTACAAATTTGGTAAGAAAATATTTTCTTAAAAAAAATGACAATTTTCAATATGATGACCTAATGTTATCAAATTCTGTGTCGTACCTGTGGGTTCAAAATGCTCAATATACCCCTGGATAAAAATCCTTGACCGGTGTAGTTCCCAAAATGGGGAAACTTGTGTTTTTTTCCACTGTTTAGATATATCAGGGGCTCTCCAAACATGACATGACGCCCGCAGACCATTTCATCAAAGTCTCCATTCTAAAACGTCACTCCTTCCTTTCTGAGCCCTGCTGTGAACCCAAGCAGTAGTTTTCCTCCACATATGGGGTATCGGCGTACTTAGGAGAAATTGTACAACACATTTTGGACCCATTTTCACCTGTTACACTTATGAAAGTAAAAACAAATTGAGCTAAAAGTACATTTTTGTGGGTAAAAAGTGATTTTTTTTATTTTCACAGCTCTACGTTATAAACTTCTGTGAAGCATCCGGGTGTTCAAGCTGCTCACTACACATCTAGATACATTCCGTAAAGGCTTTAGTTTGCAAAATGGGGTCACTTGTTGGGGGGTTCTACTGTTTGGGCACATCAGGAGATCTCCAAACGCAACATAGCATCTGCTCTCGATTCCAGTCATTTTTGCGTTCAAAAAGTCAAACAGTGCTCCTTCCCTTACGAGACCTGGCGTGCAGTAGTAGTATTTACCCACATATGGGTTATCGGCGTACTCAAGAGAAATTTCACAACACATTTTAGGGTCCATTTTCTCCTGTTACCCTTGTGAAAATAACAAATTTGACACTAAAGTAAAATTTTTGTGAAAAAAGTTAAATGTTCATTTTTTCCTTCCACATTGCCTTAGTTCCCGTGAAGCACCTAAAGGGTTAATAAACTTCTTGTATGTGGTTTTGATTACTATGATGGGTGCAGTTTTTAGATTGGTGTCACTTATGGGTATTTGCTGTCATATAAGCCCCCCAAAGTGACTTTAAATGTGATGTGGTCCCTAATAAACGGTTTTGTAAATTTTGTTGGAAAAATTAGAAATCGTTGGTCAACTTTTAACCCTTCTAACTTCCTAAAACTATTTGTGTCCCATAACTCTCCGGTTTAAGGGCATAAAAATTAAAAGTTTCAAAATTTTCATACGTTTTTGCCAAATTTCTTTTTTTTTTCATAAATAAACACAAGTCATATCAAAGAAATATTACCACTATCATCAAGTACAATATTTCCTAAAAAAAAAACATTCTCAGAACTAGTGGGATCCGTTGAAGCATTCCAAAGTTATTACCACATAAATTGACACTGGCCAGAATTGGCTTGGTCATTAAGATCAAAATTGGCTCGGTCACTAAGAGGTTAAGTGTGATTACATTTCTCTAGTTGTTGTGATGCCACTTTAATGGTGATGAAATTAAAGTGCATGAAGTTGTCATCATCAAGACCTTAATTTTAACCAAAATGCTTTAGAATATAATTATGATCATTTAATTTAAGAAAATAGACTGCCAAATGTTTTGCATATACTTTTTATTGATCACAACATAGACAGTAATTCATTGTTTACAATGCCATAACTTAGTATTTTGTAGCATAATCTCTTGCTTTAATTGCTGCACAACACCAATGGTGCATTGAAGCCACTAGAGTATTCAAGAGGGATCTTGCTCCATTCCATTTGCAAACAATTCATCTTTATTGCTATGGGTACGTGCCCCAACTCATAGCCCTAACTCATCCCAAAGGGTTTAAATCAGGTGATTGGCTTGACCATTGCAATGGGTGAACATTTTTCTTTGCTAACCAATTTTTTAGTAAACTGGATGTGTGCTTAGGATCATTGAATTGCTGGAATTTCCAGTGCCTGCCTACTTTGGTTTTGCAATGCGGCAGCATTACATTCTGCAGTATATTCTTGTACGTAACATGAATGTGGTAACATTCATATTTCCATAAATTCTATGCAGAGAGCCAATGGCAGATGCAGAAAAGCAGCCCTAAACCATGATTTCAATTAAATCTCACTTTCATTTGACCACGTGTGTGCCAAGTTTATCCACAACATAAGTACGGTTTGGGCACCTACTTGTGCACCACAATTTATAGTAGTGCCTACGGCTATCTTCCACATAAACCATGATATTGTCACCACCATGTTTCACTGGTACCTCACATCGTTATGTTTTCCAATTGAGCGGTATATATAGTGTTTGCCATCACTACCAAGCAGATTGAACTTGGATTCATCCAAGCACAACACCTTAGACCAAACTGTCTCTTTCCATTGGCTGTGTTCTTTATCAAATCGGACCTTCCGATTCTTTGCTTAGATGAAAGAATTCTTGACTGGAACGCATGCGTTCAACCCTATTACTGTTCGCCGTCACCCCACAGTTTGGCAACTGACTTTGACCCCATAGTATACTGTAACATTGATCCGAGTGCTGTGAGATAAAACCATCAATCGTCCATGTTATACGCTCATTAGAGCGGGGCCTAAGAGCCTTTATTCTCTATGCAATTCTCAATTTTTAATGTTATAATTGTACAGTATATATAAAAAAAGATACAGTATAATGAGTGTTTATGTGATATGACATCTCTGGAAAGTGAATCTATTCCTCAGCTATAAATCCTCATGAGCAGTGTCTTGGTGACCCCCTCCCAACCTCCAGAGAAGGATAAGGCTGGTGGTGACCCATTTGCCACTGACAGGACACTGCAGCTCAATTCTGAAGACTGAAGGTTTTTGGAAGTGGAAATGACACCTGTGCAGATCTTGAGAGGGGGCTGCTGTGTCATGTCAGGGGGCAGATTTGGCTCAGCAGTCTTATCTTTCTCTGCAGCAGGTGCGTGGGGATGGGTCACTGCGCTCTGCTCTTATCAGCATGTGTAGCACACAAACAGGGGTCAGGACATAATGTCCTCGGTGAGCCATGTGCTGTGCTGATAGAATGTCTGATGCAGTCAGTGAGCATACCAGCCGACTCTCACTGACTCTGCAGGTCTGGACTGGAGCCTGTCAGTACACCATCCATACCCTACACCAGCACAGGCTCAGACACTCACCCGGCGCTGCGCTGCTCAGTGATGACTGGGGAGAATACTGCACTGAGCCCGTGCTTAGCAGGGATTGGATGGTGGGGCCCCGCCCTCCTGTGGCTAAGCAATGGCTGCCTCTCCCAGCTTGCTGTCACAATGACGCTCCTCCTTCTCCCTCCACACACCGCTCCGGTTTATGAAAACCCTGACGCCGGGCCCCCCCAGCTCACGGGCCCCATACACTGGTAAGGGTAATAACGTCCTGAAGGCAGCCCTGTTCCCACTTTTCACCTACATGCAAATGTGACATTATCCTCAATCACAAATTTACATAACAATGTACTAGGTACAGTAGATTGTTAAATGAGTAAGATGCTACCTTTGACTGTACATAGTGATTCAAGTACAGTTATATGAAAAAGTATTTACCCCTTCCGGATTTCCTATTTTTTTGCATGTTTGCCATACTTAAATGTTTCAGATCACCAAATTTAAATATTAGATAAAGGTAACATAAGTAAACAAATACAGCTTTTAAATTAAGGTCTTTATTATTAAGGGAAAAATAAATCCAAACCTACAGGGTCCTGAGTGAAAAAGTGATTGCCCTCTAAACCTAATAACTGGTTGTGCCACCTCTAGCAGCAACAACTGCAATAAAGCATTTGCAATAACTGGCAATGAGTTCTTTACAAGGCTCTGGAGGTATTTTGGCCCATTCATTTTTTGCAGAATTGTTGTAATTCAGCCACATTAGAGACTTTCCGAGCATGAACCGCCTTTTTAAGGTCATGGCACAGCATCTCAATCGGACTATGGTTGGGACTTTGACTAGACCACTGTCACGGGTGTGTCAGGTGTGACAGACAGTCATCCTGGATCTTGCTGTAGAAGGTATTTGCATTTAGCTCAAGCACTTTCTTGATTTTTGGATCTCTGTTATGGAGCAATATCCTTCTTTATCTGGGACCCAATAGTTACCACCACCTTCTGCTGCTAATCACACACCTGTGCTGAAGGTTTAAATACATTCAATTGTTCTATCAGTCGATTAATGTCTTCACTGAGGACCCTTGGAGGATTGCTGGTGTGACATCTCGATTGTCTTCTCAAGCTAATTGTTTCCCCCATCCCTCTTCCCTCTCTGTCTTTAGTTTTAGTGGGAACTGACTAGTGCTACCCTGTTCCCCTCCCCTATGTAGGGCCTATCGCTAGGGTCAGCCAGAGATTAGGTTCCTGCTCGGCAATAGGTTCAGAACCTATATAGGGACGTTTAGGGTAGACAGGGAGATTTGAGATCTGCCAAGGGGTCTCCACTTCCTTCTTCACTAGTGTTTGAGCTCCAACTTTCCTCTTCCCATTGTTGTGCACTCACTTATCTTTCACCCAGCATGACATTAACACCTGCTGTACACTATTTTAAAAGAAAAAAGACTGACACTTTTTTGTGTTTTTTCAGTGTGTGTTTTTTCTTTTTCCGGGTTCATGGATTCCATTTCTTTGCTGGCAGAGCAGCTGCAGCAGTTGTCACTGAAGGTGGCTGACATTCGTTCTGAGGCTCAGCGGCTGCAGATTCCTACTGTGGGGGAATCTGCGGGTAAGCCGGTCCAGATTGAACACAAAATTGCCCTCCTGAACAGGTTTTCAGGAGATGGGGACAGGTTTTTTGTATTTAAAGAAGCATGGAAATTGTATTTTAAACTTTGTCCTTACTCCTCTGGGGATGAGGAGCAACGGGTGCTAACTGTGATTTCAATGTTGCAAGGGGATCCTCAATCCGGGGCTTTTTCTCTGCCACAGGATACTATGTGTCTCCAGTCCGTAGAACAGTTTTTCAGGGCTTTAGCCTTTGTCTGTGATGATCCTGACTGTATTTCCTTGGCTAAATCCAGGCTCAGTCGCCTTCAGCAAGAGAATTATTCAGTGGAGAATTATAGCTCAAAATTCCAAAGGTGGACAACCGATACCAATTGAAATGACCCGGCTCTTAGAAGCCAAATTTGTCAAGGTCTTACTGAAAGATTAAAGATGCTTTGGCAGTGTATGAAACTCCTGAGTCATTGGAGGCTGTCTTGTCATTTGCTATATGGGTGGATAGGCGCTTGTGGGATAGTTGGGTAAGACCACCTTCTCCTGAGCCCTATTTCCAGGACATTACCCCTGTGTCGGGGAGAAGGTCCAGGGGTGAACCTATACTTGTGGAGTTAGAGGAACCCATGCAGTTAGGAGTTGAGTCCGGTTCGTATGTGTCCCTCGACATTTGCAAGAAAAAGGGCGTGGATTTTTTGTGCGAGGAAGAGACATTTTATTGAGGCCTGTCCTTTGATTCCCAAACAAAAAGATACTTGATTAACCCTTGGGAGCCTGGAGTTTGATAATCAAGTGGTAGGTTCATCTTCAACCTGTAGTTCTTGGTTTCTTCTGACAGCAGAGGTGGTGCTAGAGAGCATGACTGAGAAAATTTCTGTGTTTGTAGACAGTGGAGCTGGAGTCAGTATGGTGTATACTAAGTTTGCTAGAACTCATGGGCTTGCTTGCTCTACCGTAGCTAAGTGCATTCCAATTTATGCCATCAATTCAGCACCACTTTCACAGAGAGCACTGACACAAATTGTACATAAGACTAAGGGTGGGGCCTTTCCATTATGAGGTAATTCCTTATTATGTCTTGGAGGGTCTCCCCACTCCAATTGTTATGGGTTTTCTGGTTGGTGAAACATAATCTGATGGTGGATTGACAATCCAAAGAAATTGTGGAGTGCGGAGATTACTGTCATGATAACTGCCTAAACATTTCCTTTTGTGCAGTATCTACGGGGACCTCACCTGTGTTTTTGTCTGGCTTTGAGGACGTATGTACTGAGAAGGGGTGTTAGGATTTGCCCCCCATCGGGATAATGAGTGTCCTATTAACCTGACTTCTGGTGCTAAAAAAGCCAAGCCCAGTCTGTACAATCTGCCCAGTCCTGAAAGACAAGCCATGAAATATTTTACTGCTGAGATTCTTGAGAAGGGACATATCTGACTTTCATCTTTGCCCATGGCGGCAGGGTTCTTTTTCATGAAAAAGAAAGATGGCAGTCTTCGTCCCTGTTTGATTTATTCAACCAGGTGGTGGGAGCTAAGGTTTTCACCAAGTTGGATTTAATGGACTCCTATAACCTGGTTAGAATCAGGGAGGGGGATGAATGGAAAACGATGTTCAATACCCCTTAAAGACATTTCAAGAGTCTGGTTATGCCTTTCGGCCTGACCAATGCACCAGAGGTGTTCCAGCATTTCATTAATTATATTTTCCATCATTTGGTGGGCAGGTTTGAGGTGGCCTATCTGGATGATATTTTGATTTATTCGCCTGTTTTGGAGACACATCGGGGGGCATGTGAGACAAGTGCTTCAGATATGAAGGGATAACAAGCTTAATGCCAAACCAGAGAAATGTGTTTTCGCCGCTCAGGGGGTGCAGTTTTTGGGATACCTGTTGTCATCTTCAGGTTTTTGGATCGATCCAGAAATGATTTGGGCTGTACTTGACTTGAACCATCCCAAGAATCAGAAGGCATTACAGGCATTTTTGTGTTTTACTAATTTTTACCAGAAGTTTACTCAAAATTTGGTAATGGTGAAACCTCTTACTGACATGACAAGGAATGGGTCTGATTTTTCTAAATGGTCGGATGCTGCTCAGCAGGCTTTTTGCTCCTTAAAGAGTTGTTTTTACATTGCACCTATACTCAGTCAACCGTATGTTTCTCAACATTTTAGTTTCAATGAATTTTATTTGGTATTTTATAATATATAACAAATCAGAAATAAACTCCCACACAGGGGATGCAATTTTTAGAGACAGGAAAACAAAGGAAAGACAGAGGGAACCTGACTAATACAAACAAGGACAAGACAGCAACAAAGGGTCAAAACACCAAGGGGGAACATAGAGGGTTTCCACATTGTAATACAAAAATTTGCTATAAATAAGACAATATTATTCATCTAAGCCAACTCTTATGATGACAGAAATTATATTTGTACAATGTTGTACAGGAGGTATAAAGTTAAATAATATTAATGGAAATAGGAGATTATCCACAGGTCTTAAAGCAATCCATCTTAGTAAAGGCATGAATATCCAAGTCTTCTTCTTCTGAGGTATAGAGATTATCATGGGGCTTGAGCCAGTTGAGCATTGTGGTCCAAAGCCAGCCAGGGATTCCACATTTGAAAAAAGGCATTCCAGTCATCATTCCTGCTTGCTTGAATACGTTCATATAGTAAAATTGCATTCATTCTATCTCTATCCAGGGATATAGAAAGTGAAGGTGTTCTCCACTTAACTGCAATGTGAATTTTACATACAAAGTATACCCACCAATCTATGAAAATTCTTAGAAAACACGGATATTTTGCCCCTAGTAAAAAGACAAGAGGATCAAGTTGGATTACTCTACCAAACATTTGTTCCACTATAAGTTTTACTTCTTGCCATAGGGCTGAAGCGGCTGGACAACTCCACCATATATGTTTCATATCACCGGGAGTGTTACAACCTCTAAAGCATTTGTCCGATAAGTGTGGATAAATAATATGGAGTCTTGCCAGCACCGTAGCCATGCATCAACCGACATAACAGAGCCCAGATCTTCTTTCCACTGAGTCATGTATTTTAATTTTCTCTCTCCTTGGGGAACATTAAGGGTTGATTATAACAGAGAGATTGTCCCTCTACCCAGTGGGTCATTTACACATTTTTGTTCGAACCCAGATATGGAAAACGGGGTCCTATGTGATAGAACGTGTTTTGCGAAGTGAAAGACTTGATTCATACGTAAGGCCTCTCTAACTGGCGGCTCATGTTTTTGGATGAATTCTTGTTTAGTAAGCAAAATGTTAAATGGGGAACAAAGATGCTTTAACGTAGTGATTCCTTTTAATATCCACCAGGAAAAAAGGCGAGAGTCAAGGCCCGGTATAAACAGGGCCATTATTAAATAGGGAGATTAGCGAAGAGGACTTAGATTGTAAATTATATTTAAATCTCTCTTTTCTCCAGAGGATTAGTGAGTGAGCAGTAAAGGGTGCTGTGAGGGAGAGATTTTGTGGAAGTCTCTCCGTGGTCCATAGTAGACCTGGTAATGAGAATGGTCTTAGGAGATGTGATTCTAAGATAACCCATCTAGGTTTATTATTATTAGAGCAAATATTAGTTAGTTGCGCTATCTGAGCAGATTTAAAATATAATGCAAAGTTTGGCAGAGACATCCCTCCTATTTTTGTATGTAGGAACATAATTCTTTGTGGAATTCTAGGTTTTTTCCCTGCGAAATAAACTTAGAAATTATGGAGTGGATGTCAAGACTTTAGAAGGTATCGCAATAGGAAGAGAACGGAATAAATATAGAAAGCGTGGGAGTGATACGATCTTTATGGCATGTAGTCTTCCCAGCCAGGATAGTGTCATAGAAGACCATCTAATTATGTCAGCCTGGAGATTTTGAATTGAGGGGTTAAAATTCCATTTGAACAAAGTAGACTTATTAGACGTGAGATTAATCCCAAGATATGTCAAAAAATGCTCTTTTCTCCTAAACCCAAACTGAGAGATTAAACTAGCTTGGACTTCTTTAGGGGTGTTTATAAATAAAACTTCCAATTTTTCAATATTGACTTTAAGGCCAGAAATTAATTTGAAATTGTGGAGAAGAGAGAATAAGTTGGGAAGAGTGGTATAGGGACTGGTTAGAGCCAAGAGAAGGTCATCTGTGAAGAGACTAAGCTTATATTGGTCTCCAAGAGCAGTGGGTCCTAGTATATTAGGATTATTCCTTATGGCTTCCGCTAGAGGTTCCATGGCTAGGGCAAATAGGGCTGGCGATAGTGGACAACCCTGCCTTGTTCCCCGTTGTATATTTATTGGAATAGGGTGAGTTGATGGAAGTTTAAGGTAGGCAGTAGAATTATCATATAGCATTTTAAGACATGAGATAAGTTTATGGGGAATGCCAAATTTGGAAAGGACCTTAAAGAGATAAGGCCAGGACAATGTATCAAAAGCTTTTTCAATATCTAAAGCTAGCATTACGAGTGGTTTTTGGTGATTATTAGCTGAGTGGATGATATTTAGGTTCCTCTATATATAGTATCCGGTCCTTGCCTCATGGGTATAAAACCCACTTGGTCTCGATGTATAAGGGATGGTAAAAATTTATTAAGCCTGTCCATGATAATTGAAGTGAAAATTTTGAGGTCTACGTTTAGCAGTGAGATGGGCCTAAAATTCTTAGTTAATAGATGGTCTGTTAGGTGTCGAGTTCCCGCCTCTACACAGGGGGAATCTTGAACCATCTCTGCTGCGGTCTCCCATTCTTCTCCAGCCGCAGTGGAGTCTACTCAGCGGAGATGTCGGTCCTAGCGTCTTGCTCAGTCTCACTCTGTGCATAGGGTTACTGCTGCTTTTCCAGCTTCTGCCATTGGGCAGCGGTGAGCAGACGCTTTCGGGACTAAGTCCTGCTTTTCCCCTTCTGAGCATGCCCAGGGCAAGATCTCCCATTGGAGATCGAGGGTCACATGCTCAGATACTGCAGCAGATTCCATTGGTCCTCCAGGAAGGTCCTGAAGGTGCTTAACTTCTGTGGAAGCTTCCCATTGGTCCTTCTGGGAAGGTCCTGTACATGCTGCAGCTATAAAGGGTTCGCATGACCGCACGGCCATGCGCTAGTGTACATTTGTATATGTGTGTGTGTTGATGAGTGCAAGTCATCCTTAAATATCCCATCCCTATGGTATGACTGCTCGCATAAGGTGGATGTTTGCGTTCTAGCGCCCGACTAGCCATCAGCACGTAACACACAATACAGCGTCTATTGCTGTGTCCGCCAGTGCGGCGCCTTGCGCTTTCAAAGCACTTTCCTGACCCAAGCCTGGGTGGTTAGTGGCGACCGCCAGTGCGGCACCGCATGCACTCTCGTGCATCTTTATTAATATTGTTTCCTTCACTCTGACACCTCAGTTGCGGTGTCGAGCGCAAGAGGTCTATATGAACTCAAATCCTGTGTCTTGGGATTGAGTTCTGAGACTCCTTGCTTGCGCTCTTGGTGCGGTACCGAGGCCCTGTGACGCAACAGGGTTCGCTTCCTTCACACAGGGTGAGGTTAACCCATGTGTGTATCCACATTGTACCGCCATATAGTCTGTCATTACTTAGCAGCAGGTTCCATCTCTGCACGGTGGACCCCGGGCTGCGAACGCACCTTACTCTATCTATTCTAATTATCTGGTGCGTTCCGCTAGCCCTAACATGGTCTCTTTTTGGTTTAGGTATCACAGGCACATGTGCCACGCAAAACTCAGGGGGCATCTGGGAGCCATGTAAAAGTGCATTACAAAATTTTTTGACGTGGGGCATAAGTAAGTAAATTTTTTGTAATAGAGTGCCGTAAGGCCATCAGGCCCGGGGGCTTTGCCTTTTTTTTAGATTTTTGATTACTAAGTTTATTTTCTCATCTGAAATATCTAATTGGACTTGTTGAGATAGGGGATCGGAAATTTTGGGAAGCGGTAGGTCTTGTAAGAAAGACTGAAAGAGATGCGGGGGGGAGATTGCGGGGAAGAATATAATTTCTGATAGTAATCATGGAGCGCGTTATAGATTGTATCAGGGTGGGCCGGGATACGACCCGCAGCGTCCTTAATTATAGGTATATTGAGAGTTCTGTCAGTCTGAGTTTACGTGCAAGCATTCTATTGGGCTTATTTCCCTGTTTATAAAAGGTAGCTCTGGTCCAAGCCAATGCCCTTTCCGTTCTAGTTGTAACGGTGGTATACAAGAGCAATTTAGTGTCGTGTATCTGTTTGATTAGATAACTGGTTTGCTTGTTCAAGTTTTAACAGTTTATTTTCTAGATTAGTTTGGAGTTTGGATCTGTTTTTCTTCCTGTTAGTGGCTAGTTTGGTTAAGGAACCAGTAATATATTTTTTGTGTGCCAACTCCAGGAGAAGAATCTTCTGTAACATTGGATTGAAAATAATGCTTTAATTCTCTGCTAATTTGAGCAGAGACCGTGGGGTCAACAAGTAGAGATTCATTTAACTGCCATCTGAACAGTTTAGAGGTGGTAATGTTAAATTTGAAAAAAGAGAGAACAACATCATGGTCCGACCATGAGGACGGAGTGTGGTGGGAGAATAGTACTACTGGAAGTGAATTAGCCATGGTTAAATGGAGGTCAATTCGAGAATATGACTTATGGACTGAAGAGAAGTATGTATATCCTCTTGCGGATCCATTTATCTCTCTCCAAATGTCTACCAGACGGCCCTCACCCATCAAGCGGAGAATTTTTTTCCTGTTAGTTTTAGTAATATCTGACCATTTCAGAGCGCTACTATATAGGCTCGGATTTAGGGTAAAATTAAAGTTGCCGGGGCGTGGCTATGTAGCCGAAGAAGGAAGACGCACCTAATGTGAGCTCCAAGTATCCTGATCCTATCCTGCCTCTTGGACTTCTTGTTAACGAGCTGTGATAGCTGGGGCTGGAATCCTATACCCCTAGGAGCCTGGTGAGCCCTCCAAACGGCTGCTATAAGGATCTGAGACGTCGGGAGCTGCGGTGGCCGGGTCGCTCAGAGGACTACACGTGCAGCGGCGGCCATTTTTGAGGTGTGCGCTCCAGGATACAGGACGCAGCGCCGACTTCTCTTAGAGCCGGGCTTTCACTTCCCGGGAATCAGCGGTCGCCGGACCTTAGCGGTGAGCGCTGTGGAAGATTTGTGTGCAGGACCCCGGGGACCTGAGGTGGACAGTGGTGCCTGCGGGGGACAGCGGCCATTATTACAGCACACGCCCTAACAGCAAGGGAAGCGGTGCTTCTTGTCACATTTGCCGATTGGAAGGTGAGCGCATAACCTGAGATAATAAAGGGGTGGTGCAGTGTGTGCCCTGAGAAATTGGGCCCTGCGACCCCCCTATCAGATATTAGAGGGATTAACCCCTCCCTGCTGTTCCCCCTGTGGAGACTGTGAACTCGCTCAGATATATAGAGCCCAGGTGAATATTACAGCTACTGCCTTTGTGACTCTCAATACTCCTGCTGCCTGACCAGTGGCCTCTTTGGAATACAATCCAGTATTTAACTCTACGGGGTCTGAAATTGGGGCACTGTCTATCTATAATTACAACTGTGATTACGTTGTGGAGTCCTTTTTGCTGCCTACCATGCAACACTCTAAAGGAACAGGGGCTGCTGATAAATTAAGGAAATATGCCAGGGATGATCCCCCTGATAATGTGCGCACTCTCAGAAATAACCCTGCACAGGTCCAGCGCAAAGGCCGTCCTTCTTATAGTAATGAAGAGGGAGAACAGGATGAATTGACTCTTAAACAGGCTTCCGAGCAATTAATGCAGGCTATCTCCCTCACTAGATCATCTCTTAGGGTACCGTCACACAGTCACACTTTGATCGCTACGACGGTACGATTCGTGATGTTCCAGCGATATCCATACGATATCGCAGTGTCTGACACGCAGCAGCGATCAGGGATCCTGCTGAGAATCGTACGTCGTAGCAGATCGTATGGAACTTTCTTTCGTCGCTTGATCACCCGCTGACATCGCTGGATCGTTGTGTGTGACAGCGATCCAGCGATGTGTTCGCTTGTAACCAGGGTAAACATCGGGTAACTAAGCGCAGGGCCGCGCTTAGTAACCCGATGTTTACCGTGGTTACCAGCGTAAACGTAAAAAAAACAAACAGTACATACTCACATTCCGGTGTCTGTCCCCTGCGTCTCAGCTTCTCTGCACTGTGAGCGCCGGCCAGCCAGAAAGCGAGCACAGCGGTGACGTCTGACGTCACCGCTCTGCTTTCCGGCTATGGTGCTTACACAGTGGAGAGAAGCAGAACGCCGGAGGACAGACACCGGAATGTAAGTATGTACTGTTTGTTTTTTTTACGTTTACGCTGGTAACCAGGGTAAACATCGGGTTACTAAGCGCGGCCCTGCGCTTAGTAACCCGATGTTTACCCTGGTTACCCGGGGACTTCGGCATCGCTCCAGCGCCGTGATTGCAACGTGTGACCGCAGTCTACGACGCTGGAGCGATAATCATACGATCGCTGCGACGTCACGGATCGTGCCGTCGTAGCGATCAAAATGGCACTGTGTGACGGTACCCTTACGGAAAAAATAGAGGATGTGCATATTGAAGTGGGCCATTTGCGGCATGACATGCAAGCTATGAGAGGGCGTATTTCGGAGGTTGAAACAAGAGTGTCTCATATTGAAGATACTATCACTCCTATGGAGGCTAAACTGACAAAAGCTGCTGGCTCCGTAAACGCTTGGAAACAAAAGGCAGATGATTTGGAAAACAGACTGCGTCGCAATAATGTTTGAATTATCGGTCTCCCGGAGCGTTCGGAGGGTCAGCAACCCGAGCAATTTCTGGAAGACTGGCTTAAGACCTCCCTGGGGGACGGATTCTCCTCAACATTCGCAGTGGAGAGGGCCCATAGGGTCCCAACGAGAACTCTCCCCTCTGGAACTCCGCCTCGACCTTTTCTGGCACGTCTCCTCAATTATAGGGACACTATTCTTCGTCTGGCGCGGCAGAAGGGCCTTATCAAATTCAACAATGCTTCCATATCGATTTTTCCAGACTTCTCTATGGAACTCCAAAAGCAGCGGGCACGATTTATGGAGATCAAGAAACAACTTAGAGATAAGAATATCATCTACTCCAAGCTTTATCCAGCCCGGCTCCGCATTGTCCATGAGGGCTCTTCTTTATTCTTTACGGATCCAGCAGAGGTAGCCGAATGGTTGCAGTCTCACAAGGGGTCCAATGTGAAAGACTCCTAATTTGGGTTCTTTATCTAACGGCAATATAAATGGAGCTCTTTGTATGGGTGCGAAAGATGTCAACAATACCGGACACTGGATTCAGTGAGGGTATCCCCTTTTCAATCTGACTGTAGGAGTATAGAATTATGCTCCTCTATTGTTAAGTTTTGCTTGGTTTGGTTTTGTATACCAGTTTTGATTGTTTGATGTGTACGGTCGCCGCCAATACTAATTTTTGCTCTGTGTGATGTCTCTGAACCTTGCCCGAATAACAATGATACATAATATTCTTTCTTTTGCATATAAATATGGGATCTGTATGTATGACCTGGAATATACGGGGTATCAAGACTCCTCGGAAGAAGATCAAGGTTTTCTCGCAGATTAAAAGATATCACCCTCATGTTGTAGCGCTAGTGGAGATGCACGTGACTAGGGATACGGCTCGGTGTGTGCAAAAGCCGTGGGTACAATGGTCTCTTCATGCATTTCATACCAGCTACTCACGAGGGGTTTCTTTGTTGATACACAGAGAGGTTAGATAGGAGGCCAGGGAGGCACGGCGAGATCCTGAGGGCCGTTTTGTCTTTGTACATGCATTCATTAATTCGCGTGAATATGTGATATTATGTGTTTATAACCCTCCCCCCGCTAACATCGGTTCTCCGTATGGCAATGGGCTTCTCCTTAAAATATCCGGACGCTAATGTTATTTGTATGGGTGACTTTAATTTAGTCATGGATCACTCCATGGACAGATTGAGACTGGATGACGCAGTATCTGGGGAGTCTTTGTCTCAGCCCCCTTCCCAAATGGCACTGTTTATGGATGGCAGAGGTTGGCTAGACCTATGGAGAATGAATCACCTGTAGGTTCGGGGGTACACTTGTCACTCATCTACTAAGCGATCTTTATCTCGTATAGATTATATATTTGGATCTGGTGGTTTGGCATTGTGGGTGGATAGTGTTGAACATGGCAATAGGGTGATCTCAGACCATAGTCCAGTTATTCTTAAACTTAAATATGGGCAGCCCAATAATAATAGATCCTGGAAATTGAATCCCTTCTGGTTAAAATTAATAGATTCTAGCGATAGGACGATCGACCAGTTAAATTGTTTCATTTTCACTCATCCGAAACCTCAGAATCTTGGTTTATTTTGGGATACCCTAAAAGCATACTTAAGGGGGTGCTTGTCCTCTACAATCTCTTACATTAAAAGGGTAATGGCGGGGGAGGATGATGAGATAGAACAGCGGTTAAAAGACTTGGAGGCCACATATACAGTGCCTAAAAGTAGTATTCAACCCCCAGCAGATTTAGCAGGTTTAATAAGATGCAAATAATTTAGAGCCTTCAAACTTCAAACAAGAGCAGGATTTATTAACAGATGCATAAATCTTACAAACCAAAAAGTTTTGTTGCTCAGTTAAATTTTTATAAATTTTAAACATAAAAGTGTGGGTCAATTATTATTCAACCCCTAGGTTTAATATTTTGTGGAATAACCTTTGTTTGCAATTACAGCTAATAATCGTCTTTTATAAGACCTGATCAGGCCGGCACAGGTCTCTGGAGTTATCTTGGCCCACTCCTCCATGCAGATCTTCTCCAAGTTATCTAGGTTCTTTGGGTGTCTCATGTGGACTTTAATCTTGAGCTCCTTCCACAAGTTTTCAATTGGGTTAAGGTCAGGAGACTGACTAGGCCACTGCAACACCTTGATTTTTTGCCTCTTGAACCAGGCCTTGGTTTTCTTGGCTGTGTGCTTTGGGTCGTTGTCTTGTTGGAAGATGAAATGACGACCCATCTTAAGATCCTTGATGGAGGAGCGGAGGTTCTTGGCCAAAATCTCCAGGTAGGCCGTGCTATCCATCTTCCCATGGATGCGGACCAGATGGCCAGGCCCCTTGGCTGAGAAACAGCCCCACAGCATGATGCTGCCACCACCATTCTTGACTGTAAGGATGGTATTCTTGGGGTCGTATGCAGTGCCATCCAGTCTCCAAACGTCACGTGTGTGGTTGGCACCAAAGATCTCGATCTCATCAGACCAGAGAACCTTGAACCAGTCAGTCTCAGAGTCCTCCAAGTGATCATGAGCAATCTGTAGACGAGCCTTGACATGACGCTTTGAAAGTAAAGGTACCTTACGGGCTCGTCTGGAACGGAGACCATTGCGGTGGAGTACGTTACTTATGGTATTGACTGAAACCAATGTCCCCACTGCCATAAGATCTTCCCGGAGCTCCTTCCTTGTTGTCCTTGGGTTAGCCTTGACTCTTCGGACAAGTCTGGCCTCGGCACGGGAGGAAACTTTCAAAGGCTGTCCAGGCCGTGGAAGGCTAACAGTAGTTCCATAAGCCTTCCACTTCCGGATGATGCTCCCAACAGTGGAGACAGGTAGGCCCAACTCCTTGGAAAGGGTTTTGTACCCCTTGCCAGCCTTGTGACCCTCCACGATCTTGTCTCTGATGGTCTTGGAATGCTCCTTTGTCTTTCCCATGTTGACCATGTTTGAGTGCTGTTCACAAGTTTGGGGAGGGTCTTAAATAGTCAGAAAAGGCTGGAAAAAGATAATTAATCCAAACATGTGAAGCTCATTGTTCTTTGTGCCTGAACTACTTCTTAATACTTTAGGGGAACCAAACAGAATTCTGGGGGGTTGAGGGGTTGAATAATAAATGATCCTCTGAAAAGACTTTTCACAATTTAAAAAAATAAATAAACAAAGAAATAACATTCTTTTTTGCTGCAGTGCATTTCACACTTCCAGGCTGATCTACAGTCCAAATGTCACAATGCCAAGTTAATTCCAAATGTGTAAACCTGCTAAATCTGCAGGGGGTTGAATACTACTTGTAGGCACTGTATAGCTAATCAAACTAGCAGTAACAGGGTTGAATGGCTCACTTCCCAAAGGTTGTATACCCAGCATGCAGACGTTAAGTCAAAACGCAAATTATTTTTCACCCGTCAGTCCTACTTTGAGCTGGGGAAACAGGCCAGTACACTCCTGGCTTTCTTAGTACGCCAACACAACACCTCTAACACAATATTGCAGATTTGTGCACTTGATGGCTCATTAGTATCCTCTACTGATGAAATACTTCAATGTTTTTATGATTATTATAAATCTCAGTATAAATCTAGCAGCGGTCATGATGTCCATGAATGTTTAGATTACTTATCAGATATAACATTCCCTTCATTGAGCCCATTTCAACAAGCCTTTATGGATGCCGAGTTTACTTTGGAGGAAGTAGAACACGCTATAGCGGATATGGCTACTGGGAAGGCCCCGGGACCTGATGGGTTTCCCATTGAGCCGTACAGAAAATACCGAGATAAGTTGGCACCACTTTTATTGAAGGTACTAAGGGGAATATGGGAGGGAGAGTCTGTGCCTGAAACGTTTTATGATGCCAACATTATTGTACTCAGGAAGGCGGGGAAGGATCCTCTGGATTGTGGATCGTATCGCCCTATATGTCTGGTAAACGTAGACTATAAAATCTTTACTAAAGTTCTGGCTACCAGGCTGAATACGATCATATTAGATCTTATACACCCGGACCAAACTGGCTTTATGCCGGGAAAAAGAACTTCCATTAATATTAGACGGGTTCAGTCGGTCATCCAATATAGCTCTCTAGAACCAGATAATAAATGGGCATTAGCATCGCTGGACGCAGCTAAGGCTTTTGATTCCCTTGAGTGGTCCTTCCTCTCTGCATGTTTGCGGAAGTACGGTTTTTGGGGACAAATTTTTGAGAGGGGTAGGTACATTATATATGAAACCCAGGGCGCGTATGATTGTAAATAACTCTATCTCTGAACCTTTTTCCTTACACAGGGGAACCCGCCAGGGATGCCCTCTTTCCCCAGCTCTCTTTGCCCTGGCGATAGAGGCTTTGGCAATATGGATAAGGTCCTCCATTGACATTAAGGGAATACACATTGCGGATCGAGTGGACATCATTGGTCTTTATGCTGATGATATGGTGATGTTTATGGATCAAACAGAGGATACGTTGCCGAAAGTGTTAACGATTATAGATAAATTTAGCAAATTCTCCGGTCTTTATATAAACTGGGATAAGTCTGCCCTGATGCCCCTTTCTTACACCCCAATGTCATGTCTCGAAACTCTCTCGTCGTTGCCCATCATCTCCAATTTTAAATATCTGGGAATCCATATGTCTCACCGTAGTCAATTTGATTTACAATTTAATATTTACCCATTATTGGACTTGGTTAAATCCAAGTTTGCTACCTGCGATAAACTACCGCTCTCTGTGGCTGGTCGTATCAATCTGATTAAAATGATACTGCTCCCCAAATTGAGTTATTGCTTTCAACACAGTGCTGTGCCAATACCTAAATCCCTATTTGCGACTCTAAACTCCCTAATTACGTCTTTCATATGGGGGAAGACTAGGCCCAAACTTAAGCTGTTTGCTCTGCAGAGACCGAAACAAGGGGGCGGGGCGGCTTTGCCGGACTTCTATTTATATTATCTTGCCGGGCAGGCTAAAATGATAAATAAATGGATGCCCAATAACTCTCTTCCTAATTCTGAGAGCCATTTGCTCTATTCTGCCCGGGTTGATTTCCCACTAGGGTTTCTGGAGATGGAGAAGGTTGGTGTTCCTCGTCTGCTGCCTCTACTCCAGCTGGCACGATTAACATGGAGGCAAATCAAAAAAATTACTAAATCTGTAGATATAGTAGTGGAAATGCCATTGTGGAATAACAGTTATTTCCCGGGATTGTTGGGCCACCCGTCCACGGAATTTTGGATATCGCATGGTGTTCTCTCGGTAGGCAATATACATAACCAGGGGATCTTTATCTCCTTTGAACAATTACAAAATACTTATAATATCCCGAGGTCTCAATTTTTCCGTTATCTACAATTAAGATCAGCCTTTCAATCGCACATGCGGAATATGGGTACAGGTCGAGCCATTTCATCTTTACCTTTAATAGGAATTCTCAAATCGCAAGGTCCTCAAGGTCTTATTTCCTCTTTATACACCTATCTGTTATCCATAGGAGGGTGGTCTATTATAAACTCTATTAAAGGGAAATGGGAGGGACTTCTTCCTAATACACTGGGGGAAGAATGGGACGATATTTTGGAATCTCCAACTAAGGTTTCCCCATCAATTAACAATAGGATGACCCAATTATACATCATATACTAGTCTTATCTGACCCCGACTCGTCTTTTTAAAATGGGCCGTCTCCATTCGTCAGATTGTCTGAGATGTCATTCCAGTGATGCAGATTTCATTCATATGATTTGGAGGTGTCCTGTTATTTTTCATTATTGGAAAGAGGTGACGACATTATTGACGTCCTTGTTGTCGATTCCTGTCCCACTTGAGCCATTGATCTGTTTATTTGGGGTGTGGGATGCGGAAGCCTGGGACCACTACACTGGGATTTTCTTGCGAGAGACACTGTTCATGGCGCAAAAGGTACTGGCGCTGCGATGGATGGGTGGTTCTTGCCCATCTCTTAGAGCTTGGGTTGATCTAGTAAACTCAATTATCCTGTATGAGCGAACATTATATCAGAATAGAGGATGTCCTGATAAATTTGAGAAAATATGGGGTAGATGGAACTCCTCCTATCACACTTTATAGTCTGCAACAATTCAATATCCATGTGAGAAGCAGGGTCTATGGCTTCGGGGGCATTGCTTACAGGGTGAAATATATGCGAAATTCTCTTTTTGGCGGCGTCCTATTGGTAGTTAATGTAGTTAAGTTATACCATAGAAGATTTATAAGATACTAATGATCGACATGCACCATTTGTTACTTTTGTAATATTCCAGATGTGAAGATGCATTGTAATTATTTGTTGTGTTATGTTATAACTGATAATGATGGACACAAATGCAAATGTGTGTATTGTATGATTTATTTTGCAATTAATAAACAAAAAAAAAAAAAAAATTAAAGTTGCTGCACCAGATCAAATGGTGATAAGAAATTGAGGAAAATTTAGATAGGATTAATTTGAAGACCGAAGTTTGAGTAGATGCTGGGAGGTAGCAATTTACGATGCAAATATTTTGACCCTGTAAGGAACCATTTAAAATAATAAATCTACCCTCAGAGTCTGAATATGAATTAACTAATTGAAATGGGAAGTTATTTTTAATAAGGATGGCCACACTCCTCGTTTTACGATCCCAGGAAGCCAGAAAGTAGCAGGAATAATTGGAGTCGAAGTATTTGGGGTATGAGGAATTGGAGAAATGAGTCTCCTGTAGACATATAAAATCAGGTTTCTGTTTATGGTAATCCAAAGAAGCCTTTTTCCGTTTTAGGGGCGAGTTAAACCCCCGGACATTGTGAGATATGACTCTACACATGGTTAAAAATATATTTACCGCCAATAAATGAGATATCCCAGATTTTCTTTCGATACGCTTCATAGTAGAGGTAGTACTGGCATAGAAGATATAGAAGAAGATGTACAATTCTGCGGATAAACAATGGGGAAGAGACAAGACAGGGGAAGAGAAAGACACATAACAAATAAAAGAAGTAGTGGAGCGTCGGGTGGTTTCGTCAAACTCAATTTGACAGGTGGACACGCCCCTATCAAAGTGTATCAAACTGTGTAACCCCATCCCTCCCTGTCTTCTAACAGCAGCTGTGTGCCTGCTCCCCCTCCCTTTTTATATAGTTTAATATTATTATCACTGTATTTGATACAGTGAATGTTATCCCCGTAATTGTTTTATATTAGAGTTTTATATCTCATTTATATGTGATTTATAATGTTATCACTGAACACATTCTAATTGCAGAAACGACAGGCAAGGACTGTCTCCTACATAATTACACTAACAGCTGTAGAATTCCCACTAGCTGACCAAACACAGAATTTGCTAGCAGCTGTCGCCCTTGAACGTCCTCTAACTAGATGTCAGGGTGTGTGTGTTAAGAGGTGTTTACCAAATATGTGAAACTTCTTACAAAATAATATGTTGTTACAAGTCATTTATCCGCTATAAGATGTGCTTCTGACATTTTCATAAACCTATAGTCCCAATAATATTTATTTGACCAGCAGATAATTAATTAAAATCGCATAAAGCGTGTTAAATAGACATTACACCAAAATCATAGCGAATCAAAATGTATTAAATTGATTACTGATACACTTCCAACAAGTTGATAATAATATCAAAAGTGTATAAAATCGCATAAAGCGTGTTAAATAGACACTACACCAAAATCATAGCGAATCAAAATGTATTAAATTGATTACTGATACGCTTCCAACAAGTTGATAATAATATCAAAAGTGTATAAAATCGCATAAAGCGTGTTAAATAGACATTACACCAAAATCATAGCGAATCAAAATGTATTAAATTGATTACTGATACGCTTCCAACAAGTTGATAATAATATCAAAAGTGTATAAAATCGCATAAAGCGTGTTAAATAGACATTACACCAAAATCATAGCGAATCAAAATGTATTAAATTGATTACTGATACGCTTCCAACAAGTTGATAATAATATCAAAAGTGTACCAATAATATTTATTCTCTTTTTATTGACATTTTCATAAACCTATAGCCCCAATAATATTTATTTGACCAGCAGATAATTAATTAAAATCGCATAAAGCGTGTTAAATAGACATTACACCAAAATCATAGCGAATCAAAATGTATTAAATTGGTTACTGATACTCTTCCAACAAATTGATAATAATATCAAAAGTGTACCAATAATATTTATTCTCTTTTTATTGACATTTTCATAAACCTATAGCCCCAATAATATTTATTTGACCACCAGATAATTAATTAAAATCGCATAAAGCGTGTTAAATAGACATTACACCAAAATCATAGCGAATCAAAATGTATTAAATTGGTTACTGATACTCATCAAACAAATTGATAATAATATCAAAAGTGTACCAATAATATTTATTCTCTTTTTATTGACATTTTCATAAACCTATAGTCCCAATAATATTTATCTGACCAGCAGATAATTAATTAAAATCGCATAAAGCGTGTTAAATAGACATTACACCAAAATCATAGCGAATCAAAATGTATTAAATTGATTACTGATACGCTTCCAACAAGTTGATAATAATATCAAAAGTGTATAAAATCGCATAAAGCGTGTTAAATAGACATTACACCAAAATCATAGCGAATCAAAATGTATTAAATTGATTACTGATACGCTTCCAACAAGTTGATAATAATATCAAAAGTGTATAAAATCGCATAAAGCGTGTTAAATAGACATTACACCAAAATCATAGCGAATCAAAATGTATTAAATTGATTACTGATACGCTTCCAACAAGTTGATAATAATATCAAAAGTGTATAAAAACGCATAAAGCGTGTTAAATAGACATTACACCAAAATCATAGCGAATCAAAATGTATTAAATTGATTACTGATACGCTTCCAACAAGTTGATAATATCAAAAGTGTACCAATAATATTTATTCTCTTTTTATTGACATTTTCATAAACCTATAGCCCCAATAATATTTATTTGACCAGCAGATAATTAATTAAAATTGCATAAAGCGTGTTAAATAGACATTACACCAAAATCATAGCGAATCAAAATGTATTAAATTGGTTACTGATACTCTTCCAACAAATTGATAATAATATCAAAAGTGTACCAATAATATTTATTCTCTTTTTATTGACATTTTCATAAACCTATAGTCCCAATAATATTTATCTGACCAGCAGATAATTAATTAAAATCGCATAAAGCGTGTTAAATAGACATTACACCAAAATCATAGCGAATCAAAATGTATTAAATTGGTTACTGATACTCTTCCAACAAATTGATAATAATATCAAAAGTGTACCAATAATATTTATTCTCTTTTTATTGACATTTTCATAAACCTATAGTCCCAATAATATTTATCTGACCAGCAGATAATTAATTAAAACCGCATAAAGCGTGTTAAATAGACATTACACCAAAATCATAGCGAATCAAAATGTAATAAATTGATTACTGATACGCTTCCAACAAGTTGATAATAATATCAAAAGTGTATAAAATCGCATAAAGCGTGTTAAATAGACATTACACCAAAATCATAGCGAATCAAAATGTATTAAATTGATTACTGATACGCTTCCAACAAGTTGATAATAATATCAAAAGTGTATAAAATCGCATAAAGCGTGTTAAATAGACATTACACCAAAATCATAGCGAATCAAAATGTATTAAATTGGTTACTGATACTCTTCCAACAAACTGATAATAATATCAAAAGTGTACCAATAATATTTATTCTCTTTTTATTGACATTTTCATAAACCTATAGTCCCAATAATATTTATTTGACCAGCAGATAATTAATTAAAATCGCATAAAGCGTGTTAAATAGACATTACACCAAAATCATAGCGAATCAAAATGTATTAAATTGATTACTGATACGCTTCCAACAAGTTGATAATAATATCAACAGTGTACCAACAATATTTATTCTCTTTTATTGACATCGGATATCGTAGTGACTGTGCCGTCTATTTGCACACAACCATTTTGAATCCATGTTTTGCTGACCTTAAACATTTTGTATAACAGCTGTGTTTCTCCTGATTTTTCTAGCGCGGCTCGCTGAGCGTTACCACTGCACTCATTTCTCTTCGCGGCTTCTGAATGTACACTATTCTCACCCATAGACAGTTTTCCTTAAAAAATACGAATATTATTGAATATAATGTTTTACATATGTTACAGTATTTTATTTTTCCTGGTGCTACTTTAATAATAATAATGATAATAATAATAAAAATATGAATATTATTGAATATAATGTTTTACATATGTTACAGTGTTTTATTTTTCCTGGTGTTACTTTAATAATAATGATAATAATAATAAAAATATGAATATTATTGAATATAATGTTTTACATATGTTACAGTGTTTTATTTTCCTGGTGTTACTTTAATAATAATGATAATAATAATAAAAATATGAATATTATTGAATATAATGTTTTACATATGTTACAGTATTTTATTTTTTCCTGGTGTTACTTTAATAATAATAATGATAATAATAATAAAAATATGAATATTATTGAATATAATGTTTTACATATGTTACAGTATTTTATTTTTCCTGGTGTTACTTTAATAATAATAATGGTAATAATAATAAAAATATGAATATTATTGAATATAATGTTTTACATATGTTACAGTATTTTATTTTTCCTGGTGTTACTTTAATAATAATGATAATAATAATAAAAATATGAATATTATTGAATATAATGTATATTATTCCATCTTTCTTTAATTCAACATTATTTTATCACATATTAATTTCACAGATGTCTGTGCCGTCTATTTGCACACAACCATTTTGAAACCATGTTTTGCTGACCTTAAACATTTTGTATAACAGATGTGTTTCTCCTCGCTGAGCGTTACCACTGCACTCATTTCTCTTCGCTGCTTCTGAATGTACACTATTCCCACCCATGGACAGTTTTCCTTTAAAAAATATGAGTATTATTGAATATAATGTTTTACATGTTACAGTATTTTATTTTTATTAATAGTTACTTTTAACTATTCTTTTAGAGTGTCTAGTAGATTTATATTCTTTGCCTGATATATTTCTACACAAAGCTTCAAACTATTTTGTAATTTATAATGTATCACAGTAGTTTCATATGAAGTTACATCTTAGGCCCCATTCAGACTATTGTAATATCTGTAGCTTAAAATAGAGCCAAATAGCTACTTTCAAATCCGGACATACACCATTGATTTTAATGGGGTCTAAGGGGGTTCTATCAAGGTTTCCACATGATTGTTATGGAAAGAATAATGCTACAGAATTGGCCGCTCCAGTTATAAAACAAAAATGATGAAAATTATCCATGATGATAATGTGAAAAAGGCTTATGCAGTGGGTTTATGGATCTCTACAATAAACACCATGTGTAGAAATTTGGTTCTAGAACTTGTTGGATTAGTGAATATAATAACGTTTGTCATATTTTATAACATGCAGCTAATGATTCTTGCTTTCAACTTGTATGTAACTGGATTAAAATAAAGAATAATGACCTAGCTGATTTGGGTGATATTGTAAAACCATTTATTGTTTCTACTACTTGGCAATTGTTACATTCAGTTATTTTTATTTATTTATTTATTTTTATTTTTATTTATTTATTTATTTATTTTTCCTTGGAATTTGTTAGTACAATTATTTTTGCTACCAAGATAGGTTTTTAGAGCCACCAAGCTACATAAATGTGCAGGCTCCTGAATATTACAATTACAAAACATTCAAAGTTTGTTTCTCCACTTTTTGCAGATAATAAATCTTAATTTCTTTATAATTTGACTTTTAGTTATAGTTTGTTTCAGTTCTTTGGCGTTCTATGTATACCGTAAATTTTGCTTCCTTTCAGTGGATAATATAAGACAAATTATTTTTATTCAAAAACATCTAACTTATGTATACTTTTAAAGCTTTGTTACATTTCTAGCCAGTCTACACCATGCTGTGTAACATAAATACATGCGGCCTTGTAGTGATTTAATATAGTGCACCAAACATGATATGGTTTTTGGTTTCTCTGAACTGGCGCAAGCAAAACATATAAGGTAGTACGGCACAAGGCGTGAGCGTACCCGCAGCTCACTGAGCATTACCACGGTACTCACTTCTCTTTGCTGCTTCTGAATGTACAGTATTCTCATCCATGGCGAGTTCTCCTTTAAAATATGGATATTATTGAATATAATGTTTTACTTATGTTACAGTATTTTATTTTCCTGGTGTTACTTTTGTTCATGTATTACTGGTCTCTTCTGCAGTTGTGATTCGTACCTTTTCTATAAAAATATGGATAAATGAATTGTCCATTATAGAACCATTTTGAATCCATGTTTTGTAGACCTTAAACATTTTGTATAACAGATGTGTTTCTCTTGATTTTTTTATTTTTTTTTATTTTTTTATTTTTTTTCTTGGTTAAGGGATCACTGATGTTTTAATAAACTTTGAATAAATAACTGTGCATACATAAGAAACCTTGCAATATATCTTTATAGAAATAATACTTCTGCACTCATGGCCACTTCTCCTACACCTTTGCCTCCTGAACTCATCATTCACTGTGAAATAATGCAAAAATCCATCTTTGTGCTGATGGAGGCATCAACATTTTGCCATTATAAGTTTATGGCTCTGTAAAGAGAGATGAGAATTATCGAAAGGAGCTGGAGGCAGACACACACAACACACAGAACACACGCACAACAAACACACAGAACACACGCACAGCAAACACACATAACATACAGAACACACACAACACATACAACACAAACAACAAACATACACACACACAACATACAGAACACACACAACACATGCAACACACACACAACAAACACACACAACACATACAACACACACAACAAACATACACACACAACATACAGAACACACACAACACATGCAACACACACAAGAAACACAAAGATGGACTTTTGCATTATTTCACAGTGAATGATGAGTTCAGGAGGCAAAGGTGTAGGAGAAGTGGCCATGAGTGCAGAAGTATTATTTCTATAAAGATATATTGCAAGGTTTCTTATGTATGCACAGTTATTTATTCAAAGTTTATTAAAACATCAGTGATCCCTTAACCAAGAAAAAAAAATAAATAAAATAAAAAAAAAAAAAATAAAAAAAAAAAATCAAGAGAAACACATCTGTTATACAAAATGTTTAAGGTCTACAAAACATGGATTCAAAATGGTTCTATAATGGACAATTCATTTATCCATATTTTTATAGAAAAGGTACAAATCACAACTGCAGAAGAGACCAGTAATACATGAACAAAAGTAACACCAGGAAAATAAAATACTGTAACATAAGTAAAACATTATATTCAATAATATCCATATTTTAAAGGAGAACTCTCCATGGATGAGAATACTGTACATTCAGAAGCAGCAAAGAGAAGTGAGTACCGTGGTAATGCTCAGTGAGCTGCGGGTACGCTCACGCCTTGTGCCGTACTACCTTATATGTTTTGTTTGCGCCAGTTCAGAGAAACCAAAAACCATATCATGTTTGGTGCACTATATTAAATCACTACAAGGCCGCATGTATTTATGTTACACAGCATGGTGTAGACTGGCTAGAAATGTAACAAAGCTTTAAAAGTATACATAAGTTAGATGTTTTTGAATAAAAATAATTTGTCTTATATTATCCACTGAAAGGAAGCAAAATTTACGGTATACATAGAACGCCAAAGAACTGAAACAAACTATAACTAAAAGTCAAATTATAAAGAAATTAAGATTTATTATCTGCAAAAAGTGGAGAAACAAACTTTGAATGTTTTGTAATTGTAATATTCAGGAGCCTGCACATTTATGTAGCTTGGTGGCTCTAAAAACCTATCTTGGTAGCAAAAATAATTGTACTAACAAATTCCAAGGAAAAATAAATAAATAAATAAAAATAAAAATAAATAAATAAATAAATAAAAATAACTGAATGTAACAATTGCCAAGTAGTAGAAACATTAAATGGTTTTACAATATCACCCAAATCAGCTAGGTCATTATTCTTTATTTTAATCCAGTTACATACAAGTTGAAAGCAAGAATCATTAGCTGCATGTTATAGAATATGACAAACGTTATTATATTCACTAATCCAACAAGTTCTAGAACCAAATTTCTACACATGGTGTTTATTGTAGAGATCCATAAACCCACTGCATAAGCCTTTTTCACATTATCATCATGGATAATTTTCATCATTTTTGTTTTATAACTGGAGTGGCCAATTCTGTAGCATTATTCTTTCCATAACTATTATGTGGAAACCTTGATAGAACCCCCTTAGACCCCATTAAAATCAATGGTGTATGTCCGGATTTGAAAGTAGCTATTTGGCTCTATTTTAAGCTACAGATATTACAATAGTCTGAATGGGGCCTAAGATGTAACTTCATATGAAACTACTGTGATACATTATAAATTACAAAATAGTTTGAAGCTTTGTGTAGAAATATATCAGGCAAAGAATATAAATCTACTAGACACTCTAAAAGAATAGTTAAAAGTAACTATTAATAAAAATAAAATACTGTAACATATGTAAAACATTATATTCAATAATACTCATATTTTTTAAAGGAAAACTGTCCATGGGTGGGAATAGTGTACATTCAGAAGCAGCGAAGAGAAATGAGTGCAGTGGTAACGCTCAGCGAGGAGAAACACATCTGTTATACAAAATGTTTAAGGTCAGCAAAACATGGTTTCAAAATGGTTGTGTGCAAATAGACGGCACAGACATCTGTGAAATTAATATGTGATAAAATAATGTTGAATTAAAGAAAGATGGAATAATATACATTATATTCAATAATATTCATATTTTTATTATTATTACCATTATTATTATTAAAGTAACACCAGGAAAAATAAAATACTGTAACATATGTAAAACATTATATTCAATAATATTCATATTTTTATTATTATTACCATTATTATTATTAAAGTAACACCAGGAAAAATAAAATACTGTAACATATGTAAAACATTATATTCAATAATATTCATATTTTTATTATTATTATCATTATTATTATTAAAGTAACACCAGGAAAAAATAAAATACTGTAACATATGTAAAACATTATATTCAATAATATTCATATTTTTATTATTATTATCATTATTATTAAAGTAACACCAGGAAAATAAAACACTGTAACATATGTAAAACATTATATTCAATAATATTCATATTTTTATTATTATCATTATTATTAAAGTAACACCAGGAAAAATAAAACACTGTAACATATGTAAAACATTATATTCAATAATATTCATATTTTTATTATTATTATCATTATTATTATTAAAGTAGCACCAGGAAAAATAAAATACTGTAACATATGTAAAACATTATATTCAATAATATTCGTATTTTTTAAGGAAAACTGTCTATGGGTGAGAATAGTGTACATTCAGAAGCCGCGAAGAGAAATGAGTGCAGTGGTAACGCTCAGCGAGCCGCGCTAGAAAAATCAGGAGAAACACAGCTGTTATACAAAATGTTTAAGGTCAGCAAAACATGGATTCAAAATGGTTGTGTGCAAATAGACGGCACAGTCACTACGATATCCGATGTCAATAAAAGAGAATAAATATTGTTGGTACACTGTTGATATTATTATCAACTTGTTGGAAGCGTATCAGTAATCAATTTAATACATTTTGATTCGCTATGATTTTGGTGTAATGTCTATTTAACACGCTTTATGCGATTTTAATTAATTATCTGCTGGTCAAATAAATATTATTGGGACTATAGGTTTATGAAAATGTCAATAAAAAGAGAATAAATATTATTGGTACACTTTTGATATTATTATCAGTTTGTTGGAAGAGTATCAGTAACCAATTTAATACATTTTGATTCGCTATGATTTTGGTGTAATGTCTATTTAACACGCTTTATGCGATTTTAATTAATTATCTGCTGGTCAAATAAATATTATTGGGGCTATAGGTTTATGAAAATGTCAATAAAAAGAGAATAAATATTATTGGTACACTTTTGATATTATTATCAACTTGTTGGAAGCGTATCAGTAATCAATTTAATACATTTTGATTCGCTATGATTTTGGTGTAATGTCTATTTAACACGCTTTATGAGATTTTATACACTTTTGATATTATTATCAACTTGTTGGAAGCGTATCAGTAATCAATTTAATACATTTTGATTCGCTATGATTTTGGTGTAATGTCTATTTAACACGCTTTATGCGATTTTATACACTTTTGATATTATTATCAACTTGTTGGAAGCGTATCAGTAATCAATTTAATACATTTTGATTCGCTATGATTTTGGTGTAATGTCTATTTAACACGCTTTATGCGGTTTTAATTAATTATCTGCTGGTCAGATAAATATTATTGGGACTATAGGTTTATGAAAATGTCAATAAAAAGAGAATAAATATTATTGGTACACTTTTGATATTATTATCAATTTGTTGGAAGAGTATCAGTAACCAATTTAATACATTTTGATTCACTATGATTTTGGTGTAATGTCTATTTAACACGCTTTATGCGATTTTAATTAATTATCTGCTGGTCAGATGAATATTATTGGGACTATAGGTTTATGAAAATGTCAATAAAAAGAGAATAAATATTATTGGTACACTTTTGATATTATTATCAATTTGTTGGAAGAGTATCAGTAACCAATTTAATACATTTTGATTCGCTATGATTTTGGTGTAATGTCTATTTAACACGCTTTATGCGATTTTAATTAATTATCTGCTGGTCAAATAAATATTATTGGGGCTATAGGTTTATGAAAATGTCAATAAAAAGAGAATAAATATTATTGGTACACTTTTGATATTATTATCAACTTGTTGGAAGCGTATCAGTAATCAATTTAATACATTTTGATTCGCTATGATTTTGGTGTAATGTCTATTTAACACGCTTTATGCGTTTTTATACACTTTTGATATTATTATCAACTTGTTGGAAGCGTATCAGTAATCAATTTAATACATTTTGATTCGCTATGATTTTGGTGTAATGTCTATTTAACACGCTTTATGCGATTTTATACACTTTTGATATTATTATCAACTTGTTGGAAGCGTATCAGTAATCAATTTAATACATTTTGATTCGCTATGATTTTGGTGTAATGTCTATTTAACACGCTTTATGCGATTTTAATTAATTATCTGCTGGTCAGATAAATATTATTGGGACTATAGGTTTATGAAAATGTCAATAAAAAGAGAATAAATATTATTGGTACACTTTTGATATTATTATCAATTTGTTGGAAGAGTATCAGTAACCAATTTAATACATTTTGATTCGCTATGATTTTGGTGTAATGTCTATTTAACACGCTTTATGCGATTTTAATTAATTATCTGGTGGTCAAATAAATATTATTGGGGCTATAGGTTTATGAAAATGTCAATAAAAAGAGAATAAATATTATTGGTACACTTTTGATATTATTATCAATTTGTTGGAAGAGTATCAGTAACCAATTTAATACATTTTGATTCGCTATGATTTTGGTGTAATGTCTATTTAACACGCTTTATGCGATTTTAATTAATTATCTGCTGGTCAAATAAATATTATTGGGGCTATAGGTTTATGAAAATGTCAATAAAAAGAGAATAAATATTATTGGTACACTTTTGATATTATTATCAACTTGTTGGAAGCGTATCAGTAATCAATTTAATACATTTTGATTCGCTATGATTTTGGTGTAATGTCTATTTAACACGCTTTATGCGATTTTATACACTTTTGATATTATTATCAACTTGTTGGAAGCGTATCAGTAATCAATTTAATACATTTTGATTCGCTATGATTTGGGTGTAATGTCTATTTAACACGCTTTATGCGATTTTATACACTTTTGATATTATTATCAACTTGTTGGAAGCGTATCAGTAATCAATTTAATACATTTTGATTCGCTATGATTTTGGTGTAGTGTCTATTTAACACGCTTTATGCGATTTTATACACTTTTGATATTATTATCAACTTGTTGGAAGCGTATCAGTAATCAATTTAATACATTTTGATTCGCTATGATTTTGGTGTAATGTCTATTTAACACGCTTTATGCGATTTTAATTAATTATCTGCTGGTCAAATAAATATTATTGGGACTATAGGTTTATGAAAATGTCAGAAGCACATCTTATAGCGGATAAATGACTTGTAACAACATATTATTTTGTAAGAAGTTTCACATATTTGGTAAACACCTCTTAACACACACACCCTGACATCTAGTTAGAGGACGTTCAAGGGCGACAGCTGCTAGCAAATTCTGTGTTTGGTCAGCTAGTGGGAATTCTACAGCTGTTAGTGTAATTATGTAGGAGACAGTCCTTGCCTGTCGTTTCTGCAATTAGAATGTGTTCAGTGATAACATTATAAATCACATATAAATGAGATATAAAACTCTAATATAAAACAATTACGGGGATAACATTCACTGTATCAAATACAGTGATAATAATATTAAACTATATAAAAAGGGAGGGGGAGCAGGCACACAGCTGCTGTTAGAAGACAGGGAGGGATGGGGTTACACACTTTGATAGGGGCGTGTCCACCTGTCAAATTGAGTTTGACGAAACCACCCGACGCTCCACTACTAAAAGAAAATCAATTGGGCTAAATACCCAAACTGTATGGTGACCTGGAGATCCATATTAGAGGAGAGACCAGGCATCACCAAGGTTAGGCAACATGCAATAGACTCGAGAGCCAAACCCCTATAACATCATGCCCTTGTGAACGAAACCGGAAAACGAGATATAACAAAAACCAGTGTCCAGCTAGATCTATGGACTGAAGATCATACGATAATCTATAAAAGGAGTATTGCTAGAAGTATCAACAACAAGTCTTATTTATGGCGTACGCCAGTGTAGAGGAGAAATTCAACGCAGATAATCTGTCAATAAGCAATCAGGTGACTTGTGTGTTCTGACTCCTGGTTTTAGGGGCAGATTTCCATTCCCTTATTGGATGTGACGATCGCTGTGGCAGAGGTGGTACAGCATCCAGATTTGGGATTTCAGCTCGTTCGAGGGCCTGCTTACCTTCCTCCAGAGAGCGGCATATAAAGAGTTTATTACCATAGGAGAATGAGAGCGCAAAAGGGAAGCCCCAACGATATTTAACTTGCACAGCTTGCAGAGCCGTAGTGACAGATTTGAGGGCTCTTCTCCTAGTAAGTGTAGCTGGGGCAATATCTTGAAAGAGACGTACTGAACTTGGTTGTCCAGGTAGAGAAGAAAGTTCCCTTGCTGCGGTGAGAATTAGATCCCGGGACTCCTCATGGTGCATCTTAAGTACTACATCTCTGGGGAGATCTGCAGAAAGCAGTTTGCCTAAGGCTCTGTGTATTCTAGTGATGTGCAGCAAAGAGGGGTCTATATCAGGAAGGAGTGCAGCGAAAAGAGTAGCAGCTGTATCTTTAAGTGCCACAATAGATTCGGGTAAACCACGAATACGTACATTGCTCCTACGAGATCTATTTTCATAATCTTCGCATTTTAATTCAAGCTCAGTAATATGCTCAGTGTGATGTTTAAGGATCTCTTGATTCTCTTCTAACGAATCTGCTCTGGCGTCCATTTTTTCCTCTAAACTAGAGGTACGTTGGATGATGTCTTGCAACTGAGAAGAGATGTTTTGCATAGCTGAGGTGAGTTCAGAGCGAAAAGTCTCTTGGAGGCTTTTTTGTTAGCGCTGCAGTAGAGATAACCTTGTCTGCTGGTGTTGTCATCTCATCAGAGTCTGCCTCGCTGTCTAGATGTGAGGAGGAGGCAGGAGGAGATTGTTGCGGTGGCCATCTTGAGTATATTGCCGCTCACAAGGAGATTGGCTATTGTGCGGCTTACCGGCTGACCTGCGCCTCCCTCTTTGGCATTGCAAACCGCGAGGTTCCCGGAGGTAGGAGAAATCCGCCGGAGATAAAATTACCGCGATTCCGGTTCTCTATGGGGTGGTATCAGGCTGATCGGGTAGCGGAGCTCAGCAGAGCATGACTGTCTCCGTCAAGGTCTGCGCATGCGCCCCATGTTTCTCAACCTTTTATTGTAGAAGTGGATGCGTCAGAGGTGGGTGTTGGGGCTGTGTTGTCTCAGGGTCTATCCCCTAGTAAATGGTGTCAATGCACCTTCTTTTACAAAAAATGATCCTGTGCCAAGAGAAATTATGATGTACAGTACAGACCAAAAGTTTGGACACACCTTCTCATTTAAAGATTTTTCTGTATTTTCATGACTATGAAAATTGTACATTGACACTGAAGGCATCAAAACTATGAATCAACACATGTGGAATTATATACTTAACAAAAAAAGTGTGAAACAACTGAAATTATGTCTTATATTCTAGGTTCTTCAAAGCAGCCACCTTTTGCTTTGATGACTGCTTTGCACACTCTTGGCATTCTCTTGATAAGCTTCAAGAGGGAGTCACCGGGAATGATCTTCCAACAATCTTGAAGGAGTTCCCAGAGATGCTTAGCACTTGTTGGACCTTTTGCCTTCACTCTGCGGTCCAGCTCACCGCAAACCTTCTCGATTGGGTTCAGGTCTGGTGACTGTGGTGGCCAGGTCATCTGGCGTAGCACCCCATCACTCTCCTTCTTGGTCAAATAGCCCTTACACAGCCTGGAGGTGTGTTTAGGGTCATTGTCCTGTTGAAAAATAAATGATGGTCCAACTATACGCAAACTGGATGGAATAGCATGCCAGTTCATGATGCTGTGGTAGCCATGCTGGTTCAGTATGCCTTCAATTTTGAATAAATCCCCAACAGTGTCACCAGCAAAGCACCCCCACACCATCACACCTCCTCCTCCATGCTTCACGGTAGGAACCAGGCATGTAGAGTCCATCCGTTCACCTGTTCTGCGTCGCACAAAGACACGGTGGTTGGAACCAAAGATCTCAAATTTGGACTCATCAGACCAAAGCACAGATTTCCACTGGTCTAATGTCCATTCCTTGTGTTCTTTAGCCCAAACAAGTCTCTTCTGCTTGTTGCCTGTCCTTAGCAGTGGTTTCCAAGCAGCTATTTTACCATGAAGGCCTGCTGCACAAAGTCTCCTCTTAACAGTTGTTGTAGAGATGTGTCTGCTGCTAGAACTCTGTGTGGCATTGACCTGGTCTCTAATCTGAGCTGCTGTTAACCTGCGATTTCTGAGGCTGGTAACTCAGATAAACTTATCCTCAGAAGTAGAGGTGACTCTTGGTCTTCCTTTCTTGGGGAGGTCCTCATGTGAGCCAGTTTCTTTGTAGCGCATGATGGTTTTTGCCACTGCACTTGGGGACACTTTCAAAGTTTTCCCAATTTTTCGGACTGACTGACCTTCATTTCTTAAAGTAATGATGACCACTCGTTTTTCTTTACTTAGCTGCTTTTTTCTTGCCATAATACAAATTCTAACAGTCTATTCAGTAGGACTATCAGCTGTGTATCCACCAGACTTCTACACAACACAACTGATGGTCCCAACCCCATTTATAAGGCAAGAAATCCCACTTATTAAACCTGACCCGGCACACCTGTGAAGTGAAAACCATTCCCGGTGACTACCTCTTGAAGCTCATCAAGAGAATGCCATGAGTGTGCAAAGCAGTCATCAAAGCAAAAGGTGGCTACTTTGAAGAACCTAGAATATAAGACATAATTTCAGTTGTTTGACACTTTTTTGCTACGTATATAATTCCACGTGTTAATTCATAGTTTTGATGCCTTTAGTGTGAATGTACAATTTTCATAGTCATGAAAATACAGAAAAATCTTTAAATGTGGTGTGTCCAAACTTTTGGTCTGTACTGTATGTTGAACCTCTTTGAGTGCTCTCCCCTGCAGCCGCCCCAATTATTGCTGATGGTAATTTGGAGTTCCAGATTTCATGGATTGTTAATTCTCGTCTTCAGCATCATTCCCTGCAGTACTTGGTGCACTGGAGGGGTTATGGTCAAGAAGAGAGGATCTGGGTTTCAGCATCAGAGGTGAATGCCCCTAGACTGGTTAATTCGATCCATGACTCTAATCCTGAGAAACCTGGTCCTGAGTGTGCTGAGGCCACTCATAGAAGTTGGGGGTACTGTCACAGGTGTGTTAGGTGTGACAGACAGTCATCCAGGATCTGGCTTTAGAAGGTCTTTGCGTTTAGCTCAAGCACCTTCTTGATTTCTGCATCTCTGTTATGGAGTGATATCCTTCTCCCTCTAGGACACAATAGATACCTCCACCTTCTGCTGCTAATCACACACATGTGCTGAAGGTTTAAATACATTCAATTGCTGCAGCATGGTACAGTTGTTAGCTTATACTTACCTCAGTCTTGTTGGAAGTTCCAGCAGTCGGTTAGTGTCTTCCCTGAGGACCCTTGGAGGAATGCTGGCGTGAAGTGGTTGTCTTCTCAAGCTAAGTTTTTCCCCTCAACTCTCCTCTTCCATAGTGTTTGGGCTCACCCTTCCCTCTTTTGTACACTTATCATTCACCCAGCTTGACAACCATTCCAAAGTCTAAATTTTGTTTTTCTTAAGACATTCAGAGGTGGACTTGCTGGTTTGTTTTGGATTAGTGTCCTGTTGCATAACCTAAGTGCGCTTCAGCTTGAGGTCATGAACATATGACGGGACAAGTTTTCCAAGTCCAGAAGCAGAAAAACAGCCCCAGACCATCATACTGCCACCACATTTTACTGTTGGAATGATGTTCCTTTTCTAACATAGTGTGTTACTTCTACACCAGATGTAATGGGACATACACCTTCAAAAAATTTCAACTTTTGTTTCGTCAGTCCACAGAGTATTCTCCCAAAAGTCTTGGGGATTATCAAGATGTTTTCTGGCAAAACCGAGGAAAGCCTTTATGTTCTTATGGCACAACAGTGGTTTTTGTCTTGGAACTCTGGTATGCAGGCCATTTTGCCAAGTCTCTTTCTTATGGTGGAGCCACTGACTGTCATGTTGGACGCTATTCACACTAGGGCGTCCGACAGACAGCGGTAATTCCACATTCATCCACTATACGCTCAGTGGTGCCAGCTAGACTTTATCCAGGTCATGCCTGTGGCCTTTAAATAGTCATTCTGGACTTTGGGCGTCGCCGATTATAGCTTGTGTCTTGTGCCTGGTGATCTCGGGCTGGAGTGGTGGTCTAGGAGAAGAAATATCGTATCTTGTGGTGTATTATCCTTTGTCATATTTCTCCTTCCTAAATTTGTATTTGTTTTGCCCTGTGCACATTATAGTGTTTTCCTGTGTGTCTGCGGCGTGGTGCGTTTTTAGTTTTCCCTGTTTGTGCTTTCTGTAGGGGTTGGTGTGTGGTCTAATCACTGGGTGGCGGGTGGAGGTTTCAGCATAGGACTGAAAGTCAGGGTCAGGCCTGGCGGCCCAGACAAGCACACCATCAGTGTAAATTCTGGGAGAGGGACAGACAGGGTTTTCCCTAGTCTGAGGAATATCGCAGGGGCCCGGGTAATCAGCTGTAGTCTACCCAGTACCCGCATGACACTGACCTTGACTGATGCAAGTGAGATCTGTAGTTCTTTCGATGTTGTGGTTTTTTATGTGACCTCTTGGATGAGTCTTTGCTGCACTCTTAGGTTAATTTTGGTTGGCAGGCCACTCTTGGGAAGGGTTTTTCTTGCCATTATGGGAAAATGGCTCTCACTGTGTCCCAAAGCTTTAGAAATGGCTTTATAATTTTTTCCAGACTGATCGATCTCAATTACTTTGTTTCTCATTTGTTCCAGAATTTCTTTGCATTATGGCATGATGTCTACCTTTTGAAAAATCTTTTGGTCTACTTCACTTTGTCAGGCAGATCCTGTTTGACTTCTTGAGAACAGGCATGGCAGTAATGAGGCCTGAATGTGGCTACAGAACTTGAACTCAGCTTCCCAAAGATGTGATGAAGCACAGTTCATTTATGTTTTAAGGGAGGGGGGACAATCACTTTTTCACACATGGTCCTGTAGGTTTGGATTTCTTTCTCCCCTAACCACTTCATCCCGCGGCCTATTTTCACAATCTTGACTAGGCCAGATTTTTCAATTATGACCACTGTCACGTTATGAGGTAATAACTCTGGAACACTTTAATGGATCCCACTGATTCTGAGATTTTTTTTTTCATGACATACTAAACTTCATGATAGCGTTAAAATTTATTTGATATGACTTACATTTAATTTTGAAAAAATCGGAAATTTTGTGAAAATTTGGAACACTTTGCAATTTTCAAACTTTTAATTTTCATGCCCTTCAATCAGAATGTCATGTCACACAAAATAGTTAATAAACGACATTTCCCACGTCTACTTTACATAAGCACAATTTTTTAAACATAATTTTTTTATGTTAGGAAGTTAGAAAGGTTAAAAGTTGAGCGATTTCTCATTTTTAGGCCGGCCTCACACTAGCGAGTTTTACGGACGTATGAGCGCATAAACTACATCCGTAAAATTCGCATTACACACGGCCAAATGATTCCCTATGTCCCCGCTCCTATCTGCCGTATATTACGCATCCGTAATATACGGTCTTGTACGGCCGTAGAAAATCGCAGCATGCTGCGTTTGTCACCGTATTGCGCAAAAAAAATCGCCAATGAAAGTCTATGGGGGCGCGAAAAATACGGATTCCACACGGACCAGCAGTGTGACTTGCGAGAAATACGCAGCGGTGTTAGTGAAAAGCCGATAATTGAATTACTGGCTTTTCACATATCTCGCGCTGAATTAAATATACATACAGAATATATATATATGTGTCTCAATGACATATATATATATATATATATATATAAATATACTGTATATATGTTTTAACGAACATTTGAGGCCATAAATCCATTAGATGTCGGTTTTGCAAGCCTGCGAGAAAATATCGCAGTACGGATGCAATACGGATTACATACGGAGGATGCCATGCGCAAAATACGCTGACACACCCTGCCTACGGATGACATACGGATCACTATTTTGGGGACTTTTCTGCGTATTACGGCCGTAAAAAACGGACCGTATTTTTATACGCTGAGTGTGAGGCCGGCCTTACAACACCGTTTTTTTAGGGACTACATCACATTTGAATTGACTTTAAAGGGCCTATATGACAGAAAATACCCAAAAGTGACACCATTCTAAAAAAAAATACCCCTCATCATGATCAAAACCACATTCAGGAAGTTTATTAACCCTTCAGGTGCTTCACAGTAATTAATGAATTGTGTAAGGAAAAAATAAACATTTAATTTTTTCTCACAAAAATGTTCCTTTAGAGCAAATTTTTTTTACTTTCAAAATGGTAATAGGAGAAACTGCACAACACAATTTGTTGAGCAATTTCTCCTGAGTATGCCGATATCCAACATGTTGAGGAAAACCACTGTTTGGGCGCATGGCATGGTTTGGAAGGGAAGGAGCGCCATTTGACTTTTTGAATGCAAAATTTGCTGGAATAATTAGTGGATGCCATGTTGCGTTTGGACAGCCCCTAATGTATCTAAATAGTGGAAACCCCCAACAAGTGACAACATTTTAGAAACTAGACCCTCAGGGAACTTAGCTAGATGTGTGGTGAGCACCTTGAACTCCCAGGTGCTTCTAAGAAGTTTACAAAATTGAGCCGGGAAAATAAAAAAAATTACATTTTTCCAACAAAAATGTTTTTTAGCCCCAAATTTAGCATTTTCACAAGGGTAACAGGGTAAAATAATGGACCACAAAATTTGTTTTGCAATTTCTCCTAAGTACACTAATACCCCATATGTGGTTGAAAACTACTTTTGAGGCACAGTGCCATATTGGAGGTCAGATTTTGCTGGACTAGATTGACGGTGCCATGTCACATTGGGAGAGCCCCTGAGGTGCCATTTTACAAACTACACTTCTTAATGAATTCATCTAGGAGTGCAGTGATTATATCAACACCACAGTTGTGTCACAAAATGTTATACCATGTGGCAGTGAAGAAAAATTATTACATTTTTACCACCAAGGTTGTGTGTTATCACCAGATTTTACATTTTCATACTGTGAAATGGGTAAAAATGGCACCAAAATTTGTCCCACAATTTCTGCTGAATGTAGAAATATCCCATATGTGGCTGTACAGTACTGCTTAGCCATATGAAGAGACTCGGGAGGGACGGAGCGCTATTTGCCTCCTGAAGCGCAGATTTTCCTAGAATAGTTTGCGGACTCCATATATAGAGCCCCTAATTACTAGAAGAGCAGAATCCCCCCTCAAGGGATCCAATTTTGGAAATTATACCCTTTGGGACTTTTGACAATTTTTACTTCATGGGTGTTTTCCAGAAACTTGAAGACACAAAAGAGCATAGTAAAACCAAAAACACTCTGTTTAAAAAAATCACAGTAAGGCTACTTTCACACTAGCGTTAACTGCAATACGTCGCAAATGCGTCGTTTTGCCGAAAATACGCATCCAGCAAAAGTTCTTGCTGGATACGTTTTTTTGTCATAGACTAACATTAGCGACGCATTTGCGAAGCATTGCCAAACGTTGCGTCCGTTTTGAGACGCTTGGGCGTGTGGTAGCGGACCGTCGGGAGAAAAAAACGTTACATGTAACGTTTTTTGCTCCCGACGGTCCGCTTTTTCCGACCGCGCATGCGCGGCCGGAACTCCGCCCCCACCTCCCCGCACTTCCCCGCACCTCACAATGGGGCAGCGGATGCGTGGGAAAAATGCATCCGCTGCCCCCGTTGTGCGGCGGAGACCACGCTAGCGTCGGGAACGTCGGCCCGACGCACAGCGACGGGTTGTTCCCGACGCTAGTGTGAAAGTAGCCTAATCCGCAAGTGCTAGTAAAAAGATGTAAAAAACAGGGTATTTGGTTGATACGTAATCTGTATATTACCTGTGTGAACAGGGTTCAGAGAGGAAATGTCCATGTGGACACGCTGAGTGGAACAGCTTTTGTGCAGATAGCCCCAAAGGAGTGGTGTGTAACTCCCTAGTCTTGCAGACACAAGAGAACAATTATGGAAACAGGAACACATGGGCTACTTGCACAGTGAACAAAAGAGCACAGTGAGGTCAAAATACGCTGTTGTAAAAAAAAATCACAGTAATCAGCAAGTGCTAGTCAAAAGATGTAAAGAAAACAGGGTATTTAGATGATACGTTTTTTTGCAAAAAAATGTATACTAAGCTGCTCCACCAAATCGTCAAGGTATACCCTTATAGAGCAGTCCTAACTAATGTATAAAATCCCTATCTGATATATTTAAAACCTGATCATCTGTATAGTACCTGTATAAGCAGGGTTCAGAGAAGGACTATCCATGTGGACATGCAGGATAGAACAGCTTAAATGCAAATGACCCACAGAGGAGTGGTGGACTCCCCAGTCTTGTAGAATCAAGAGAACAATTAGAGAACCAGAAACACATGGGCCACTTGCACATTGAACAAGTCTATAGGAACCTGTTCACACCACCAGAAAACTTGAAGACAAAAGAGCACAGTGAGGTCAAAAATACGCTGTTGTAAAAAAAAAAAAAAAAAATCACAGTAATCAGCAAGTGCTAGTCAAAAGATGTAAAGAAAACAGGGTATTTAGTTGATACGTTTTTTTGCAAAAAAATGTATACTAAGCTGCTCCACCAAATCGTCAAGGTATACCCTTATAGAGCAGTCCTAACTAATGTATAAAATCCCTATCTGATATATTTAAAACCTGATCATCTGTATAGTACCTGTATAAGCAGGGTTCAGAGAAGGACTATCCATGTGGACATGCAGGATGGAACAGCTTAAATGCAAATGACCCACAGAGGAGTGGTGGACTCCCCAGTCTTGTAGAAACAAGAGAACAATTAGAGAACCAGAAACACATGGGCCACTTGCACATTGAACAAGTCTATAGGAACCTGTTCACACCACCAGAAAACTTGAAGACAAAAGAGCACAGTGAGGTCAAAAATACGCTGTTGTAAAAAAAAAATCACAGTAATCAGCAAGTGCTAGTCAAAAGATGTAAAGAAAACAGGGTATTTAGTTGATACGTTTTTTTGCAAAAAAATGTATACTAAGCTGCTCCACCAAATCGTCAAGGTATACCCTTATAGAGCAGTCCTAACTATTGTATAAAATCCCTATCTGATATATTTAAAACCTGATCATCTGTATAGTACCTGTATAAGCAGGGTTCAGAGAAGGACTATCCATGTGGACATGCAGGATGGAACAGCTTAAATGCAAAAGACCCACAGAGGAGTGGTGGACTCCCCAGTCTTGTAGAAACAAGAGAACAATTAGAGAACCAGAAACACATGGGCCACTTGCACATTGAACAAGTCTATAGGAACCTGTTCACACCACCAGAAAACTTGAAGACAAAAGAGCACAGTGAGGTCAAAAATACGCTGTTGTAAAAAAAAAATCACAGTAATCAGCAAGTGCTAGTCAAAAGATGTAAAGAAAACAGGGTATTTAGTTGATACGTTTTTTTGCAAAAAAATGTATACTAAGCTGCTCCACCAAATCGTCAAGGTATACCCTTATAGAGCAGTCCTAACTAATGTATAAAATCCCTATCTGATATATTTAAAACCTGATCATCTGTATAGTACCTGTATAAGCAGGGTTCAGAGAAGGACTATCCATGTGGACATGCAGGATTGAACAGCTTAAATGCAAATGACCCACAGAGGAGTGGTGGACTCCCCAGTCTTGTAGAAACAAGAGAACAATTAGAGAACCAGAAACACATGGGCCACTTGCACATTGAACAAGTCTATAGGAACCTGTTCACACCACCAGAAAACTTGAAGACAAAAGAGCACAGTGAGGTCAAAAATACGCTGTTGTAAAAAAATCACAGTAATCAGCAAGTGCTAGTCAAAAGATGTAAAGAAAACAGGGTATTTAGTTGATACGTTTTTTTGCAAAAAAATGTATACTAAGCTGCTCCACCAAATCGTCAAGGTATACCCTTATAGAGCAGTCCTAACTAATGTATAAAATCCCTATCTGATATATTTAAAACCTGATCATCTGTATAGTACCTGTATAAGCAGGGTTCAGAGAAGGACTATCCATGTGGACATGCAGGATGGAACAGCTTAAATGCAAATGACCCACAGAGGAGTGGTGGACTCCCCAGTCTTGTAGAAACAAGAGAACAATTAGAGAACCAGAAACACATGGGCCACTTGCACATTGAACAAGTCTATAGGAACCTGTTCACAATACCAGAAAACTTGAAGACAAAAGAGCACAGTGAGGTCAAAAATACGCTGTTGTAAAAAAAAAAAATCACAGTAATCAGCAAGTGCTAGTCAAAAGATGTAAAGAAAACAGGGTATTTAGTTGATACGTTTTTTTGCAAAAAAATGTATACTAAGCTGCTCCACCAAATCGTCAAGGTATACCCTTATAGAGCAGTCCTAACTAATGTATAAAATCCCTATCTGATATATTTAAAACCTGATCATCTGTATAGTACCTGTATAAGCAGGGTTCAGAGAAGGACTATCCATGTGGACATGCAGGATGGAACAGCTTAAATGCAAATGACCCACAGAGGAGTGGTGGACTCCCCAGTCTTGTAGAAACAAGAGAACAATTAGAGAACCAGAAACACATGGGCCACTTGCACATTGAACAAGTCTATAGGAACCTGTTCACACCACCAGAAAACTTGAAGACAAAAGAGCACAGTGAGGTCAAAAATACGCTGTTGTAAAAAAAAAAGATCACAGTAATCAGCAAGTGCTCGTCAAAAGATGTAAAGAAAACAGGGTATTTAGTTGATACGTTTTTTTGCAAAAAAATGTATACTAAGCTGCTCCACCAAATCGTCAAGGTATACCCTTATAGAGCAGTCCTAACTAATGTATAAAATCCCTATCTGATATATTTAAAACCTGATCATCTGTATAGTACCTGTATAAGCAGGGTTCAGAGAAGGACTATCCATGTGGACATGCAGGATGGAACAGCTTAAATGCAAATGACCCACAGAGGAGTGGTGGACTCCCCAGTCTTGTAGAAACAAGAGAACAATTAGAGAACCAGAAACACATGGGCCACTTGCACATTGAACAAGTCTATAGGAACCTGTTCACACCACCAGAAAACTTGAAGACAAAAGAGCACAGTGAGGTCAAAAATACGCTGTTGTAAAAAAAAAAAAAAAATCACAGTAATCAGCAAGTGCTAGTCAAAAGATGTAAAGAAAACAGGGTATTTAGTTGATACGTTTTTTTGCAAAAAAATGTATACTAAGCTGCTCCACCAAATCGTCAAGGTATACCCTTATAGAGCAGTCCTAACTAATGTATAAAATCCCTATCTGATATATTTAAAACCTGATCATCTGTATAGTACCTGTATAAGCAGGGTTCAGAGAAGGACTATCCATGTGGACATGCAGGATTGAACAGCTTAAATGCAAATGACCCACAGAGGAGTGGTGGACTCCCCAGTCTTGTAGAAACAAGAGAACAATTAGAGAACCAGAAACACATGGGCCACTTGCACATTGAACAAGTCTATAGGAACCTGTTCACACCACCAGAAAACTTGAAGACAAAAGAGCACAGTGAGGTCAAAAATACGCTGTTGTAAAAAAATCACAGTAATCAGCAAGTGCTAGTCAAAAGATGTAAAGAAAACAGGGTATTTAGTTGATACGTTTTTTTGCAAAAAAATGTATACTAAGCTGCTCCACCAAATCGTCAAGGTATACCCTTATAGAGCAGTCCTAACTAATGTATAAAATCCCTATCTGATATATTTAAAACCTGATCATCTGTATAGTACCTGTATAAGCAGGGTTCAGAGAAGGACTATCCATGTGGACATGCAGGATGGAACAGCTTAAATGCAAATGACCCACAGAGGAGTGGTGGACTCCCCAGTCTTGTAGAAACAAGAGAACAATTAGAGAACCAGAAACACATGGGCCACTTGCACATTGAACAAGTCTATAGGAACCTGTTCACACCACCAGAAAACTTGAAGACAAAAGAGCACAGTGAGGTCAAAAATACGCTGTTGTAAAAAAAAAAAATCACAGTAATCAGCAAGTGCTAGTCAAAAGATGTAAAGAAAACAGGGTATTTAGTTGATACGTTTTTTTGCAAAAAAATGTATACTAAGCTGCTCCACCAAATCGTCAAGGTATACCCTTATAGAGCAGTCCTAACTAATGTATAAAATCCCTATCTGATATATTTAAAACCTGATCATCTGTATAGTACCTGTATAAGCAGGGTTCAGAGAAGGACTATCCATGTGGACATGCAGGATGGAACAGCTTAAATGCAAATGACCCACAGAGGAGTGGTGGACTCCCCAGTCTTGTAGAAACAAGAGAACAATTAGAGAACCAGAAACACATGGGCCACTTGCACATTGAACAAGTCTATAGGAACCTGTTCACACCACCAGAAAACTTGAAGACAAAAGAGCACAGTGAGGTCAAAAATACGCTGTTGTAAAAAAAAAAGATCACAGTAATCAGCAAGTGCTCGTCAAAAGATGTAAAGAAAACAGGGTATTTAGTTGATACGTTTTTTTGCAAAAAAAATGTATACTAAGCTGCTCCACCAAATCGTCAAGGTATACCCTTATAGAGCAGTCCTAACTAATGTATAAAATCCCTATCTGATATATTTAAAACCTGATCATCTGTATAGTACCTGTATAAGCAGGGTTCAGAGAAGGACTATCCATGTGGACATGCAGGATGGAACAGCTTAAATGCAAATGACCCACAGAGGAGTGGTGGACTCCCCAGTCTTGTAGAAACAAGAGAACAATTAGAGAACCAGAAACACATGGGCCACTTGCACATTGAACAAGTCTATAGGAACCTGTTCACACCACCAGAAAACTTGAAGACAAAAGAGCACAGTGAGGTCAAAAATACGCTGTTGTAAAAAAAAAAAAAAAAAATCACAGTAATCAGCAAGTGCTAGTCAAAAGATGTAAAGAAAACAGGGTATTTAGTTGATACGTTTTTTTGCAAAAAAATGTATACTAAGCTGCTCCACCAAATCGTCAAGGTATACCCTTATAGAGCAGTCCTAACTAATGTATAAAATCCCTATCTGATATATTTAAAACCTGATCATCTGTATAGTACCTGTACAAGCAGGGTTCAGAGAAGGACTATCCATGTGGACATGCAGGATGGAACAGCTTAAATGCAAATGACCCACAGAGGAGTGGTGGACTCCCCAGTCTTGTAGAAACAAGAGAACAATTAGAGAACCAGAAACACATGGGCCACTTGCACATTGAACAAGTCTATAGGAACCTGTTCACACCACCAGAAAACTTGAAGACAAAAGAGCACAGTGAGGTCAAAAATACGCTGTTGTAAAAAAAAAAAAAAAATCACAGTAATCAGCAAGTGCTAGTCAAAAGATGTAAAGAAAACAGGGTATTTAGTTGATACGTTTTTTTGCAAAAAAATGTATACTAAGCTGCTCCACCAAATCGTCAAGGTATACCCTTATAGAGCAGTCCTAACTAATGTATAAAATCCCTATCTGATATATTTAAAACCTGATCATCTGTATAGTACCTGTATAAGCAGGGTTCAGAGAAGGACTATCCATGTGGACATGCAGGATGGAACAGCTTAAATGCAAATGTTTTTTTACAACAGCGTATTTTTGACCTCACTGTGCTCTTTTGTCTTCAAGTTTTCTGGTGGTGTGAACAGGTTCCTATAGACTTGTTCAATGTGCAAGTGGCCCATGTGTTTCTGGTTCTCTAATTGTTCTCTTGTTTCTACAAGACTGGGGAGTCCACCACTCCTCTGTGGGTCATTTGCATTTAAGCTGTTCCATCCTGCATGTCCACATGGATAGTCCTTCTCTGAACCCTGCTTATACAGGTACTATACAGATGATCAGGTTTTAAATATATCAGATAGGGATTTTATACATTAGTTAGGACTGCTCTATAAGGGTATACCTTGACGATTTGGTGGAGCAGCTTAGTATACATTTTTTTGCAAAAAAACGTATCAACTAAATACCCTGTTTTCTTTACATCTTTTGACTAGCACTTGCTGATTACTGTGATTTTTTTTTTTTTTTTACAACAGCGTATTTTTGACCTCACTGTGCTCTTTTGTCTTCAAGTTTTCTGGTGGTGTGAACAGGTTCCTATAGACTTGTTCAATGTGCAAGTGGCCCATGTGTTTCTGGTTCTCTAATTGTTCTCTTGTTTCTACAAGACTGGGGAGTCCACCACTCCTCTGTGGGTCATTTGCATTTAAGCTGTTCCATCCTGCATGTCCACATGGATAGTCCTTCTCTGAACCCTGCTTATACAGGTACTATACAGATGATCAGGTTTTAAATATATCAGATAGGGATTTTATACATTAGTTAGGACTGCTCTATAAGGGTATACCTTGACGATTTGGTGGAGCAGCTTAGTATACATTTTTTTGCAAAAAAACGTATCAACTAAATACCCTGTTTTCTTTACATCTTTTGACTAGCACTTGCTGATTACTGTGATTTTTTTTTTTTTTTACAACAGCGTATTTTTGACCTCACTGTGCTCTTTTGTCTTCAAGTTTTCTGGTGGTGTGAACAGGTTCCTATAGACTTGTTCAATGTGCAAGTGGCCCATGTGTTTCTGGTTCTCACAGTGAACAAGTCTGTAGGAAAATGTTCACACAAACAAAAAAAATGTTCCAGAAACAAGCAGTGGATGTTGCTGAGTGAAAATTGCTAATTTGGGCTATGTGCATAAGTTGCGGATTTCCTGCGGATCTGCAGCGTTTTTTTTGCGCGGAAATGCTGCAGATCCGCAAGTGATTTACAGTACAATGTAAATCAATGGGAAAAAAATGCTATGCTAATGGTGCTGAAAATCCCGCCGTGAAAACACTGCAGATTAAAAGAAGGAGCATGTCATTTATTTGTGCGGATCTGCAGCGTTTCTGCACCCATTAACTTGCATTGAGTTGGGCATATCCGCAGCAAAACTGCAGATGAAAAAAAGATCTGCGGTTTTGCTGTGGAGTTGGGTGCAAGAAACGCTGCGGATCAGGAGGGGGAAAAGTGTGTGGGCGGAGACTGTGTGTGGGCGGAGACTGTGTGTGTGTGGAGATGTGCGTGTCTGTGTGCTGGTGTTTGTGTGTGTCTGCGGGGCTGTGTGCGGGGATCGCGGGGCTGTGCAGCGATCGCCGGGCTGTGCAGGGATCGAGGGGCTGTGCGGCGATCGCGGGGGTCTGTGGGGATCGAGGGGCTGTGCGGCGATCTAGGGGCTGTGCGGGGATCGCGGGGCTCTGCAGCGATCGCCGGGCTGTGCGAAGATCGAGGGGCTGTGCGACGATCGCGGGGGTCTGCGGGGATTGAGGGGCTGTGCGGCGATAGCGGGGCTGTGCAGGGATCGCGGGGCTGTGCGGCTCTGCCGGGGGTCTGTGTGGGTCTGCCGGGGCTGTCGGGGCGGCATCGTTCAGTGGGTCTACAAGTCCCATCGGGCTATGCCTGCTACAGTGACAGTGATTGACACATTAGCCATTGATGGGACAATAGTAGTCCCATCATCCGGCTAATGTGTTGAATGTAAAAAAAAAAAACCCACGAACATACAACAGTACATACAACAGTACATAAAACATATAGCATACATAAAACAGTACATACAACAGTATATACAACATACAACAGTACATACAGCATATAACAGTACATACAACATAAAACATACAACATATGACAGTACATACAACATATAACAGTACATACAACATATAACAGTACATACAACATACAACAGAACATACAACCTACAACGGTACATACAACATACAACACTACATACAACATATAACAGTACATACAACATGCAACATATAACAGTACATAGAACATATAACAGTACATACAACATACAACATATAACAGTACATACAACATATAACAGTATATACAACATACAACATATAACAGTACATACAATATATAATTGCCTAAGGGTCACTTCCGTCTGTCTGTCCTACTGTCTGTCTGTCTGTCACAGATATTCATTGGTCGCGGCCTCTGTCTGTCATGGAAATCCAAGACGCTGATTGGTCGCGGCAAAACGGCCACGACCAATCAGCAACGGTCACAGTCCGGCGGCAAAATGGCCACTCCTTACTCCCCCCAGTCAGTGACCGGCGTCCGCTCCATAATCCCCTCCAGTCAGCGCTCACACAGGGTTAATGGCAGCGGTTACGGACCGCGTTATGCGGTTGTGTCATGCACTCCGTTACCGCTGCTATTAACCCTGTGTGACCAACTTTTTACTATTGATGCTGCCTATGCGGCATCAATAGTTAAAAGATCTAATGTTAAAAATAATAATTAAAAAAAAATCGTTATATACTCACCACCAGTCGGCCCCTCAAATCCAGAACCAGCCTTTCCCGCTCCTCGCGATGCCCCGATGACCACTCCATGCATTGCGGTCTCGCGAGATGATGACATAGTGGTCTCGCGAGACCGCTACGTCATCATCTCGCGAGACCGCAATGCACTCTTGGGACCGGAGCGCGCGAGAAGCATCAGTAACCGCTTCGCCTGGATCCGGGGCCAACGGAAGGTGAGTATATAACTATTTTTTATTTTAATTCTTTCTTTTAACAGGGATATGATGCCCACATTGCTATATACTGCGTGGGCTGTGCAATATACTATATGGGCTGTGCAATATAATACGTGGGCTGTGCAATATACTACGTGGGCTGTGCAATGTACTACGTTGGCTGTGCAATGTACTGTGTGGGCTGTGCAATATACTACGTGGGCTGTGCTATATACTACGTGGGCTGTGCTATATACTACGTGGGCTGTGCAATATACTACATGGTCTGTTGTTATGATCTGGTGACCTTGGAGCCGCATGAGAGACTTTCTCAGGAGTAGGTGGTACCTGTACTGACCGCAAACCCTAAACTAACACCGCAACTAGAAGTAGCCGTGGGGTGTACCTAACACATCCTAGACACCTCGACACAGCCGGAGGACTAAATACCCCTATAGATGGAAATGGGAATTCTATCTTGCCTTAGAGCAGAACCCCAAAGGATAGGCAGCCCCCCACAAATATTGACTGTGAGTATAAGAGAAAAGACACACGCAGGCAGAAAAACAGGATTTAGCAAAAGAGGCACTTCTAGCTAAATAGAAAAGGATAGGACAGATTTCTAAGCGGTCAGTATTAAAATCCTAAAAATATCCACAGCAGATAATACAAATATTCCACATCTAACTAAAGACATAGAAAGTATATCTGCATCTCCTGAGAATCCAGCATGACTGAAAAATCCAAACAAAGTCTAAGCTGGACAAAAACACAATAAATTGCACTGAATTGCAAAGCACACTGCATGTGTGCACAGAGAATAAAAAACAGACACTTATCTTAGATGAATTGGCAGCAGGGCATGAGGAGCCAGAGAGAGATGCAATCCCTCCAAGTACAATGGACAACTGGCACAGACTCATGGATCCTGCACACCTAAATACCTAATAGAGCTGCAATCAGCAGAAACACCTGCCAGGATTACAACCCCAAGACAACTGCACTAACACCAACAACCACCGGAGGGAGCCCAAGAGCAGAATTCACAACAGTCTGTGCAATATAATACATGGGCTGTGCTATATACTATGTGGGCTGTGCAATGTACTACGTGGGCTGTGTTATACACTACGTGGCCTGTGTTATACACTACATGGCCTGTGTTATACACTGCATGGCCTGTGTTATACACTACGTGGGCTGTGTTATACACTACATGGCCTGTGTTATTCACTACATGGCCTGTGTTATACACTACGTGGCCTGTGTTATACACAACGTGGGATGTGTTATACACTACGTGGGCTGTGCTATACACTACGTGGGCTGTGTTATACACAACGTGGGCTGTGTTATATACTGCGTGCGTGGACTGTTATATACTAGTAAAAAAGGGGGAGAAGCCAGCGCTGCTTGTGGTCAGAACGCAAAACATAAAGTGCACATGCACATATTGATTTCTAACTGAGTTTCAAAAATGAGACATTTAGCAAACAATTGATCAGTTCTTTGAGCCACCCCGCCACTTCACGGCATTCTCATAATGGGGCAGTCCTACTCCACGTTTTTTATATTCGTTGTGCCCTTACGGCCTCTAAAAAGCAAGACCACATTAAATGGAAGCTGTACCTGAAGCATTTCTGAATCACTCCCATGGCACCAGAGAGGACAGCACAGATAAAGGTTGACCAGGTCTGGACATAGACATTTCAGGTCCACCCTCCACACTGCCTAACCAGCATAACAGATGAAGGGTGAGACAGGCTTGGACACAGGTGCACAATCAAACAAAGCCAAGGGCAGGGCAGGGCTGCTCTATGTGTGTACAGCAGCCTAGGTCAATCACAAAAAAACCCAGAAAGAATGGCGTACATAACCCAGCGCGCACGGCAACAGTGGTGGTCAACCACAAACCAATATCAAAGTAAAAAAGGGGGAGAAGCCAGCGCTGCTTGTGGTCAGAACGCAAAACATAAAGTGCACATGCACATATTGATTTCTAACTGAGTTTCAAAAATGAGACATTTAGCAAACAATTGATCAATTCTTTGAGCCACCCCGCCACTTCATGGCATTCTCATAATGGGGCAGTCCTACTCTACGTTTTTTATATTCGCTCTGCCATTACGGCCTCTAAAAAGCAAGACCACATTAAATGCAAGTGTAATAATTATAGGGGATAACTCAGGAGACTCTTTGCATGGAACAAAACAACTACAGGACAAAGTTTTATAAGTGGTAAAGTCTATATTATCACATGGTGATTCAAACAGGTGCAGAGAGAAACTCAAGTCCACAACACTTGGTGCAAATAATAAACGCAGCTTAGCAGTCTATAGGAAACTTCAGAGGAAAATGCAATCAAGCAGAAAGTCTATGAAGCACAGTTATTCTTGAGGATACTTGACACGAATAAATCCTTGTCTTAGTCCAGGCACAGATAGATATGCTTATTAGGCAGTTCAAATCATATCTTAGCTCAACCAGGGAGGCCTGGTTAATAGTCTCAGGTTATTGCAAAGCAGAAACAGCTTACATGTCCAACAAATGCAGATGGAAGTAAACACGAACAGCAGATGAAGGAGGATTACTGGAAACTTGTGTATGCAGCAGGAACTCAGAGCTGAGCAGCAGGATCACCACACAGGTTCACAGGAGCAGGTGTAGAGCCAGGGAGTAATCAGAGGTCAGGAGCTGGATGCAAGGCAGAATACTCTAGCACAGACTGAAGGCTGGGGTGGAGTTTTATAGCAGGAAGACACAGTGCACATGACACCAAAGATGCCATCTTGGAAAAGGGCAGTAATGCACAAAAGGTAAAAAATGTTCAGAGTCCTGACATTACTCCCTCCATAGAAGCGGCCTCAGGACGATCTTGGACCTGGTTTCTCAGGGAATCTCTGATGAAAACGAAAAATCTTCTGTTGGGCATTGATGTTTTCCACAGGTTCCCAAGAGTCTTCTTCAGGGGGATATACCCCTGCCATCTTATCAGATATTGGAGCCGATTCCTGCGAATCCTGTAATCAATAATTTCCTCCACCACGAATTGTTCTTGCCCATCAATCACCACAGGCTGCGGAAGTGGCACAACACGTCCCTGGAAGGTATTAGGAGATACAGGCTTTAGTAAAGATACATGAAAAACTGGATGTACCTTCATTGTCCTAGGCAGCTTCAGCCGGCAGGCCACAGAGTTCACAATACCGTTGATCTTGAAAGGGCCAATTAATTTCTGTCCAAGTGAAGGAACGTTTAACTTCAGATTCTTAGTTGCTAACCACACGGAATCTCCTACCTTGAACATGGGTGCAGGTTTACGGAATCTATCAGCCGATCTCTTATAACGTTCTTGAGCTGTGGTCAGGGATTCCTTCAGAACCTCAAGATTCTGTCTCATCGCAGTCAGCCTTTCCTCCACTGCCGGAACTGGAGAATTAATTGGAGACCTAGGTAAAATACATGGATGATAACCCAGATTGGCAAAGAAAGGTGTAAATTTAGTGGAGGCGCTCTGAGAATTATTATATGAAAATTCGGCTAGCGGCAACAACTCCAACCAATCATCCTGGAGATGGCTGACATAACATCTTAGATATTGTTCCAGCGTCTGGTTGGTACGCTCAGTCTGACCATTTGTCTGGGGATGGTAAGCAGAAGAGAGACAGACATTAATATTGAGTGCAGCGCAAAACCCCTTCCAGAATCTTGAAGTGAACTGTACTCCACGGTCAGAGATGATCTCATCCGGAACCCCGTGCAACCGAAAGACATTCTGTATAACCAAGTTCACTGTATCTTTAGCTGAGGGGAGGCCGGTGCACGGAACAAAATGAGCAGCTTTAGTCAGGCGATCAACTACCACCATGATTGTATTCATGCCCTCGATGTAGGCAGCTCCACAATAAAGTCCATTGACATAGACCCCCAAGGGCGGGACGGAACAGGTAATGGTTGTATAAGGCCCGTAGGTGCCACATGAGGAGTCTTGTAACGGGCACATACCTCGCAAGAGAGAACATAGTCCTTGGTATCCTTCAGGCAAGTTGGCCACCAGAAGAATTGGCTCAGGAACTCTTGTGTCTTCTGTACCCCCCTGTGACCAGCCAACTTGGAGTCATGTACCAACTTGAGGATCTGCAGATGGACGACCTCCGGGACGTAGATACGTCGATCTCTGAACCACATGCCACCCTTAAAGACAAGATTAATATCCACAGGTGGGTTGCCCAGAAATACATCACCTTCATAGGCCTCCCTGCACTCCTTTCACAAGTCCTGATCGTGGATAACTCCGATGAAATTGGCATCAGATAGAATGGTCTTGGTCGGGGCTCCAGGTATGGAATCCGCAGCATGGATTCGGGATAAAGCATCAGCCTTCCCATTACGAGAACCTGGACGGTACGAGATAACAAAGTTAAATTGATTTAAAAATAAGTTCCAATGAGCCTGACGAGGAGAAAGACATCTAGCGGATCTAAGGAACTCTAGATTGTGATGGTCAGTTAGCATTATGATCTGTTGTGCAGCTCTTTGCAGATGATGCCTCCATTCTTTGAAAGCCGCAATAATAGCCAGCAATTCCTTGTCTCCCACGTCGTAATTCTTATCTGCTGAGGTTAGTCTATGGGAAAAGAAAGCACAAGGATGTAGCAGACCCTTCTCTCCAGTTCTTTGGGAGAGAATAGACCCCAAAGCATTATCAGAAGCGTCCACCTCCACAATGAAAGGAAGTGTTGGATCTGGGTGTATCAACAGCGGTGCTGATGTGAAACAGATCTTAAGCCGATCAAAAGCTTCTTGAGCCTGTGATGACCACTTAAAGGGCTTTTCCTTCTTTGTCAAAGAAGTAATGGGACGGACAATATCAGAAAAATTTCGAATGAAGCGTCTGTAGAAATTTGCAAAACCAATAAAACGTTGGACCTCCTTAATGTTCTTGAGTACCGGCCAGTCAAGGATAGCCTGAATCTTACCAGATTCCATGTTCAGCCCCTGGGGAGAGATGATATAACCTAAGAACTGTATCTCAGAATGATGGAACTCGCATTTCTCCGGCTTAATATACAGATGGTTCTCTTTCAGACGTCTTAAAACAGTTTTGACATGTTCTTCATGTTCCTTTAGAGAGTCAGAAAAGATTAGTATATCGTCCAAATAGATCACTACAAACTGGTCCAACAATTCGGGGATCAGAGGCAAAGGGTAACGGTTTCATACGGTTACCTTATTGAGTTCTCGATAGTCAACACAGGGTCTCAGGATCCCATCCTTCTTCTTTACAAAAAAGATAGGTGCCCCTGCTGGTGAGGAAGAAGGACGTATGAAGCCTTTGGCCAGATTTTCATCAATATACTCTTTTAAGGCTTGAAGCTCAGGTGCCGCCAAAGGGTATACGTTACCAAAAGGAATGGCTGCCCCAGGAAGCAGCTCAATGGGACAGTCATAATGCCTGTGTGGAGGAAGCTGATCTGCATTCTTCTTGTCACAGATGTCAGAGAACTCTTTATAAGCTGGAGGTAAAGAAAATACCTGTACATGTGGTTCCGTAGCCGTGGACTCAGGGACAGCTTCTGTTAACGCTGAGTTGCTCCTTGTTGGGAAGATAATCTCCTTGGTCTCCCAGTTGATAATTGGGTTCTGAGAACGCAACCAAGGAATGCCTAAAATCACAGGAAAATGAGAAGAAATTAGCAAGAAAGAAAGTTGCTCCTGATGATTAGGCTCCAACAAAATTTCAAGGGGTACGGTCTCCTGATCCACAGGCCCAGAGATTAAAGGTGACCCATCCACTGTTTCCATGGTAATTGGAGAGGCTCTTTGCTGAATTTTAATACCATGTTCCTTGGCAAATGTGATATCCATAAAATTGCCACCTGCACCAGAGTCAATCATAGCTGAACTGGAAATCCACTGTCCTGAACACAGGATCTTAATAGGGAGAGAACAGTGAGAGTTCTTTTCCTTCAGCTCCTTGGGGGGTGAAGTCATAGAAAGTGAATGGAATACAGCGTTTAAAGGCAGGCTACATTCAGAGATGTCACATTCATCATCACAGTTGTCATACTCCCCTATTACTGCTAGCACCTTGTTAGGCCGTCTAGGACACTTAGGACAATTGATCAAGAAGTGGTCAGACTGGCCGCAGTAGAAACATAGACTTTCACGAAGGCGATGCTCCCGGAGCTCATTGATCTCGCGCCTCTGAATGCATGGGCACCTCCTCCACCTCCCGAGAGGTTTTACCTGCAGGCTGTTTGGAAGGAAGGGAAAAGTTAGAAACACGGTTATATGCAGCAAATTTCTCCTGCCTACGCTCAGTAAGGCGAATGTCTATGCGCACACAATGCTGTATAAATGTCTCTAGCTCTTGTGGTGACTCAGAGCGGGCTAGTTCATCTTTTACAATACTAGACAGACCTCTTTTAAAAATAGGCAATTGTGCATAACTGTCCCAATTGGTATCTACCGCCAATCTCCTGAATTCAGTGGCATACTCAATAACAGAACGTTTAGCCTGGCGTAAAGACAACAAAGCAGATTAAGCGGTTGCATGGCGATTAGGGTCATCAAACAATAATGCCATAGCGGCCAAGAAATCATCCAAGTCATTTAACCGTGGGTCACGAGACTCAATCATCGGATTCGCCCAGGCGAGCGCTCGTGAGGTCAGTAGCATTATTACACACAATACTTTGGATCTATCAGTAGGAAAATGGTCAGCATGCACATCAAAATATAGCATACATTGATTCACAAAGCCACGAAATTTTTTTGCGATCACCATTAAATCTGAATGGGGGCAACTTAGGTGGGCCAGCTGGTGGCGGTTGCCCAGAGGGTAAAGTCACTTGTGCAGCTATTTGCGTGCTTATGTCCTGAAAAGCCCATCCATACTGGGACTCTATGCCAGCAAGTTTGTTTTCCTGGGCTGCCATGCGGTTGCTCAAGTCCTGCAAAGTTTGACCAAACACTTGTTGATTGTGTTCAAAGCTTCCAAACTTCTTTTGCAGACCTTCCACATCTTTCTGCAGTGATCTAATTATGGAAAACACCTGCTCTAATTTTCTTTCTGCAGTCATTGTTCCAGCAGTCTCCTTTTTTTTTAGGCTAGAGTATCCTGTAATAATTATAGGGGATAACTCAGGAGACTCTTTGCGTGGAACAAGACAACTACAGGACACAGTTTTATAAGTGGTAAAGTCTATATTATCACACGGTGATTCAAACAGGTGCAGAGAGAAACTCAAGTCCACACTTGGTGCAAATAATAAACGCAGCTTAGCAGTCTGTTGTGAATTTGGATTCTGGGCTCCCCCGGTGGCTACTGGTGGAATTGAACTGGTGTTGTCATCTTCTCTGTTCACCTGTTCCCATCAAGATGTGGGAGTCGCTATATAACCTTGCTGCTCTGTTAGTTGCTTGCCGGTCAACAATGTTATCAGAAGCCTCTCTGTGCTTGTTCCTGCTCCTAGACAACTACTAGATAAGTTGGACTCTTGTCCATGTTTGTTTTTGCATTTTTGTTCCAGTTCACAGCTGAAGTTTCGTTACTGTGTCTGGAAAGCTCTTGTGAACAGGAATTGCCACTCTGGTGTTATGAGTTAATGCCAGAGTTTTAAAGTAATTCCTGGATGGTGTTTTGATAGGGTTTTCAGCTGACCATGAAAGTGTCCTTTCTGTCTTCTGCTATGTAGTAAGTGGACCTCAAATTTGCTAAACCTATTTTCATACTACGTTTGTAATTTCATCTTAATTCACCGCCAATACATGTGGGGGGCCTCTGTCTCCTTTCGGGGTATTTCTCTAGAGGTGAGCTAGGACTAATATTTTCCTCTGCTAGCATTATTTAGTTCTCCGGCTGGTGCTGGGCATCTAGAATCAACGTAGGCATGCTACCCGGCCACTGCTAGTTGTGCGTTAGGTTTAGTTCATGGTCAGCTCAGTTCCCATCTTCCAAGAGCTAGTTCCTATATATGCTGATGCTATGTTCTCTTGCCATTGAGAACATGACAGTTTGACCGGCCCACTAAAGGGTTAAAATCCTTGGCTGCGAAAGGAGAGAAATAAGAAGTCTGCTGAGAATTTTTTTTTTTTTTCTCCTTCTAATCTTTGAATGGCTCTGTGTCCACCTGTTTGTAATGGATCTTCAGAGTGTGACTGCAGGTTTGAATAATCTCGCCACGAAGGTACAAAATTTGCAAGACTTTGTTTGTCATGCACCTGTATCTGAGCCGAGAATTCCTTTGCCGGAATTTTTCTCGGGGAATAGATCTGGGTTTCAGAATTTTCGAAATAATTGCAAATTATTTTTGTCCCTGAAATTTCGCTCTGCCGGAGACCCTGCACAGCAGGTCAGGATTGTGATTTCCTTGCTCCGGGGCGACCCTCAAGACTGGGCTTTTTCATTGACACCAGGGGATCCTGCGTTGCTCAATGTGGATGCATTTTTTCTGGCCTTGGGGTTGCTTTATGACGAACCTCATTTGGAGCTTCAGGCAGAAAAAACTTTGATGTCCCTATCTCAGGGGCAAGATGAAGCGGAAATTTACTGTCAAAGATTCCGTAAGTGGTCTGTGCTTACTCAGTGGAATGAGTGCGCCCTGGCGGCGACTTTCAGAGAGGGTCTCTCTGATGCCATTAAGGATGTTATGGTGGGGTTCCCTGTGCCTGCGGGTCTGAATGAGTCCATGACAATGGCTATTCAGACCGATAGGCGTTTGCGGGAGCGCAAACCAGTGCACCATCTGGCGGTGTCCACTGAGAAGTCGCCAGAGAGTATGCAGTGTGATAGAATTCTGTCCCGAAGCGAGCGGCAGAATTTTAGACGGAAAAATGGGTTGTGTTTCTATTGTGGTGATTCTACTCATGTTATATCAGCATGCTCTAAGCGCACTAAAAAGCTTGATAAATCTGTTTCCATTTGCACCTTACCGTCTAAGTTTATTCTATCTGTGACCCTGATTTGCTCTTTGTCATCTATTACTACGGACGCCTATGTCGACTCTGGCGCCGCTTTGAGTCTTATGGATTGGTCCTTTGCTAAACGCTGTGGGTATGATTTAGAGCCTTTGGAGACTCTTATTCCTCTGAAGGGGATTGACTCCACCCCATTGGCTAATAATAAACCACAATTCTGGACCCAAGTATCTATGCGTATTAATCCGGATCACCAGGAGATTATTCGCTTTCTGGTACTGCATAATCTACATGATGATTTGGTGCTAGGATTGCCTTGGCTGCAATCTCACAACCCAGTCCTCGACTGGAAAGCTATGTCTGTATTGAGCTGGGGATGTAAGGGGGCTCATGGGGATGTACCTGTGGTTTCCATTTCATCATCTATTCCCTCTGAAATTCCTGAGTTCCTGTCTGACTATCGTGACGTCTTTGAAGAATCCAAGCTTGGTTCATTACCTCCGCACCGAGAGTGCGATTGTGCCATAGATTTAATCCCGGGTAGTAAATACCCAAAGGGTCGTTTATTTAATCTGTCTGTGCCTGAACATTCTGCTATGCGAGAATATATAAAGGAGTCCTTGGAAAAGGGACATATTCGTCCATCGTCATCTCCCTTAGGAGCCGGTTTTTTCTTTGTGTCAAAAAAAGACGGCTCTTTGAGACCATGTATCGATTATCGGCTTTTGAATAAAATCACTGTAAAATATCAATACCCATTGCCGTTGCTGACTGATTTGTTTGCTCGCATAAAGGGGGCCAAGTGGTTCTCTAAGATTGACCTTCGTGGGGCGTATAATTTGGTGCGTATCAGGCAGGGGGATGAGTGGAAAACCGCATTTAATACGCCCGAGGGCCACTTTGAGTATTTAGTGATGCCTTTTGGTCTTTCAAATGCTCCGTCAGTTTTCCAGTCCTTTATGCATGATATTTTTCGCGATTATTTGGATAAATTTATGATTGTGTATCTGGATGATATTCTGATTTTTTCGGATGACTGGGACTCTCATGTCCAGCAAGTCAGGAGGGTTTTCCAGGTTTTGCGGTCTAATTCTTTGTGTGTGAAGGGTTCTAAGTGTGTTTTTGGGGTACAGAGGATTTCCTTTTTGGGATATATTTTTTCTCCCTCTTCCATTGAAATGGATCCTGTCAAGGTTCAAGCTATTTGTGATTGGACGCAGCCCTCTTCTCTTAAGAGTCTTCAGAAATTTTTTGGCTTTGCTAACTTTTATCGTCGATTTATTGCTGGTTTTTCGGATATTGCTAAACCATTGACCGATTTGACTAAGAAGGGTGCTGATGTTGCTGATTGGTCCCCTGACGCTGTGGAGGCCTTTCGGGAGCTTAAGCGCCGTTTTTCCTCTGCCCCTGTGTTGCGTCAGCCTGATGTTGCTCTACCTTTTCAGGTTGAGGTCGACGCTTCTGAGATCGGAGCTGGGGCAGTGTTGTCGCAGAAAAGTTCTGACTGCTCCGTGATGAGGCCTTGTGCCTTCTTTTCCCGTAAATTTTCGCCCGCTGAGCGGAATTATGATGTTGGGAATCGGGAGCTTTTGGCCATGAAGTGGGCTTTTGAGGAGTGGCGCCATTGGCTTGAGGGGGCCAGACATCAGGTGGTGGTATTGACTGACCACAAAAACTTGATTTATCTTGAGACCGCCAGGCGCCTGAATCCTAGACAGGCGCGCTGGTCATTATTTTTCTCTCGGTTTAATTTTGTGGTGTCATACCTACCGGGTTCTAAGAATGTTAAGGCGGATGCCCTTTCTAGGAGTTTTGAGCCTGACTCGCCTGGTAACTCTGAGCCCACAGGTATCCTTAAGGATGGAGTGGTATTGTCAGCCGTTTCTCCAGACTTGCGGCGGGCCTTGCAGGAGTTTCAGGCGGATAGACCGGATCGTTGCCCACCTGATAAACTGTTTGTTCCTGATGATTGGACCAGTAGAGTCATCTCTGAGGTTCATTCTTCTGCGTTGGCAGGTCATCCTGGCATTTTTGGAACCAGGGATTTGGTGGCAAGGTCCTTCTGGTGGCCTTCCCTGTCACGAGATGTGCGAGGCTTTGTGCAGTCTTGTGACGTTTGTGCTCGGGCCAAGCCTTGTTGCTCTCGGGCTAGTGGATTATTGTTGCCCTTGCCTATTCCTAAGAGGCCTTGGACGCACATCTCGATGGATTTTATTTCAGATCTGCCTGTTTCTCAGAAGATGTCTGTCATCTGGGTGGTGTGTGACCGTTTCTCTAAGATGGTCCATTTGGTTCCTCTGCCCAAGTTGCCTTCTTCTTCCGAGTTGGTTCCTCTGTTTTTTCAAAATGTTGTTCGTTTGCATGGCATTCCTGAGAATATCATTTCTGACAGAGGGACCCAATTCGTGTCTAGATTTTGGCGGGCATTCTGTGCTAGGATGGGCATAGATTTGTCTTTTTCGTCCGCTTTCCATCCTCAGACTAATGGCCAGACCGAGCGGACTAATCAGACCCTGGAGACATATCTGAGGTGTTTTGTGTCTGCTGACCAGGATGATTGGGTTGCTTTTTTGCCATTGGCGGAGTTCGCTCTCAATAATCGGGCCAGCTCTGCCACTTTGGTGTCCCCGTTTTTCTGTAATTCGGGGTTTCATCCTCGATTTTCCTCTGGTCAGGTGGAAACTTCGGATTGTCCTGGAGTGGATGCTGTGGTGGAGAGATTGCATCAGATCTGGGGACAGGTGGTGGACAATTTGAGGTTGTCCCAGGAGAAGACTCAGCTTTTTGCCAACCGCCACCGTCGTGTTGGTCCTCGGCTTTGTGTTGGGGATTTGGTGTGGTTGTCTTCTCGTTTTGTCCCTATGAGGGTCTCTTCTCCTAAGTTTAAGCCTCGGTTCATCGGCCCGTATAAGATATTGGAGATTCTTAACCCTGTTTCCTTCCGTTTGGACCTCCCTGCATCCTTTTCTATTCATAACGTTTTTCATCGGTCATTATTGCGCAGGTATGAGGTACCGGTTGTGCCTTCCGTTGAGCCTCCTGCTCCGGTGTTGGTTGAGGGTGAGTTGGAGTACGTTGTGGAGAAAATCTTAGACTCTCGTGTTTCCAGACGGAGACTCCAGTATCTGGTCAAGTGGAAGGGATACGGCCAGGAGGATAATTCTTGGGTGAATGCATCTGATGTTCATGCCTCTGATCTGGTTCGTGCCTTTCATAGGGCCCATCCTGATCGCCCTGGTGGTTCTGGTGAGGGTTCGGTGCCCCCTCCTTAAGGGGGGGGTACTGTTGTGAATTTGGATTCTGGGCTCCCCCGGTGGCTACTGGTGGAATTGAACTGGTGTTGTCATCTTCTCTGTTCACCTGTTCCCATCAAGATGTGGGAGTCGCTATATAACCTTGCTGCTCTGTTAGTTGCTTGCCGGTCAACAATGTTATCAGAAGCCTCTCTGTGCTTGTTCCTGCTCCTAGACAACTACTAGATAAGTTGGACTCTTGTCCATGTTTGTTTTTGCATTTTTGTTCCAGTTCACAGCTGAAGTTTCGTTACTGTGTCTGGAAAGCTCTTGTGAACAGGAATTGCCACTCTGGTGTTATGAGTTAATGCCAGAGTTTTAAAGTAATTCCTGGATGGTGTTTTGATAGGGTTTTCAGCTGACCATGAAAGTGTCCTTTCTGTCTTCTGCTATGTAGTAAGTGGACCTCAAATTTGCTAAACCTATTTTCATACTACGTTTGTAATTTCATCTTAATTCACCGCCAATACATGTGGGGGGCCTCTGTCTCCTTTCGGGGTATTTCTCTAGAGGTGAGCTAGGACTAATATTTTCCTCTGCTAGCATTATTTAGTTCTCCGGCTGGTGCTGGGCATCTAGAATCAACGTAGGCATGCTACCCGGCCACTGCTAGTTGTGCGTTAGGTTTAGTTCATGGTCAGCTCAGTTCCCATCTTCCAAGAGCTAGTTCCTATATATGCTGATGCTATGTTCTCTTGCCATTGAGAACATGACAGCAGTCTATAGGAAACTTCAGAGGAAAATGCAATCAAGCAGAAAGTCTATGAAGCACAGTTATTCTTGAGGATACTTGACACGAATAAATCCTTGTCTTAGTCCAGGCACAGATAGATATGCTTATTTGGCAGTTCAAATCATATCTTAGCTCAACCAGGGAGGCCTGGTTAATAGTCTCAGGTTATTGCAAAGCAGAAACAGCTTACATGTCCAGCAAATGCAGATGGAAGTAAACACGAACAGCAGATGAAGGAGGATTACTGGAAACTTGTGTATGCAGCAGGAACTCAGAGCTGAGTAGCAGGATCACCACACAGGTTCACAGGAGCAGGTGTAGAGCCAGGGAGTAATCAGAGGTCAGGAGCTGGATGCAAGGCAGAATACTCTAGCACAGACTGAAGGCTGGGATGGAGTTTTATAGCAGGAAGACACAGTGCACATGAGACCAAAGACGCCATCTTGGAAAAGGGCAGTAATGCACAAAAGGTAAAAAATGTTCAGAGTCCTGACAGCAAGCTGTACCTGAAGCATTTCTGAATCACTTCCATGGCACCAGAGAGGACAGCACAGATAAAGGTTGATCAGGTCTGGATATAGACATTTCAGGTCCAACCTCCACACTGCCTAACCAGCACCACAGATGAAGGGTGAGACCGGCTTGGACACAGGTGCACAATCAAACAAAGCCTAGGGCAGGTTATATACTACGTGAGCTGTGTAATATGCTACGTGGGCTGTTATAAACTACGTGGCTGTGTTGTAAGCTATGTGGGCTGTTATACACTCTGTGGGCTGTGCTATATACTCTGTGGGCTGTGTTATATACTACGTGGCTGTGCTATATACTCCGTGGGCTGTGCTATATACTCTGTGGACTGTGCTATATACTACGTGGCTGTGCTATATACTACGTGGCTGTGCAATATACTATGTGGCTGTGCTATTTACTACGTGGGCTGTTATATACTACATGGCCAGATGCGAACTAATTGGTCGCGGCCGGCCGAATCCTGTGTATTCAGTGCATTATTCTAAAATCTTCATAAATAAACTTCATACATATTCTAGAATATCCGATGCGTTAGAATCGGGCTACCATCTAGTACAACATATAACAGTACATACAACATACAACAGAACATACAACAGTACATACAACAGAACATACAACATATAACAGTACATACAACATATAACAGTACATACAACATATAACAGTACATACAACAGTACATACAATATACCACAGTACATACAACATAGAACAGTACATACAACATATTACAGTACATACAACATACAACAGAACATGCAACAGTACATACAGCATATAACATACAGTACATACATACAGTACATACAACACATACATACAGACATACAGTACATACAGTTAAGTCCATATATATTTGGACAGAGACAACAATTTTCTAATTTTAGTTATAAACATTACCACAATGCATTTTAAACAAAACAATTCAGATGCCGTTGAAGTTCAGACTTTCAGCTTTCATTTGAGGGTATCCACATTAAAATTGGATGAAGGGTTTAGGAGTTTCAGCTCCTTAACATGTGCCACCCTGTTTTTAAAGGGACCAAAAGTAATAGGACAATTGACTCCAAGGCTATTTCATGGACAGGTGTGGGCAATCCCTTCGTTATGTCATTCTCAATTAAGCAGATAAAAGGCCTGGAGTTGATTTGAGGTGTGGTGCTTGCATTTGGAATGTTTTGCTGTGAAGTAAACTTGTGGTCAAATTATCTCTCCATGCAGGTGAAACAAGCCATCCTTAAGCTGCGAAAACAGAAAAAACCCATCCGAGAAATTGCTACAATATTAGGAGTGGCAAAATCTACAGTTTGGTACATCCTGAGAAAGAAAGAAAGCACTGGTGAACTCATCAATGCAAAAAGACCTGGGCGCCCACGGAAGACAACAGTGGTGGATGATCGCCGAATAATATCCATGGCGAAGAGAAACCCCTTCACCTCAGCCAACCAAGTGAACAACACTCTCCAGGAGGTAGACGTATCAATATCCAAATCTACCATAAAGAGAAGACTGCATGAAAGTAAATACAGAGGGTTCACTGCACGGAGCAAGCCACTCATAAGCAACAAGAATAAAAAGGCTAGACTGGACTTTGCTAAAAAAACATCTAAAAAAGCCAGCACAGTTCTGGAAGAACATTCTTTGGACAGATGAAACCAAGATCAACCTCTACCAGAATGATGGAAAGAGAAAAATATGGCGAAGGCGTGGTACAGCTCATGATCCAAAGCATACCACATAATCTGTAAAACACGGCGGAGGCAGTGTGATGGCTTGGGCATGCATGGCTGCCAGCGGCACTGGGTCACTAGTGTTTATTGGCGATGTGACACAGGACAGAAGCAGCCGAATGAATTCTGAGCTATTCAGAGACATACTGTATGCTCAGATCCAGCCAAAATGATTGGTCGTCGTTTCATACTACAGATGGACAATGACCCAAAACATAAAGCCAAAGCAACCCAGGAGATTATTAAAGCAAAGAAGTGGAATATTCTTCAATGGCCAAGTCAGTCACCTGATCTCAACCGAATTGAGCATGCATTTCACTTGTTAAAGACTAAACTTCAGACAGAAAGGCCCACAAACAAACAGCAACTGAAAACCACCACAGTGAAGGCCAGGCAGAGCATCAAAAAGGAGGAAATACAGCGTCTGGTGATGTCCATAAGTTCAAGACTTCAGGCAGTCATTGCCAACAAAGGGTTTTCAACCAAGTACTAGAAATGAAAATTTTATTTCAAATTATTTAATCTGTCCAATTACTTTTGGTCCCTTTAAAAACAGGGTGGCACATGTTAAGGAGCTGAAACTCCTAAACCCTTCATCCAATTTTAATGTGGATACCCTCAAATGAAAGCGAAAAGTCTGAACTTCAACTGCATCTGAATTGTTTTGTTTAAAATTCATTGTGGTAATGTCTATAACCAAAATTAGAAAAATGTTGTCTCTGTCCAAATATATATGGACTTAACTGTATGTACTGTATGTCTACATGTAACTGTACATATAGACATAAAGTACATGCAACATAGAGTACATACTCACCATCACCTTGATCCCCGAAGCCATTTTCACCTGTAAAAAATATTAAAATAAACAAACAATATACTCTCTGATCCGCAGATATCCAATTAAAACGAGTGTCCCACCACGATCTCCCATGGAGAGCAGCCATATCAGCTGATGCGACCACTCTCCAGGGGCTCCAGGAATACAATGACGGAAGGTATCCTTCCGCAATGTATTCCTCCGCCCCTGTGAGAAATAGTCCCTACTCTCACTTGTGGCACTGCTGTGTGGGAAAATTCCCATGCAGCTTTGCCATAAAGTGAGACCCTGAACTCAGGTAACCTCTTCAGTGATGCACTGCAGGAGCCATTGTCTCCTGTCAGTGTGTCATTGGAGGCCTATAGAGCACCCGGGGGGGCAAATATCTATGGCCCCTCTCTAGGCTATGAATATCAGCTGTCTGCGTAGCCTTTCTGGCTATAAAATATAGGGGGAACCCACGTCATTTTTTTGGGGGGGTCCCCTATTTTAACAGCCAGTAAAGGCTATGCAGACAGCTGCGGGCTGATATTCAAAGCCTGGGGAGGGGCTATGGGTATTACCCCCTTCCCAGGCTACAAATATTGGCTCACAGCTATCAGCTTTCCCCCTCTAGAGTAGAAAATTGTGAGGGAGCTCACGCCATTTTTTTCCTTTTTTTAATTAAACATGTTCATTAATCAACATCGGCCTTGCTATTATATATCTATGGATAATCTATGGATGTAACTATGGATATATCTATCTATAGATATATTTATAGATATATCTATAGATACATAGATATATCTATCCATATATGTATCTGGCTACTTTCACACATCAGGTTCTTGTCGTCAGGCACAATTTCTGCGAGTTTTGAAGAAAAAGGATCCGTTTTTTTCCCGCCGGATCCGTTTTTTTTCTTTTTCATAGAGTTGTATTAGCGCCAGATTGCGACTGATGGCCACATGATTCATCCATTTTTTGCCGGATCCGTAAAAAAAGCTGTTTCCGGGGGATGGAGAAAACGTACAGAAGAACGGTTTTTCTGTCCGGCGAAAAAATGCACAGCGACGGATCCGGCGAAAAACGTATGAAACTGAGATGTGAAATGATGAATCCGGCCTCCGAATCTGGTTTTTCATGCATCATGTTTTTCATGCATTTTTCCATTCAAATCATGCACATTTTCCGTTCTCTCTCTCTTTCTCTCAAAAAAACGGATCAGTTGCATCAATTTTTCACTATTTGCAACGGATCCGTTTTTTCAAAAATTTGCTGGATCCTGCCTGACGGAAAAAACTGATGTGTGAAAGTAGCCTAACTATCCATATATCTATCTACATCTATCCATAGATATATCTATCTATCTCATTCCTTATATCTATCTATCTGTCTATCTATCTCATTACTTCTATCTATCTCATTCCTTCTATCTGTCTATCTATCTATCTATCTATCTATCTATCTATCTATCTATCTATCTATCTCATTCCTTCTATCTGTCTATCTATGTGTCTATCTATCAATCTGTCTGTCTGTATCTACAGGAAAGATATATATCTTGGTACCGTGTTAGCCAGTAGATGGAAATATATTTAGAATTGAGAGTCCTCAGTGGTTGATACCTTTTAATGACTAACTGAAAAGATGGTAACAAATTGCAAGCTTTCGAGACTACACAGGTCTCTTCAACAGGCAAAGACTAAAAGAAATTCTGAAGAATCACATATTTATGCGCAACATAGCACAGAACAAAAAAAAACCATGGATAAGACAGGTGACATGAGGCAGAATTACCATGAGTGATAAACAGTTATGTCCATAAATATTGGACTCGGGCTAGTTTCACATTTGCGTTAGAATCCGCAGCGTTTAATCCCCAACCGCAAATGAAGGAAAAACCGCTTTGAAACGCGTACAAACGTAGCGTTTTTTAGACGCATACGTTAAAAAAAGCCGCGTTTTCAAGCTTCTCCATGCGTTTTGCATGCGTTTGCGTTTTTTGTATGCATGGTGAAAAATTTAACAGGGGAAAAATCTAGATAACCAGACACCGCCAATGGGACTACAGTGGGCGTGTATTATGGGATATCTATATATAGACCCTTGGACTGCTGAAATCTTCATCTGCTACTGTATCCTGTGTCATGATGGATCTTCGCATGGAGAGCTTTTATTTCAACCTGGATTTAAGCATCAAGCTGTTTCTTGCCTGTGCGTTTGCTTGGGAGCAACAAAGAAATAGAGAACGACAAAGGACACGGAGTAGGCGTTTTTGGAGACACCCCATTATTGAACTCCGGGAGAGCCATGGAGCCTACCAGACGCTATATGGTGAGCTTAATGCCAACCCGGACAAATTCCCCGAATATACCAGGATGTCTCAAGACTCTTTCCTGGAATTGCTTGGTCGTGTCCAAGGAGCCATCCGGACACAGGACACCCAGCTCCGTAGAGCGATTCCAGCAGAGGAACTTCTCCTGGTTACATTAAGGTACCGTATATACTCGAGTATAAGCCGAGATTTTCAGCCCAAATTTTTGGGCTGAAAGTGCCCCTCTCGGCTTATACTCGAGTCATGATCGGTGGTGGGGTCGGCGGGTGAGCACTGTCATATACTTACCTGCTTCCGGGGCTCCTGGCGCCCCCCCTGCCCGTCCCACTGTCTCCGGGTGCCGCAGCATCTTCCCCTGAGCGGTCACGTGGGACCGCTCATTAGAGAAATGAATAGGCTGCTCCACCCCCCATAGGGGCGGAGCCGCCTATTCATTTCTCTAATGAAGCGGTGCCGGTGACCGCTGATAGAGGAAGAGGCTGCGGCACCGAAGACAGGCAGGGGGAAGGAGCGGGACGCCGGGAGCAGGTAAGTATCGCATATTCACCTGTCCGCGTTCCACACGCCGGGCGCTGTCTCCATCTTCCCGGCGTCTCTCTGCACTGACTGTTCAGGCAGAGGGCGCGATGACGCATATAGTGTGCGCGCCGCCCTCTGCCTGATCAGTCAGTGCGGAGAGACGCCGGGAAGATGGCGCCGAGGAGCTGCAACCAAGACAGGCGAGTATGTGTTTTTTTTTTTTTTTTATTGCAGCAGCAGCAGCAGCACAGATTTATGTGGAGCATCTATGGGGCAATGGTGCAGAGCACTATATGGCACAGCTATGGGGGAAAGGTGCAGAGCACTGTATGGCACAGCTATGGGGCAACGGTGCAGAGCACTATATGGCACAGCTATGGGGCAACAGTGCAGAGCACTATATGGCACAGCTATGGGGCAACGGTGCAGAGCACTATATGGCACAGCTATGGGGCAACGGTGCAGAGCACTATATGGCACAGCTATCTATGGGGCAACGGTGCAGAGCACTATATGGCAGAGCTATGGGGCAACGGTGCAGAGCACTATATGGCACAGCTATGGGGCAACGGTGCAGAGCACTATATGGCAGAGCTATGGGGCAACGGTGCAGAGCACTATATGGCACAGCTATGGGGCAACGGTGCAGAGCACTATATGGCATAGCTATGGGGCAACGGTGCAGAGCACTATATGGCACAGCTATGGGGCAACAGTGCAGAGCACTATATGGCACAGCTATGAGGCAACAGTGCAGAGCACTATATGGCACAGCTATGGGACAACGGTGCAGAGCACTATATGGCACAGCTATGGGGCAACGGTGCAGAGCACTATATGGCACAGCTATGAGGCAACGGTGCAGAGCACTATATGGCACAGCTATGGGGCAACGGTGCAGAGCATTATATATATGGCACAGCTATGGGGCAACGGTGCAGAGCATTATATATGGCACAGCTTTATGTGGAGCATATATGGGGCCATAATGAATGGTATGGAGTATCTATTTCTAATTTTGCAGGAGGTGTGGGTTAAATCCGCGCTGCCTTAATGATGAAGTTCCAAGGATAATAAATTTAAAAGGTGGTTTATTCAACGCGTTTCAAGGTCAGTGCGACCTCTTCTTCAGGAAATTCCACATACAACATCATGTTGTATGTGGAATTTCCTGAAGAAGAGGTCGCACTGACCTTGAAACGCGTTGAATAAACCACCTTTTAAATTTATTATCCTTGGAACTTCATCATTAAGGCAGCGCGGATTTAACCCACACCTCCTGCACAGTTTATATTGTCACACGGCCGTTGATCGGCTTGTGGATCTGCAGCAGCCGAAATCGTTACATGCTCTTCATTCAACAAAATCAGGTGAGCAATTCTAAGAAAGCTCTCTTGGTTATCTAAAGGATAAGACCCTATTTTGCGCTTTGTGTCTCCATTTTTTTTCCTATAGCTGTATTTCTAATTTTGAAATTCACCGGTACCTGCTGCATTTTCCACCCTAGGCTTATACTCGAGTCAATAAGTTTTCCCAGTTTTTTGTGGCAAAATTAGGGGGATCGGCTTATACTCGGGTCGGCTTATACTCGAGTATATACGGTATGTAATAATTCTAATCAAATGCCAGTCATAATTATTGTTGGTCTGCCATGTATTTGTATTTTCCTTTAGGTCTTTAGCTAAACACCACCATAAATGGAATTAATTGCAAATTTATTTTTTTATTCTTATTTCAGATTTCTGGCAACCGGAGAGAGCTTATCATCCCTCCACTTTCAGTACCGGCTTGGAATTTCCACCCTGTCTGGAAAAGTTGTGGACACCTGCCGTTCTTTGTAGAATGCTCTCCGGGATGAGTTTATACCCCTACCCACAGAGGATATGTGGATTGAAATTGCTGAAAAATTCTGGAGTATGTGTGATTTCCCCAACTGTTTGGGAGCGGAGGATGGAAAGCACATACACATTATCGAACCCGCCAGAACTGGATCGGAGTACTTCAACTACAAAAAATATTTTTCAGTTGTGCTCACGGCAATAGCAGATGCGGACTGTCGCTTCATCGCCGTGGACATTAGAGCTTTTGGCCGTGGGAATGACTCACAGACTTTCAAGAACTCGGCTATGGGCCGACGTGTGTATGGAAGAAATTTTAATTTTCCACTGCTACGACCTCTCCCCAATACTCAAGGCCAACCGATGCCATTTGTTATGGTTGGGGATGAGGCCTTTCAGATGTGTGATAACCTACTGAAGCCATATTCCAGTCGGGACTTGAACCACACTAAAAGGATTTATAACTACAGACTGATCAGGGCCCAAAGAACAGTGGAGTGCACCTTTGGGATTCTTGTCTTAAAATGGCACATTCTTGCGACAGCCATTAATCTAAAAATGGAGACAGTCGATGAGGTGGTCAAAGCCTGTGTGGTTCTCCACAATTACATAATGGCTAAGGAGCGACCCAACATTGAACTGGATGAACCTGTTGCAAACCCATTGCCAGATTACCAGCATCACCCGCTGCGGTCAACAGTTGAAGTTGGCCACATGAGGAACCAATTTGCTGCCTATTTTGATTCCTGATATTGGACGTGTTGCATGGCAAGACAATATTGTGTCAAATTTCCTGTTGGGTTTTGGCCTGTACCAGTTATGTTTTAAATGTTAATAATATTTTTTGTTAATAGAATTCGTGTTTTGCTATCTTGACCGAGTCTCCTATGTATTTCCTCTAAAAACCACTTATGTTGATAGTGGAAAGGTAGTTGACGTCAATACATCCAGATTCTGTTCTGCAGTATCTATTGGACGCAGACTGAAGAGAAGATGGAGGTATAATAAAAAGCAGTTCTACACTCATCAAGTCAGGTGTCAGAAATAATTAATTCATGAGGCAAAAATAACAGCCTCATGAATTCACTATTTCTGACACCTGTCTAGGTGAGTATAGATATGCCTTGTATGACCTACATCGTCTCTTCGGTTTGTGTGAAATAGATTACGTACACAAGGCAGTTCACTGATCACCAGGTCAGGTGTCATATATAATGAGTTCATGACGCAGAGTTTTGTGCATCATAAACTCACTACTTATGACACATGACCTGTTGAGTATAGTTCCGCTTTGTATTACTGCCAGTTTCTCTTCAGTCTGCGACACAGATTAATCAGACTGAAGAGACTATGGAGAAAATACAAGTTATATTTTTTTTGCCACCTCATAGCTCTATACCCAAACACACAAAGCTGCAGTGCTGTACTTAATAACTACTGGACCTATGAGTTGGAAAAAAAAACATAGTGTGCGGCGCAGTGTTTTATTAGGTGCACGGTGTGTGTTGCCGGCGGTGAAATACACAAATAACTAAACATTATTGGGTGCAAAAAACATTATTAGTTTATAACAAAAAAAAAAAATAACTGCGCCTGCTTGGGGTAGAGTGATGGAACTGGGGGGTGGTAGCTGTGAGGCCTGGCTAAGTGTGGACGACACAGTGGTGGCAGGAGAAGGGGCAATTAAAGTAGTGGGGTCTGGGAGTTCGGGGATGGGGCTTGACACATGAGAGGCCTGACTGGAAGGGTGAGACAAACTTGACATTACAGACACATTGGGAGGTGATGTGGGAGGAATACAGATAGTACGCTGTTTTTTATTTTTTTTTCCCTTTTTTGGATCTACATGGTCTGGGGAGCCTCGGTGGGCTCATTTGTTGCGGCCTGGTCGTGGTGGGCGACCTGTCAGGGTCCGGCTGCTGCATTGTGCTCGTAGAGCGTACAGCCATGCCAGAGTCCATTGTGCTCATAGAGCGTACAGCCATGCCAGAGTCCATTGTGCTCGTAGAGCGTACAGCCATGCCAGAGTTCATTGTGCTCGTAGAGCAGGAGGCCATGCCAGAGTCCATTGTGCTCGTAGAGTGAAAGGCCATGCCAGGGTCCATTGTGCTCGTAGAGCGAAAGGCCATGCCAGGGTCCTGCTGCATCGTGGTGGTGGTGGAGCGGAAAGCCATGCCAGGATCCTGCTGCATTCTTGGTGGTGGTGGAGCGGAAGGCCATGCCAGGGTCCTGCTGCTGCATGGTGGTGGGGAAGGCTATGCCTGGGTCCTGCTGCATCGTGGTGGTGGAGCGGAAAGTCATGCCAGGGTCCTGCTGCTGCATGGTGGTGGCAGTGGAGGAGGTCCAAGCTGGAGCAGCAGTTGTCATGGTGGTGGCAGTGGGCTGTCCAACAGCACTCGGCATGGTGGTGGTGATGTAGTGGTGTCCGGCAGTGCTTGGAATGGAGGTGGCCGTGCAGTGGTATGCAGCAGAGCTCGGCATTGAGGTCAAGCGTGACAGTGTTGGCACAGGTGGATATGCTACCACTGTGTGCTAAAAATACCGACTCTGCTGCATAGCCTGCATGTAAGCAGCATTGCAGGCCTGCATGACACTAAGCTGGAGATCAGGAATAAGGTGTTCTGACATGCCCTGTTCAATTTGATTAAAAAAATGATGTGCTGGCCTCTGGAGGTTGGCTTTCACTTGGTCAAGGCTTTTGGTGACATCCTGGATACGTGTATTCATATGGCTAATGGCAGTATCCAGTCGGTCGCCTTGAGTCCATCACGAAAGACCGAGTTCAAGTGCAAAAACTCAGGCATGAGTGACCTGTCCGAGGCCCTCTGCCACTGCTGGGAAGAGCCCAAAAAAAAGGGGCAGAGGCAGAGGACTGGGAAAGGGGAACACCTGATGGACCAGCTTCCTGGTCTCCAGATTGTGTGGCACGCCAACTTGCTGCAGCGCTGCTGGATGGCTGGGACGGGTCCGTGGCTGTCTGATGAAGGACCGCTCCCGAACCAGGGTCAAGAGTGCTGCTCCATGTGCTGTAAAAAAAGAAGAAAAAAAAATTAATACCAAACATTTACAAGACGCCAACTCCTGTGGAATAGAAACATACAGATTATGGCAATACAACACAACCTAATACACCAAAAAAATACTTACGTTCTCTGGGTAAGGACCGGTCTCAAAAATGCCAAAATGTGGTGGTATTTATATTTTCGGATCCTTGCACCCGAACCACTAGGAAGCCGGCTCTCTTGACAAAAGTCCATGTTGAAGCGATCCTTCATCAAACGCCAACGTGTTTTGACGTTAAGCACTGCTGAAAAAACAAAAAAGAATGGTTAGACAATGGACTTTTGGCCGTGATCACACAACTGTGTGTGATGAAAGAAACTCCTGGGAGTTTCTCCTATCACACACAGTTGTGTGATCCCGGCCAAGGTCACTGCTGCAGCACACCGCATTGCAATACTTACAAAATGCATTTCGGACCCGAGTCGGGGCGTTGTCCCAGCCATCCCACATCGCTTTGGCCACCTCATTCCATAGCCGCCGGATCGTCATGTTGTCCGAGTGCTGCGGAACTTGGGTGTCCCACAACGGGACTCGCTCATGGACCAGGGAGATTAGGAGGTCATTTTCAATGAGGTCCTCATCCCGTTCTGGAACCTGAAAAATAAAAAAAGACATTAATGTTGGAGAGATTAACATAAGGAAAAAGAAAGAAAACAGAGACAGAAAACTGGCATTGAATATTGAAAGTCAAGAAAAAAAGGAGTCAAGAAGAAAAAGGTAAAGAAATAGGAAAGTAAAGAAATGAACATTCAAGAATAGTACAGTGAGGATACAACAGTCAGCCAGGTATACTTACACGCTGCCGCCTTGCCACCCGACCATGAACCCGCTGCTCCTGCTCAGCCTCTGCCGCAGTGGAAGAAGTGCTCTAAAAAAAGGAAAACAAAATTGTCACATGTGTAGATGTGACAGTGAATACTTACCAATCTGAGGAGGTGAGTACTCACTTCCCTGACATGTTCGGCTTGTGAAGGCCCAGGACGTTGCTCCTCAGAAGATGACATTCTGATGCATGCAGAAAGAAAAAAATGGCAGCAATTAGGACATATAGAGACAGAAAATAGAAAATAAAGGCTTTGGTTTTGATATACCGTATTTTCCGGCGTATAAGACGACTTTTTAACCCCTCAAAATCTTCTTAAAAGTCGGGGGTCGTCTTATACGCCGGGTACAGACAAATGTGCATATGGTGGGTGGGGGGGAGTGGTCCCGATGACGGAGAGGGGGCGTCTCACAGGAAGGGGTGAGTGGAGTAGCCCCCTATTACCTCATTGCGGCAGCGTGGGGGTCTCTGTGCTGGGGAGCGGCGGCTCCTCATTGTGGCAGCATAGGGTTTCTGTGCTGGGAGCTGCAGTTCCTCTTCGTGCCGTGGGTGCTGTGGGGCAATGCATCTTCTTGCAGCGTCGGGCTCCTCCGGCATCTCCTCAAGGCCCGGAGGCACCGGCAGCTCCATTTTTGCGATACGGTGGCCTCCGGGAAAATGGCCGCTGGGGGCGGCGCATGCTCAGATTCAGATCTCGTCCCGAGACTGTCAAAGGTCGTCATCAGTTTATATTCCCATACTCTTCTGTCTCTCTGAGATTTGAAGCTACCTTTTAAAACAAGTAATTTCATGTCCATAATGTTATGATTTGGGAGGCAAAAATGTATTGCCACAGGTAGATCCATTCTTTTTTCTCTTATGTGGCGGTGAGAATTCATTCTTGTTCTAAGCTTTTGACCTGTCTCCCCCACATACAGACCCCCAGTTGGACATTTATTACAAATAATTAGGTACACCACATTAGAAGTGACGCAGCTGAAAGTACAAGGTATCTTGTAGTCCTGATGTGAATTGGGGATCTTTATCTTGTCTGTGGTCATTATAAATGGACAGGTTTTACATTTTTTGTGATTGCAAGGAAAGATACCTGCAGCTGGTGGAGAGGACAGGGAGCTCTTGACAATGATGCTTCTTAGATTTGGGGGCTGCCTAAAACAGAGTAGTGGGGGGTCTGGAAAAATGGATTGTAAGCGGGCATCTTTTTGGAAGCAAACAGACAACTTATGGACACATGCTACTACAAAAAATTGGAGTCAGATCCTACACAGGACTATTACAAGGAACTAAACAAGATGGTATCTTGTCTGCCTGTTGAATCCATAAGAGCCGATGACCTGATACCAGAAAGTCCAAGAACAGGGACATTCTACATGCTTCCCAAAATCCACAAATCTGGAAATCCAGGAAGACCAATTATTTCATGTGTGGGCACCCTTACTGAGCAGGTATCTGGATGGGTAGAGGGTATTCTTAAACCCCTGGTAAAGGATACACCCAGCTTCATTCAGGACACAACTGACCTATTGAATAAACTATCAGCAATAGATCCTCTACCAGAAGGAACCATCCTGGCCACCATAGATGTAGAATCTTTGTACTCCAATGTACCACACCAGGATGGATTAAATGCCTGCAAATTCTTCCTGGAAAACACAGGGACTGATGCGGATTCTGTGGTGAAACTTAAAAAAAATCATCCTCACCCACAATTACTTTGAATTTGACAACAAGATCTATCTACAGGAGACTGGCACAGCAATGGGAAGTAAAATGGCCCCACAGTATGCAAATCTTTTCATGGCCAAGCTTGAAAGCGGCTTTTTGTCCTCATGCCCCATCAGGCCTCTGGCCTACTACTGCTACATTGATGATATTTTAATCACCTGGATGGAGTCTGAGCCACAGCTAAAGACGTTCCATGAACAGTTTAATCAATTTCATCGTACTATCAACTTGACACTCAACTACTCCTGTACTGAAATTAACTTTTTCGACACCATCATTAAGCTGCAGAATAAAATAGAGACACCCCTGTATCAGAAGCCAATCAACCGTCCAACATACCTTAAATGGGATAGTTTCCATCCAAAACACATAAAAAACTATTGTCTACAGCCAAGCCATCAGATACAATTGTATATGTTCCAACCCAATGGATAGGGATGAACACCTCAGTTGCCTCAGAAATACATTTTTGAATCAAGGCTACAATTTAAGAACAATTGAAAACCAGATTACAAGAGCCACGAGAATATCAAGGAATCACCTGCTACATTACAAAGCTAAAGAAGAAAATAACCGGTTACCTCTAGCAGTTACCTACAATCCAAATCTGGAAGTGCTAAGGGGAGCTGCACGGAAATTACAACCTTTACTACAAAAAGATGCCCGCTTACAATTTATTTTTCTAGACCCCCCACTACTGTGTTTTAGGCAGCCCCCAAATCTAAGAAGCATCATTGTCAAGAGCTCCCTGTCCTCTCCAACAGCTGCAGGTACCTTTCCTTGCAATCACAAAAAATGTAAAACCTGTCCATTTATAATGACCACAGACAAGATAAAGATCCCCAATTCACATCAGGACTACAAGAAACCAGGTACTTTCAGCTGCGTCACTTCTAATGTGGTGTACCTAATTATTTGTACTAAATGTCCAACTGGGGGTCTGTATGTGGGGGAGACAGGGCAAAAGCTTAGAACAAGAATGAATTCTCACTGCCACACAATAAGAGAAAAAAGAATGGATCTACCTGTGGCAATACATTTTTGTCTCCCAAATCATAACATTGTGGACATGAAATTACTTGTTTTAAAAAGTAACTTCAAATCTAAGAGAGACAGAAGAGTATGGGAATATAAACTGACTAGCTGTTTCCAGCCAACGCTCGGCACGCTCATTGCTATCTAATTAAAGCTGCTGATGATTAAACTAAAGTAAATAATGACAACATTCAATAGCACTTATGCAGGTGGTAAATTAACTTAAAATGAAGTTAATAACAAGAATAATCATTAAAAATCTGAATAATACTAATAATACATTTTATTCACAGTGTAAAATCAAAAACAAACTGGATTCAGTAAGTTGTGCGTTTTTATTCATTCCAGCATCTAAACAAATTTCATAACGAAACATAAATTAAGTTAAAATTTCTCTGTAAACACAATTAAATGTATAGTCATTTTCAAAGATCTTTCCTTGACTTCCACCAGGTACAATTTGAACTGAAAGACCTTTACAACTTGTTACTCTAGAGAATGCAGTGTATAATTGACCATGTGTGAATACAGGATCAGGTAGGAGAACGCCAATCTTATCGAATGTTTGTCCTTACGATTTTGTAATTGTCATGGAATAAGCTAGACGAAGTGGGAATTGTTTTCTTGTTAACTTAAATGGGATATCGCAATTTTCGCTAGTGTCCAATGGTATTCTTGGAATGAGAACCTTTTGACCACGAAGCTCCCCAGAAAAAATGCTGCAGTCGATGAGATTTGTGCCAAGAGTTTCTACAATTAATCGAGTACCATTGCACAGTCCTTTCTTTGGATTTAGATTGCGGAGTAGCATGACACAGCAGCCTTTCTTAAGGTTCAGCATATGAGGAGGGAAGCCCATATGAGTTAGGGAATGTACAAATTCGATGGGGTACTGAGCTCTTTCTTCTTCTGTCTCACAGGATGAAATATTGTCGACACTGAAGTATGATTTAGTCTGACCTCTAAGCATGTTTAACACTTCTTCATTGACTGTCAGCGTGTCACAGTTTTTAGGACATAGTACTGCTCTGGAAGCAAGATCAGCAGGAGTGAGAGAGTTCAGGTCATTCCCAAATATGCTCGTCATGACGTCATGAGTCAGAATGTCTTTGCTCAGCTTCACAAAATCCACCAGATTCCCATCTTCAACTCCTGATCCAACAGTTAGCAGCCACTCACAAAATTCAACCTCATCAGGATTGACTTGCATGTTCCTGATTAATTTCAGTTCCTTGAAGGTTTTCCAGACTGGACTGCTCTTGACACACGCCTCTACAATACTAACGCGATTTCCATGAAGTACAACTGGAGCTAGCTGACAAAAATCTCCTTCAACAACAATCGGGATCCCACCAAAAGGTTCTTCATTGTGAAGGAGAATACGTAAGCTTCTATCAATGGCATTGAAAAGATGAACGTGAGACATTGAAATTTCATCCCATATAATAAGTTTAGTATCCCGAAGCTCTCGGCAGACTGAGGTTACTTCTTTAATACTTGATACAGTTCTCTCATTCAAATGAATTGAAATTCCAAATCCGGAGTGGACTGTTTTACTGCCTGTGTAAAACAAAAAAAAATCTTCAATACAGATATCTTTAATTTACGTTTTTCAGTATTCTTTAATCGTAATTAAAATTACCTTTTAGTAATGTAGCTGCCAAACCGGTAGGAGCAACTGTTTTTACAATGCCACCATTCCCAAGTATAGTAGATGTCAAAGCCTTGTACACGGAAGTCTTTCCACAACCTCCAGCATCAGATAAAAAAAACATTTTTGTGATGTAGTTGGATTATTAACTGCATTCATGATTGTTTCAAAGGCGCCTCGTTGTTCTAGGTTCATTAGAAACTGCAGTCATTCAGATTCTTGTTTATCCCTTTCCACATCAACAATGTCACACATTTTATATGCATCTGATGGGGAAGGTAGTCCACAACTTTTGCAATCTTTAGCAAACTGTCGTAAGTGGTCTTGGATATCGGCAAGTGTTTGCTGCTCAGCCATGTATGAGTGAGGAGGAAGTCTTCCATCATGTTATTTTTATATTTGTTGTATAAATCAAGTCCACTTGTGATGTTAGCGTGGTTCAGGATTGCAGCAAATAGCTGTGGAAGCTCACCGGGCATTCTAAATAAAGATGCTTCTTCCATTGTTTTGTCCCACTCTGAATCGTCATGCAATAATCCCATGGCCTTTGCTGCCAGAATATAAGTTTCATATGTGTGTCCTTCCACTGTTCTCAGATCTTCGAATGATGTAGCACCTGTAAACAAAATAAAGAAAATAATTAAAAATTATAAAAAACTGAGGATGATCTAATAACGTACAATTAGATGAATATGACTTACGGTATCCTTGATATGCATCAGGAGTAGGCGCAGGGAAAATCTTTCCATATCTTGTGGAGAGACAGAGTACATTCTTGGAAGGATCTTGTCAGCACCTCTTTTTCTTGTCTTCCAAAACTTATTTGTCCAGACATAATGGTAGGGTATTTCACAATATAAATACTGACGTGCTGATGGATCAGTTCGGTTTAGAACAAACCATTTCGTAAGTTTTGTGCCATCACGCTGAGCTTTTTCCACAGAAAGCTGCTCTGTTCCATCCTCAAAGTAAACTTATTGTTTTAAAGGTAGGTGTACCGGAAGTCTTTCTACAGCATGGGAACGTGCAGACATCTCAAATTTTCGCAGCCGCCACATTGCTTTAGGCGATGCCAAATATCGCGAGTGTCGATGTAAGTCTTAATCTCGTCCCAGTGGTGGATGCCGGTGTTGCTGACTTCGTTCACTTGAACAATGGCTGCATCATGTCCTTTGTACACGTACTTGAAAATATATTTGATGGTCTGGATAGAAGAGCAGATTTCCACATTTATGTGTGCGCTGTATTTCTGAGCGAGGTAGGGGTTGTATGGTACAACCCAGCGGCTGTCAACTTCCACATCCCTAATCTTGAGTTTAATGCCATCTTTTCATCTGCGGTATACTGGATAACCATCCACATTAATATTTGTTTCTTCGCTGAAGTCTTTGGGAAACTTTTTGGAACATGTCCAGATTCCTTTTACATCTTCCATACACGGTGAATTTCTATTGTGTTCTCCACAGGGCCCATGAATCATGCAGCTGGTGACAACATCGTAAAGTTGCTTGTTAATATCCGGGTCAGGAATTTCTGCACAAACAGCATTGTCACAATCGATAGCTTCTCGAAACTTGTCTTCGTCGTCCAGAATTAAGAGCATATGGCAATGAGGAAGACGTGAAACAATAAAAGGATGTATTAAATGTGCATTATTAATCATTCCATTCTTAACATTACTGTTACGAACATTCAGATGAATGTATGTAATACCTCTTTTTTGAAATTCAATAACGTAGGTGTTTGCCTTTACTTGTCCCATCACTCCACATTTTTTTGCAGTCAAGTCGTTTAGTAACTCTTGTAGCTTTAAGTGGAATATGGTAGATACCAAACTGGGCAGTCTATTGCTGTTTCATGTTGTAAAAGGCCGGACTGAATTTCTTCCCACTTTGGGTTGCAAGTGAACGTAATAAATAAATCCGGCTTTCCAAATTTTGCTACCAAAGTCATCACATTTTGGTAATTCTGTGTCATGGCACATTTTGCACCTGTAAAAGAAGAGGGAAGTATGACGATGCGACCCGGTCTCAGATCTTGTTGTTCAGCCCTACTGTTGATATAATCCATAAGCCCGACATACAATTCTACTCTGAGTTTCTTTTGGTTTTGTCTGTTCCAGTCCAGTCGCTGCGCTTCAACCTTTAGGTAGGCATCAATTATGTATTGTTGTGTCAGCTGGCCAGAATGTAACAGCGGGTTGAAGGATTGTCGATCCTGAAGGCGGTATGCATAGAATTCTCTCGACACATTTTTTTTTTTTTTTTTCTTGTTCTCCTGCATCGTGACTGATATCTTCCTGTTCTTCATCGTCACCTTCCTCCATTTCATGACTTTTCCTTTTTGCAGTTCTCCCTTGCTTCCGTATTCCAGGTTGCCATCCGTGTTCACCATATGGAAAGAGGAGTGGATACACCATTGGATCACAGTTTGGGCTATGGTACACAATATTCTGTAGTCCTCGCTGCCCAATGGGATGAATGGCAATGTCTCTTTTGATCGGCGGCTCTCCATCATTGGAGACAAACACAGCTGCAACTTCATTCGCTGTCGGCAAGTTGTATCGGCGAGAGTCGTGTTGTCTATCCTTGGTTACCACATTTCGATTTTATGCTGGTCGTAGCCACGCTGATCAACCAAATCCTTCATCATTTTGAAAGCCTGAGCAAATGGGTTGATATCTCCGAGTAAACAGTCAATAGTATTCATTATGTCCCTCTTGCATCCTTCATTTTGCTCGTTATTTAATTGTTGAATGTTTGCATACTCAGGATCCAATATGTAGAGTTGTGAATATGAAGGAGTATCAGATCTAAAGAAAGCACAAATATATTTTTAATTATTAAAAAAGAGAAGAAATGTATTAAAAACGTACATTTAATTGTATTCAGGTCTTTTACCTTAGAGAAGTTGATGTACAGTGGTACACTGGTCCATGAATGACTAAAACGGGTGGGCCACCGGAAAATTTCATTGACTGAAATCCAAAGGATGCAAAGGCAAAAGCACTGTTGTACTTTCTGATGTTCTTTCTAAAATGTTTTGCCTTGTTCGTATCGTCAGTTAACCATGCTTGAAACTGCTGAGGATATTAATTTACTTCACGTAAGTGTATAGTACCACTTCCGCAGGACGGAAACTTTGCACTGTGAATTTTTCTTTCCAAAAGTGAGATGCACCGCAATCACTACACGTAACATCTCACTTTCCCACGTGGTGCTCACTGGGTATATTCTCAGGATTTCTTGCTGCATACCTCGAAGGTGGTGGCAGTTTACCTAGACGGGCATTGTTGTTTTCAACTTCCACAGGTGTCAAATTGCTTCTTCGTTGATGCTGGTTATATATATCAGCTTCCCTTCTTTCTGTCACTCAGTTGATATAAACCTTGTGATATCTCTCTCTGTCCTTATCAATCTGCTCAGGTGTTCGTTGTTTATAACCAATCCTACGATTTTGTCGATATTGTTGTTGTCGATCAGCTACTGCATCCTTGTCCGTATTTTCCTGCGGCCGGTGAGATGGACCTGGAGACTCTTCTTGGCTCATTTTGTTTGGGAGAATGCGGATACAATTAAATGTACATTTACCTTGGCTGAAGTGATTGAATTACATAGAAAGGAAGTGCTGCATGTAGTAATGTGGGGGGCGGAGCCTCGTGTGGTAATGTGTGGGGACGGGGCCTTGTGTGGTAATGTGGGGGCGGAGCCTCGTGTGATAATGTGTGGGGACGGAGCCTTGTGTGGTAATGTGTGGGGACGGAGCCTCGTGTGGTAATGTGGGGGGACGGACCCTCGTGTGGTAATGTGGGGGAATGGAGCCTCGTGTGGTAATGTGTGAGGATGGAGCCTCGTGTGGTAATGTGTGGGGACGAAGCCTCATGTGGTAATGTGGAGGGACGGAGCCTCGTGTGTTAATGTGTGAGGACGGAGCCTCGTATGGTAATGTGTTGGGACAGAGCCTCGTGTGGTAATGTGTGGGGACGCAGGCTCGTGTGGTAATGTGTGAGGACGGAGCCTTGTGTGGTAATGTGTGGGGACGGAGCCTCGTGTGGTAATGTGTGGGGACAGAGCCTCATGTGGTAATGTGGGGGTCGGAGCCTTGTGTGGTAATGTGTGGGGATGGAGCCTCGTGTGGTAATGTGTAGGGACGGAGCCTCGTGTGGTAATGTGTGGGGACGGAGCCTCGTGTGGTAATGTATGGGGACGGAGCCTCGTGTGGTAATGTGTGGGGACAGAGCCTCGCGTGGTAATGTGGGGGGGCGGGATTATGTGTGGTAATGTAGTGGGGTGGCGGGATTGTGTGGTAATGTGGTGGGGGGCGGGATTATCTGTGGTAATGTGGTGGGGGGGCGGGATTATGTGTGGTGATGTGGTGGGGGGCGGGATTATGTGTGGTAATGTGGTGGGGGGCGGGATTATGTGTGGTGATGTGGTGGAGGGGTGGGATTCTGTGGTGATGTGGTGGGGGGGCAGGATTATGTGTGGTAATGGGGTGGGGGGACGAGATTATATGTGGTGATGTGTTGGGGGCGGGATTATGTGTGATGTGTTGGGGGCGGGATTATGTGTGGTGATGTGGTGGGGGGCGGGATTATGTGTGGTGATGTGGTGGGCGGGATTATATGTGGTGATGTGCTGGGGGTGGGATTGTGTGTGGTAGTGTGATGGGGGCGGGATTGTGTGTGGTAATGGGGTGGGGGCGGGATTGTGTGTGGTAATGGGGTGGGGGGCTGTAATGTGAATATAAAAATGGCCATTTTGAGTCCATTTTGAAATATACTGAACGCAGACTATCACAGAGCAGCATTTCTTGTCATACATTTACAGACAGACAATGCTCATTGTGACACAATCTTGAGAGCTGTTTATTTATTGTCTGAAGACCTTTGAGTTTGTTATTGTAAAACATTAAGGTTTATTTAACCTCTGTCTATGGTAGTTTTATCTAACCCTTGTGGGCTTTTATGTATCTATGGGTTTATGGCCCATTGTCCGATGATTCCATGGTATCTCAGTCTCATCCCACCTTCAAAGCTGGCCACTTGAAGGGTGGGATGAAACCAGAGTTACACATAGTGCAAATCACTATATAAGACCAGAAAAACATGAGTAAGGGTACCGTCACACAATGCCATTTTTATCGCTACGACGGCACGATCCGTGACGTCGCAGCGTCGTATGATTATCGCTCCAGCGTCGTAGACTGCGGTCACACGGTGCAATCACGGCGCTGGAGCGATGCCGAAGTCCCCGGGTAACCAGGGTAAACATCGGGTTACTAAGCGCAGGGCCGCGCTTAGTAACCCGATGTTTACCCTGGTTACCAGCGTAAACGTAAAAAAACCAAACAGTACATACTTACATTCCGGTGTCTGTCCTCCGGCGTTCTGCTTCTCTCCACTGTGTAAGCACAGCGGCCGGAAAGCAGAGCGGTGACGTCAGACGTCACCGCTGTGCTCGCTTTCCGGCCGGCAGGCGCTCACAGTGCAGAGAAGCTGAGACGCCGGAGGACAGACACCGGAATGTGAGTATGTACTGTTTGTTTTTTTTACGTTTACGCTGGTAACCAAAGTAAACATCGGGTTACTAAGCGCGGCCCTGCGCTTAGTTACCCGATGTTTACCCTGGTTACAAGCGAACACATCGCTGGATCGCTGTCACACACAACGATCCAGCGATGTCAGCGGGTGATCAAGCGACGAAAGAAAGTTCCAAACGATTTGCTACGACGTACGATTCTCAGCAGGGTCCCTGATCGCTGCTGCGTGTCAGACACTGCGATATCGTAACGATATCGCTAGAACGTCACGAATCGTACCGTCGTAGCGATCAAAATTGCACTGTGAGACAGTACCCTAAGACAGAAGCATAAACTGGTGTATCTGTACTTACATGTGTACAGTGTTGAGATACCTGCATAAGTGGGGACACCCGTGCAGTGTTGTGAATTTTCCAGGGGTTCTCTGTCTTGGTGTTGCTTCTCTGATTTTCCAGACGGATGATGTTTAAAAGCCTCTTGGTGACGGATGATGTGAGCATATGTACTTAATCCTTATATGTATTTAATCTTTATATTTATTTAACCCCTTAACGACCGCCGATACGCCTTTTAACGGCGGCCGCTAAGGGTACTTAAACCACAGCGCCGTTAATTAACGGCGCTGTGGAAAAAGTGAATAGCGCCCCCCAGAGTCGGATTTTCTCTGGGGTCTCGGTTGCCGAGGGTAGCCGAGACCCCAGAGAACATGATTCGGGGGGTTTTTACCGACCCCCGAGTTGCGATCGCCGGTAATTAACCGTTTACCGGCGGTCGCAACAAAAAAAAAAAAAACGCGATTTGCCGTTTAATTTCTCTGTCCTCCGATGTGATCGCACATCGGAGGACAGAGAAATGTGGTCCCCGATGGCCCCCAATAGCCCCCCAATACTTACCTACCTCCCCCGGTGCTCCTCGTGTCTCCCCATGGGCGCCGCCATCTTTTTTCCGGGAAAAAATGGCGGGCGCACGCGCAGTACGCCCGCCGCCCGGCACCCGGATGTTCTTTGGGGTCTCGGCTGCCGGGGGTAGCCGAGACCCCAAAGAACATGATCGGGGTCGATTTGCACCGACCCCTGCTTTGCGATCGCCGGTAATTAACAGTTTACCGGCGACCGCAAAAAAAAAAAAAAAAAAAAAAGCGATCAGTTATTTCTCTGTCCTCTGATGTGATCGCACATCAGAGGACAGAGAAATAGGGGGATTCGGGGACCCTATCATACTCACCCGGGGTCCCTGGGTCCTCTTCTGTCTTCTCCTGCCGGCCGGCTTTTTCATCATGGCGGGCGCATGCGCAGTGCGCCCGCCATCTGCTGCCATCTGCCGGCCGGCAGGAGAAGACAAGTTGGGGCTAAAATTAGGGTTAGGGTTAGGGTTAGGGTTAGAGTTAGGGTTAGGGTTAGAGTTAGGGTTAGGGTTGGGGCTAAATTTAGGGTTAGGGTTAGGGCTAGGGTTAGGCTACTTTCACACTAGCGTTTTTTGGCTTCCGTCGCAATGCGTCGTTGGAGAAAAAACGCATCCTGCAAAAGTGCTTGCAGGATGCGTTTTTTCTCCATTGGCTTGCATTAGCGACGCATTGCGACGGATTGCCACATGTCGCATCCGTCGTGCGACGGATGCGTCGTGCTTCGGCGGACCGTCGACACAAAAAAAACTACATGTAACTTTTTTGTGCAACGTGTCCCACATATTTCAGTGCCACGTGCCACGTATTTAAGTGACACGTGCCACGTATCAAAGTGCCACGTGCCACATATTTCAGTGCCACGTATCAAAGTGCCACGTGCCACGTATCAAAGTGCCACGTGCCACGTATCAAAGTGCCACGTGCCACGTATCAAAGTGCCACGTGCCACGTATCAAAGTGCCACGTGCCACATATTTCAGTGCCACGTGCCACGTATCAAAGTGCCACGTGCCACGTATCAAAGTGCCACATCTTTCAGTGCCACGTGCCACGTATTTAAGAGACACGTGCCACGTATCAAAGTGCCACGTGCCACATATTTCAGTGCCACGTGCCACGTATTTAAGTGCCACGTGCCACGTATCAAAGTGCCACGTGCCACACATTTCAGTGCCACGTATCAAAGTGCCACGTGCCACGTATCAAAGTGCCACGTGCCACGTATCAAAGTGCCACGTGCCACATATTTCAGTGCCACGTGCCACGTATCAAAGTGCCACGTGCCACGTATCAAAGTGCCACGTGCCACATCTTTCAGTTTCACGTGCCACGTATTTAAGAGACACGTGCCACGTATCAAAGTGCCACGTATCACGTATTTCAGTGCCACGTATTTAAGTGACACGTATCACGTATAAGTGCCACGTGTCACGTATTTAATTGCCACATATTTAAGTGCCACGTATCAAGATTTTCCATGGAGAACAGACACATCCAGAGATATGTCTGCTCTCCACGGCTGCAGCAACACACTGACAGGAGCCATAGTTCCTGTCGGTGTGTCACTGCGCATGCGCGAGCGAGTTTACCGGCGGTCATTGACCCCGGCACTCTCGCTTAACGGCAGTGCTGCGTGGGAAAGTTCAACGCAGCTGTACTGCTGTTAACCGAGACGCCGGAGTCATTGAACTCCGGAACAGTACGCGATACACTGCTAGGAGCTTCGCTCCTGGCAGTGTATCGCCGGAGAGCAGCCGATCGGCGTGGGACACTCGTTTTATGGATTCTGCGGACAGGGAGTATGAATTTGGTTTATTATTTTTGGATTTTTTCCTGGAGGATCGAAGGCTTCGCCTACCAGTGTGCTGTTGGTGAGTATATACTCTGTGTTATATGTTGTATGTACTGTGTGTCATGTATGTGTATTGTGTGTAGGTGTTTTGTGTAACTTTACAATTGTGCTAAGTCGCCGGACACAGGGACAACTCTCCCATCCTAATACCGGATGGGAGTAGTAGTCCCATACGGCGACTTAGCACAATGGTGGCACTAGCGTCGCATGGGGACACACACGCACACACACGCACACACACGCACACACACACACACAGAAGGACTCCATGCTGCTTCACTGGGGGGCGGGGGCTTCCCTCTTCCTGTCCGACGTCACGTCCGGTCCTGGGTGTCAACCCCTCCGTACAAAGACGCCGACACCCAGGACAAAGGCGCTGTGTGTGGAAGGTAATATGGGGCCCTAGGGGGATACGCAGACACGCCGCTGCGTAAAGAATTGACATGTCAATTCTTTTTACGCCGGCGTGTTTGCAGACAAAAGCGCCGCGTTTTTTTGCGGTGTGTCTGAACGGCAAAGTGAATTTCTCATTCACTTTGCCGGCAGACGAAAATGACATTGCACATTTTTGAAAAGCGCCCGCAAAATAGCGCTCAAAAATGCGCTATGTCTGAAAGTAGCCTAAGGCTTCTTTCACACTTGCGTCGGTTGGGATTAGGGTTAGGGGTGTGTTGGATTTAGGGTTTTGATTAGGGTTATGGTTAGGGTTGAGATTAGGGCTGTTTTGGGGTTAGGGTTGTGATTATCGTTAGGGTTGTGATTAGGATTATGGATCGGGTTGAGATTAGGGTTAGGGCTGTGTTGGGGTTAGGGTTGGAGTTAGAATTGGGGGGTTTCCACTGTTTAGGTACATCAGGGGGTCTCCAAACACGACAGCCAATTTTGCGCTAAAAAAGTCAAATGGTACTCCCTCCCTTCTGAGCTCTGCCGTGCGCCCAAACAGTGGTTTACCCCCACATATGGGGGATCAGCGTACTCGGGATAAATTGGACAACAACTTTTGGGGTCCAATTTCTCCTGTTACCCTTGTGAAAATAAAAACTTGGGGGCTAAAAATCTTTTTTGTTGGAAAAAAATATATTTTTTTATTTTCACTACTCTGCATTATAAATTTCTGTGAAGCACTTGAGCTTTCAAAGTTCTCACCACATATCTAGATAAGTTCCTTAGGGGGTCTAGTTTCCAAAATTTGGTCACTTGTGGGGGTTTCTACTGTTTAGGTACATTAGGGGTCTGCAAACGCAACATAACGCCCGCAGACAATTCTATCAAAGTCTGCATTGCAAAATGGCGCTCCTTCCCTTCCGAGCTCTGCCGTGCGCCCAAACAGTGGTTTACCCCCACATATGGGGTACCAGCATACTCAGGACAAATTGGACAACAACTTTTGGGGTCCAATTTCTCTTGTTACCCTTGTGAAAATAAAAATTTGGGGGCTAAAAAAATCTTTTTTGTGGGAAAAAAAATATTTTTTATTTTCACTACTCTGCATTATAAACTTCTGTGAAGCACTTGGGCATTCAAAGTTCTCACCACATATCTAGATAAGTTCCTTGGGGGGTCTATTTTCCAAAATGGGGTCACTTGTTGGGGGTTTCTACTGTTTAGGTACATTAGGGGTCTGCAAAGGCAACATAACGCCCGCAGACAATTCTATCAAAGTCTGCATTCCAAAATGGCACTCCTTCCCTTCCGAGCTCTGCCATGCGCCCAAACAGTGGTTTACCCCCACATATGGGGTACCAGCATACTCAGGACAAATTGGACAACAACTTTTGGGGTCCAATTTCTCTTGTTACCCTTGTGAAAATAAAAATTTGGGGGCTAAAAAAATCTTTTTTGTGGGAAAAAAAATATTTTTTATTTTCACTACTCTGCATTATAAACTTCTGTGAAGCACTTGGGCATTCAAAGTTCTCACCACATATCTAGATAAGTTCCTTGGGGGGTCTATTTTCCAAAATGGGGTCACTTGTTGGGGGTTTCTACTGTTTAGGTACATTAGGGGTCTGCAAAGGCAACATAACGCCCGCAGACAATTCTATCAAAGTCTGCATTCCAAAATGGCACTCCTTCCCTTCCGAGCTCTGCCATGCGCCCAAACAGTGGTTTACCCCCACATATGGGGTACCAGCATACTCAGGACAAATTGGACAACAACTTTTGGGGTCCAATTTCTCTTGTTACCCTTGTGAAAATAAAAACTTGGGGGCTAAAAAATCTTTATTGTTAAAAAATATATATTTTTTATTTTCACGACTCTGCATTATAAACTTCTGTGATGCACTTGGGCATTCAAAGTTCTCACTACACATCTAGATAAGTTCCATGGGGGGTCTAGTTTCCAAAATGGGGTCACTTTTGGGGGGTTTCTGCTGTTTAGGCACATCAGGGGCTCTCCAAACGCGACATGGCGTCCGATCTCAATTCCAGTCAATTTTGCATTGAAAAGTCAAATGGCGCTCCTTTGCTTCCGAGCTCAGCCATGCGCCCAAACAGTGGTTTACCCCCACATATGGGGTGTCGGCGTACTCAAGACAAATTGTACAACAGCTTCTGGGGTCCATTTTCTCCTGTTACCCTTGGTAAAATAAAAATTTGGAGGCAAAAAGATCATTTTTGTAGAAAAAATGCGATTTTTTTATTTTCACGGCTCTACGTTATAAACTTCTGTGAAGCACCTGGGGGTTTAAAGTGCTCACCACACATCTAGATAAGTTCCTTAAGGGGTCTAGTTTCCAAAATGGTGTCATATGTGGGGGGTCTCTACTGTTTAGGCACATCAGCGGCTCTCCAAATGTGACATGGCGTCCGATCTCAATTCCAGCCAATTCTACATTGAAAAAGTAAAACGACACTCCTTCTCTTCCAAGCTCTGCGGTGCGCCCAAACAGTGGTTTACCCCCATATATGGGGTATCGACGTACTCAGGAGAAATTGCAAAACAACTTTTGTGGTCTAATTTCTCCTGTTACCCTTGTGAAAATAAAAATTTGGGGGCAAAAAGATCATTTTTGTAGAAAAAATGAGATTTTTTATTTTCACGGCTCTACGTTATAAACTTCTGTGAAGCACTTGGGGGTTCAAAGTGCTCACCACACATCTAGATAAGTTCCTTGGGGGGTCTAGTTTCCAAAATGGTATCACTTGTGGGGGGTTTCCACTGTTTAGGCACATCAGGGACTCTCCAAACGCGACATGGCATCCGATCTCAATTCCAGCCAATTCTGCATTGAAAAAGTCAAACGGTGCTCCTTCACTTCCAAGCTCTGCGGTGCGCCCAAACAGTGGTTTACCCCCATATATGGGGTATCGACGTACTCAGGAGAAATTGCACAACAACTTTTGTGGTCTAATTTCTCCCGTTACCCTTGTGAAAATAAAAATTTGGGGGCAAAAAGATCATTTTTGTAGAAAAAATGAGATTTTTTATTTTCACGGCTCTACGTTATAAACTTCTGTGAAGCACTTGGGGGTTCAAAGTGCTCACCACACATCTAGATAAGTTCCTTGGGGGGTCTAGTTTCCAAAATGGTATCACTTGTGGGGGGTTTCCACTGTTTAGGCACATCAGGGACTCTCCAAACGCGACATGGCATCCGATCTCAATTCCAGCCAATTCTGCATTGAAAAAGTCAAACGGTGCTCCTTCACTTCCAAGCTCTGCGGTGCGCCCAAACAGTGGTTTACCTCCACATATGGGGTATCGACGTACTCAGGAGAAATTGCACAACAACTTTTGTGGTCTAATTTCTCCTGTTACCCTTGTGAAAATAAGAATTTGTGGGCGAAAAAATCATTTTTGTGAAAACAAATGCGATTTTTTATTTTCACGGCTCTACGTTATAAACTTCTGTGAAGCACTTGGGGGTTCAAAGTGCTCACCACACATCTAGATAAGTTCCTTGGGGGGTCTAGTTTCCAAAATGGTGTCACTTGTGGGGGGTTTCCACTGTTTAGGCACATTAGGGGCTCTCCAAACGCGACATGGCGTCCGATCTCAATTCCAGCCAATTCTGCATTGAAACAGTCAAACGGTGCTCCTTCACTTCCAAGCTCTGCGGTGCGCCCAAACAGTGGTTTACCTCCACATATGGGGTATCGGCGTACTCAGGAAAAATTGCACAACAAAATTTGTGGTTAAATTTCTGTTTTTACACTTGTGAAAATTAAAAAAAATGGTTCTGAAGTAAAATGTTTGCAAAAAAAAGTAAAATGTTAATTTTTTTCTTCCACATTGTTTTAGTTCCTGTGAAGTACGTAAAGGGTTAATAAACTTCTTGAATGTGGTTTTGAGCAGCTTGAGGGGTGCAGTTTTTAGAATGGTGTCACACTTGGTTATTTTCTATCATATAGACCCCTCAAAATCACTTCAAAGGTGATGTGGTCCCTAAAAAAAACATGGTGTTGTAAAAATGAGAAATTGCTGGTCAACTTTTAACCCTTATAACTCCCTAACAAAAAAAAAAATTGTTTCCAAAATTGTGCTGATGTAAAGTAGACATGTGAGAAATGTTATTTATTAACTATTTTTTGTGACATATCTCTCTGATTTAAGGGCATAAAAATACAAAGTTTGAAAATTGCAAAATTTTAAAAATTTTCGCCATATTTCCATTTTTTTCATAAATAATCGCAAGTAATATCGAAGAAATGTTACCACTAACTTGAAGTACAACATGTCACGAAAAAACAATCTCAGAATCAGCGGGATCCGATAAAGCGTTCCAGAGTTATAACCTCATAAAGTGACACTGGTCAGAATTGTAAAAATTGGCTCGGTCATTAAGTACCAAATTGGCTCTGTCACTAAGGGGTTAACCTTTGTATCTTAAAATATACAAATGTGTAAACAATCATACTATTCAATCATACTATTCCTTTAGTTCTGTACTTTGAAATAAAATTGTGTTATATCGCAAGTAGTAGCCTTTTTTAAAGCCGTATCCGAACCTTAGTGTTAAAAACTTGGCAATACATAATTTGGCGTAGTCGGCAGGATACGCAGAAGGCTGTTTTTGTTTTGTTTTTTGTGATCTAATCACAGGACTCTGTGTGATAGTGTGATATTGCGTAATACATGCCTCTCTTTAAGAAAAAGGTGATTGTAAGTGAGCCTATTGAGATTCCAGGTTGGGAACAGGCTCCCTATGACATTTTGGCAACTAAGTGGTCGCACAGTGCTGGTTTGGGTGAAGCATGGGACAAATGTTTGAAGGATGCTGAACCTGCTGATGTTATTGCATGCTTAGAGAAAGTGAAAATGGAGAAAGGTAAAGAGTTTGGCGCTATTGCTAGGCGCGGATGGATATTGTTGTCTGCATATAGAAAACAGCATGAGGAAAAAATACGTATGTTAACAAAAGTACAGAAATTGGAAAAACAGTTGTGTGAGGCCCAGAATGCATTGGTTAGAGCACAATGTCAGAATAAGTTATTAATGGACAGATGTGATGGATATCAAAATGTTGCAGAAAAGGCTGCCGTACGTGTAGCAGAGTATAAGTATAGAAAGAGGCGAGGGAAGGTGAATAAAAACAAAGTAGCTTTGGCCATAGCCAAAGCAGGGATAGAGTGGAACCCTGATCAGTGGGATGGTGATATTTGGAATTCAACTGACACGGAAAACATGACCGATCCCGAGTCTGAGGATGAACATTTCCATGGGAAGAGGGAAATTAATCCTCCTCTTAACCTTTTGAAAGTCCATCCTATATATCGGAGACGGATTGTAGAGACAGCGACAGGTAGACGGAATGAGAATGCAGTAGAGGATTACAGTCAGAAGGAGCTTAACCCCTTCACCCCCAAGGGTGGTTTGCACGTTAATGACCGGGCCAATTTTTACAATTCTGACCACTGTCCCTTTATGAGGCTATAACTCTGGAACGCTTTGACGGATCTTGGCGATTCTGACATTGTTTTCTCGTGACATATTGTACTTCATGTTAGTGGTAAAATTTATTCGATATAACTTGCATTTATTTGTGAAAAAAACGAATATTTGGCGAAAATTTTGAAAATTTCGCAATTTTCCAACTTTGAATTTTTATGCCCTTAAATCACAGACATATGTCACGCAAAATACTTAATAAGTAACATTTCCCACATGTCTACTTTACATCAGTACAATTTTGGAACCAAAATTTTTTTTTGTGACGGAGTTATAAGGGTTAAAAGTTAACCAGCAATTTCTCATTTTTACAACACCATTTTTTTTTAGGGACCACATCTCATTTGAAGTCATTTTGAGGGGTCTATATGATAGAAAATACTCAAGTGTGACACCATTCTAAAAACTGCACCCCTCAAGGTGCTCAAAACCACATTCAAGAAGTTTATTAACCCTTCAGGTGTTTCACAGGAATTTTTTGAATGTTTAAATAAAAATGAGCATTTAACTTTTTTTCACACACAATTTATTTCAGCTCCAATTTGTTTTATTTTACCAAGGGTAACAGGAGAAAATGGACCCCCAAAGTTGTTGTACAATTTGTCCTGAGTACGCTGATACCCCATATGTGAGGGTAAACCACTGTTTGGGCGTATGGCAGAGCTCGGAAGGAAAGGAGCGCCATTTGACTTTTCAATGCAAAATTGACTGGAATTGAGATGGGACGCCATGTTGCGTTTGGAGAGCCCCTGATGTGCCTAAACACTGAAACCCCCTACAAGTGACACCATTTTGGAAAGTAGACCCCCTAAGGAACTTATCTTGATGTGTGGTGAGCACTTTGACCCACCAAGTGCTTCACAGAAGTTTATAATGCAGAGCCGTAAAAATAAAAAATCATATTTTTTCACAAAAATGATCTTTTTGCCCCCAATTTTTTATTTTCCCAAGGGTAAGAGAAGAAATTGGACCCCAAAAAATGTTGTGCAATTTGTCCTGAGTACGATGATACCCCATATGTGGGTGTAAACCATTGTTTGGGCGCATGGCAGAGCTTGGAAGGGAAGGAGCGCCATTTGACTTTTCAATGCAAAATTGACTGGAATTGAGATGGGACGCCATGTTGCGTTTGGAGAGCCCCTGATGTGCCTAAACATTGAAACTCCCTACAAGTGACACCATTTTGGAAAGTAGACCCCCTAAGGAACTTATCTAGATGTGTGGTGAGCACTTTGACCCACCAAGTGCTTCACAGAAGTTTATAATGCAGAGCCGTAAAAATAAAAAATCATATTTTTTCACAAAAATGATCTTTTTGCCCCCAATTTTTTATTTTCCCAAGGGTAAGAGAAGAAATTGGACCCCAAAAAATGTTGTGCAATTTGTCCTGAGTACGCTGATACCCCATATGTGGGTGTAAACCATTGTTTGGGCGCATGGCAGAGCTTGGAAGGGAAGGAGCGCCATTTGACTTTTCAATGCAAAATTGACTGGAATTGAGATGGGACGCCATGTTGCGTTTGGAGAGCCCCTGATGTGCCTAAACATTGAAACTCCCTACAAGTGACACCATTTTGGAAAGTAGACCCCCTAAGGAACTTATCTAGATGTGTGGTGAGCACTTTGACCCACCAAGTGCTTCACAGAAGTTTATAATGCAGAGCCGTAAAAATAAAAAATCATATTTTTTCACAAAAATGATCTTTTTGCCCCCAATTTTTTATTTTCCCAAGGGTAAGAGAAGAAATTGGACCCCAAAAAATGTTGTGCAATTTGTCCTGAGTACGCTGATACCCCATATGTGGGTGTAAACCATTGTTTGGGCGCATGGCAGAGCTTGGAAGGGAAGGAGCGCCATTTGACTTTTCAATGCAAAATTGACTGGAATTGAGATGGGACGCCATGTTGCGTTTGGAGAGCCCCTGATGTGCCTAAACACTGAAACCCCCTACAAGTGACACCATTTTGGAAAGTAGACCCCCTAAGGAACTTATCTTGATGTGTGGTGAGCACTTTGACCCACCAAGTGCTTCACAGAAGTTTATAATGCAGAGCCGTAAAAATAAAAAATCATATTTTTTCACAAAAATGATCTTTTCGCCCCCAATTTTTTATTTTCCCAAGGGTAAGAGAAGAAATTGGACCCCAAAAAATGTTGTGCAATTTGTCCTGAGTACGCTGATACCCCATATGTGGGTGTAAACCATTGTTTGGGCGCATGGCAGAGCTTGGAAGGGAAGGAGCGCCATTTGACTTTTCAATGCAAAATTGACTGGAATTGAGATGGGACGCCATGTTGCGTTTGGAGAGCCCCTGATGTGCCTAAACATTGAAACTCCCTACAAGTGACACCATTTTGGAAAGTAGACCCCCTAAGGAACTTATCTAGATGTGTTTTGAGAGCTTTGAACCCCCAAGTGTTTCACTACAGATTATAACGCAGAGCCGTGAAAATAATTTTTATTTTTTTTCTCAAAAATGATTTTTTAGCACCCAGCTTTGTATTTTTACAAGGGTAACAGAATAAATTGGACCCCAAAATTTGTTTTCCAATTTGTCCTGAGTACGCTGATACCCCATATGTGGGGGGGAACCACTGTTTGGGCGCATGACAGAGCTCGGAAGGGAAGGAGCGCCATTTGGAATGCAGACTTAAATGGATTGGTCAGCAGCCGTCACGTTGCATTTGCAGAGCCCCTGATGTACCCAAACAGTACAAACCCCCCACAAGTGACCCCATATTGGAAACTAGACCTCCCAAAGAACTTATCTAGATGTGTTTTGAGAACTTTGAACCCCCAAGTGTTTCACTAAAGTTTATAGCGCAAAGCCGTGAAAATAAAAATTCTTTTTTTTTTTCACAAAAATGATTTTTTAGCCCCCAGTTTTGTATTTTCACAAGGGTAACAGGATAAATTAGACCCCAAAAGTTGTTGTCCAATTTGTCCTGAGTACGCTGATACCCCATATGTGGGGGGGAACCACTGTTTGGGTGCATGACAGAGCTCGGAAGGGAAGGAGCGCCATTTGGAATGCAGCCTTAAATGGATTGGTCTGCAGGCGTCACGTTGCATTTGCAGAGCCCCTGATGTACCCAAACAGTACAAACCCCCCACAAGTGACCCCATATTGGAAACTAGACCTCCCAAGGAACTTATCTAGATGTGTTGTGAGAACTTTGAACCCCCAAGTGTTTCACTACAGTTTATAACGCAGAGCCGTGAAAATAAAACATCTTTTTTTTCCCACAAAAATGATTTTTAGCCCCCCAAATTTTTATTTTCCTAAGGATAACAAGAGAACTTGGACCCCAGAAGTTGTTGTTCAATTTGTCCCGAGTACGCTGATAACACATATGTTGGGGTAAACCCCTTTTTGGGCGCACGGGAGAGCTCGGAAGGGAAGGAGCACTGTTTTACTTTTTCAACGCAGAATTGGCTGGAATTGAGATTGGACGCCATGTCGCGCTTGTAGAGCCCCTGATGTGCCTGGACAGTGGAAACTCCCCAATTCTACCTGAAACCCTAACCCAAACACACCCCTAACCCTAATCCCAACGGTAACCCTAACCACACCCCTAGCCCTGACACACCCATAATTCTAATCCCAACCCTAATCCAAACGTAAATGTAATCCAAACCCTAACCCTAACTTTAGCCCCAACCCTAACTTTAGCCCCAACCCTAACTTTACCTCCAACCCTAGCCCTAACCCTAACCCTACCCCTAACCCTAACCCTAAACGTGACTGAAATACGTGGCACTGAAATACGTGGCACTGAAATACGTGGCACTGAAATACGTGGCACTGAAATACGTGGCACTGAAATACGTGGCACTGAAATACGTGATACGTGGCACTTAAATACGTGGCACTGAAACACGTGGCACTGAAATACGTGATACGTGGCACTGAAATACGTGGCACTGAAATACGTGGCACTGAAATACGTGGCACTGAAATACGTGGCACTGAAATACGTGGCACTGAAATACGTGGCACTGAAATACGTGGCACTGAAATATGTGATACGTGGCACTGAAATACGTGGCACTGAAATACGTGGCACTGAAATACGTGGCACTGAAATACGTGGCACTGAAATACGTGGCACTGAAATACGTGGCACTGAAATACGTGGCACTGAAATACGTGATACGTGGCACTGAAATACGTGGCACTGAAATACGTGGCACTGAAATACGTGATACGTGGCACTTAAATACGTGGCACTGAAACACGTGGCACTGAAATACGTGATACGTGGCACTGAAATACGTGGCACTGAAATACGTGGCACTGAAATACGTGGCACTGAAATACGTGATACGTGGCACTGAAATACGTGGCACTGAAATACGTGATACGTGGCACTGAAATACGTGGCACTGAAATACGTGATACGTGGCACTGAAATACGTGGCACTGAAATACGTGGCACTGAAATACGTGGCACTGAAATACGTGGTACTAAAATATGTGGCACTGAAATACGTGATACGTGGCACTGAAATACGTGATACGTGGCACTGAAATATGTGATACGTGGCACTGAAATACGTGGCACTGAAACACGTGGCACTGAAATACGTGGCACTGAAATACGTGGCACTGAAATACGTGGCACTATGACTGTCAGAAAATGTTCATTAAACGGTTAGGGGTGAGGTTAGGGGTAGAGTTAGGGTTAGGGTTTGGATCCCTTTATCACCTTGATGGTGGTGGGTGGCTTTTCAGTGTGTTTAAATGCATGCGTTTTTAAAGCAAACAAACGCATGTGCTTAAAAACGCAAGAAAATACTGCAGGTTGTATTTCTGAAAATGAACGCATGCAGAAAAAAAACGCATGCGTTTGAAAACGCGACCAAACGCGTACAAAAAAACCGCATGCGTTTTCAATGTTAAATATAGGGAAAAAACGCATGCGTTTTTTTGTGCAAAAAACGCTGCAGACAAAAACGCAAGTGTGAAACCAGCGACGCTTTTTATAGCAAAAAAGTTTTTGCGTCTCCACATTTTGAGACCTATAATTTTTCCACATTTTGCTCCACAGAGTCATGTGAGGTCTTGTTTTTTGCGGGACGAGTTGACGTTTTTATTGGTAACATTTTCGGACACGTGACCGTTTTTGATCGCTTTTTATTCCGATTTTTGTGAGGCAGAATGACCAAAAACCAGCTATTCATGAATTTCTTTTGGGGGAGGCGTTTATACCGTTCCGCGTTTGGTTAAATTGATAAAGCAGTTTTATTCTTCGGGTCAGTACGATTACAGCGATATCTCATTTATATCATTTTTTTATGTTTTGGCGCTTTTATACGATAAAAACTAAAATATAGAAAAAATAATTATTTTCGTATCGCTTTATTCTCAGGACTATAACTTTTTTATTTTTTTGCTGATAATGTTGTATGGCGGCTTGTTTTTTGCGGGACAAGATGACGTTTTCAGCGGTACCATGGATATTTATATCAGTCTTTTTGATCGCGTGTTATTCCACTTTTTGTTCGGCGGTATGGTAATAAAGCGTTGTTTTTTGCCTCGTTTTTTTTTTTTTTTTCTTACGGTGTTTACTGAAGGGGTTAACTAGTGGGGCAGTTTTATAGGTTGGGTCGTTACGGACGCGGCGATACTAAATATGTGTACTTTTATAGTTTTGTTTTTTTTATTTAGATAAAGAAATGTATTTATGGGAATAATATATTTTTTTTTATTATTATTTATTTAGGATTTTTTTTTTTTTTTTTTTTACACATGTGGAAAATTTTTTTTTTAACTTTTTTACTTTGTCCCAGGGGGGGACATCACAGATCATTGATCTGGCAGTGTGCACAGCACTCTGCCAGATCGACGATCTGCTGTGCAGGGCTGCAGGCTTACCAAGTGTCTGCTCTGAGCAGACACTCGGTAAGCCACCTCCTTCCCTGCAGGACCCGGATGCCGCGGCCATCTTGGATCCGGGACCTGCAGCCAGGAAGGAGGTAGGAGACCCTCGCAGCAACGCGATCACATCGCGTTGCTCCGGGGGTCTCAGGGAAGCCCGCAGGGAGCCCCCTCCCTGCGCGATGCTTCCCTATACCGCCGGTACACTGCGATCATGTTTGATCGCGGTGTGCCGGGGGTTAATGTGCCGGGGGCGGTCCGTGACCGCTCCTGGCACATAGTGCCGGATGTCAGCTGCGATATGCAGCTGACACCCGGCCGCGATCGGCCGCGCTCCCCCCGTGAGCGCCGCTGATCGGTGATGACGTACTATCCCGTCGGCGGTCATACGGGCCCACCCCACCTCGACGGGATAGTACGTCAAATGTCGGGAAGGGGTTAATGACCTTCATGATTGTTTTTCTCAAAAGTCAAATGAATCCCTGGTAGCTTGGGCAGTCAGATTATGGGAGATGGGGGCTCATGGAGTACAGGTGGACGCTGTGGATGGCCCCAAATTTGTCCAACTCAGTCATGAGTCTATACTGAAGGAGGCATTTCGTACTTTGATAATCCAGCAACCACATGTGGTGTGTAGTATGCTTGATGTTGTGGCTATGGCATTGCAGCATAAATACCCATCTGAGGCGGACTGGCCGCCCAATGAAAAACCATGGTTTACGGTGAAAGATTGTGCTCAGAGGTTGAAGGAGGAGGTCATGAAAAATGCTATTTCAGCAAGCACCTATGATTATATGCAAGTTGTTGTAAGTGTATCTGTTAGAAATCGTATCATTAGAAATGCCCCTCCAGCTTATAAACATGTCATGATGACGCTAATGGTAAATCAGACTGGGAAACAATTGCCAGTACATTGGAGGCAATTTGACAGTTAAGGGATCTGGGAGATTGGGGTCCCAAACAAAAGGGTAATTTTCCCACTGAAGAGCAGCATGATGATGTAAAAAGTAATTATAATCCTAGGACCCGTATTACCCAAAAATATATGTTTAGGGCCTTAATAAAGGATGGGGTCCACAGGGATAAACTAGATGGGATTGGTACTGACGAGATGTGGAAATTGTATCAAAAGAGAGGAATTAATAAAAAGTCAGCTGTTTCACAAAATAAAAAGGTTACAGTAAAAGATTCTGAATCTCCACAGCAGGGGCCAGACAGGACACGGGGAGAGAGAGGGCCCACTCCCTTTTTGTCTCCGTCAAAGCCCACAGCACCGGAGATTGAGGATCTTTATGCTGAAGTGAAATCCTTGATACAGGCATTCAAAGCCCAACTGAGGGGGCTGTCATTTTCTCCTTCCTAGATGCCTTCATCTAAAATGGAGGATCAATGGGGAGGAGAAATTAGAGTGATTAACTAGCTGGCCACGCCCTATAAAAGGATAGACGCCCTCATGTAGATTTAGTGATTAACTAGAAAAATAAAAACAGGCAACATGTTAAAGCTTTGGTAGATACAAGGGTGGAGGCCAGTTTGATTTATGTAAATCCAAAACAGTTCAGTGGGCGCAAGGTTATAATTACAGAATTTATTAGACCCGTGTGCTTGTGCTTACTACTACTGAATGGAACAATCCTGTAGTGTGGGGAAAGTTGTGGCAAGATATCTGGGTAATTGTACAAAGAATTAAAGTGACTGTGTTTAATGTTGATGATTATTGTGCTTCAGATACACTGGAAAGACTTTTCAACTCAATAGCAGATGAATATTCCAAAATATGTCGCTGAATCCAGTTCAAAGACTGACTGAGGGACTGCTCAGATTGACTCTTTGGGCACATCAGAAATATGGACACCTGGGAGAAAAAGCTACTTACCAATGGGCACTGACCAGAGGGGTGCCCATCAGGTTAGATTTGCTAAAGTATTTGGATTCTTACATCCTACCAATGATGGTGTAAAAAATCTGTGGGACAAAGGTCCTCCAGAACATGGAGAAGTAATTGCTCGTGGAGCAAATAATGTGCTGATAGTTATGAAACCCGGGCAAGAGAAGTGGGAACAGCCCTATCTCTTTGACACCTCTAGCGGGAGACCACATCATGGGTAAGCACAACTGGCAGCAGCCCACTTAGTTTTTTGTTGCACTTTACGGGTTAGTGCAATTTGGGTTGGGGCAGTAGAGACTTGGCTGAGTTATATGGATGGGCCTTTTTGCTACTTAGCTTATGGTTTTTACATCATCTCCTACCCTAGTAGTTCCAACAATATTTCTGCCCCACTCAGTGGAGCATTTGCTCCATATGCTGCCAGTTGGCACCTTCACATGTTAATGTATGTGTCTCCTTATAGGTGTGTCTTTTAGTCATTAACCTTTTCCTCATCACTAGCATCAGTTGAATTTTACTCTTTTTCTTTGAATTTTGTTAATAAAATTTGTACGTTTATAATGAAACGGTTTATGTTCTAATTATCTATGGGGCATTATGCTCTCAGTTGATTTCTAGGATTATATGTATGAGGGAGTTTTGCCCCTCTTTTCTTCCCCGTTGAAGTGCAATGGGCACTTTCTGTAGAAGGGTTTGTCACATTTATGATGATATCCGCAAGGTCGGTTTTTGTTATAAAGTTATATCGCAAGTAGTAGCCTTTTTTAAAGCCGTATCCGAACCTTAGTGTTAAAAACTTGGCAATACAGGGGCGGGATTATGTGTGGTGATGTGGTGGGGCGGAGCTGCTGTGCAGGGGGCGGGAATAGCGAGATGACGACCTTTGACAGTCTTAGTGCAGGAATGAATGTGTCGCATGGATTTATGTCTTTTTACATCAACTAAGGAACTTGCCCCTCAGACCATATGGGGTCATCACAACAGAACCAGACCCCAAAGGACAATAAAACATTCCTTAGCTAAGAACTGGTCCAATATTTATGGACATAACTGTTTATCACTCATGGTAATTCTGCCTCTTTTCAACGGTCTTATCCATGTTTTTTTTTTCTGTGCTGTGTTGTGCAAAAATATGTGATTCTTCAGAATTTATTTTAGTCTTTGCCTGATGAAGAGACCTGTGTAGTCTCGAAAGCTTGCAATTTGTTACCATTTTTTCAGTTAGCCATTAAAAGGTATCAACCACTGAGGACTCTCAATTCTAAATATTTTTCTATCTGTATCTATCTATCTGTGTGTAATGGAGTGTGGGTTGGACAAATGTTAAAGGGAACCTGTCACCCCGTTTTTTCGGTATGAGATAAAAATACTGTTAAATAGGGCCTGAGCTGTGCATTACAATAGTGTAGTTTGTGGACCCCGATTCCCCACCTATGCTGCCGAAATACGTTACCAAAGTAGTAGTTTTCGCCTGTCAATCAGGCTGGTCAGGTCGGATGGGCGTGGTGTCTTCCCCCAGATCTTGCGTAGTTTTCCGTTGGTGGCGTAGTGGTGTGCGCATGTCCAAGGTCCCGAATCCTGCACAGGGGTGTGAAAATAGCAGCGATGTCCGTTATTCCATTGGTGGTCGGTGGGCGCGGCCATCTTGCTTTGGCCGCACGTGCGCAGAAGCGGCGCTCTGCTGGCCGCGGCTTCAGGAAAATGGCCGCGGGCATCCGCGCGTGCGCAGAAGGCTAGCGCGGCGGCAATTTTCGTGAAGCAGAGTTCGCATCTCGGCTTCACGAAAATGGCCGCCGCGATAGCCATCTGCGCACGCGCGGATGCCCGCGGCCATTTTCCTGAAGCCGCGGCCAGCAGAGCGCCGCTTCTGCGCACGCGCGGCCAAAGCAAGATGGCCGCGCCCACCGATCACCAATGGAATAACGGACATCGCTGCTATTTTCACACCCCTGTGCAGGATTCGGGACCTTGGACATGCGCACACCACTACGCCACCAACGGAAAACTACGCAAGATCTGGGGGAAGACACCACGCTCATCCGACCTGACCAGCCTGATTGACAGGCGAAAACGACTACTTTGGTAACGTATTTCGGCAGCATAGGTGGGGAATCGGGGTCCACAAACTACACTATTGTAATGCACAGCTCAGGCCCTATTTAACAGTATTTTTATCTCATACTGAAAAAACGAGGTGACAGGTTCCCTTTAAAGAGGAGGTTGGACAAGAAATGACATCACACATTTTTTTCAATAATAAATCTTTATTTAGCTTTCAAAAACGCATACAAATCCGAATGGAAAAAACGCATAAAAAAACGCAGCAAAAACGCACTTGCGTTTTCTGGCAAGAGAGTGAAGAATCTGCAAAGGAAATTCCACAGGCAAATCTACAACGTGTGCACATACCCTTGCTATTGTAGTGCCCATACATTATATTGTATGTAGGTCCATTATGCTGCATGAAGGGCTGTGTGGTCACAGTTGGGGGTTTTATGATTAGTCAGTTAATATAGCTTTGATATTGTCATTGGTCTTGGTCTTTGTTTACTTGTACTTGTCATCTGTACCTGTAGTTTGTTTTGGTATTCATCATGAATTTGGAGTCAAGGGAGTTGGCATGGAGGGGCCAAACTGAGGACATTTTTGGCCCTACTAGTATTGTACATACCACGGACATGACTGTCAATAGTTTATGTTCTGAAATCACTGATCTTCATAAATCACTAACAAAAACGTGGTTAAACATCAAGAGCCTAGAAGAGTATAACAAACTAGGCATCGTCCCCAGGGGCTTGAGAGTAAAAATTTTTCCAGCATGGGAGGCAGATAAAGATTTCAAGAGCACCTGGGAGGCTGGCCTTTTGAAATGCTCCTCTATCTTGATCAATCTGTTGATTGACCATGATCGTAAGCTTATGGGTAAACTGAAAGAAAGCATTAAGGATAAAGAGACACAGTTGAGTACCCTAGACGCACATAGTGTGGTTTTACCATTTCAGCTTAAGCTTAAAGAGGTAATTGAGACTTTGGAGAAGGATATTATACAAAAGAAAAAGAGGAAATTCCTTCGGGATAAAAGTGACTTTGACAACCAGCAGATCTTTAGATGGACACACCAAGGCAATGGTCGATTTAGGAAATTCAATGGCCCAGACCATCAGAGAAAGTCCTCCATTCCTGTGGGCATTGGTGACTCCTCTACCAGTGATTTTTTATCTTCAAGCGCAAGCGATCAAGGAAGCGCAATAGAAGAGGTCGCCGAAAACCAATCCAACATGAGGAAGAAAGGACGGAGGTATCGAGCATGGTCCCCAACCAACAGGAGACCATTGAGGCAGAGCAGGAGGAAGTAACCCTAAGGACATACACCAATGACACAGGTAACTTACAAATTGTGAATTTATCCGACTATGTTCTTACAGATGAAGAAAGGCGTGTCTTGGCATTGAGTTTATCTTTCTCCCCCATGAATAGGTTGGACAAATTTACCCTTATAAAAGATGTTTATCTATTTTGCAGAAAACTGGTCTTCAAACTCATATATCATCAGTCCTCCATTATGGACTCACTACCGCAGGACGAAAGGCAGGTCTTCAATGACCTTGTACAACTTTTGGAAGAAAATGAAGGTTCCGGGGATGGTCGGAGGCTTTGGCATTTGCCCTCACAAGCCACTCCATCGTTTTCTGTATCTCCAACTATACAAATCTTTTATGACATGGTAAGCCAGGATGTAGCCATACTTCAGCTTAACAAACACCAGGGTGAAAACCTGGGGACAAGAGAGAGACAAATTTTGACCAGGCTTAGAGCAAATCCGTCCTTTATCATAAAAGAGGCGGACAAGGGCGGGAATATAGTCCTCTGGCCCATTGATATGCATTTAAGAGAAGCCCGGCGTCAGCTTAGTGACACTCAGTGCTACCAAGTCTTACCTTCTGATCCCACAGGTATTTTCAAAAAGAAGCTGGATCGCCTTCTAACATCCGCCAAACTTAATAACATTCTGGACAACAGAGAATTCAAGTTTCTGACAACAGCGTCTCCGATTGTTCCCACCTTATACCTTCTTCCGAAGATTCACAAATCGATTCATGAACCACCCGGTAGGCCGATTGTGGCTGGTATTGGTAGTTTGTATGAGAGGCCTTGCATTTATTTAGATCATTTTTTGCAACCATTTGTCATCCATTTAGACTCTTACATTCAGGACACTTCCCATCTGATACGACAACTACAGGATTTGACAGTTCCAGAAAACACTATCTTAGTGACGATGGATGTCACGTCTCTGTATACATGCATCAGACATGCGCTGGGTATCGAGGCAGTTGCATTCTTCTTGAATCAACAGATTACAGGTGACCGTAGACACCATTCCTTTATTTTGGATCTTCTGTCCTTTGTTCTGTCAAACAGTTATTTTGTTTTTGATAGAGTATTTTACAAGCAAGTTGCTGGGACACCAATGGGCGCTCGCTGTGCACCCTCCTACGCCAACCTCTTCATGGGTTGGTGGGAGGAGACACAGGTGCGCCCTTTGCGGGACTTCGAAGCCAACGTCTTTCGTTGGTTTCGCTACATCGACGATTTGTTGGTCCTGTGGACGGGCTCTGAAGTTGATTGCAGGAACTTCATTTCCATGCTTAATGCTAATGAGTTTAACATATCTCTCACAGCTTCCTTATCCACGACGTCGGTGGATTTTCTGGACTTAAAGGTGATGAAGGTCGGCAACCAAATTCAAACAAAGATCTTTCGTAAGATGACAGCCACGAATAACCTTCTCCATTTCTCCAGTTTTCACCCTCAACATTTACGAAATAACCTTCCGAAAGGCCAATTTTTGAGGGTAAGATGCAACTGTAGTTTGGACTCAGATTTTCGAGAGGGGGCACATGATCTTACCACTCGGTTGTCAAAACGTGGATATCCAAAAAAGACTATAGCACGTGCCTTTGAGCACTCGCGACAAAGGGACAGACGGAGTCTTTTGGAACCTCAGGCCCATAAGAATATTCCAATGATAAACTTGATTATGGCATATAATAATCAATGGAGGGATGTGTACAACATCTTGGGTAGGCACTGGGGGATTTTGTTGAACGAGCCAAGGCTGCAGCCTTTTCTGTCAGAGAGTCCAAGGATCACTGCTAGGAGGGCCAGAAATTTCAAGGATGTTCTCACCACCAGCCATTTTAAAAGGCCCACTGTGAGCCTGGGGACAGGACAGAGGTTGAAGGGCTCTTTTCCGTGTGGAAATTGTAATGTGTGTCCATATATGACTGCCACTGACTCTTTAATCTTGACAATTTTCCCAGGAGAACTGAAGGCGAAAAAATACTTCCAACTGCAAGTCAAGAAATGTAATCTACATCTTGATTTGCCCATGCCCAAAGCTACACGTCGGTCAGACAACCCAAGAAGTAAGACGGAGAGCTCAACAGCACATGTCGAACATTGCCAATGCAAAGACAGACAGAGAGAAAGCCAAAACCATCTCATCCGTTGCATCCCACTTTTTGACACACCATAACGGCAGATATCAGAACATGCGGTTAATGGTGGTTGACCAGGTTTTGAGTAACATCCGTGGAGGGGATCTAACAAAGGAACTTCTGCGGCGAGAGTCACGCTGGATCTTCGATCTAAAGAGCATGTCACCAAATGGACTCAACGAGGAGCTTTTGTTTTCGGGCTTTTATGCCTGACCCATGGCTCCCGAGTCACCATGGGCTGGACTTTGTTTTTGATTTGGTGACCTGGTGCCTCTTGCTCTACAATGTTTATATATATGTGGCTCATATAGGTTTATTTTTTAGCGTCTCTGCATAAACAGTATTTCTTCTGTTTCCCTTACCTATACTGTTGTCTTCTATGCATATACGCCAGTAGGGCATGTATCACAGTACCACATGGCTACCTTCTTTTTCTCCCCTAGGCAAGCTCAATTGGGTGTTTATGTTCTGGCATCAAATTGTTGCCCCTCCACTATAGCTACCTCCACCACGGTTTGGTTTTGGACTGCCACAGGGCCATGTAATTCACGGTCTATTCTCTCCTATTTTTGGCCCCTTTGGTGTGCTTTTGTGAGAGGTTAACATTTTTACATCTACAGACTTTGGTATCTAGTCCTATTTTCCATTTCCTGTGGACTTGGCCGTCACAGATGCCCTGCGATTCTTGACTTCTGTCATATCCTGGTTTGTGGCACTATATGGCCCAGGCACGTTTTTCCTTAGCCTATGAGTTGCCCCTGAGTTACCACTCTGGAGGGGAGCCCCCCCTTTTTGGGCCCCCCTTTTTGATACCTTGGGGCCACTACATGCTGCAAGTCCGCTTCTATGTTTGCAATAGTCATACGGATATATGCACATCTATTGAGCAGTTCTCTACGTGTTTTGGTCTTACAAAAAACACCAGGTACGATACATGCATTGATCTTGCGCAGTACTGTTTCATTATTATACCTATTATTAAGTCTGGTTATCTTCGGACTGTGTACATACATATATTTTCAGCACCTTTTGGACTTTTATATAGTACTACCCGACATTACCGTACCTTTTCCCCAAATAAATATGTAGTTCAAAATATATCTGTATCTTTTATTAATTTTTTGTTTAATTATTATATGGTCTGCTTATCACTACCTTTGGGTTATGCATGCACCTCTAGTAGGATAGCGTGCGTTTCCTGCTTATATGTGTGTCGTCTAACTTATTTTAGATTGACGCAGTGTATTTGCACTCCATCATTCTGTCGAGCAAGGGCAGACCTCTTATTGGAGGGGATATCGTCCAAAGGTTTATTGCCCTTGACCACCAGTGGTAAAGATCTCACTGGGCTGTTTGGTGCTGACAGCGGGGGTGCACCTGTTTACCTTTCGGTCCTTTCGTTGACCTATTACAGGTATATCTCTGCAATATGTTCGTTTCCATTGCGCTTGCGCATATACCGTCATCAATACATTTTGATCTATCCATAATATACTTGAAAAGGGTTGGTATTAGTGCTGTTTATCATTATAATTTTTATGTTTACTATTACCATTTCTGTTTTGTATGGTATAATTCCTCCACACTGCCTTAGATTCTGCGCACAGGCGCATTTGTGTATCACTCTATTTGAACGAACTACGGGTTTGTCTCTGGAGTTTGGCTTTGTCTCAATCGCACATGCGCAGCTCGGATCAACAAATATAACTTTATGTGTAACGCCCCGAACAGGGCACTTAACAACATGGCCGCCGCCATCTCGCTCCTCGTGTTCTTCATCCGACGCTTCAACCAGGTGAATTTCATTAACTCCATTACAAAGATGTATATAACTGTGCACAGCGATTCTCACATTATGCCATTCTTTTCCCTGAGGAAGCCGCCATAGTCGCGGCGATACGCGTGGGTTCGCAACCCACATCCCTTCCCCTCTCCTCCATCATCTTTTTCTTCCTGATCTGTCTCCGCATGATTGGAATTTGCTATGCTTGTCTGGCATCTACAGGGCGTATGTATATATCTCCACTGAGGCACTGACTATTAATTGTTCAGGGGTTTACCATATGCCTGAAGCTATACCCCTTCCCTTGGCACATTTTTTAGCTAAGTGGTACTGTGATACTTAAGGGTTTGCACATATGCTTATTTGGTTCTCTTCCAGTCATGTGTTTAGAGTTTTAGAGTTTAATAGTGTTTATTCATACCTCTGGATCTAATAATCATTAGGTGTTCTCTTGTTTATAACACCTTAGATCAGGTTAATGCACTTTATATTTATTAATTGGAGAGAGCAGGGATGTGGTCTGTCATTTTCCCTATACTAGGAGATGACTTTTGTGCAGTTGTGTTGTATTTTTAAATGTTTTTAACCTTGTTTCTTGTGTGAATTGTATTTTGCTGTGCTATTTACCAATTAAAGTTCATTTTTTGAAACTCTTCTTATATATTTTTCTGTGGAGCTCCCAATTGTATGGACATGATCTTTTTCTCTTTTGTCACATTTGTCACAGTTGGGGGTTCACACTGTGTTGGGGTCACCATACTTTTCCGTGGTAGTTGAGAGGTGGGGTACAGTAAGGCCATGATACTGTGCGTGGAATTCACTGTTGGGGTATCTTAGTGCTTGTTTGGCACTTTGGCATACTTTATGAGTACTAAAAAATTGTGAGCTATGCTCTTCTATGACCTCACCAAACATATACTTTTTTTGGGGCTGGGCAATTAGAACTTTTGCTATGGGGCCCCATGATTTCTATGTACGCCCTTGCTCGGAGCACCACCTGACTGTGACCAATGAGGGGCAGGACCTCCTGAGCGCACACAGTAACCTCCTGAGCACAGTGACATCCTGAGCACACAATGACCTCCCGAGTGCACGCAGTGACCTCCTGAGCAGTGATCTCCTGAACGCAGTGATCTCCTGAGCAGTGATCTCCTGAACGCAGTGATCTCCTGAGCAGTGATCTCCTGAACGCAGTGACCTCCTGAGCAGTGATCTCCTGAACGCAGTGATCTCCTGAACAGTGATCTCCTGAACGCAGTGATCTCCTGAACGCAGTGATCTCCTGAGCAGTGATCTCCTGAACGCAGTGACCTCCTGAACGCAGTGATCTCCTGAGCAGTGATCTCCTGAACGCAGTGATCTCCTGAGCAGTGATCTCCTGAACGCAGTGATCTCCTGAGCAGTGATCTCCTGAATGCAGTGACCTCCTGAGCGCGCAGTGACCTCCTGAGCACTGGTGGACACAGACAGAAAGGGCCCCTGTGCAAGAACAACATACGGGCCCCTTCCAGACCAAAAACTCCTAAATATGCAACATTACACTTGCTTTGGAGGTAAAAATGGGCCCTCTTACCTCTTGGGCCCCTGTGCGAGCGCACAGGTTGTACCAATAATATGTCCGCCCCTGCTCCTGAGCGCACACAGTGGTCCCTGGCTCTCGAGATAGTAAAACAACAAGATGGCAACTACCCCTCAGCGACTGTATCAGTGAGTGGCGGGCAGGCCTGTGACGGTGCCAATATGCCATCATGACTGGCTGCATGTTTTGCCACAGACCATAACTATGTGGCACACTGCTATATTTAGCGGCAGCCCGTTTTCACCTCACACTTCCCGCGCCCCCTCGTCACCAGCACGTGCCTTGGACTCGCTCACGCGCGGCACCGATGAGGGGGGATGAGGAGGGATGTCATGTGCACACCGTGATTGGTACCCTCCTGTCATCTCTGCCGAGACATCCAGCATACGTTGCTGTGTTGGCCGCTCCCCTCCCAGCAGCTCCTGTGGTACCGTCTGCTCCTGACACATTCACATTGGGATGCAGCTCTGCAGCAGGTCGCAGTGACCGTTCTCGGTCTGCAGACAGGGCTAAGGTGTGTGCAGGAGAGGACTCTCCATGAGGCGCTGTGCCGCGCTCCAGCAGTCTCGCCCCATGCCGCCGCTGATGCTGCTGTGATTTGTCTCCTCGGTCAGCAGCGTCCCCCGCCGCGGCGTCCCCTTCTCTGGGAGTCCAGGATGCCAGACCCAAGCTTAGCGATGCTGTCCCCGCAGGAGGCGGCCAAGATCTACCACGCCAATTACATCCGCAACTCGCGGGCCATCGGGGTGCTGTGGGCGATCTTCACCATCTGCTTCGCCATCGTCAACATCGTGTGCTTCATCCAGCCCTACTGGATCGGAGACGGCGTGGACACCCCCCAGGCCGGCTATTTCGGACTATTCCACTATTGCATCGGTAGCGGCTTCTCCAAAGAGCTCACATGCACTGGCAGCTTCACCGATTTCTCCTCCATTCCCTCCGGAGCCTTTAAAGCCGCCTCCTTCTTCATCGGCCTGTCCATGACGCTCATCATCGGCTGCATCGTGTCCTTCGTCCTGTTCTTCTTCTGTAACACAGCCACGGTGTACAAGATCTGCGCCTGGATGCAGCTGTCATCAGGTGAGTGCGATCTGTGCACACATGGGGGGCTCTGCCACATGGGGGGCTCTGCCTGTGCCTCTCCTATGTCATTGGCACTTTACCCTCAGGAGGCTAGTGCACTTTTACAGGTGTAGTCTCAAGCTCATGAATGGGTAAACATTGAAAAGTGCTTGCAAAAACAAGCAACTTGTGATTTACACCATATTAAAAATCTGCTCTGTTATGAAGAACCAAGAGATTTTTCATTTGATAGTGTACAGCTCGTTACCTAGGTTACCGGCCACCCTGCAGTCTCAGAGTGGCAGATTACCTAGGCACAGAGTGTGCAGGGCAGGCCGACACTGTGCCTTAGGGCCTGTACACTCCACTCTGAAGCTAGCGGATCATTCGATCTAGCCTCAGTCCTGCACTTCTCTGGTGCTGCAGGGGCCAAGCTGTTACCTAGGTTACCGGCCACCCTGCAGTCTCAGAGTGGCAGATTACCTAGGCACAGAGTGTGCAGGGCAGGCCGACACTGTGCCTTAGGGCCTGTACACTCCACTCTGAAGCTAGCGGATCATTCGATCTAGCCTCAGTCCCCGCACTGCTCTGGTGCAGTAGAGGCCAAGCTCTCTGCTCGCAGCCTAGGAGAGGACAGTAATGACCAGCAGTGCGACCATGCACTTGTCAAAATTGTGAATCTTGAGGAGTGCACCACCCCCAGCAAAGCAGGAATACTGTGGCAACTAGACATCCCGTTGATCTTGACCCAGGGCTGTGGAGTTGGTAACCCAAACCACTAACTTCTCAATTTCCCTGACCCCACAGCTCTGGTCACTACTGAGCATGTGCATAAAGTGCAGCACAGATTCATCTCAGCTAACAGCCTAGATCCTTAGATCAGGAACAGAACAGACATTTATAGGACATTTCATAACTTTCCCAAATTCTTATGAAAACATTTACAGCACATCCTGCATTGCACTACTGTACCGAATTTATTATATATTCTAGGAGTCTGAGTCTGTCCATTTTATACCGACTCCACAGTCCTGCTTGACACAACCCCTTTAATTAACATATTCCATAATTGTAAGGATGCAGCCATTGTTCATTTTTGCATTTTGTTTTTCGTTTCCTCTTCCAGGAGCCATAACTTTTCTTTTATATGAAATAGCTGTATGAGAGCTTGTTCAATGGGAAGAGTTGTAGTTTTGAATGACACATTCACGTCACCATATAATGTACTGAAAAGCATAAAACAAAATTCAAAGTGAGATTAAATCAGCAGGGAAAAAAACCAATTCTACCATCGTTTTTTGGGGTTTAGTTTTTCGGATTTTATTGAATGGCAAAAATGACCTGGCAACACGATTCTTCAGGCCAGAATGATTACAGCTTTATCAACCCTGTATGTGTGTATATGGAGCGGCCCCCAAGCGCAGGGCAGCGGGGTACTCGGTACCGGGTCTCTCTCGGTTCTGGGGATGTCATGGTGGCCTGACCCGGTCCGCGTGGCCCTGCTAAGTGGCGCCCAATTAAAGATGTAGGTGACGGTGTAGGTCGCAGTAAATAACGAGTAAATATAGAAAAACTGACTGAACAGCCATCTAGTCTGAACTGGTGCATAACCAAAAAGTCTTACATAGCAAATAGATAATGGCTGCACTCAAGTTTATTGTGCTAAAGCAAGGAAATGTGCAATACATGAAATGTGAACAGCATAATGGCTTGTGAAATTTATGAAAAAACACATGAGATTTTTAGCACAAAATTTGGCCAAATATTGTGAGCCCATTCACCATTCATTGACGTTTGGTGAATGGGCTCACAATATTTGGCCAAATTTTGTGCTAAAAATCTCATGTGTTTTTTCATAAATTTCACAAGCCATTATGCTGTTCACATTTCATGTATTGCACATTTCCTTGCTTTAGCACAATAAACTTGAGTGCAGCCATTATCTATTTGCAGTAAATAACGAGGACACAGGGTTGCAGTCTCTTTACCTCTTTACTGAAGGCTTCGGCATCCACAATCCAGAGCACTGCTAACAGGGCTGGCTGAGACCGGCCGGTCCGAAGGCACATCCAGAGTTCCCTTTGCAGGTGGAAATCAGTAGCCTTCCTACTAGCGCCTGGGTGTTGTAGTACCTCCCTGCTGAGCACCACGGGATAGTCCTCACAACTGTCGTGTATGTTTCTGTTCTTTCTCTCCGTCCCCCAGATGATATGGATAGGACGCACCCATATGACGGGGTAGGCCTGGAGTTATTTTATAGGGACCCTAGAGACGCCCCTCTCCCACAATTACCTCCGTTGTCTTCATTAGGTGAAAAAGGTGAGACAGCCAACCTAGAGTTAACTGCCCTGCCGTTGGTTCAAAGTAATGCGTAGAGCCTATTACTTCCTCGGCGTTCCGGCCGCCGGCTACGCGCCTCAGTAGGATGTTGCCGATCTCGGGGCACGACTCCTCCTGGTTCTATCTCCTTTGTGCTGTGATCTCGTTTCTCACTTCTCCACAATATACTTTGCTTCGTGTCCTTTCTTAAGATGCCGCCGCAATGAGGTGCAGGCACGGCTCCGTAACGATCTGTCCTGTGCTAGGCCACTGTCAGGATCCCACCCCTGACAGGGACCCCCCTGGATCTTCCCAAGCAACGCTCCCTCTCACTAGATGTTACCTGGGCAAAACCCAGTCAGCTTCTCTCTAACTTCCTATCCAACCCCCAGTTTTACCAGAGTGTGAGGAGTGGCCTAATACATAGAACCTTTAGCTCCCCCTGGAGGCCAGACTGTGAAGTGTATTGGTGTCTGTGATACCTGGTCAGGTGAACTCCTTTAGTGCCATCAGACGTACCATCACTCCCCTTAGCGGCAGAGCGACAATACTGCAACGACCAGGACTCTGGGGCGCTGCATATATATATATTTTTTTTAGTAGCTTAATTTCTACACGCCATGGCCATTTTCCGTTTTTTGGTTTTTCTTTCTTCCCCTGTTTTCTGTCCTCATTTTTCTGCTGTATGAGGGCTTGTGAGGGTTTTTTTATTTACGATATGGAAATCTGAAGAGGCAATATAATTCACCAGGTCAGTACTAGTACGCACATATCAGACATGTAGAGTTTTTTTTTCATTTAAGTGATGAAAACAAATTCGGAAATTTGTAACAAAAAAAAAAGTTTCTTTTGTCGCCATTTTCCAATACGCTCCACATTTTATTTTTGGGGGGATATGGGGCTCTGTGAGGGCTTGGTTTTTTGCACCCTGATTTGACATTTTGACTGATTCCATGTTGGGGCATATACGATCTTTTGATCGCCTCTTGCTGCATTTTCTTCCGAGGTTGAGACAGCTGAAAAAACGCAATTCTGGCATTTCATTTTTGTTTTCATTATGCCATTTACCGATTGGATTAATTTACTTTATATTTTGATAGATTGGACTTTTAATATCACAGCGATATTACATATGTGTATTTAAAATAAATATTTAATTGTTTTATTTTTAATGGGCAAAAAGGGGTTGATTTGAACTTTTATGCTTTTTTTATTTTTTTCATATTTTTAAAACTTTTTTCTGTTTAATTTTTACTGTATTTATTAGTCACCTTAGGGGACTTGAAGCTGCGATCATCCAATCGCTTGTGTTATACATAGTAGCATATCATGGCTCTCACAGGAGTATCATAATGACAGGTACATGGTCTTCAGCTGACTCCCGGTTGCCATGGCAACCCATCGGTACCCCGTGATCACGTCACGGGCGCACCAATAGGAGCATGGAACGACGCATGCCTCTGTCGGCGGGTGCAAAATGTCGCTGTCAGAGATTGTAACTATGTAACAGCCACGGTTGGTGCTCCGATCCACCCGTTGTTGTTGGAGTCACATGATTGCTCATTAAATCAGCCATCTTGTAAAAGGAAAGAGCTCTCTTCAAAGTCAGGGAGCCAGCATATGACATACCGATACGTTAAATATTGGTAAGGGGTCAAAAAATTTTGTAAAAATGTTATGAAAAAAAATATTTTAGTTTGTGTTTCTGTTTTCCGAGACCCATATCTTTTTTTTATTTTATAGATGGAGAGAGTGAAGAATTGTTTGAGTACCGAGCGGTCAGTTTTAATAGTTAAATTTGGGGGTAGATACGACGCTTTGATTGCTTTTAATTGAATTTTGAGGGGAAGGTGCAGAAACAAAAAACTCAGAAATTTTGTAGTTTTCATTTTTTTTTTCTTAACCCCTTAATCCCATATGACGTACTATACCGTCGAGGTGGGGTGGGCCTTAATTCCCGGTGACGGTATAGTACGTCATACGCGATCGGCCGCGCTCACGGGGGGAGCGCGGCCGATCGCGGCCGGGTGTCGGCTGCATATCGCAGCTGACATCCGGCACTATGTGCCAGGAGCGGTCACGGACCGCCCCCGGCACATTAACCCCCGGCACACCGCGATCAAACATGATCGCGGTGTACCGGCGGTACAGGGAAGCATCGCGCAGGGAGGGGGCTCCCTGCGGGCTTCCCTGAGACGATCGGTACAAGGTGATGTACTCACCTCGTACCGAACGTCTTCTCCCTGCAGACCCCGGATCCAAAATGGCCGAGGGGCTGTATCCGGGTCCTGCAGGGAGCACTTCCGGGTCGGAGCAGGCTGCAGATGAAAGCTGCAGCCTGCTCCGATGAAAGTATGATCGCAGATCTGATAGAGTGCTGTGCACACTATCAGATCTGCGATCTGTGATGTCCCCCCCTGGGACAAAGTAAAAAAGTAAAAAAAAAAATTTCCACATGTGTAAAAAAAAAAAATAAATAATTCCTAAATAAATAATAATAAAAAAAAAAATATTATTCCCATAAATACATTTCTTTATCTAAAAAAACCAAACAAAAACAATAAAAGTACACATATTTAGTATCGCCGCGTCCGTAACGACCCAACCTATAAAACTGGCCCACTAGTTAACCCCTTCAGTAAACACCGTAAGAAAAAAAAAAAAAAAACGAGGCAAAAAACAACGCTTTATTACCATACCGCCGAACAAAAAGTGGAATAACACGCGATCAAAAAGACGGATATAAATAACCATGTTACCGCTGAAAACGTCATCTTGTCCTGCAAAAAACGAGCCGCCATACAGCATCATCAGCAAAAAAATAAAAAAGTTATAGTCCTCAGAATAAAGCGATGTCAAAATAATTATTTTTTCTATAAAATAGTTTTTATCGTATAAAAGCGTCAAAACATAAAAAAATGATATAAATGAGGTATCGCTGTAATCGTACTGACCCGACGAATAAAACTGCTTTATCAATTTTACCAAGCGCAGAACGGTATAAACGCCTCTCCCAAAAGAAATTCATGAATAGCTGGTTTTTGGTTATTCTGCCTCACAAAAATCGGAATAAAAAGTGATAAAAAATGGTCACGTGTCCGAAAATGTTACCAATAAAAACGTCAACTCGTCCCGCAAAAAACAAGACCTCACATGACTCTGTGGACCAAAATGTGGAAAAATTATAGGTCTCAAAATGTGGAGATGTCTTTTAGTCTGGTTTCACACTTGCGTTTTTATCTGCATGCGTTTTTTAAAAAAACCGCATGTGTGAAAAATGCATGTAAACGCGGTAAAACGCATGCGTTTTTATAGAAAAACACAAGAAAACAAGAAAAAAACAAAAAACCCTAACCCTACCCCTAACCCTACCCCTAACCTGAAATACGTGGCACTGAAATACGTGGCACTGAAATATACGTTTATATACGTATATACGTATATAAGTGCCACGATATTTCAGTGGCCACGTATATAAGTGCCACGTATATAAGTGCCACGTATATAAGTGCCACGTATATAAGTGCCACGTATTTAAGTGCCACGTATTTAAGTGCCACGTATTTAAGTGCCACGTATTTAAGTGCCACGTATTTACGTGCCACGTATTTACGTGCCACGTATTTTTCAGTGCCTGAAATACGTGGCACTGAAATACGTGGCACTGAAATATCGTGGCACTGAAATATCGTGGCACTGAAATATCGTGGCACTGAAATATCGTGGCACTGAAGTATTTACGTGCCACGTATTTTTCAGTGCCTGAAATACGTGGCACTGAAATACGTGGCACTGAAATACGTGGCACTGAAATACGTGGCACTGAAATACGTGGCACTGAAATATTGTGGCACTGAAATATCGTGGCACTTAAATACGTGGCACTTAAATACGTGGCACTTAAATACGTGGCACTTATATACGTGGCACTTATATACGTGGCACTTATATACGTGGCACTTATGACTGTCAGAAAATGTTCAGTAAACAGTTAGGGGTAGGGTTTCAGGTAGAATTGGGGAGTTTCCACTGTTCAGGCACATCAGGGGCTCTCCAAACGCGACATGGCGTCCAATCTCAATTCCAGCCAATTCTGCGTTGAAAAAGTAAAACAGTGCTCCTTCCCTTCCGAGCTCTCCCGTGCGTCCAAAAAGGGGTTTACCCCAACATATGGGGTATCAGCGTACTAGGGACAAATTGAACAACAACTTCTGGGGTCCAAGTTCTCTTGTTATCCTTGGGAAAATAAAAATTTGGGGGGCTAAAAATCATTTTTGTGGGAAAAAAAATATGTTTTATTTTCACGGCTCTGCGTTGTAAACTGTAGTGAAACACTTGGGGGTTCAAAGTTCTCACAACACATCTAGATAAGTTCCTTGGGAGGTCTAGTTTCCAATATGGGGTCACTTGTGGGGGGTTTGTACTATTTGGGTACATCAGGGGCTCTGCAAATGCAACGTGACGCCTGCAGACCAATCCATTTAAGTCTGCATTCCAAATGGCGCTCCTTCCCTTCCGAGCTCTGTCATGCGCCCAAACAGTGGTTCCCCCCCACATAGGGGGTATCAGCGTACTCAGGACAAATTGGACAACAACTTTTAGGGTCCAATTTATCCTGATACCCTTGTGAAAATACAAAACTGGGGGCTAAATTTCATTTTTGTGAAAAAAAAAATAATTTTTATTTTCACGGCTCTGCGTTATAAACTGTAGTGAAACACTTGGGGGTTCAAAGCTCTCAAAACACATCTAGATAAGTTCCTTAGGGGGTCTACTTTCCAAAATGGTGTCACTTGTGGGGGGGTTTAATGTTTAGGCACATCAGGGGCTCTCCAAACGCAACATGGCATCCCATCTTAATTCCAGTCAATTTTGCATTGAAAAGTAAAATAGCGCTTCTTCCCTTCTGAGCTCTGCTATGCGCCCAAACAATGGTTTACACCCACATATGGGGTATCGTCGTACTCAGGACAAATTGCACAACAACTTTTGTGGTCTAATTTCTTCTCTTACCCTTGGGGAAATAAAAAAATGGGGGTGAAAAGATCATTTTTGTGAAAAAATATGATTTTTTATTTTTACGGCTCTGCATTATAAACTTCTGTGAAGCACTTGTTGGGTCAAAGTGCTCAACACACATCTAGATAAGTTCCTTAAGGGGTCTACTTTCCAAAATGGTGTCACTCGTGGGGGGTTTCAATGTTTAGGCACATTAGGGGCTCTCCAAACGCAACATGGCGTCCCATCTCAATTTAAGTCAATTTTGCATTGAAAAGTCAAATGGCGCTCCTTCCCTTCTGAGCTCTGCCCTGCGCCCAAACAATGGTTTACACCCACATATGGGGTATCAGTGTACTCAGGACAAATTGCACAACAATTTTTGGGGTCCAATTTCTTCTCTTACCCTTGGGAAAATAAAAAATTGGGGGTGAAAAGATCATTTTTGTGAAAAAATATGATTTTTTATTTTTACGGCTCTGCATTATAAACTTCTGTAAAGCACTTGTTGGGTCAAAGTGCTCACCACACATCTAGATAAGTTCCTTAGGGGGTCTACTTTCCAAAATGGTGTCACTTGTGGGGGGTTTCAATGTTTAGGCACATCAGGGGCTCTCCAAATGCAACATGGCGTCCCATCTCAATTCCAGTCAATTTTGCATTGAAAAGTCAAATGGCGCTCCTTTGCTTCCAAGCTCTGCCATGCGCCCAAACTGTGGTTTACCCCCACATATGGGGTATCAGCGTACTCAGGACAAATTGTACAACAACTTTTGGGGTCTATTGTCTCCTGTTACCCTTGGTAAAATAAAACAAATTGGAGCTGAAATAAATTTTGTGTGAAAAAAAGTTAAATGTTCATTTTTATTTAAACATTCCAAAAATTCCTGTGAAACACCTGAAGGGTTAATAAACTTCTTGAAAGTGGTTTTGAGCACCTTGAGGGGTGCAGTTTTTAGAATGGTGTCACACTTGGGTATTTTCTATCATATAGACCCGTCAAAATGACTTCAAATGAGATGTGGTCCCTAAAAAAAAATGGTGTTGTAAAAATGAGAAATTGCTGGTCAACTTTTAATCCTTATAACTCCGTCACAAAAAAACATTTTGGTTCCAAAATTGTGCTGATGTAAAGTAGACATGTGGGAAATGTTATTTATTAATTATTTTGTGTGACATATGTCTGTGATTTAAGGGCATAAAAATTCAAAGTTGGAAAATTGCGAAATTTTCAAAATTTTCGCCAAATATTCGTTTTTTTCACAAATAAACGCAAGTTATATCGAAGAAATTTTACCACTAACATGAAGTACAATATGTCACGAGAAAACAATGTCAGAATCGCCAAGATCCGTTGAAGCGTTCCAGAGTTATAACCTCATAAAGGGACAGTGGTCAGAATTGTAAAAATTGGCCCGGTCATTAACGTGCAAACCACCCTCGGGGCTTAAGGGGTTAAAAACGTTTACTGTTTGGTTTAAATTCTATTTTAATTTCATAGCTCAGACTTTAATGCTGCACTATCTATTTTGCGTATTTTATATTTTTATTTTTAACTGGGAAAGTACGGTCATTAGGATTGTTATTTTTTTTTATTTTATTTTTTTATTTCACTCCATTTTTTAGTCTACATAGGGGACTTAATCCCACAATCCTTAGGTCCCTTGTTCTATTTACTGTAATACTTCGGCACTGAAGCATGCAGGAATGTCAATCTTTTATGAAGCCCAGCCTGTATCATGGCTTCAAAGGAGTGCCAACATGGGAACGACAGAAGCCTTCAATAACAAATCAGCACCTTACTAATCATGTTGCAGAGAGTGTAAGGGGCGGGCGATGGGTGCCCAAACAGGTGCAACAGCTGGATGAAGTGACTTAATCTGTTACCCCCCTGGACACTTTTAAGCTATTACTATGGGCATACAGTTAATAGAATGGTTAAAATAGTCCTACCTGTATGCTTCATAGCTGCGTCTAGTACGGGGCGTGCGGTGTCTGGAAGAAATCTCGGCCTATTGACTTCATTATAATACCACCCCCCATCCAGAACTGCGTGAGCGCAGGGAGCAGGTGCGAGATTACGGCACCACAACTGCACATCACAGGACAATGTGACGTGCATGGGAGGAGGGTAGTATTAGGCTAAGTGCACACGTTGCAGAATTGCCGCGGAAATTTCCACGGCAATTCTGCAGCTCCTGCCGCGGGTATATCGCATGCGGAATTGGCATGCATATTCCCGCAGAAAACTAGCGTTTTGCAAGCATAATTAGCTTGCAGAATGCTAGCGTTTTCCAAGCGATCTATAGCATCGCTTGGAAAACTGATTGCCAGGTTGGTCACACTTGCCAAACCTAGTGTTTGACAAGTGTGACCAACTTTTTACTATTGATGCTGCCTATGCATCATCAATAGTAAAAGATAGAATGTTAAAAAAAAATGGTTATACTCACCTGCAGACAGCTGATCTCAGCGGCTTCCGTTCCTATAGATGGTGTGTGTGCAGGACCTTCGATGACGTCGCGGTCACGTGACCGGGACGTCATCGCGGTCATGTGACCGCGATGTCATCGCAGGTCCTTCACACACACCATCTATAGGAACGGAAGCGGCCACGTGCAGCGCTGAGAGGCGGGAAGGCTCCGGGGCCATCAGAGGGTGAGTATATCAAGATCTTTTATTTTAATTCTTTTTTTTTTAACAATTATGTGGTGCCCAGTCCGTGGAGGAGAGTCTCCTCTCCTCCACCCTGGGTGCCAACCGCACATAATCTGCTTACTTCCCGCATGGTGGGCATAGCCCCATGCGGGAAGTAAGCAGATCAATGCATTCCTATGTGTGCGGAATCCCCGCGATTCCGCAAATTTAATGAACATGCTGCATTTTTTTCTGGAATGCGATTCCGCTCAGGAAAAAAATGCAGCATGTGCACAAAAAATGCGGATTGCATTCTATTAAATAGGATGTTAATGAGAGCGTTTTTTCACGGTTTTATAGCGTTTTTATAGCGAAAAACCGTGAAAAAAACGCGAAAAATGTGCTACGTGTGCACACAGCCTTATAATGAAATCAAGAGGCTGAGATTTCTTACAGACACCGCACGCCCCGGAGCCTAGAAGAAATTATTAACATAAAACATTAAAACTCTGTTTCTCCACAACTACTGTACACTGCAGCTATGAGGCATACAGGTAAGACTATTTTAACCAGTCTAGTAACTGTATGCCCATAGTAATAGCTTAAAATTGTCCAGGGGGGTGACAGATTCCATTTAAATGCAGCTGTTTGATTGACACCAACATTTAAGGGGAAAAACTTATGCTATAGGAACTAACTCTGCTTGCTGCTTGGAAGCAGATGCTGGCTCTTTAACACAGCCAACACCTACTCTGTGTGTCCGTCATTGGACGTTAAGGGGTTAAGCGGATGATAACTCTTAATGACATTGGCTGTATGTTTGGGGTCATTGTTCTGTTGCAGAATAAATATGGAGCCAATCTGATGGTATTGCACATTGGATATGTATTTGCCTGTATTTCTCATAATTGAGGACAACATTAATTGTGACAAAATCTCCAACTCAAATTGAAGAAATTTGCCTCTAAACTTGCAAGGAGCCTCCGTCATGCTTCACTGTTGCCTGCAGATGCTCATTATTGTAGCGCTCGCCAGCAAAGAACCTGCTTTTTCTTTAGTGGCAGCTTATTCCCCTCCTCACATAAATGCTTGATTTTTGGATTTCTTCTACCTACCTATCTAGTGTTTTGGAAACCCCTTTCCAGGGAGAGAGAATTTGGGGAGAGATTCAAGGGATCTCCAGATCTGAGGTCGCTGGTCAAATTAAGGAGCAAAGTATCAGCAACTAGAGCATACACAGAAGTCTCAGTCAGTCTACAAAGCCCTTCTATTCCGTACACAAAAGCAGGGTTTTTTATTTTACTCAAAGAAAAAGGGAAGTTTCAGTACCTTATCAAAAAAACACTTGTAAGTTCACAGTATAAAAGGGAATTGGTCTGCAGGTTTTTGCTATGTAACCTGAAGACAGCATGCAGTAGAGGTTAAAACACGGATTTCAGCGATGCCTTTTATCAACCTCTGTGGTTTTGTTTACCTGCAATTATTGTTTTAGCGACAGTAGATTATCATTGCTGTGGCTCAGTTGTGCGAGCCTCCTGGCACGACTCCACCCCTCCTATCATCAGCAGCTCACTGTCTATGGACATTGTAAATGGAGAGCCTGGTGTGGGCGGGGTTAGCTTTCTCAGCTCAGCTTCATTTCTAAATCTAAGCTCACTGATTGTGTCAGAATGGCTGCACTCAGTAATCTAAGTGCTACATTGTTGGATTAAGCTTCTCTTTGCCTACATTAGGGTGCTCTTTGATGAGGTAGCAGAAACCTGGTGACAGATTTCCTTTAAGGCTGGAATCGCACTAGCGAGGAATACAGATGAGTGCTATGCGAGAAAAAATCACATAGCACTCGGACCACTGTTAATCTATGGGACAGCTCCCATCACCGTTTTTTTTCTTGGCCATATTATACGTGCTATTGAAATCGCAGCATGCTGCGATTTGCTGCACCTATCGGCTGTGACTCACCAATACAAGTCAATGGATGTGAGAAAAAAAAATCGCACAGTACTCGCACCATGTGAGCGCTGTCCAATTTTTATGCACCTGTGTTCCTTGAAAAGCCAGCAATTCATATGCGGCTACTGTAAAGTCACACTGACAGGTTATAATAGAAAAGATATATACACGTAGAATAGATGTGTGTGTGTGTATATATATATATATATATATATATATATATATATATATATATATATACACTGTATATATATATATATATATATATACACTGTATATATATATATATATATATATACACTGTATATATATATATATATATATATATATATATATATATACACTGTATATATGTCAGTGACACACATACCGTATTTTTTATGTTAAATGGGGGTCTGTTTTATAATGCCAGTGTCCGTCTTACAAATCATATATATGTCCCTCATCCTGGTATCTATATAGCCCCCATCCTGGCACATGCGCCCCCCCCCCCCCCCGTGCTGGTACATTGCCCCCCTGTACTGGCACATTCTCCCTGTGCTGCTGGCACATTGCCCACCTGTGCTGCTGGCAGACTGCCCCCTTGTGCTGGCACATTGCCCCCTCTGGCACATGGCCCTCTGGTGCTGGTACACTGCCCCCTGTGCTGGTACATTGCCCCCCTGTGCTGCTGGTGCATTGGCACATGCCCCCTTGTGCTGGCACATAGCCCCCCATCCCATCCTGAATATGCCCCTCCCCCGGCCACTATATGAGCCCCTTCTGGCATGCACATGGCCCCCTGGTCACGATATGCCCCCCTGCTGGCATGCACATGGCCCCCCTCTCACTATATGCCCCCCTGCTGGCATGCATATGATAAAATAACAAACCCTTAACTCACCTTCCGATGATTGCTCTGTGCTCCCAGCTCCTCGGTTGTGCTTCCTGTTTCCTAGGCATCTGATCATGTGACCTGGGCACTCAGTGATGACATCGCATGATCGGATGTCAGCACATACAGGAAGAGCCAGGGGGAGCTGGGAGCACGGAGCCATCATCGGAAGGTGAGCACTTCACCTTCATATTAAACGGTGCAGGTTCAGTTGAGAGGAAGCTCTTGGAAGCTTTCCAGATTTCTGCACAACACAACTGATGGTCCCAACCCCATTTATAAGGCAAGAAATCCCACTTATTAAACCTGACAGGGCACACCTGTGAAGTGAAAACCATTTCCGGTGACTACCTCTTGAAGTTCATCAAGAGAATGCCAAGAGTGTGCAAAGCAGTCATCAAAGCAAAAGGTGGCTACTTTGAAGAACCTAGAATATAAGACATAATTTCAGTTGTTTCACACTTTTTTGTTAAGTATATAATTCCACATGTGTTAATTCATAGTTTTGATGCCTTCAGTGTGAATGTACAATTTTCATAGTCATGAAAATACGAAAAAATCTTTAAATGAGAAGGTGTGTCCAAACTTTTGGTCTGTACTGTATGTATGTATATATATATATATATATATATATATATATATATATATATATATATATACAGTCATATGAAAAAGTTTGGGCACCCCTATTAATCTTAAAGGGAACCTATCACCCCGTTTTTTAAAGATTAGATAAAAATAGTGTGAAATAGGGGCAGAGCTGGGCTTTACATTAGTGCCTCTTTGGTGCCTTTACACCCCCGTTAGGCTGCCGAAATACCTTAGTGAAGTGTCCGTTTTGTCCTGTCACTCAAGCTGGTCAGGTCGGATGGGCGTGGTCACAGCGCTGTTTGTCCCCCAGGATCCTGCTCATCATTACGTTGGTGGCGTAGTGGTGTGCGCATGTCCAGCAGATGAATCCACTGCCCAGGAGATGAATAACGGCGCGGTCTTCGCTATTCAGCCGTTTACCGGTGGGCGCGGCCATCTTTCCTGTGGCCGCGCCTGCGCAGATGGAGCGCTCTGCTGCCCGGGGCTTCAGGAAAATGGCCGCCGCGATCTCCATCTGCGCACGCGCGGAATCCCGCGGCCATTTTCCTGAAGCCCCGGGCAGCAGAGCGCTCCATCTGCGCAGGCGCGGCCACAGGAAAGATGGCCGCGCCCACCGGTAAACGGCTGAATAGCGAAGACCGCGCCGTTATTCATCTCCTGGGCAGTGGATTCATCTGCTGGACATGCGCACACCACTACGCCACCAACGTAATGATGAGCAGGATCCTGGGGGACAAACAGCGCTGTGACCACGCCCATCCGACCTGACCAGCTTGAGTGACAGGACAAAACGGACACTTCACTAAGGTATTTCGGCAGCCTAACGGGGGTGTAAAGGCACCAAAGAGGCACTAATGTAAAGCCCAGCTCTGCCCCTATTTCACACTATTTTTATCTAATCTTTAAAAAACGGGGTGATAGGTTCCCTTTAAGCTTAAAGGGAACCTATCACCCCGTTTTTTTCGGTATGAGATAAAAATACTGTTAAATAGGGCCTGAGCTGTGCATTACAATAGTGTAGTTTGTGGACCCCGATTCCCCACCTATGCTGCCGAAATACGTTACCAAAGTAGTCATTTTCGCCTGTCAATCAGGCTGGTCAGGTCGGATGGGCGTGGCTTCTTCCCCCAGATATTGCGTAGTTTTCCGTTGGTGGCGTAGTGGTGTGCGCATGTCCAACGTCCCCAATCCTGCACGGGGGGGTGAAAATAGCAGCGATGTCCGTTATTCCATTGGTGGTCGGTGGGCGCGGCCATCTTCCTTTGGCCGCGCGTGCGCAGAAGCGGCGCTCTGCTGGCCGCGGCTTCAGGAAAATGGCCGCGGGATGCCGCGCGTGCGCAGATGGAGATCGCGGCGGCCATTTTCCTGAAGCCGCGGCCAGCAGAGCGCCGCTTCTGCGCACGCGCGGCCAAAGGAAGATGGCCGCGCCCACCGACCACCAATGGAATAACGGACATCGCTGCTATTTTCACCCCCCCGTGCAGGATTGGGGACGTTGGACATGCGCACACCACTACGCCACCAACGGAAAACTACGCAATATCTGGGGGAAGAAGCCACGCCCATCCGACCTGACCAGCCTGATTGACAGGCGAAAATGACTACTTTGGTAACGTATTTCGGCAGCATAGGTGGGGAATCGGGGTCCACAAACTACACTATTGTAATGCACAGCTCAGGCCATATTTAACAGTATTTTTATCTCATACCGAAAAAAACGGGGTGATAGGTTCCCTTTAATGTTTTATAAAAGTGGTTTATTTTGCAACAGCTATTTCAGTTTCATATATCACAGAAAATGTGCAATCTGCATTCAATCAAAATTTGACAGGTGCATAAGTATGGGCACCCTTATCATTTTCTTGTTTTAAATACTCCTACCTACTTTTTACTGACTTACTAAAGCACTTTTTTTGGTTTTGTAACCTCATTGAGTTTTGAACTTCATAGCTAGGTGTATGCAATCATGAGAAAAGCTACTTAAAGTGGCCACTTGCAAGTTGTTCTCCTGTTTGAATCTCCTCTGAAGAGTGGCATCATGGGCTCCTCAAAACAACTGTCAAATGATCTGAAAACAAAGATTATTCAACATAGTTGTTCAGGGGAAGGATACAAAAAGCTGTCTCAGAGATTTAACCTGTCAATTTCCACTGTGAGGAACATAGTAAGGAAATGGAAGAACACAGGTACAGTTCTTGTTAAGGCCAGAAGTGGCAGGCCAAGAAAAACATCAGAAAGGCAGAGAAGAAAAATGGGGAGATCAGTCAAGGACAATCCTCAGACCACCTCCAGAGAGCTGCAGCATCAACTTGCTGCAGATGGTGTCACTGTGCATCGGTCAACTATACAACGCACTGTTTTTTTGCCGCCATGCATAACGCCTTTTTGCATTACCAAACAACTCAATCTTGGTTTCATGAGTCCACAGGACCTTCTTCCAAAAAGAAATTGGCTTCTCCAAATGTGCTTTTGCATACCTCAGCCGACTCTGTTTGTGGCGTGCTTGCAGAAACAGCTTCTTTCGCATCACTCTCCCATACAGCTTCTCCTTGTGCAAAGTGCGTTGTATAGTTGACCGATGCACAGTGACACCATCTGCAGCAAGTTGATGCTGCAGATCTCTGGAGGTGGCCTGAGGATTGTCCTTGACTGATCTCCCCATTCTTCTTCTCTGCCTTTCTGATGTTTTTCTTGGCCTGCCACTTCTGGCCTTAACAAGAACTGTACCTGTGTTCTTCCATTTCCTTACTATGTTCCTCACAGTGGAAATTGACAGGTTAAATCTCTGAGACAGCTTTTTGTATCCTTCCCCTGAACAACTATGTTGAATAATCTTTGTTTTCAGATCATTTGACAGTTGTTTTGAGGAGCCCATGATGCCACTCTTCGGAGGAGATTCAAACAGGAGAACAACTTGCAAGTGGCCACTTTAAGTAGCTTTTCTCATGATTGCATACACCTAGCTATGAAGTTCAAAGCTCAATGAGGTTACAAAACCAAAAAAAGTGCTTTAGTAAGTCAGTAAAAAGTAGGTAGGAGTATTTAAAACAAGAAAATGATAAGGGTGCCCATACTTATGCACCTGTCAAATTTTGTTTGAATGCAGATTGCACATTTTCTGTTAGTACAATAAACCTCATTTCAAGGCAGAAACATTACTGTGTTCAACAGTTATTAGATATATGAAACTGAAATAAATGTTGCAAAAAAAAACATTTTTATAAAACATTAAGCTTAAGATTAATAGGGGTGCCCAAACTTTTTCATGTGACTGTACATACATATTGATGAATATTTTCTTGGAAAAATATGTATAAATGACAGAGAATTGCTCTATGTAAAACCTCATGTTAAAACTGCATTGCAATCGCATAGTATTCGGATGTCATTCGGATGCTAAGTGTCAAAAATTGGATTATATTCGCATGAAAATCACGTGGCACTTGCATGACACTAGTCCTAGTTTTCTGGACTAAAATCGGAATGTCTTTTTTCACAGTGATGGGCACGAGCCAATAAAGTGACACTGGTCAGAATTGTAAAATTTCAATGGTCATGAAGGTGCAAGCAGGCTTGGGAGCTAAAGGGGTTAATTTAGGTATACGGTAATTATGTAGTAGCATTTGCTTGTGTTTCATTCTGTCTTGAAATGGTGATAGTAAAGAACATAAGGAGATATGGAATGTTTAAAATACGTAATATTTGTTTTACTTATTGTATCTTGCTACCCTCTAAATTATTGATTTTAATTGGGGAGGGGTTAACCTTTAAGTTAATTATTCTCAAATTGATCAGCATGTTAAAAAAGCAAGACATCTGTTACAAGGGAACTAGCAGCCTACATTACAAGCATGAGCATTTGAGATCTATTCATTTTTGTTAGTTTTATGTTTTCTCTTGGCCTTCATCTTTGTGAACAGATTGTCATCATTCAGAATGTTTTTTCCAGATTCATGGATGCTAGCCTTTATTAGTGGGCTGTGCTTTAAATGTACACAAGAGGTTTGTGACTGAAATAAGACAAAAAGTATTATTCTACAATTTTTTAAAATAAATGTACCGTATATAGTCTAGAAAACAAGGGAAAGTCCCAGTAATCAATTGAAAAAATGCCCACTGTGTTTTTGAGTCAACGTGCTGACAAAACAATAATGTGCTATCATTGAGAGGCTAATTAAATGGTTGGCACTTTGGGAAAAATGTCCCACTAAAAACTGACAGTATCCCTTCTTTGCTGACCTCATCCCCCCAAAACAATTTAAAATTGCCTCTAGAGCACACCCCCTAATATGTCCATGACTGCTTCAGTTTTCATGCTCTGTTACTTATTTCATTCTGCCATTGCTAATGGTGTCACAGTTTGATAGTAGACAGGAGAGCAGGAGCAGAGAGACACAGTCCTGTCCCTGCTCCCTGTAATCTATCTAGGTTTTTGGGCTGCTAGAGACGTATTACACTTGACTAGAGTGACAGCCTGCTACTCCAAGCTGAGATTTAGTTACTCCCGTTATAACAGAATTTCTTTCTTTCATCTTGTGACAAATAGAACACACTGACTATAATAAGTTCCTTTGGGTTTCTACAAGGGTGTCCACCGTTTTACAGGACAAAATAGCACAGTATGCATAACTGTTTCATGGAGCAAGCCGGAGGTCACTTTTCAATACATTTCTGTCACGACTCCCGGGTATTACTGCTGCAGGGAGAACTGCGCGGCGCAGGAAGGGAGCTGAGAGCAGAGCGGTGGGTAGTTCACCGAGTAGCAAACAGGACCTGAACCACGTGACAGGGTAGGAGGTGGTCGAGGGTTGCGCCAGACTCTGGGGTGCAGGGGAGACAATATACACTGGAGAGTAGTTAAATGTGCCAAGATTGAAACCAGGAGATAACGAGGTAACAGAGGGGTGAGGTGGAGACATAGTCAGAGAGGGAGCCAAAGGTCAGAAAGCCAACAGAACAAACAAGCTGTTGTGAATTCCATTCTGGAGCTCCCTCCTGTGGTTGATAATGGTATTTTTGTGAGTTCTGCCCTTGGGCTCCCTATGGTGGTTTCGAGTGGAACTGCTGCTCCGTTAGGTAGCTGTAGCAGCTGCCATCACTGATCGCCTTGCCTGGGTTTGTTATTTAAACCTGCTCTGGGCTTTAGTTCATGCCAGCTGTCAATGTCTTAGGTTGGATTTGGTTCTCTCCTTGCATTTCTCATATGGCCTGTCCTTGTCAGCAAAAGATAAGTTCTGCTAGTTCTTGTTCGTCCATTTGCTTTGGATATTATTGCTTTGCAAATATGTCTCTTTTTGTCCAGCTTGTCACTATGTCATATTCAGGCTAGCTGGAAGCTCTGGGAAGCAGATTTGCCCCTCCACACCGTGAGTCGGTGTGGAGTTCTTTTTTTGTGAACTCTGCGTGGATTTTTGTAGTTTTTAATACTGACCGCACAGTATCCTTTTCTCTCTGTCTATCAAGTTTAGTATTGGCCTCCTTTGCTGAAAACTGATTTCATTTCTGTGTATGTCATTTCCCTCTCCACTCACAGCCAATATTTGTGGGGGGCTATCTTTCCTTTTGGGGTTTTCTCTGAGGCAAGATAGCTTTCTATTTCCTTCTTTAGGGGTAGTTAATTCTTAGGCTGTGAAGAGGTGTCTAGGGAGAGTCAGGAACATCCCACGGCTATTACTAGTGTTGTTGTTAGGATTAGGGATTGCGGTCAGTAGAGATACCACCTCCTCAGAGCTCGTCCCATGTTGCGTTTTAGCCACCAGGTCATATCGGTGTGGCCTCTTAACCACCAGGTCATAACACAAGCAGAGTAAAGCACGGAGAGCAAAACAAGCAAATGCAAACCGAGCACACATTCAAGGGGTCAGACACACAGACTAAACGAAAGTATAGCTGACAGGTAATCCTAGTCTGGAGTGTGTATAAATACCCCTCCCAGATCCAAAGAGAGGCCAGCAATATTAACCCTGAGAAAGCAGGACATGAACCATGTCCTATACCATGACAATCTCTTTGAGAGCCTCGTTCTAGCTCTCATAGAGTTGCATTGAGCTCTTGTGACGTATCTTCTGACTTCCAGCCAGTCAGGAGTTACGGGCACAAGATAGTGCCGTGGGACATGAGTGGCGCCTGTAATAGGTGAGTATAAGAACTGAGGCAGAGGGTTTATATTAAAAGTGCTGAAGTAAAAAGCAAAGCACTAGAATGGTGCTTTAAGTATATCCTTCTCTATCAGCAGAGAAGCTGGTACAGATTACAGGAAGCAACGAAGGAGGGTGGAGCTATGGTTACCCATGCAATAGGAGGAGCACTTAGATCTTGTGAAACAAAAAGGAAGGGAAAACTTTTCATCAGCACATGAGGGATTCCAAAATATTCAGGATGAACACCAAGCCGATTTGTGGGAAATTAGAAAGGCAGTAGAGAGATGGTAATACAGTATTCTCAAAAATAGTGGATCTTGTACTCTTTTTTTAATGCCCTGTAGAGTTCCTGTTAATTAAGTCGTTTCTTCTACGTTTTCGACAATAGGATAAGTTAGTATAAGCAAAGAGGCGATGTAGTTGTTGTCGTAGAGCGGGGGTGGAGATCCTTTTTTCTGTCAAGAGACATTTGGATATTTTTTTTTTTTAATCAAGTACTTTTTATTAAGACATACCGTATTTTCCGCTTTGTAAGACGCACTTTATTTCCCCCAAATTTGGGGGGGAAATGGGGGTGCGTCTTACAAAGCAGATATACCGCTTACCGTTACAGGCTGGGATGAGGGGGTGTCCGCTGCCGCCCGCTGCTGCTGCCGCCCACCACCGCTGCTGCTGCCGCCCGCCACCGCTTCTGCTGCCGCCCGCCACCGCTGTCGCCCGCCACCGCGGTTGTCCGCTGCTACTCCGGTGCTGCGGGGGCTCTGGCGACATTTTGTGAAAGTCCAGAGCCCCCCGGCAGTTCGTCCATGCGTTCCTTCCTGTATGACTGACTCCGGGAAAATGGCCGCTGAAATCTCGGGAGATGAGGTTTCAGCGCTGAGATCTCATCTCTCGAGATTCCGGCGGCCATTTTCCCGGAGTCAGTCATGCAGGAATACATGGACGAACTGCCAGGGGGCTCTGGCCTTTCACAATATGTCGGCAGAGCCCCCGCAGCACCGGAAACAGCCCTGCAGCCCCGAAGCCCCCCTGCAGCACAGGAGCCCCCCCGCAGACCGCCTCATCCCAGCCTGCAGCACAGGAGCCCCCCTGCAGACTGCCTCATCCCAGCCTGCAGCACAGGAGCCCCCCTGCAGCACAGGAGCCTCCCTGCAGACCCCCTCATCCCAGCCTGCTGCACAGGAGCCCCCCTGCAGACCCCCTCATCCCAGCCTGCTGCATAGGAGCCCCCCTGCAGACCTCCTCGTCCCAGCCTGCAGCAATGATCCACTCCTGCCTCCAGCAACGACCCTGGGACCCTGATCCACCGCAGCCACAACCCCTGGTAAGTAATAAGACGCATGGATTATAAGACGCCCCACCAATTTATTAAAAAAAGTTTTTTCCTATTTTTCTCCTCAAACTTTGGGGTGCGTCTTATAATCCGGAGCGTCTTACAAAGCGAAAAATACGGTATATAAAAAATTTAAACATTTGGATATTTACGTATAACATCTTTCGGGGGCTGCACAAAATTATCAACTTTACATTTTCCCTGCTATATTTGGTTAAACATGTAATTACATCACACCTAGTGTGATGGTTGGAGCTTCTTCTCTTTGGTGAGGCTATGATGTTAGGTGGTATTGATTATGTTGATACACGCAACTGCTTTTCCAGATTTGCGTCGGTTTGGAGCGCAGTAGACTCTTTGCGATTATTTGTTTTGTAAAGAATGGCTTGCAGCAGTAAGTTAGTTATTCTGAAAACACAGATGCATATTGCACTGCATGTCTCCTCAAAGAATGAAATTCGTCACTGCTTACTCAAGCAGTGGGAGGTCTGAAGTCTACATCACATTGGATACACTCACCCTGCTGTATATAGATCACATCGGAGACACTGAGATTGCTGTGTATATATCATATAGGAGACATTTAGGCTGATGTACATACATCACTAACTCACATGGTATGAGTATTGATAGTGACTAGTATATGAAATATGTAGGCATTCACAGAAAATATTAAACCATTAAAAACTGATTCCTTGTTAGATATGCAGTAAAACTATTATTATTATAGTTTCATAGTTATAAGGTTGAAGGTAGACCTAAGCCTAACATAGAAAACTTATAAAGATATAGGAGCACTGGCCAAGGGTAATTAAAAGTTTTTCTTTATTACACAAATATGAAGACAAGAAATATAAAATATTTAAAAGGAGAATGTCAGACATAAGCAATAACCATACACGAAGCTTCCAAATATACAGTAGAGCTAAAAATAGGGCACACAAGAATGTATCCCAAAATTAAGTTGATAATCTAATAAGTTATTCATGTCAGATCAAAATGATGAGTATATATATATATAGTGGAATAAAAGTTCTACATATAAACTATAAACCTCTTGATAATTATCAAAGCATATATAGACAGGTATCAATCAATAGAAAAATGTGTGCAGCATACTCCAGGGAAGTGGATAAAAAGATGTGTAATTCAGTAAACAAGTGTACAGTCATTGTCCCAGAAAGCCGGTGGGGTAGGGGGAGCATTGGAGCAGCGGGTCAAAGAGGCAGGAGCTGCGGCTAAGGCCTGTGCCAGCTGCTAAAGAAAAATTAATATTCACTGTGCTGGCAGTGAATATTCATTTCTCTTATAGCGCGCACAGTTACATCTGCAGACACCGGCTTCCAGCACACATCCTACTTACCTTCCCTGCCCCCCCTTGCTGCATCTCGTTCCAGTGCCAGCAGCTCTTCTGGCCAAGCGATCATGTGTCCCCGCTCATTAAGGTAATGAATATTCACTGCACGGCTATGGGAGTGAAGAGAGATGAATATTCATTATCTTAATGAACGGGGACACGTGATCGCTCGGCCGGAAGAGCTGCTGGCGCCGGAAGGAGATGCAGTGAGGGCGCGCAGGCAGGGAAGGTAAGTAGGATATGTTTTTTTTTTTTTTTTTTTATAGGAACCATACATACAAGGATAGGCTTGGGGAGACATGCATACCAGGACGGGGATAAGGAGCCATGCATACAAGGACGGGACGAGGAGCCATGCATACAAGGACAGGGATGAGAAGCCATGCGTACAAGGACAGGGATGATGAGCCATGCATACCAGGATAGGGATGAGGGGACAATGCATACCCGGCTTATACTCGAGCCAATAAGTTTTCCCAGTTTTTCATGGCAAAATTAGGTGCCTTGGCTTATACTTAGGTCGACTTATACTCGAGTATATACGGTATATTACCTCAGTGGATCAAGAAAATATCATTTAAGAGAAAAAAAATGAAAGAAAGATAGGAGGCACAATGCATCCGAAAGGTAAAAACGAGGAGGCAAGACACCACTTGCCAGCTGCATGTCGCCACCCAGTGACTTCTTCAGGGTCTTATGGTGGGATTCAGGTCTGCCGGTATATATACTGGGACGTGCCTCCACCATCGGTGGCTGGGGAGTACTCACTTGGCTGGTTGTTGAGGAATGTACCGGGACCCTCAGGGTTAAAAAGTCCATTCGGTTTGTTAGTACACAGCATAAGCCTCTCCTACGGTCCTCGCTAGGCCCCGGTATGCCTGATACGGATTATTGCCCTCTTACTCTCAGAGGCATCCTTCCAACACGTCTCTCTCTGGCTCACACTATCAAGCACTGCCGCCCGTGCACAAACACACAGATTCCATCTTGGGTCTTGAGACACACCCCCTTGGGTGGGGTATGTAGGTGACTGGACCCACCCATCTCTCCGAGTGACCTGGAAGCCTTCCCAATGTATAGTAAACCTTCAGCAGTAGATCTGCTGAGAAAACAAGCTCAGGCTTCCATTACAGGGACACCCACCTCTGTGACACATACCACATAACCAGTCGCCACACCACAATACACACAACTTGATCAAACAAATGCTGAACAGCTGAGAGACTTAAGGTACCTTCACACTGAGCAACTTTACAACGAGAACGACAATGATCCGTGACGTTGCAGCGTCCTGGTTAGCGATCTCGTTGTGTTTGACACGCAGCAGCGATCTGGATCCCGCTGTGATATCGCTGGTCGGAGCTAGAAGTCCAGAACTTTATTTGGTCGTCAGGTCGGCATGTATCGTCGTGTTTGACAGCAAAAGCAACGATGTTAGCAATGTTTTACATGGAGCTAACGACCTGCGAGAACGATACGTGAGCCACCGCTACGTCACATGATCGCTCCTGCATCGTTCTGGAGCTGCTGTGTTTGACGTCTCTACAGCGACCTAAACAGCGACACTGCAGCGATCGTCTCGTTTGTCTATATCGCTGCAGCGTCGCAGAGGCTACTTTCACACTAGCGTCGGGCTCGGTCCGTCGCAGTGCGTCGGGCCGAGGTCCCCGACGCTAGCGCTGTCTCCGCCGCACAACGGGGGCAGCGGATGCATTTTTCCAGCGCATCCGCTGCCCCATTGTGAGGTGCGGGGAAGTGCGGGGAGGTGGGGGCGGAGTTCCGGCCGCGCATGCGCGGTCGGAAAAAGCGGACCGTCGGGAGCAAAAAACGTTACATGTAACGTTTTTTGGTCCCGATGGTCCGCCACAACACGGCGCGACGGTTGCGACGTGTGGCAATGCGTCGCAAATGCGTCGCTAATGTTAGTCAATGCTCAAAAAACGCATCCTGCAAGAACTTTTGCAGGATGCGTTTTTTCGGAAAAACGACGCATTTGCGACGTATTGCAGTTAACGCTAGTGTGAAAGTAGCCTAAGTGTGACGGTACCTTAACTCAAAGTCTGGAGCTCCAAGAATGTGTTGATTGCGCTGCATCGGAAGTGAGGTAACGCCGATGAGAAACCTGGGAACCAGAAAGCTTCTCACTGTGCACTTGTGCACAGAGTGATGCCATAGATGCCAACCACGTATGTCCAAAGACGGTCAGTCCATCTGATATAACAGAAAAGATCACAATAGAAACATATATAACTTCGGATGCAACACACCTAAATTAGTGCTGACACATCGTACATATGAGGGACAATAATGCCATTAGTTGATACGGCCATAATGTAGACAGAGGGAACAGCATAGTGAATGCTCTGAATTCTACAGGTTCAGACCATGTAATTAATCAAACCCTTCATTCCATTCATAGAAATAGGGGAACAAGAGGCTGCACTAAAATTAGACAACCAGAGCTAATACAATGAAAAACATATTGAAAAATTAAGGCACCAAAAAGTGTAAATTCCGCACGGATTTGATGCGGATTTTCATGCATTTGTAAGCTAAATAAAGATATATTATTTAAAAAAAGAGGGATGTCATTTCCTTGTTCAACCTCTTCAGCCAGATACCCTCATTAACATTAAATAGACACACACAGTCACCAGCCTATGTAGGAACATTAACATAATTAACCTACATATGCTGTAACAAAACAGCAAGTGTTATTATGTCCCCACGGTCACTAGTCGGCAGCGCTTTGGACGCAGCACATATCCGCTATGTCCAAAGTTCTGCTGGCTTTTGAACGCAGGTGTTCATTGAACCGTGCAGAATCACCGCGCCTTATACATTGGGCCTGTGATATTTCTCTACACCGTTACAGTGTAGACATGGGATTTCTTGAAATCCCATCCACTATGCTGTAACATCTGGCCGCTGCGGGTTGGATGCTGTGGATGTACGTAGCGTCCAACCTGCAGCGTTTGCTGACTGTGGGAACATACTCTCAGAAATCTGCGTGATATGCAATATCTGTATATTTTTCAAAAAACATTTTTTAAAAAATTGTCTGGGCTCCCTCGTAATTTTAATAACCAGCAGAGAGAAACCGACGGCTGAGAGCGGATGTTAGTATTCTGGGAAGGAGCCAATAGCCATAAAGGTTCCCAGGCTATTAATATCAGCTCACAGCTGTTTGATTAGCCTTTACTGGCTAGTTTACAAGGGAACCGTCAAAAAAACTGACATGGGGTCCCTGTACAAAATCGAACCAGCAAAGGCTAGGCAGACAGCTGCAGGCTGATATTAATAGCCTGGGAAGGGGCCATGAATATTGGCACCCACCTAGGCTAAAAACATCAGCTCTCAGCCGCCCCAGAAAAGGCGCAACTCTAAGATGTGCCAATTCTGCCACAAAGCCTCGCTCTTCCCACTTGCCCTGTAGTGGTGGCAAGTGGGGTGATAATTGGATAATGGATAATGGAGAAGCGTCTATAAGACACCTATCCATTACTGATCCTATAGTTACATGGTAAATAAAGACACATCCAGAATAAAGTCCTTTATTTGAAATAATCACACATACTCCCTTATTGAATTTTAATTAACCATACTTACTGAATGCCTAATCCCCGACACCCTTGTCTCCTGCAACAAAAATGAAATAGTAAACCAACATATAATACTCCTTGTCTGCCGTAGTCCAGACGGGAGATGTGACCACTCTGTCCGGCCTCCGGCGATAAACTGACAGGAGGTAATCCCTCCCGCAGTGTATCACTGAGCCGCAGTGAGAGTTCACTGGAGTTCATCAGCTGATCAGCTCCGTGCTCTCACTTACGGCACCGATGCGTGGGAAAGTTCTAACACAGCGGTAGTGATGTAAGTGACAGCACCGGAGCTGATTGACTGATACACTGCGGGAGATATTACCTCCTGTCAATGATCACCGGAGGCCGGGTAGAGCGGTCACATCTCCCGATGTGACTGTTCTAATCTTGAGATTGCCGTGGGACACTCGGATTACCTGGACTACGGCAGACAGGGAGTATATGTTGGTTTATTATTTTACATTATTTCTAGGAGACAAGGGTGTCGGATTTGGTGTGAGGTGAGTATAATGGGTTTTTATTTTTATGTGAATATGTATATAATTTTACTCTTTTGTTTTAACTGTGAGCTCAGGCGCTGGCAGATGATAGTACTCTCCCATCAGCGGCACCTGCTGTCACTGTTATCAGTGACAGCAGACATAGCCGGATGGGAGCAGTAGTCTCATCGGCCCATGCATGTTTTTTTACTGCTGGTCACCGCTGCAGGTCACAGTCAGCTGCGGAATCACGCTGACATCTGCCAGCATGATCCCGCAGCGCTGTGACCGATGGTACCGGTGGTAGTGTTATCGAACACAGCTGCACACACACACAGACATCTGCACACACAGACATCCGCACACACACAGACACCCGCACACACAGACAGACACGCACATATTTTCCGCCCCCACACATATTCTCCGACCACACGCTCTTCCTCCTTCTGACATCATATCCTTTTCTGCAGCGTTTTTGCCAGCACATCTGCAGCCAATCCGCAAGCCGTTTTGCTGCGGATTTGACTGACTCAATGGAAGTCAATGGGTGCAGAAACGCTGCAGATCTGCTAAAAGAATTGACATGCTGTGGAAAATAAAATGCTGTGAATAAGGTCGGAAATTTCCGCAGCATGTGCACAACCATTCAGGAATGCCATGGATTAACATTGCTTTAATAATCCAGTGCGGATTTATAGCATTTCCGCGCAGAAGAAACGCTGCAGAATCACAACAAATCCGCAATGTGTGCACATAGCCTAAATACGCCTCCAACCTTCTAGCCATTTTTTTCCCCAGCACAGCTTCACCCTCCCCATTCAGTTGCAGTACATCCCTTGCGTGGAGAAGATAGCCAAGAAGTCAGCCTAGTTCTTCAGAAACCCCAAACGCTTCTTCCAATTCCTGAGCCATTAAAGGGAGTCACCCCAAAAATCGTATATGACCTAAGGCCACCAGCATCGGGGGTTTATCTACAGCATTCTGTAATGCTGTAGATAAGCCCCCGATGTATCCTGAAAGGTAAGAAAAACAGGGTATATTATACTCACCAAGGGGCGGTCCCGCTGCGTTTCGGTCCGCAGCATGCTGTAGATAAGCCCCTGATGCCGGTGGCCTTAGCTCATATACGATTTTTGGGGTGACAGATTCCCTTTAATCAAACAACATAAAAGTGTACTAGAGGCTGAGCAGCCAGTCTTAAATAGAAAAACTTAACAGCCAAAATAACAAAAAAGGGTCATTCCATGTCAAGTGAACCAATGATTTTTACCTCTATATTTTTAATTCTTTTGAGAGTTTGTTATTTGGTAATAGTGTGTCAGAGAATGCAAAATGTGAAGGAAAAAAATTCTAGATATTTTTTTTTTTATTGATTTTCAACGTTTGGAAAAAGTGCGAATTTCGGTGTTGCCTGCCTTTACATTTCTCCTCATAACTCAGGCTAGAAAAAAGATAGAGAAACCAAATAAACACCATTCTACTTAGAACTGTACAGGCTTTCACCAGATATGTCACAAGAGTATCTTTAATAATATTTTACCCATGCGAAAGCAAACGCAAAACTTTAAAATGCATTTCCGAAACAAACGTTTAATTTAAAAAAATTCAAAAGCAGCATATGTACCGGCTATGCTCCTAGCCACATCTATACCAATCTACAAGCTGGGATCGTGATGGGATCATATTTTAAAAAATGAAACTATTACAGTGTCAGTTCGAAAATCTCAAATTCAGATCTGTTCAGCCTGTGGTCTAACAGTGTGGGGTCTAGATTTACTAAACAATACATGATATTTATATGTTACGGTATTATTTTATTATGTTACAGCTTAGAAGCATGAGACGACGGAGGAGAAGCTTTGTTAGGGCTGAGAATGACCAGGGGTAGACGGTGACTGCAGAGCAGATGACAGGCCGGCAGCTCGGGTCTCCAGAGGCCATATTCACACCAAATCTTAACACCGATGCAACTCCTCAAATGGAGGGAGAAAAATATTCCTAACATCCAGCACATGTAGTGTACAAACCAGGACTACGGGGAGGAGGAGAGATTGTTATAACATCGGTTACAGGCACAGGGACTCAGCAATACTGCACTGTCATCCCATGTAGTGGAAATAAAGACAGTGACGTCCATGAAGTGGTAGCGGCACAAGATCGGCAATGGATGACACAACTGGCTATGTGACCTGTAAATATGATTGGCGCTGGTGGCTACTGGACTCTCCAAAGATTGTGAAAATGAAGAAGTGACTTTTCTGCACCTTCTGGTCCAGCGCCGTCCTTTGTGTATCCAAGAAAACCAGACATTGTAAAAGTGAACAAAAATCAGATATTAACTCATGTGGAGCCGAGCAACATGACAGGCCGTCCATACTCTGACACAGAAGGAATTGGCCATTGCTAGTGAGGTCTTATGGACAAGATGACATTTCACCCACTAGAAGGGACACATTGATGATAACAGGCCAGTGTAAAAACCTACTAGTAATTGTTTGATTAGTTAATATTTTATAGAACGAGGATTTAACTACTGTACTATTCTTCTTAAACACTTCATAAATGACATGTTTAGTGATATAATAGAAAAAAATTGTTACAAGTATAAATAGGTGGTAAAAATATTGGTTCTTTTAATCTTGTTTTTAACATAATTAGGATGAGACTGTATCTAGAAAATCACACTTGAGGATGTGATCACCTTTTATCTTTTGGTTTGTTCAATGAATTCAGGTTGAAAATGCTGAGCAAGTTGTTATGATGATTGAGATGTATTTATTCTGGCACTTCGGTATTTGTTTTTTGTGTTTCTTTATTGTTACATATAAATGTTGAATTCAATAAGTTGTAATTTGAAAAGAAAAAAGGAAGAAACTCACAAACATAAAATCAGATGATTCAAGGCTTAAAAAAAAATACAAATTTGATAGATCCCAAATTGAATCCCTGTACAAATATAAACAAGGACACAAGTAACACACATGCATGCTTTCACAATTTTAAAACATACGTTTTTTCAGAATTGCGCATCAAAATTTTTCATTTGATTTCTCCAAAACAAAATATAAAGAAACATAGTCTTGTGACATATCAAATGAAAGCTGGTACCGTTCTGAGAAAAATCATGCCTCTCCCAACTCTTTATCTTAATTCTAGCCCGAGATATGATAAAAAATGTAAAGCCATACCAGGCCAAAATTAGTGCTTTTTTGAAACTTTAGAAATCTGTAAAAATGTAACTGATGAAGAAAAAAATTCAAAACTTTTAATTTGTAATTAATTAAAGTTGTACTTCATAAAAACAAAAAATAAATAAATCTAAAGACGTCAGGTAAAACAAATACGGTATTCATATTTGGATCACTTGATATGGAATGACCCAAAATCTAGGGTTCAAAAGTATGCCCCTGTTAGATTCCCTACCTGTTAGCAGAGTTTGTCACGGGCACAATGACGCCCGTGCTGATCGAGAACTGTCCCTGGTAGTCCCTAATGGACCAATCATCTAAACAAAAGGGCAGGTGAACAAGATTGTTATAACAACCATATAATAAAAGTAACAATATGTAGCTGTATTATGACAACAACCATATGAAGTCTTGTACAGTTCAAAGGTAGACTACCGTATTTTCCGGCGTACAAGACGACTTTTTAACCCCTGAAAATCTTCTTAAAAGTCGGGGGTCGTCTTGTACGCCGGGAATCGCCTTGTACGCCGGGTGTATATGGTGGGTGGGGGGGGGAGTGATCCTGATGACGACGAGGGGGCGTCTCACAGGAAAGTGAGTATCCCCCATTACCTTATCATAGCGCTGCAGCGTGGGGTCTCTGTGCTGGGAGCGGCGGCTGCTGTGCTGTGCTGTGGCGGCTCCTCTTCTGCAGTGTGGGGCCTCTGGTGCTGTGGGGCGGTGGCGGCGGCGGCGTATCTTCATGCAGTCGGGGCTCCTCTGGCATCTCAGCCTGGAAGCCCCGCCGGCAACTCCATCGGTGTAATGCGCTGGCCTCCGGGAAAATGGCCGCTGCTTAGATTCAGATCTCGTGTCCCGAGATTTCGGGACGAGATCTGAATCTGAGCATGCGCAGCCCCCAGCGGCCGGGCCACCGCATCGCACCTATTGAGCTGCCTCCGGGAAAATGGCCGCTGCTCAGATTCAGATCTCGTCTCCCGAGATCTCGGGACGAGATCTGAATCTGAGCAGCGGCCATTTTCCCGGAGGCCACCTGACCGCATTGTACCGATGGAGTTGCCGGCGGGGCTTCCAGTCTTTGAGATGCCGGAGGAGCCCCGACTGCATGAAGATACGCCGCTGCCACTGCCCCACAGCACCAGAGGCCCCACACTGCAGAAGAGGAGCCGCCACAGCACAGCACAGCACAGCAGCCGCCGCTCCCAGCACAGAGACCCCACGCTGCAGCGCTATGATAAGGTAATGGGGGATACTCACTTTCCTGTGAGACGCCCCCTCGTCCTCATCAGGATCACTCCCCCCCCCCAAAAGGCACATATTCACCGGCCCTATAAGATGACACACGGTGTATAAGAAGACCCCCAACTTTTAAGAAGATTTTATTTTTTAACTGGTAAAGTTGGGGGGTCGTCTTATACGCCCAGTCGTCTTATACGCCGGAAAATACGGTACTTGTAGTGTGCAAATCCTAGTGCCTACGAAAGCAAAATTTAACTGTAATCATTGTGTAATACTGTACTTACCACGGTATAACCATTGGATATGAAATACTGACAATAAATCCTGTGTGAAGCATCTCCAAGTGGCTTTAGGCTTCTTCACTCTTTCTACAGCTAGATTTTATTAATATGACTTATTTTGGGTACCTATAACATTTTGACTGCTTGTTTTATTTTTTTTCGTAGAAGTGCGATGACCAAGAATGGCAATTCTGGAATTTAGATTTTTTTTCCATGTTTAATATGCAGGTTAAATATTTAAATTTTGATAGATCTGACTTTTATTGACATGACGATACCAACTGTGTTTTTTTAATTTATTTTTTAATTGAAAAAGGGTAGTGATTTACACTTTCATTTTCTTTTCTATTTTTTAAAATATTTTTTTCCTCTAATGTCTATCTTTTTGTGTTCTCCAAAGGGTACTTGACCCTGATCATTTGATCATTTGTACTTTATACTGCAATGCTACAGTATTGCAATATATAGTGAGCCCCACAACAGTATGGCACGCGTCCTCTGACTCCTCTCTTTATCGTACTATGATGCATGGGTTATCAAGGGGTTAATAACTGAAAATAGACTTTCTCGTATTAATTCACCTTTTGCCGTTGAAGGCTTGCCCTGCTTCAGTTTATCGGAGAGGAGGTAGCTTTCTTTTACCGCTGTCAGCCATGTTTATTTTTCTATCTAATGATTTTTTTGTGTCAGAGAGACATGGGATAAGCGGATACAGATCGGTAAGGCTATGTGCCCATGTTGCAGATTTTTAAGCGTTTTTGCGGCGGTCTTCCGCTACAGAAATGCTTAAAAAACGCTTACATAAAGCATCCCATTCTTTTAATGCATTCCGCAATTTTTGTGCCCATGCTGCGTTTTTTTCCCACCGCGGAAAAGCATTGCGGAAAAAAATGCAGCATGTTCATTAATTTTGCGGAAAATCGACGGTTTTGTCGCTATAGAATTGTATTTGGACCATTGGAAAAAAAACCTAAAAATCTGCAAAAAAAATGTGAAAAAAACACGTCAAATACACGATAAAAACGCAAAAAAACCGCAAGTGGATTTCCTGCCAAGGGAGTCCGGATTTGATCAAGAAAATTCTGCAAACTTTCTGCAACGTGGGCACATAGCCTAAGGGTATGTGCACACGTTGCAGATTTGCCTGCGGATTTTTCTGCACTAAATCAGCAGCTCTTGGCAGAAAACGCAGATGCGTTTTTGATGCGTTTTTTGCACGGTTTTGTTGCGTTTTTTGATGCGGTTTTGTATGCGTTTTTGAAAGCTAAATAAAGATGTATTATTGAACAAAAAAAAAAAAAGATTTGTGATGTCATGTCTTGTCCAACCTCCTCTTTTACATTTGTCCTACCCACACTCCATTACACAGATAGACAGATAGATAGATAGACAGATAGATGGAATGAGATAGATAGATGTAGATAGATATATGGATAGTTAGGTTACTTTCACACATCAGGTTTTTGCCGTCAGGCATAATCTGGCGAGTTTTGAAAAAAACGGATCCGTTTTTTTTTCGCCGGATCCGTCTTTTTTCTCATAGAGTTGTATTAGCGCCGGATTGCGCCTGATGGCTTCACGTTTCATCCGTTTTTTGCCGGATCTGTCAAAAGAAACTGTTTCCGGCGGACAGAGAAGACGTACAAAGGAAAGTTTTTTCTGTCCGGCGAAAAAACGCACAGTGACAGATCCAGCGAAAAACATATGAATCTGAGATGTGAAATGATTAATCCGGCCTCCGAATCCGATTTTTCATGCATTTTTTCCATTGAAATCATGCACATTTTCCGTTCTCTCTCTCTAAAAAAACAAACGGATCAGTTGCATCAGTTTTTCAATATTTGCAACGGATCCGTTTTTTCAAAAATTCACTCGATCCTGCCTGACGGAAACAAACTGATATGTGAAAGTAGCCTAACTATCCATATATCTGTCTACATCTATCCATCAGGCAGGATCCGGCGAATTTTTGTAAAAACAGATCCGTTGCAAATAGTGAAAAACTGATGCAACTGATCCGGGTTTTTTTGAGAGAGACAATGGAAAATCTACATGATTTCAATGATTCGGATTCGGAGGCCGGATTCATCATTTCACATCTCAGTTTCATACGTTTTTCGCCGGATCCGTCGCGGGGCGTTTTTTCACTGGACATAAAAAAAAGTTTTTCTGTACGTTTTCTCCGTCCGCTGGAAACAGCTATTCTGACGGATCCGGCAAAAAACGGATGAAACGTGTGGCCATCAGGCGCAATCTGGCGCTAATGCAACTCTATGAGAAAAAAACGGATCCCTCAGAAAAAACCCACGGATCTGTTTTTTCAAAACTCGCCGGATTGTGCCTGACGGCAAAAACCTGATGTGTGAAAGTAGCCAGATAGATACATGGATAGATATATCTATGTATCTACAGATATATCTATCTATCTATCTATCTATCTATCTATCTATCTATCTATCTATCTATAAATATATCTATAGATCGATATAGCCATAGTTATATCTATAGATATATCTATACATATATCCATAGATATCCATGTATAGATATATAGATTTATCTATGGATATATCTATAGATATATCCATAGATATATAATAGCAAGACCTATGTTTCTTACTGAACGTTTAATTAAAAAAAAAGGAAAAAATGGCGTGGGCTCCCGCACAATTTTCTGCACCAGAGGGGGAAAGCCGATGGCCAGGGGCCAATATTTGTAGCCTGGGAAGGGGGTAATACCCATGGCTCCTCCCAGGCTATGAATATCAGCCCACAGCTGTCTGCATAGCCTTTACTGGCTATTAAAATAGGGGACCCCCCCCCAAAAAAAAAAATGACGTGGGGTCCCCCTATTTTTTATAGCCAGAAAGGCTACGCAGACAGCTGCGGGCTGATATTCATAGCCTAGAGAGGGGCCATGGATATTGCCCCCCCCCCTCTACAAATACCAGCTGCCCCAGAAATGGCGCATCTATAAGATGCGCCAATTCCGGCACTTAGTCCCTCTCTTCCCACTCCCGAGTAGCGGTGGGATATGGGGTAATAAGGGGTTAATGTCTCCTTGCTATTGTAAGGTGACATTAAGCCGGGTTAATAATGGAGAGGCGTCAATAAGACGCCTATCCATTATTAATCCTAGAGTAGTGAAAGAGTTAAAAAAAATGAAGACACAGCCAGAAAAAAGTATTTTAATATTCTTAATTTAACCATACTTACCATACTCGATTGCCTGTAAAAAATTAAAAATAATAAACCAACCGTATACTCCCTGTCCGAAGCAGTCCAATTAATAACGAGTGTCCCATGACGATCTCCCCTATAAAACAGTGACATTGGGTGATGCCACTGCTCTATAGACCTTCAGTGACACACTGTCAGGAGACAATGGCTCCTGCAGTGCATCACTGAAGAGGTTACCTTAATTCAGGGTCTCACTTTATGGCATTACTGCATGGGAACTTTCTCACACAGCAGTGCCACAAGTGAGACTAGGGACTATTTTTTACAGTGGCGGAGGAATACAGTGCGGAAGGATACCTTCTGTCATTGTATTGCCCCTGGAGAGCGGTCGCATCAGCTGATGCTGCTGCTCTCCATGGGAGATCATTGAGGGACACTCGTTTTAATTGGATTTCTGCGGATCAGGGAGTATAGTGTTTGTTTATTATTTTAATATTTTTTACAGGTGACACTGGCTTCGGGGATCAAAGTGACAAGTGATGGTGAGTATGTACTCTATGTTGTATGTACTGTATGCCTATATGTAGTATGTATGTAGTATGTTGTAAGTATGTAATATGTTGTATGTATTATGTATGTAGTATGTTGGATGTATGTAGTATGTTGTATGTATGTTGTATGTATGTTGCATGTTGTATGTATGTTGCATGTTGTATGTAGTATGTTGTATGTATGTTGCATGTTGTATGTATGTTGCATGTTGTATGTATGTAGTATGTATGTAGTATGTATGTAGTATGTATGCAGTATGTAGTATGTTGGATGTATGTAGTATGTTGGATGTATGTAGTATGTTGAATGTATGTAGTATGCATGTTGGATGTATATAGTATGCATGGTGTATGTAATATGTTGTATGTTTGTGTTTTTTTTATACATTCAACACATTAGTCGGATGATGGGACTACTACTGTGCCATCATTGGCTAATGTGTCAATCACTGTCACTGTAGCAGGCATAGCCGGATGGGACTTGTAGTCCCATTGGACGATGCCTGCACACACACACATGCGCACACACACACACAGTGCCACACACAGCCAGCAGACCCCCCGGACAGCCCCCAGACCACCCGGACAGCCCGCAGACCCGGCACGGAGAGCCCGCAGACCCCCGGACAGCCCGCAGACCACCCGGACAGCCCGCAGACCCGGCACGGAGAGACGGCAGACCCCCAGACAGCCCGCAGACCACCCAGACAGCCCGCAGACCCGGCACAGAGAGAAAGCAGACCCCCAGACAGCCCGCACACCACCCGGACAGCCCGCAGACCCGGCTCGGAGAGCTTGCAGACCCTGCCCGCACACACACACGCACACAGTCACCGCCCACACTCTTCCCCCCCTCCCGAACTGCAACGTTTCCTCCTCAGCTAAACCACAGATCTTTTTAACATCTGCGGTTTTGCTGCGGAAGTGCCCGACTCAATGCAAGTCAATGGGTGCAGAAACGCTGCAGTTCCGCACAAAGAATTGACATGCTGCGGAAAAAACAACGCTGCGTTTCCACGCGTTTTTTTCCGCAGCATGTGCACAGCGGATTTGGTTTTCCATAGGTTTACATGGTACTGTAGACCGCATGGAAAACTGCTGCAGATCCGCAGCGTCAAAAACGCTGTGGATCCGCGGTAAAAAACGCAACGTGTGAACATGGCCTAAGAGTTACAAAATTTTTAGCAGATAAAAACGTACTCTGTCCTTCCTCTGCTGCCAGGAGAACACTGGACAGACAGTAGAGACAATACATTTTTGGTAGATCTTTGTAGAAATATACTTGTGTTTAAATAGAAATTAATTTAGCTGTTGGGCTGGGACATATCTAGAGGAAAAAAGGATCGTCAAATGTAGGTTTTTCATTATACATCATGAGACATGTAACTTGAGCAGATTTTTTTTAAACTTTTTTTTTTTTTTTTACATAGCTGGAAAAAGACTTGACCGTCTGTGTCTTTGAGCTGATGAAAGAATTTATAAATGTTTTATATTTACACTTTAATGCAGTATAACGGGAGGTTTAATCAGTACTCATGAGCTTATTCTTTGAGGCATTTTGACGAACAGCACATTTGTCCCATTTGCTAGGTCCTCATTTCTTCTGTTTATCATTCCAATCGAGTTTGCTGTAAAATGCTGATAATACACACATTCCATGAGGCGGTAAATCTCAATCTTTCAGTGGCTTGCAGAATGAATCCAATTACCTTTTTAAAGTTAAGCTGTTGGTTTAAAATGCAATCAAATTCAAACCATGAATGATAATTTGAGAGCAAGGACTTTGTTCGATGAGGAGTGTTGAAAAATAGTCCAATAAATTTTAACTGTATCCAGATCATATTACTTCATGATCATCCTACATCTAATTTTTCAATCCAGAAAAGGCTGACTATTAGCAAACAACGTTCACACTATGGTTTGGAGTTCCATTTTAAAGGTACCGTTACACTAAACGGCTTACCAACGATCACGACCAGTGATACGACCTGGCCGTGATCGTTGGTAAGTCGTTGTGTGGTCGCTGGGGAGCTGTCACACAGACAACTCTCTCCAGCGACCAACGATCAGAGGAACGACTTCGGCATCGTTGAAACTGTCTTCAACGATGCCGAAGTCCCCCTGCAGCACCCGGGTAAGCAGGGCCGCGCTTAGTAACCCGATATTTACCCTGGTTACCATTGTAAAAGTAAAAAAAAAAAAACAGTACATACTCACATTCTGATGTCTGTCACGTCCCCCGGCGTCCGCAGGGTTATGCGCTGCTGCTCAGAGCTTCCTGCACTCACTGAATGTGTCAGCGCGGCCGGAAAGCAGAGCACAGCGGTGACGTCACCGCTGTGCTCTGCTTTACGGCCGGCGCTGACATAGTCAGTGCAGGAAGCTCTGAGCAGCAGCACGTAACCCTGTGGACACCGGGGGAAGTGACAGACATCAGAATGTGAGTATGTACTGTTTTTTTTTTTACTTTTACAATGGTAACCAGGGTAAATATCGGGTTACTAAGCGCGGCCCTGCGCTTAGTAACCCGATATTTACCCTGGTTACAAGTGAACACATCGCTGGATCGGCGTCACACACGCCGATCCAGCGATGACAGCGGGTGATCTAGCGACGAAATAAAGTTCTGGACTTCTAGCTCCGACCAGCGATATCACAACGGGATCCAGATCGCTGCTGCGTGTCAAACACAACGAGATCGCTATCCAGGACGCTGCAACGTCACGGATCGTCGTCGTTCTCGCTGCAAAGTCGCTTAGTGTGAAGGTACCTTTAAACAGCATGCAGTGTTTTTTTTTCTTCCAGTAAAAATGGCAGAACTAATTAAGGCCAGCTCAAGTGTGAACCTAACTTAAAATGTAAAGTAAATAGTGGAAAATCACAAAATTACTCCTCATTAAGACTTCAGAGATTTTCTGCAGTGCAAAAATTTTTTTGATTTTCATTAGTATTTTTGATCCAATTTTCATCACTGTTTTGTCAGTTTTTCATTTTTTACCCTAAGTGATTTTCTAATATGAAAAAAGAAATCAATTGCAATGGTTCTTCTATGCATTACAATGTTTAAAACAAAAAAAAATTGAGCTTAACTTGAATTAGTACACATGCAGAAGTCAAACGCATTTTAACATTGGCCACAAAGCACATAAAACCTACAATAGAAAAAGTGAGCAAAAAAACCTTGCTGTAAATAAGTAAAAAAGCAAAAGTGCATTTAAATAACACAGAGTTTTTAGTAATACTGTTTTTGATCAAAAAATAGCACAAAAGCCATTCCACCACCTCAAGGTAACTCTGATCCGGACAGTCCTACACTGTCTAATATTAATACATTACCATGTGTCAATGTTGACATCAGTGTGAATAAGGGCAGACAAAAGGACTGGGACTATAATGCTGTAGATAAGCCCCCTATCTGACCTGAAAGATAAGAAAAATAAGTTTCATTATACTCACCCAGGGGGCGCGTTCCGGTCCGATGGGTGTCGCAGGTTCTGGTCCGGCGCCTTCCATCTTCATATGATCTCTGCCCTCCTGTTGCTTCATCGCGCTCCTGCGCAGGCGTACTTATCTGCCCTGTTGAGGGCAAAGCAAAGTATGCAGTGCGCAGGCGCTGGGCCTCTGTGACCTTTCCTGACCCCTGGGCACTGCAGTACTTTGCTCTTCCCTCAACAGGGCAGATAAGTACACCTGTGCAGGAGCGCGATGTCAGGGAGCCATAAGCAAGCAGGAGGGCGGCATCGCAAGAAGATGGTAGGCGCCAGACCCAGGCCTGCGACACCCATCGGACTGGACTGCCCCCCCGGGGGGGGAATAATAAAACTTATTTTTCTTGTCTTTCAGGTTGGATCAGGGGCTTATCTACAGCATTATAGAATGGTGTAGATAAGCCCTGAAAGTCAAAGTCAGCGGCCGTATCTTATAGCGGCCAAGCCTGGTGACGGGATCGCTTTAATAAAAGTTTCATTAATACTTTTCTTTTGTTTAAAGCTCATTGCCAAGGAGATAGAAGATGGCCAAGATATAGGCTGGTATCACACTTGCGTGTGCAATGCGAGACACTCGCATCAATACCTTGGACTGCCGCCGGCACTCGGGACCGGAGCGTGCGGCTGCATGTATTTCTATGAGGCTGAATTCTCCGGTCTGAACCGCCGGCAGCAGCGCCAGGAATTGATGCGAGAGACTCAATCGAGTTTCTCGCATTGCACACGCAAGTGTGACCCCGGCCTTGGAGCTTCAGTGATTCTGGACAGCTTCAAAGCAGTGCTTACAGGATCAATAGAAGAGAGCTTGTAAGCACTATGCATGTTCAGTCTTGGTCGGTGTCCTAGACAATGTGCTGAAAAGAAAAGTGTTATTATTTTGAGAATTGATAACATTTTTAATAAACAGTATTTTAATAAACAGTAAATTACAAAAGGGCTTGTTTTTACAAGTACGATCCAATAGTATGAAGATGGGAAAAACTCTTTAAATGTTAAAATTGTAATATTTTAACGGCATGAGTATTTTTTTCTCTTGTTGCAATGCCTTAATAATGTGATTATTTCTTTTGTTCCCAGCTGCTTGCCTTGTACTTGGTTGTATGATATTTCCTGATGGTTGGGATGCAGATGAAGTCAGGCGCATGTGTGGTGAAAAGACCGATAAGTACTCCCTTGGTGCATGTTCAGTGCGCTGGGCATACATTTTGGCTATCATTGGAATTTTGGACGCTCTCATCTTATCATTTCTGGCCTTTGTGCTCGGTAACAGATTAGACACCTTAATGGCTGAGCAGCTTAAACTTGAAACAAAAGGTAAGTGTCATTTCTTTATACAAAATAGGAACATCTAACATGTACCAAGAGACAATGCAACACAGTGCAGTCTGTTATTTTCCACACCAGAATAGATTTTTTTCAATTGTGAATGAAATTCTATGATAGCCTTACAGTTATTTCACGAAGTACAGCTCAACTGAACTAAATTGCATAAGTGATGTATTTTTGGAATCAATAATGCAACAGAGTATATTGTAAAAGTGCATGAAAAATTTTCTGTGACTGTTCTAGGTATTAGATGAGTTTATTTGCTTTGGGAAAAATCTAAGCTATCAAAAAGGACGTCACCACCAGGTGAAAAGTGGCCAGCTTTAGCTCTTAGTAACTTCCACAGCTCCACTGACTGTACTATTTTTTATTTGTTTTTAAATCCATCATAGAGTTCCAGAGATGCGGCCCTTTTTATTTAGTTACATTTGGGTGCTACTGATGAGATTCTTTTAGGTTGTGTTACTAAGCTGCTTTTTATTATTATCCTGTGAGTAACGCCCCCCTAGTAAAGTCCATATAAATTATCACTAAGTAAGGCCGGCGTCACACTCGGCGTAAGACAATACGGTCCGTATTTTACGGCCGTAATACGGCCGAAATACGGTGAAATGTTCCCAAAATAGTGACCCGTAGTCAGGGTGTGTCAGCGTATTTTGCGCATGGCATCCTCCGTATGTAATCCGTATGGCATCCGTACTGCGAGATTTTCGCGCAGGCTTGCAAAACCGACATCTAATGGATTTATGTGCTCAAATGTTCATTAAAACATATATACAGTATGTATATATATATGTCATTGAGACACATATATATATATATTCTGTATTTATATTTCATTCAGCGCGATATCTGTGAACAGCCGGTAATTCAATTGCCGGCTTTTCATTTCTCCTGCACAAACCCGACAGGATATGAGACATGGTTTACATACATTAAACCATCTCATATCCCCTTTTTTTTTGCATATTCCACACTACTAATGTTAGTAGTGTGTATGTGCAAAATTTCAGCGCTGTAGCTGCTAAAATAAAGGGTTAAATCGCGGAAAAAATTGGCGTGGGCTCCCGCGCAATTTTCTCCGCCAGAGTGGTAAAGCCAGTGACTGAGGGCAGATATTAATAGCCAGGAGAGGGTCCATGGTTATTGCCCCCCCCTGGCTACAAACATCTGCCCCCAGCCACCCCAGAAAAGGCACATCTGGAAGATGCGCCTATTCTGGCACTTGGCCACTCTCTTCCCACTCCCTGTAGCGGTGGGATATGGGGTAATGAAGGGTTAATGCCACCTTGCTATTGGAAGGTGACATTAAGCCAGATTAATAATGGAGAGGCGTCAATTATGTCACCTATCCATTATTAATCCAATTGTAGGAAAGGGTTAAAAAACACACACACACACACACATGATTAAAAAGGATTTTAATGAAATAAACACAGCGGTTGTTGTAATAATTTATTGTTCTCGCAATCCATTTGCAGGCCCTCACTTGGCAAAATAATTAACGCACAAGATACATACCTTCTGATGTCAGATCACGTCCCACGAAGTAATCCATCTGAAGGGGTTAACTAATATTACAGGCAGAGCTGGGATAAACCACTCGCTCGTGCCTGTAATCCCCGGGTGCTGAAAGGAAAGCTGGATCTGTACTTACATTGAGTCGCGGTGATGCGCCCCTGCTGGATGTTCTCATGAACTGCAGCCTGGGAACTTTTTCCCACGCTCCAGGTCATATGAGGACATCCACCAGGGGGCGCATCACCGCGACTGAAGGAAATGTAGGTCAATGACCTACATTTCATTCATTCGCCGGGGATTACAGGCACGGAGCACAGCTGCATTTGCAGGGCTCCTGCCTGTAATATTAATTAACCCCTTCAGATGGATTACCTCGTGGGACGAGACGGTTCACCAGAAGGTATGTATCTTGTGCGTTTATTATTTTTCCAAGCGAGGGTCTGCAAATGGATTGCGAGAACAATAAATTATTACAACAACCGCTGTGTTTATTTCATTAAAATCCTTTTTAATCATGTGTGTGTGTGTTTTTTAACCCTTTCCTACAATTGGATTAATAATGGATAGGTGACATAATTGACGCCTCTCCATTATTAATCTGGCTTAATGTCACCTTACAATAGCAAGGTGGCATTAACCCTTCATTACCCCATATCCCACCGCTACAGGGAGTGGGAAGAGAGTGGCCAAGTGCCAGAATAGGCACATCTTCCAGATGTGCCTTTTCTGGGGTGGCTGGGGGCAGATGTTTTTAGCCACGGGGGGGCCAATAACCATGGACCCTCTCTAGGCTATTAATATCTGCCCTCAGTCACTGGCTTTACCACTCTGGCGGAGAAAATTGCGCGGGAGCCCACGCCAATTTTTTCCGCCATTTAACCCTTTATTTTAGCAGCTACAGCGCCCAAATTTTGCATACACACACTACTAACATTAGTAGTGTGGAATATGCAAAAAAAATGGGGATATGAGATGGTTTACTGTATGTAAACCATGTCTCATATCATGTCGGGTTTGTGAAGGAGAAGGAAAAAGCCGGCAATTGAATTACCGACTTTTCACTAACACCGCTGCGTATTTCTCGCAAGTCACACTGCAGGTCCGTGTGGAATCCCTATTTTTCTCGCCCCCATAGACTTTCATTGGCGTATTATTTGCGCAATACGCTGACAAACGCAGCATGCTGCGATTTTGTACGGCCGTAGAAAGCCGTATAATACTGAACCGTAATATACGGCTAATAGGAGCAGCCCCATTGAGAATAATTGTGCCGTATGTAATGCGAGTTTTACGGACGTAGTTTCTGCGCTCTTACGTCCGTAAAACTCGCCAGTGTGACGCCGGCCTAAAAAGGCCTATATCTCTGAAACTGTGTGACAGATTTAAAAAAACAAAACAAAACCCTAACATTTGGCGGAGTAATATTTAATCCATAGTATTAAAATCCAACAATAAAAAAAAAAACAATAACAAAAACATGTTTGGAGTCGGTTTCCAATCCTAGCTCCTAGGTTCTTAGTCATAACTCATTATTACTAATAAGGGTAATATCTGCATTGGCATTACCCAAATTATATCTGCATTGGCACTACCCAAATTTAGAGCTGCTCCCTATAGGTACTTTATGCTCTTGGGAATAAAATGGGAAAAGACAACATTTCTTATAGAAATGAATGGAACAAAAATTGAATGGAAGTTAATTAAAATATACATTTTTTTATTAATTGTTTTTTTAGATTATATCAAGTGCAAGTGTGTTGTTACATTGTGATGATTTGCAGTTCAAAGAAAGAAAACTACTGAACTCCCAAATCCTGCTCATGGGGGTGTGCATATTAAAGTGCAACCGTCGTTTTAATTATTATTTAATGAATCAATAGTATTTGCAGCAAAAGTATTAGTAGCAAACATTTCTGAAGCAAAAACACATGGCAGGAAAATGCTATGTAAAATGCGCACTTATTTGACACTTTTTTCTGCATGCAATTTTTACTAGTTTTTTTCCCTCTTTATTTGAATGAGTGAAAATCGCTGCAAAGACTCTGAAAGAATTGACGTGAGGCAAATTTGAAACTGCTTCCAATCTGCAAGGAAAAAATAAGCAGCATGTGCATGAGATTTCAGAAATCTTATTCTTTTTGCTGCTACTTTAAAATTCAGCTTGGTGCAGCAGTTTTGGTGCAGACGTTTCTGCTGCAAATACTTCACATGTGCACATTCCCTATTTGTAGGTCACAAAAAAGGGAGAAAAAGCAAAATACATCTTCCTTCAGCAAGGTTAATTTGACCCTTTATCCATCTGTTCCATAACTTGTGAAATTTCCATAAGCTGTGAAAACTCTCCCATTTTTTTATAAACTCAGTCGACAAACAAAACCTTAGCTAAAGTACAGGGGATACTACTGTAGATAACCAATGCTCTTGCTATGGCCACTTTACTTATTATCTCTTTTTAAATAAGAAAAAGTTCCCACTACACTCATCTTGAGGGTATGTGCACACGTTGCGGATCTTGCTGCGGATCCATGCGTTCTCCCTGAGTTTACAGTACCATGTAAACCTATGGAAAGCAAAATCCGCAGTGCGCATGCTGCGGAAAAAAAACATGTGTAAACGCTGCGTTGTTTATTCCGCAGCATGTTCATTATTTGTGCGGATTCCGCAGCGGTTTACACCTGCTCCATAATAGGAATCCGCAAGTGTAAAACTGCAGGTGGAATCCGCACAAAAAATGCATAAAATCCCCAGTAAATCCGCAGGTAAAACGCAGTGCTTTCTACCTGTCGATTTCTCAAAACAGGTGCGGAAAAATCCGCAGAGGTTCCATCTACGTGTGCACATACCCTAAGAGCTCATACAGATGACCGCTTTTTCAGTCCAAGTGTCATCTTACAAAACATCGGATCGCACTTGGACCAATTTTATTTTATGAGGCTGTGCACATGTCCGTTTTTTTCCTTGGACCGAGTCTGTACGAAGAACAAATTGCTGCATGCACGATTTGCATCCATAAATCGGATCACACTCGGCCATGATGCAAACCAATGGGCCCATCAAACAAATCAGAACGCACTTGGATGAAATGTGAAAGCTATCTGATTTTCACGGACTGACAGAGCGTAGAAGATTTCCATCTCTGCATCTGAGAAAGTCGGATCGCGCTATGTTCAAACTCTGATCAGAGTTCGATCAAAGTGCAATTATCATAATCGGCCTGATTATCTTGGATGAGAAAATTTGTAGTTGTGTTACCCTTTCCTAATGCTGAATCTAAGTCTTTTATGAGACTGTCGTAACAACAATTTGACACTTAAATAAGAAGCTTTTACACAATTTGCAAAATAAAACTGAGGCACTATTTGTGAAGGATCAGGCAAAATATGTGATATTAATCCGAAAATGTGATAGCTCCTACATCTTCATTTCATCTGTTATTACATTTACATTTAATTTTTTTCTGACCATTTAACCATTATTCATTTGTGAGCAAATTATTTTGATTTACTAGGAAGATTCCGTTTGCAATTAATAAGCAAAACTAGTTTGCACTTTCCAGTCTATTGAATATTCTAGCGCATGTATGTATTTTATATAGCTATTTATTTACAGAAATGCACAATTTCTGCAGAAACAAATTAGATTCTTGAACTAAGCAATGATTCTTCCATAAGTATAAAACTGCTCGACCTCATGGAAATAGAATACATCTAGGTGGAATTGTTTTTGTTATACAGTGAAAATGTATCAGTTAAAAGGTTATTTGACTTGTGAACTTTTACGTGTTTCTAAACTTCGTAGCTGCCAATTAGAGATGAACGAATTTGCTCGGGTTCCCTCTTATTCGGCAAGCTGCAGAGGGAACCAGGCTTCGTGGATCGCACTGGCCAGTCAGCTGACCGGCGCCGCAGCTGCACAGTCGCGCCTGTGTCACAGTCACAACACATGCATGGATAGCCTGTTTGTTGGGCTCTCCATGCAATGGTATAAAAGTCTGTGAGACACCTGTGGTGTCAGTATGATCACTGCACCCCTAGATGAATTCATTGGGGGAGTATAGTTTGTAAAATGGGGTCACTTATGGGGGGTTCTGCTGTTCTGGCTCCTCAGGGGCTCTCACAATGTGTCATGGCACCCTCAAACCAGTGCAGCAAAATCTGCACTATAATATGGCGCTCCTTTCTTTCTGAGCTTTGCACTGTGCCTCAAAAGTAGTTTTCAACCACATATGGGGTATCGGTGAACTCAGAAGAAATTTCAGAACAAATTTTGAGGTTCTTTTTCTCCTGTTACCCTTATGAAAATGCAAAATTTGTAGCTAAAAAACATTTTTGTGGGAAAAATGTGATTTATTTTTTTATTTTCAAGGCCCAACGTTATAAACTTCTTTATCATCTGGGGTTCAGGGTGCTTGTAAACATCTAGATAAGTTCTGTTAGGAGTCTTGTTTCCAAAATGGTATCACTTGTGGTGGGCTTCCACTGTTTAGGCACATCATGGGCTCTCGAAACGCGACATGGCGTCCGCTAATTATTCCAGCAAATTTTACATTAAAAAGGCAAATGGCGCACCTTCCCTTCCGAGCTCTGCCGTGCTCCTAAACAGTGGTTTTCCTCCACTTATGGTATATTGGCATGGTCAGGAGAAATTGCACAACAAATTGTGTGATCCATTTTCTCCTGTTACCATTGTGAAAGTAAAAAAAATTGGGTCTAAAGGAAAATTTTTGTGAAAAAAAGTTAAATGTTTATTTTTTCCTTCCACATTCCATTAATTGCTGTGAAGCACCTGAAGGGTTAATACACTTTTTGAAAGTGATTTTCAGTATCTTGAGGGGTGCAGTTTTTAGAATGATGTCATTTTTGAGTATTTTCTTTCATATAGGCCCCTCAAAGACACTTCAGATGTGATGTGGTCCCTAAAAAAATGGTTTTGTACATTTTGAATAAATGAGAAATCTCAAGTCAACTTTTAACCCTTATACAGGTGCTTCTCACAAAATTAGAATATCATCAGGATGTTAATTTATTTCATTTCTTCAATACAAAAAGTGAAACTCATATATTACACTAGTGGCCAAAATTGTGGATGCACTTCAAATTTTTGTCATTTTTGAAAGTTTTTAGCATGCAGTCATACAAAGTGTTTATAACAATAATGCCTCAAGTAGCCTAAGGTAGATTAGAACACCTCTACAGAGAAAAAATGTCACCATAACATAAAATATCTCATTACTTCTGTAAGAACGGTGGCATGGCCGAAACAAAATATCACGTCCTAATATGTTAATTTAATTCTATCCCTATTTATTTTTTCTTTACTAGCGTGTAGGGCAGAGGTCTCAAACTGCATTCCTCAAGGGCCGCAAACAGGTCATGTTTTCAGGATTTCCTTGTATTGCACAGGTGATAATTTAATCACCTGCACAGAATGATTCTAGCACCTTGTGCAATGCTAAGAAAATCTTGAAAACACGCAAGGTCTGAGGCCCTCGAGGAATGCAGTTTGAGACCCCTGGTGTAGGGTATCCTTTAGCATTGGTAACAGCTTTGCATCTCCTTGGCATTGATTCAACAAGACTTCTCAGGTTCTCTGTGGTTATAACATGGTACCAGGAACTGATAACAGCTGCAATCAATACCTGTTTGTTGCTCGGTCGCTTACTAGAAACCAATGACAAAAAAAACTGACTGGCCCATCCAGACTAGTATAAATAGGTGCATACCAGGAGGAACTACCTCCATATACAATATACAAAAAAGGTTGCACTGTATTCTGTGGTCAAGATTAAAGCGATTGGTTTCTAGTAAGTTATATACAAAAAAGGCTGCACTCTATCATGATAAAGCATGTCAATGTGAAATACATGAAATATGAATAGCAATACGGCTTTTGACTATTGGGAAGAAAAAATGGGACGCTTAGCATAGAATTTGGCCATATTATATCTGCCATCAACCGTCGTCAAGGTGGTCTCAAAGACTAATGGGTCCCTATGTGTGTGAATACCTCTCTTATGCTATTCATACATATTTCATATATTTCACATTGATATGCTTTAGCATGATAGAGTGCAACCTTTTTTTGTATATTGTATATGGAGGTAGCTCCTCCTGGTATGCACCTATTCACACTAGTCTGGATGGGCCAGTCAGTTTTTTTTAGCTTACTGACCGAGCACTCCGCCCTTCAACATGTGGTGATTTTAATTATAGTAGGTTCCTACTTACCAATAAATGCAGGCATTGCTGACAGAGGTGTCCACATTCATCCAGGAATTCAGACATCAGCCTAAGAGAGGTATTCACACATGTAGTGACTAATGATGAGCGAGTATACTCATTGCTCGGGTTTTCGTGAGCACACTTGAGTGGTCTCCGAGTGTTTGTGAGTTCTTTCGTGATTTAGTTTTTGTTGATGCAGCTGCATGATTTGCAGCTTTTAGACATCTTGAATACATGTGGGGATTCCCTAGCAACCACGCAACCCTCACATGTACTAAGGCTGGCTAGCAGCCATAAATCATGCAGCTACGTGGACAAAAACTAAATCTCCAAGCACTCACAAATACTCAGAGACCACCCGGGCAACGAGTATACTCGCTCCTCACTAGTAGGGACCCATCAGTCTTTGAGACAACCTTGACGGTGGTTGATGGGCAGATATCATTTGGCCAAATTCTATGCTAAGCGTCCCATTTTTTTTCCTAATATTCAAATCCATATTGCTATTCATATTTCATATATTTCACATTGACATGCTTTAACATGATAGAGTGAAACCTTTTTTGTATATAACTTACTAGAAACCAATCGATTTAATCTTGACCACAGATTTTCGATAGGGTTCAGATCAGGACTGTTTCCTGGCCATGAAAGCACAGAAAGTTGTTTGCTTTCAAACCATTTTAGACATTGCCTTGCAGTGTGACATGGTGCTCCATCCTGTTGAAAAATAATTTCGATCTGTTCCTTGCCAAGGTCACAAATTAATGGGATGAGCTTTGGTTCAATGACATCGTGAATATATTTCAAAGCATTTACAGTTCCCTCAAGGACCTGTATTCTCCCAATTCCATGCCAGGACATACAGCCCCATATCATAACACTCTCAGGATGTTTCTTGTAGCTGTAATACACTCTGAAAGACAGTCTTCCTTTGACTTTCTCTGAACATAACGCACTCCGTCACTACCAAAAATTGATATTCTTGTTTCATCGCTCCAGATTACTTTCTTCCAATCTCCAGTTGTCCAGCTAAGATGTTCTTTGGCCCAGGAAATTCTCTTACTTCCCTGTTTAAGATTTAGGAATGGCTTTTTCCTTGATGCTTGTGCTTTCAGTCCAGCATTAAGTAATCGGCGATGTATTGTTCTATCCGACACCGAAACTCCTCCATCGTGAAAGAACTGGTTGAGTTCCTTGGCTAATGCTCTTCTGTTTTGCAAGGCTAACCTAACAATTCTTCTGTCTGTTTTTGGAGTTACTGCCTTTTTCCTTCCTCTTCCACTCTTAGTTTTGATGCTGCAACTATCAGCAAAACGTGAACACAGCTTTTGCACTCCAGAAGCAGTGACTCCACCACCCATCTTCCTAGCAATTTCTCTGAAACTCTATCCCTCCTTCCTCAAAACAATTGCCGTAGCTCTCTTTTTGGGAGACCAATCAGACCTCTTTGTGGCTGGCATGATTAAAGTCTAAAAAAAAATCATTCAGGAGTTTGTGAGCTCAAAATAGACATTTATGATTATTCAGTTAAAAAAATAAATTTAAATATTAATAAAATACAAGAAACAAAAATTCTCAATAGTTTGTAAAGAAATTAAATCTTGTAGGACCTCTACTGAAAGGATCAAGTGACGACTGTAGCTTTAAAACACTATTTTTAATTTAATGCGGACATAAAGAAAAGTTAACATATAACTAAAAATGTATGACTTTTACTCACAGAGAACGAAGTCCAGTATTTCTTGTCAAAATTATAAAAACTACCGACAAAATATCAAAAACAAGTCAGATTGCATGCCTAGGCTATAAATATAATTACGTAATCAAGCAAGTAAGATCGTTGATAGTTTCAGAAGCCTCGAAAATTATTAAAAACTTCAAGTGTATCCACAATTTTGGTCACTAGTGTATATAGAGTTATTACAGAGTGATCTAATTCAAGTGTTTATTTCTGTTAATGGTGATGATTATGACTTACAGCCAATGAAAACCCGAAAGTCATTATCTCAGTACGGTAAATTAGAATACTTTATAACACCAGCTTGAAAAATTATTTTAAAATCCGAAATGTTGTCCTACTAAAATGTATGTTCAGTAAATGCACTCAATACTTGGTCGGGGCTCCTTTTGCATCAATTACTGCTTCAATGCGGTGTGACATGGAGGCGATCAGCCTGTGGCACTTCTGAGATGTTATGGAAGCCCAGATTCTTTGATAGCAGCCTTCAGATCGTCTGCATTGTTGGGTCTGGTGTCTCTCATCTTCCTCTTGACAATACCCCATAGATTCTCTATGGGGTTAAGGTTAGGCACGTTTGCTGGCCAATCAAGCACAGTGATACTGTTGTTTATAAACCGTGTATTGGTACTTTTGGCAGTGTGGACAGGTGCCAAGTCCTGCTGGAGAATGAAATTTCCATCTCCAAAAAGCTTGTCAGCAGAGGGAAGCATGAAGTGCTCTAAAATTTCCTGGTAGACAGCTGCTCTGAGTTTTGTCTTGATAAAACATAGTGGACCTACACCAGCAGATGACATGGCTCCCCAAATCATCACTGATTATGAAAACTTCACATTAAACCTCATGCAGCTTGGATTGTGTGCCTCTCCACTCTTATTCCAGACTCTGGGACCTTGATTTCCAAATTAAATGCAAAATTTATTTTCATCTGAAACAACACCTTGAACCAATGAGCAACAGTCCAGTTCTTTTTCTCCTTGGCCCAGATAAGACGCTTCTGTTGTTGTCTATTGGTCATGAGTGGCTTGACACAAGAAATGCGACACTTGTAGCCCATATCCTGGATACGTCTGTGTGTGGTGGCTCTTGAAGCAATGACTCCAGTGGACTGCTGTCCACTCCTTGGGAATCTCCCCCAAATTTTTCAATGGCCTTTTCTTAACAATCTTTTCAAGGCTGCGGTTATCCCGATTGCAAGGCTGTGGTTATCCCGATTGCTTGTGCACCTTTTTCTACCACACTTTTCCTTCCACTCAACTTTCCATTAACCCCTTCCCGACCTGTGACGCCACGTAGGCGTCATGAAAGTCGGTGCCTGTGACGCCTATGTGGCGTCATGGAGGGATCGCGTCCCTGCAGATCGGGTGAAAGGGTTAACTCAAATTTCACCCGATCTGCAGGGACAGGGGGAGTGGTACTTCAGTCCAGGGGGAGTGGCTTCACCCCCTGTGGCTCTGATTGGCTGTTGAAAGTGAAACAGCCAATCAGAGCGATTTGTAATATTTCTCTTATGAAAACTGGTGAAATATTACAATCCTGCCATGGCCGATGCTGCAATATCATCGGCCATGGCTGGAAACCCTGATCTGCCCCCCCACCGCCATCGATCGCCTCCCCAGTCCTGTGCTCCGCTCCCCTCCGTCCACGTGTCCGCTCTCCCGTCCTCCTGTCCGCTCCCCCGTGCTCCGATCCCATCCCCCTGTGCTCCGATTCCCCCCGTGTTCCGATCCCTGATCCCCCCCTCATACTTACCGACTTCCCGGTGTCCGTCCGTCTGCTCCATGGGCGCCGCCATCCTCCAAAATGGCGGGCGCATGCGCAGTGCACCCGCTGAATCTGCCGGGCGGGAGATTCGTTCCAAATACATTTTGATCACTGTGATAAAACCTATCACAGTGATCAAAATAAAAAAAAATAGTAAATGAACCCCCCTTTATCACCCCCATAGGTAGGGACAATAATAAAATAAAGAAAATATATTTACTTTTATTTTTCCACTAGGGTTAGAACTAGGGTTAGGGCTAGGGTTAGGGCTAGGGTTAGAATTAGGGTTAGAATTAGGCTATGTGCACACGGTGCGTATTTGGCTGCGGATCCGCAGCGGATTGGCCGCTGCGGATTCGTAGCAGTTTTCCATCAGATTTACAGTACCATTTAAACCTATGGAAAACCAAATCCGCTGTGCCCATAGTGCGGAAAATACAGCGCGGAAACGCTGCATTGTATTTTCCGCAGCATGTCAATTCTTTGTGCGGATTCCACAGTGTTTTACACCTGTTCCTCAATAGGAATCCTCAGGTGAAATCCACACAAAAAACACTGGAAATCCGCGGTAAATCCGCAGGTAAAACGCAGTGCATTTTACCTGCGTATTTTTCAAAAAATTCTCACACGAATCCGCAACGTGGGCACATAGACTTAGGGTTAGGGTTGGAATTAGAGTTAGGGTTGAAATTAGGGCTAGGGTTGGAAATAGGGTTAAGATTAGGCTTGTGGTTAGGGTTATGGTTAGGGATAGGGGTGTGTTGGGGTTAGGGTTGTGGTTAGGGTTAGGGGTGTGTTGGGGTTAGGGTTGTGGTTAGGGGTGTGTTGGGGTTAGGGTTGTGATTAGGGTTATGGCTAGAGTTGGGATTAGGGTTAGGTGTGATGGGGGGTTAGTGTTGGAGTTAGAATTGAGGGGTTTCCACTGTTTAGGCACATGAGGGGTCTCCAAACGCAGCATGGCGCCACCATTGATTCCAGCCAATCTTGCGTTCAAAACGTCAAATGGTGCTCCCTCCCTTCCGAGCCCTGACGTGCGCCCAAACAGTGGTTTACCCCCACATAATGGGTACCAGCATACTCAGGACAAACTGGGCAACAACAATTGGGGTCCAATTTCTCCTGTTACCCTTGCGAAAAATTGCTTGCTAAAACATAATTTTTGAGGAAAGAAAAATGATTTTTTATTTTCACGGCTCTGCGTTATAAACTTCTGTGAAGCATTTGGGGGTTCAAAGTGCTCACCATACATCTAGATAAGTTCCTTGGGGGGTCTAGCTTCCAAAATGGGGTCACTTGTGGGGGGTTTCTACTGTTTAGGCACATCAGGGGGTCTGCAAACGCAAAGTGACGCCCCCGACCATTCCATCAAAGTCTGCATTTCAAAACATCACTACTTCCCTTCTGAGCCCCGAAGTGTGGCCAAACATTGGTTTACCCCCACATATGGGGTACCAGCATACTCAGGACAAACTGGGCAGCACCTTTAGGGGTCCAATTTCTCCTATTACCCTTGTGAAAATAAAAAATTGCTTGCTAAAACATAATTTTTGAGGAAAGAAAAATTATTTTTTATTTTCACGGCTGTGCGTTATAAACTTCTGTGAAGCACTTGGGGGTTCAAAGTGCTCACCACACATCTAGATAAGTTCATTGGGGGGTCTAGTTTCTAAAATGGGGTCACTTGTGGGGGGTTTCTACTGTTTAGGCACATCAGGGGCTCTGCAAACGTAACATGATGCCCGCAGACCATTCCATCAAAGTCTGCATTCCAAAACGTCACTACTTCCCTTCCGAGCCCCGACGTGTGCCCAAACAGTGGTTCCCCCCCACATATGGGGTATCAGAGAACTCAAGACAAACTGGACAACAACTTTTGGGGTCCAATTTCTCCTGTTACTCTTGTGAAAATAAAAAATTGAGGGCTAAAAAATAATTTTTGAGGAAAGAAAAATTATTTTTTTATTTTCACGGCTCTGCGTTATAAACTTCTGTGAAGCACTTGGGGGTTTAAAGTGGTCACCGCACATCTAGATTAGTTCCATGGGAGATCTAGTTTCCAAAATGGGGTCACATGTGGGGGAGCTCCAATGTTTAAGCACACAGGGGCTCTCCAAACGCGACATGGTGTCTGCTGACGATTGGAGCTGATTTTTCATTCAAAAAGTCAAATGGCGCTCCTTCCCTTCTGAGCCTTGCCGTGTGCATAAACAGTGGTTTGTGACCACATATGAGGTATCATTGTACTCAGGAGAAATTGCCCAACACATTTGAGGATCCATTTTATCCTGTTGCCCATGTGAAAATGAAAAAATTGAGGCTAAAAGAAATTTTTTGTTAAAAAAAAGTACTTTTTCATTTTTACGGATCAATTTGTGAAGCACCTGGGGGTTCAAAGTGCTCACTATGCATCTAGATAAGCTCCTTGGGGGGTCTAGTTTCCAAAATGGGGTCACTTGTGGGGGAGCTCCAATGTTTAGGCACACAGGGGCTCTCCAAACGCGACATGGTGTCCGCTAAAGATTGGAGCCAATTTTTCATTGAAAAAGTCAAATGGCGCTCCTTCCCTTCCGAGCCCTGTCATGTGCCCAAACAGTGGTTTCAGCCCCCATACGGGGTATCGGCGTACTCAGGACAAATTGTACAATAATTTTTGGTGTCCAGTTTCTCTTTTTACCCTTCGGAAAATAAAACATTTGTTGCTAAAAGATCTTTTTCGTGACTAAAAAGTTAAATGTTCATTTTTTTCTTCCATGTTGCTTCTGCTGCTGTGAAGCACCTGAAGGGTTAATAAACTTTTTGAATGTGGTTTTGAGCACCTTGAGGGGTGCAGTTTTTAGAATGGTGTCACTTTTGGGTATTTTCAGCCATTTAGACCCCTCAAACTGACTTCAAATGTGAGGTGGTCCCTAAAAAAATGGTTTTGTAAATTTCGTTGTAAAAATGAGAAATCGCTGGTCAAATTTTAACCCTTATAACTTCCTAGCAAAAAAAAATTTTGTTTCCAAGATTGTGCTGATGTAAAGTAGACATGTGGGTAATGTTATTTATTAACTAGTTTGTGTCACATAACTGTCTCGTTTAACAGAATAAAAATTCAAAATTTGAAAATTGCGAAATTTTCTAAATTTTTCTCCAAATTTCAATTTTTTTCACAAATAAACGCAAAAATTATCGACCTATATTTACCACTAACATGAAGCCCAATACGTCACGAAAACACCTTCTCAGAACCGCTAGGATCCGTTGAAGCGTTCCTGAGTTATTACCTCATAAAGGGACACTGGTCAGAATTGCAAAAACGGCCAGGTCATTAAGGTCATGCTTGGATACATCACTTTGTGAACAGCCAGCTTCTTCAGCAATGACCCTTTATGGCTTACCCTCCTTGTGCAGTTTGTCAATGACTGCCTTCTGGACATCAGTCAAGTCAGCAGTCTTCCCCATGATTGTGGACAATACTAAAACAGACTATATGACCTTTTTAAACACTTAGGAAGCCTTTGCAGGTGTTTTGTGTTAATTATTCTAATTTACTGAGATAAAGACTTTTGGATTTTCATTTGCTGTAAAGCATAATCACAAACATTAACAGATATAAAAACTTGAAGTAGATCACTCTGTTTGTAATGATTCTATATAATATATGACTTTCACTTTTTGTGTTGAAGAACTGAAATAAATTAACTTTTTGATACTATTCTAATTTTTGTGAGAACCACCTGTAAGTTCCTAATAAAAAAATTGTTATAAAAATTGTGCTGATGTAAAGTAGACGTGGTAAATGTTATTCATAAACCATTTTGTGTGACATGGCTCTCTGATTTAAGGGCATAAAAAATTTAAATTTTTGAAAATTGCAAAATTGTTGCCAAATTTCAAATTTTTTTCACAAATAAACGTAAGTCATACCAAAGAAATTATACAATTATCATGAAGTATATGTTGCAAAAACAATCTCAAAATCAGTGGGATCCATTTAAGCATGCCAGAGGTATGACCTCATAAAATGACAGTGGTCAGAATTTAAAAAATTGTCCTGGTCAGGAAAGTGGAAACATACTTTGCGGTGAAAGGGGTAAACTTCTGTTTCATATAATATTTATGCATTATGTTCATGACCAGCAATAAAATGTCCACTCATCCAAATAATCCAAATCCCAATTTTAATTGAAACTATAACTATGTAACAAAGGGTGAAAAGGGAGAGGAAGAAAGAAAGGTTTAAACCAGTGGTAATCCCTCCACCCCTAAAAATTCAGGGACCAGGGTGCACCTCCAATCACAGAATTGAGAAGTGTAGAGAAAGAAAGAAAAAAGGAGCAGGAGGGAAAAAAGGGTATAGATATATTCTACACCTGATCTGCAGTGTGTAAATCACATAGAAGGAGGCAGGCTTTATACAGAGGACCACCCTCCCCCCCCCTCCAGACCAACAACCAAACCCTAGCCTTAATTTAAGATAAAGAAAAAAACACATTTGAGTATATTATCTATATGAGTTTACTAACAGCAGTATTTTTAACCAGAACTGCCACTGATGTACAACTCTAGGGTGACAGTAAGTCAGCATCCCTAAATAAATTAATCAGCTTTACAAACTGATAAAATGAACAGTGAGAAATAAAGGGAGAAAAAAGTTCAGCCCTGGGGAGGAGGAGCAGAATCTCTGTCACTCCATCTTCTGAATTCTCCTCTGGATTAACACCTTGTTCTCCTTGTGGTTGCGGGGTGTTATCTAATTTAGGACCTCCAGGAAGGTCCAACCAGTCAGTTGATTAGATGAAAATAGCAGGGATCCCTATTTCCGAGGTGAAGGCTGCTATGTTGCTAGAGTAGTGAAAGACATGCAATGATCCAGAGTGACGAACTTGGACACAAAACAGAAATATCCAGGAGTATAGAATGTTGCATTGTCTTAACACCTCTAGAAGTGGTCTCAGAACCTTCTGTTGTTATAGCATGTGACGCGTTAGAGCTGGCATAAGCTGGACATGAGACTCCTGGTAGAGTATAGTGTCCATCTTACGAGCCTTGATTAGAATGCTTTCTTTGGCTATGTGCCCACGTTGCAGAAATGCTGCGGAAATGTCCGCAGCATTTCCGCAACTCCCCGCCGCGGGTAAAACGCATGCCGAATTCGCATGCATTTTCCCGCAAAACACAAGCGTTTTGCAAGCGTTTTTAGCTTGCAGAATGCTTGCGCTTTCCCAGTGATTTGAAGCATCGCTTGGAAAAGTGATTGACAGGTTGGTCACACTTGTCAAGCAGAGTGCTTGACAAGTGTGACCAACTTTTTACTATTGATGCTGCATCAATAGTAAAACATAGAATGTTAAAAATAATAAAAAAAATAAAAAATATGTTTAATCTCACTTTCTGACAGCCCCCGATCTCCTCAGGGGCACTCCCGGTACGTTCCGTTCCCAGGGATGCTTTGAGCAAAGGATCTTTGCGAGGTCACGGTCGCGTGACCGCGACATCATCCTAGGTCTTTCGCGCAATGCATCCCTGGGTATGTCATGAACAAACATGAGCATTCAATTGTTGTGCAGTAGCAGCTGTGTTTCAGTAGAAGTTACCCTCTGGTAATTGTTGCTTCTCCACTCTTATGGAAGCAGATTTAGCCTTATATGAGAATTCAGGAGACATAGTTCTCCATGTCTTCCCTGGTTGGGATAGCTTGTATGCGGTCTCTGCGATCCACCTACACTTTCTTACACTCTAGGGGTTCTTCTTGTAAACTCCCCCTGAGTGCCCAGGGGAAGAAGGGCGCAGTACTGCAGAGAAAGATCCCCTTTCTGGGGAGCTGAGAGTGTCTGCAGGTGGCTCTAATGCCAGCTTATGCAGGGAAAGTTGAGTGATATCTGAGCCGGATGAACAGCACTGGGACCCTTCCTAATCACAGGAGACACATCTAAGTGTTGGGGATGTGTGTCTTTCATCTGCCATCTTAGGAGGAGGAAGACTGTCCTGCGCAGCCAGTGAGGTACCTGGGGTATCCGAAGCCCCAACATCTAGGCGTTTGTTCTTCCCCAGTGGAGACAGTACCTGACCTGCAGGAGGTGAAGGAAAGAAGTGATGCTCCCATCGTTGGTCGTCAGGATGAGCGAGTCCTGGATAGGAAGAGCCAACGCCATTTTGGATCTCTCTGGAGTAGGAGGCGAAGAAGCTGAACTACTGAAAAAGCTGGTAATACTCGCTGTAGAGGGGCAGAAATTAGTTTGCAATGAATCTTTCCTCTGCAGGCATTGGCAATGTTTTGGCCAGTCTTGATGAGTCATACAGGATTTGGAGCCTGTCCAGGGATGGGAACAGAGAGACGTGTGACTCTACTCCTCCATATCCAGCCTATGCCCCCCCAACTTTTCTTTTATGACCAATTTAGATATTATTCTTCACGTGTGTTCCTTTAGTCCAGCAATATGTCTCACATTGCCCGCATCCTTTATGGTCTTATCTGTGTTTAGTATATATGGACAGCATGGTAGCTCAGTGGTTATCACTGTTGCCTTAGGTTCAAATCCCATGAAGGACAACATCTGCAAGGGAGTTTGTATGTTTTCCCCATGTTTGCATGGGTTTCTTAATGTACTGCGGTTTCTTGCCACACGCCATAGACATACTGATAGGGAATTTAGATTGTAAGCTCCAATAGAGACAGCTATGATAATGTATGTAAAGTGCTGTGGAATATGATGGATATAAGCAAAGCATAATAATATAAAAAAAACGTTATCTATTGTGTTTTTGTCTGTACTTGAACCCCTTGAATTATTAAGTGCTATGGAGTATGTTGTGCAATATAATGGTTATCATTGTCACAGAAAGTGAAATAAACAGGGCAGGAGAGATAAGTAGCATTTATCCTGTTTTTACCTGCAATAGCAATTGAATTTTTCATGTATTTGATTTTTGGTTTTAATAATTAAAAGTAAAGCTGTAGAATAGAAATAATGTGTTAATTCTCTTTTCGTTTATGCTTTTCTGAGGGCAGCTAATTTCGAGATACATACATACTTTTTTCGTGTGTAGACAATACAGCAGAGTATGTACATTTTATGGCAGCTGAAATGAATAGAAGTCATATGATAGAGAAATGTAATAGATTATTTCAGTCTCCAGGAATAGATTGCAAAACAGAGTACAGCCGCCTCCACCAGATCCTAGGAAGTGACAGGGGAGATGCACGCAGGGCCTTATCTATGTGCAGGGTTGACATTCTGCTTTATCTAGGCTTCCAGCAGTACAATAGAGCTGTTGAAAAATGATTTTAGTTGTGAATTCACTTGGGAAATTCTCAAGAGAATCTTAAAATATTGGTAGGTAATCTTTATTTAATAGAAAAGTTCACATTTTCGTATCTAGATATCTTTGTTACTTATACATGTTCTGTGGAATCAAATACCGTACATAATTGCACCAGTAACTATACATACAAAATCTCTACTTTCACAAAATACATTTTCCAATCATTTGGTTTGCTAACAGAGTTACTCCCTAACAAGCATATTTTCCCTTCTTCACAGATGATGGAAATGCCTAAAATTTCTGAGGTATGTACAACATGCGGATATTTAATGTCCAAGCATGGCACATGCTGTGAAATGTTTCTATGTGCTTCTGCTTCTATATTTGCATGGCTTGTTGTTGAAATCCTGTGGTTTGACAGTGTTAGCTAATTTGTACATTTTACGTGTCACAGCTTTTATAAACGCCTGGCCCTAATGGAAAGTATTAATATATCGTTATAAAGAAAATTACTTTAAAGTTATCTGATAAACCCCTTTCAATATGCCCTTTGAAGAGATGGGGTTGAAGGCTTGGAACTCCCGTTCCCTTCCAATAAGCCACAGTAAAAAGGTCTTGGAAAGAGTAGCTCTAGGATACTCATTTAACTACACTCCTAAACATTGAAATTGCATTCCAAACGGAAAATTCATGGAATAATGAACAATAATAATATTTAAATTTATAATAATAAATATGAATAATAATATCACAGAATCGATAAAGATGTTAATGATACACAATTGATGAAAAGATGGAAACAGAATTTTCAAAACATCTCGATATATTCAGTGTAAAATACAAGCACCATGCACAGAAATACAGGCACTTACAAGCCATGGCATGCTATTTATTAGTGAGGTTGTTAATTGTTGTCTGAGGAATGTTACCAAGATCAATGCACTTGAGCACACAAATGATCAAGATTTGCTGGCAGTTCATTCATTTTGCCATCGCTGACCAATAACAACCCAGATGTGCTCGATGGGAGACAAGTCCGGAAATGCTACAGGCCATGGCAGCAAGGTTAGGCCACGCAGGCTGTTCACAGTAGCATGAACAATATGCAGCTTGGTGTTGTGTTGAAAAATGGCTCCTGAGACGCTTTAAAGAAATGGCCATACCACTGTAACGTCAAACTATTAGTGTACCTGAAATGAAGACTATAGGAGACCAGCTATCATGCAGTATGCCCCTCATCAGTTATTCCAGCAGATGGAACGATGTTGCGTTCTCTTGTGAAGGCCTCTTCATTGAAATGCCCAAATGGTCCTATCGAATTCAAAGAATAGCCCGTGGTGATCGATTCTGTACCTCAAGTGAAATTAGATGTCACATTCAGCTTAATGAGTCAAACTATGTGTACAGAAACCATCAGAAGGCATTTGCACAACACCTTGAGACAGACATCCAGCTACAGGTGTACCATTGACTTCACACCATACCTTTAAAAGGACTACCATGGTGCAGAGCAGAACAGCAATAAAGGCTGAAATGGAGAGCTATCGTCTTTATCTATCATTCATGTATTGATAGCCAGATGTTGCTCTGCAGACCACGGGAGAAATGCCATTAAGAGGCCACATATTGTTGGTGTTTCTGTGAGCATCCTGCTTGGCCTAAATGTTCTACCATGACCTACAACATCTCCAGACTTGTCTTCCATCTAGCACATCTGGAAAATCACTGGTCAACGATTGCAAAAAGAGCTGCAAAACATTCCACAGAAAACCATTAATAACCTCATTGATAGCATATGCCAAGGCGTGTAAGTGCATGTATTTTTGCTTGTGAGACTCATACACAATAATGAATAAATCGAGATGTTTTGAAAAAATGTTTTAATCATTTAGATACCATTAACATGTCTATTAATCCTTTGATTTCCATATTTCTAAGACTTTTCTTTCTTGGTGTTGCAGTTTCAATGTTGAGGAGTGTATTTAATACATACATTGCTCAGTAGTGCTGCATTTCCACTGCGCCAGATTGGCTGTTAAAGGGAACCTGTCACCACGTTTTTGGAAGATGGGATAAAAATAGCGTTAAATAGGGGCAGAGGTGGGCGTTACATTAGTGTGTGTGTTATGCGTTTATTACCCACCTAAGTTGCCGAAATAACTTTGCAAAGTCTCCGTTTTCGCCTGTCAATCAGGCTGGTCAGGTCGCATGGGCGTTGTCTTCCCCCAGATTTGGCGTAGTTTTCCGTTGGTGGCGTAGTGGTGTGCGCATGCCCAAAGTCCGGAATCCTCTTCCAGGGGATTTAAAATAGCGCGGTGTTCGTTATTGCATTGGTGATCGGTGGGCGCGGCCATCTTCCTTTGGCCGCGCGTGCGCAGAAGCGGCGCTCTGCTGGCCGCGGCTTCAGGAAAATGGCCGCCGCGATATCCATCTGCGCACGCGCGGCATCCCGCGGCCATTTTCCTGAAGCCGCGGCCAGCAGAGCGCCGCTTCTGCGCACGCGCGGCCAAAGGAAGATGGCCGCGCCCACCGATCACCAATGTAATAACGAACACCGCGCTATTTTAAATCCCCTGGAAGAGGATTCCGGACTTTGGGCATGCGCACACCACTACGCCACCAACGGAAAACTACGCCAAATCTGGGTGAAGACACCACGCCCATGTGACCTGACCAGCCTGATTGACAGGCGAAAACGGAGACTTTGCAAAGTTATTTCGGCAACTTAGGTGGGTAATAAACGCATAACACACACACTAATGTAACGCCCACCTCTGCCCCTATTTAACGCTATTTTTATCCCATCTTCCAAAAACGTGGTGACAGGTTCCCTTTAAACACTGTGGGGTCGTTTAGCATCAATGTTTGATGTCATAAATGCTTGTAACTGAATTGGCACCAATTCACACAGGCACATTACAAAATATGGGTTCCCATCTCCATATTACAATTATCATTATTAAATGATGGACAGGAATGTGGAGGTTGATAAGAAGTGGTCCACAAGGTTTTGGTCCTGCAGTCACAGACTGCTGACTTGACAGCATCACTAGGGTCCTGTGAATCTTTTTGCTCGACTTTAGCTTCCATGTACTTTTCGCGACATAGTGTATTAAGTATTGAAAAATGATATTGAAGATGTAAATACCCCTTTATATTTTGCTAAAATAAAAAAATATATTACACTGGCAAAATTACACTGCTCAAAAAAATAAAGTGAACACTTAAACAACACAGGGTAACTTCAAGTCAATCACACTTCTGTGAAATAAACCTGTCCAGTTATGATGCAACACTGATTGTGAATCAATTTCTGCTGTTGTGCAATTCTAACAGAAAACAGGTAGAAATTATAGGCAATTAGCAAGACAACCTCTATTGCAGCGTTGGTTCTGCAGGTGGTGACCATAGACCATTTCTCTGTTCTCATCCTTTTTGGTTGCTGTTTTGGTCTCTTTTGCATTTTTTTTATCACGGCGCCCAACAGCTGATTATCGGGAGCTCTGCAGGTACCCAGGTTACCAATGCATCTATTCGGTAAGTACTATAGCTATTCGGATAAGCACTTATCCGAAGCTATTCGAGCAACCCTATTTTTACCCCCTTAATGACCACCGATACGCTTTTTAACGGCGGCAGTTAAGGGTACTTATTCCTCAGCGCAGGCTTTATAACGTCACTGAGAAATAAGGGTATAGTCCCTCCCCCCGCCAGTGTCGGAAAATCTCTGGGGTCTCGGCTACCTTGGGAGCTGAGACTCTGGAGAATGGGACCGATTTTTATGGTCCCCTGCCACGTGATCACTGTTATTCACCATGTACCGGAGATCACATAAAAAAGTCCGATTTACAATGAATTTCTCCTGTGATATGATCTAGCATATCATAGAAGAGCAACTGTGTCCCCTGATCACCCCCGGGAACCTCTACCATCCCCGGGCCCTCCTGCGTCATCCCCCGGCCCTCCACATAATCTTCCTGCAAAAGAATGGCAAGTGCATGTTTAGTGCGCTTACCGAGATCTGCCTGCCGATACCCGGCAACAATAGGAAATTTTTCCTATTGGTTAATTTTGATCACTGTGATAGACCCTATCACAGTGATCAAAATAAAATAAAAAAGTATAACAAACCCCTCTTTGTCATCCCCTTAGTTACGAAGGGCGTTCATTAAATATTTCTCCTGACCCACTTCCTGTGGACTGAGAGCAATGAAACTTGGCACAGTTATTAGTCCTTTCTCCACATAGGAGCCACCTAGGGACACACACTTCTCCCATCTCTTTAAGCAACTGTAAACACCTCGCTTGTAGAAGTCGACAGGTTGCTCCAAAAGCCACATTGCGACTTCAGAAATCAGAGTCTCATCATCTGGAAAATGCTTGCCCTTCAAAAATAACGTCATTGTTGGAAAGAGGTAGAAGTCCGATGGTGCGAGGTCGGGTGAATAAGGGGGATGCTTTAGAATTTCAAAGCCACAGGAGCATACTTCCATTTGGCCAACATATGAGTTGTGAACTGGTGCATTGTCTTGCAAAAGGTGGACACCTTTGGTGAGCATGCCATGTTTCTTGGTTTTGATGGCCTCCGGCAATTTCCGCAGCAGTGAAGCACAGTATGCTCCAGTGATCTTGGTACCCTTTGCTAGGAAATCCATCAATACTACTCTGTGCTGGTCCCAAAATACTGTGAGTATGACCTTGCCTGCCGAGGGTTGGGCACGTGCCTTCTTTGGAGAAGGTGAGTCATGATGCTTCCGTCGCATCGACTGGACTTAAGTCTCAGGATCATAGTGATGGACCCAGCTTTCATCCTGTGTGATCGGTCTGTTGAAAAAGTCCTCCTGGTTTCCATGGCACATTGTCAATAGAGCCTGAGAGCATTCGACTTATTCCTGCTTCTGCAAAGGTGTGAGCAGCCAGAGAACCCAGCGAGCAGATACCTTATGCGTGTGAAGATGGTCTTGGGTGATTTTTTCCACGGACTCCACACTAATCTTGACATTTTGGGCTAGGTGGTGAATGGTTACGTGGCGATTTTCCAAAATGGCAACCTCCAGTTGCTGGATGGTGTGTTCATCAATAGCACAGTGGGGTCGGCCAAGAATTGGAGCTGTTTGCACCGAAGTCTGACCACATTTAAATTGAAAATGCCAGTTCTTGACTACATCATATGATGGGGAATTGTCACCATTAACCTCTTTTATCCAACGTCTCCTTTGGTGTGTGGCCTTTTGTGTTAAGGCACTTGGGCCACTGGGCCATTATCAAACCTCACACAACTTCAACACCTGTAAAATTAAGACCGTTATCAGTTCTGAGTTGCAAATTGGCATGTAACCTATAGAGACTTATATCATTACACATGTGCAGTTTCAGCATCCTGTGATAAATAGAAGTGGGTCAGGGGAAATCTTTAATGATCGCCCCTCGAACATAAAAATGATAAAATAAAAATACTGAAATTTTTTCCGTTCTTTGCAGTTGGGGTTAGGGCAGTGGGTAGAGTTGTGTTAGGGTTTGAGTTACAATTGTTTTTTTTTTCAAAAGTAAAGACAAAAAAGTGATGACGATATGATGTCTAGTGTTGAGTGCAAGTGTTTGCTACTAGAGCTTGCATCAGGTGCTCTGGTATGCACCGAGTATTGCAAATCCCCGCATGGGGCAGGGACTCGACCATGTCACTCGAGCACCCACGATATTTGATGCATACCTGAGTGTAGCGAGGACTTGCGCTCAACACTAATGACAACATATTCAATATGATGACCTAATGTTATCAAATTCAGTGACGTACCTGTGGGTTCAAAATGCTCACTATGCCCCTGGATAAAATCTTTGAGGGGTGTGGTTTCCAAAATGGGGTCCCTTGTGCAGGGGTTTCCACTGTTTAGGCATATCAGGGGCTCTCCAAACGAAACATGGTGCCAGCTATCACTTCTACCTAATTTTGCTTTCAAAAAGTCAAACAGTGCTCCTTCCCTTTCCAGCTCTGCCGTGTGCCCAAATAGTAGTATTCCCCCACATATGATGTATTGGCGTAATGAGGAGAAATTGCACAACACCTTTTGTCATCCATTTTCTTCTGTTACCCTTGTGAAAATAAAAAAAAGTTTGGGTCTAAAATAAATTTTTTTGTGAAAAAAGTTAAATGTTGTTTTTTCCTTCCACATTGCTTCAGTTCCTGTCAAGCACCTGAAGGGTTAATAAATGCATCGAATGTGGTTTTCAGCACCTTGAGGGGTGCAATTTTTAGAATGTTGTCACTTTTGGGTACTTTCTGTCATATAGACCCCTCAAAGTCACTTCAAATGTGATGCAGTCAATAAAAATATGTAAATTTTGTTGCCCGATTCCAGCCTTGCTGATGCATCCCCAGATCAACACCGATCCTCCACCAAATTTCACAGTGGGTGCAAAACACTGTGGCTTGTACACCTCTCCAGGTCTCTGTCTAACCATTAGACGATCAGGTGTTGATCTGGGGATGCTTCAGCAAGGCTTGCATTGGGCAGGTTAATCTTTGCGAAGGACGTATGGATCAAGCCGCATACAAGGTTATACTGGAAAAACAGTTGATTACTTCTGCTCAGGCAATGTTCCCCATCTCTGATGACTGGTTTTTCCAGCAAGACAATGCGCCATACTGCACAGCTAAGTCAATCAAGGTTTAGATGAAGGTCCACCACATCAAATTCCTGTCATGGCCAGCCCAATCTCCAGACCTGAACCCCATTGAAAACCTCTGGAATGTAATCAAGAGGAAGATGGATAGTCACAAGCCATCAGGCAAAGAAGAACTGCTTAAATTTTTGTACCAGGAGTGACATAAGGTCACCCAAAAGCAGTGTAAAAGACTGGTGGAAAGCATGCCAAGACGCATGAAAGCTGTGATTAAAAATCATGGTTATTCCACAAAATATTGATTTCTGAACTCTTCCTGAGTTAAAAGATTAGTATTGTTGTTTCTAAATGATTATGAACTTTATATTTTTTTTTGCATTATTTGAGGTCTGCAAGCAATGCATTTTTTTGTTATTTTGACCATTTCTCATTTTCAGAAAATAAATACAAAAATTTATTGCTTGGAACTTCGGAAACATGTTGTCAGTAGTTTATAGAATAAAAGAGCAATTTACATTTTACTCAAAAATATACTTATAAAGAGAAAAATCAGACAAACTGAAAAATTTGCAGTGGTCTCTTAATTTTTGCCAGAGCTGTGTATATGTCAGCCAGCTACCATATTCAAATATAATGTTTACAAACACAAAACAAATGTAAGTGAATATAATATATATATATGCAAATATATATATATATTTATATATACTGTATATATGTATGTATGTGTCAGCTAGATACCCTCATCAATAAAATGGTGCATAAAAAGTTAAATGAAAGACACACACACAAAATTTGCGTGAATTGCAATATCTGTTTAGTTTTCAAAAATTTTTTAAAAAAAATTGTGTGGGCTCCCTCATAATTTCCATAACCAGCAGAGGGAAAGCCGATGGCTGAGAGCTGATGATAATATTCTGGGTAGGAGCCAATATACAAGGCCCCTTCCCAGGTTATTAATGTCAGCTCACAGATGTTTGCTTAGCATTTACTGGCTAGTTTACAGGGGAACCCAAAAAAGATTGACATGGGGTCCCCCTATAAAATTGAACTAGCAAAGGCTAGGCAGACAGCTGCGGGCTGATATTAATAGCCTGGGAAGGGGCCACGTATATTGGCACCCCCCAGGCTAAAAACATCAGCTCTCAGCCGCCCAGAAATGGCGCATCTTATAGATGCGCCAATTTTGGCACTTAGCCTCACTCTTAGCCCTGTAGCGGTGGCAAGTGGGGTAATATTTGTGGGGTTGATGTCACCTGTGTATTGTCCGGTGACATCAAGCCCATGGATTAGTAATGGAGAAGCATCAAGACACCTATCCATTACTAATCCTATAGCGACATGGTCAATAAAGACACAGCTAGAATAAAGTCCTTTATTTGAAATAATCACACAGACTCCTTTATTGATCTTAATTTACCATACTTACTGCATCGCCTAATCCCCGAATCCCTCGATCTCCTGTAATAAAAATAAACCAACACAAATATTCCCTGTCCGACGTACTCCAATTACCGAGTGTTGCACGACGATCTCACATGTAGAACAGTCACATCGGGAGATGTGACCGCTCTACACTTTCTCCGGTGATACACTGAGAGTTCACCAGAGTTCGTGCTCTCACTTATACCGCTGTTTGAGAATTTTCTCACACAGCGGTGCTGCAAGTGACAGCACAAACTCCGGTGACCTCTGTCGGCAGCACAATGACACAGTGCGGGAGGATACCTTCTGCCACTGTATCACCGGAGCCGTGTAGAGCGGTCACATCTCTTGATGTGACTGTTCTACACGTGAGATCACCGTTGGACACTTTTTATTAAATGGACTACGGCAGAAAGGTAAGTATATGTTGGTTTATTATTTTATTTATATTGCATGAGATCGAGGGCGTCGGGGAATTAGGTGTTTGGTGAGTATGAATGTGCTTTTTAATTGAACACAGTCGCCGGATGATGGGACTACTGCTGTCCAATCATCGGCTCATGTTGTCACTGTTATATGTGACACTAGACATAGCCGGATTGGAGTAGTAGTCCCATCAGATGATACCTGGCTACACACACACCCCCACACACGCAGACACCCGCAAGCAGACACAGACACCCGCAGACAGACACGCACATCTTCTCCGCTCACACATAGTCTCCGTCCACACACATATTCTCCACCTTTTTCCTTTCTGCAGTGTTTTTGGCACGCTAATCTGCATACCTTTTTACACCTGCTGTTTAGCTGCGGATTTGACTGACTCAATGTAAGTCAATGGGTGCAGAAACGCTGCAGATTCGCAAAAAGAATTGACATGCTGCAGAAAATAAAACGCTGAGAATCAGTGCGGAATTTTCCCCAGCATGTGCACACCAATTCTGGATTCCCATTGATTAACATTGCCTGAGCACTCTATGCGGATTTAGTGCAAATCTGCCTGGAAAAAACACTGCGGATCCATAACGTGTGCACATAGTGTTAGGGGTCGAGTTCCCGCCTCTGCACAGGGGGAATCTCGGGCCATCTCCGCTGCGGTCTCCCATTCTTCTCCTGCTGCAGTGGAGTCTGCTCAGCGGAGACGTCGGTCCCAGCGTCTCTCTCAGTCTGACTCTGTGCAAAGGGTTACTGCTGCTTCTCCAGCTTCTGCCATTGAAGCCAGTGCTGGACAGCGGCGAGCAGACGCTTTTGGGACTAGGTCCTGCTTTTCTCCTTCTGAGCATGCCCAGGGTAAGATCTCTCATTGCAGATCGAGGGTCACATGCTTGGATACTGCAGCAAAGCCCATTGGTTCTCCAGGAAGGTCCTGAAGGTGCTCAGGCTCTGTGGCAGCCTCTCATTAGTCCTTCTAGGAAGGTCTTGTACTTGCTGCAGCTCTATAAGGTTCGCATGGCCGCACGGCCATGCGCTAGTATCAATGCATGTTATGAGTTTTGCGCCAATGTGGTCACGCTTGTGTGGATTCAGGGACCCGGCTGAAATAAGCCACTTAGAATACCAGCACCTCCGGTGAGGAGATTGTGTGTATGGTTTCAGGGCCCCGGCTGAAATAAGCCACCTAGAATACCGGCTCTTCCGGTGAGGAGATTGTATGTTTGCCTCCTTGACTGCGTGACCACAAGCTGCTATCTGCTCAGCAGTTACTGTGTATTCCTGTGGAGTTTAACAGGACACAGTCCTTTCTTTATAGCGACTCTGTGAAGCAACAGAGATCGCTTCTACCGCCATATAGTGCTGCCGTTTGCCAGCAGCAGGTTATTTTCTTGCACGGTGGACCCCGGGCTGCGAACGCACCAAATAACATCTCTATATATACTCGGTGTGTTCCGCCAGCCCTAACACATAGCCTAAACATACCTGTTGATGGAATGTTTTTCTTTGTTATTATTGGAATCTGCATTTTGTAAATTCAGACTCAAGACAGCAAAACCACAGAGGAACACATATGAAAGGAGAAAAATGTGTAAAACAAGTCAGAAAATGTGTTAAATTGAGATGAACAGATCTGATATAATTTGAATTTGCTAAATCAAATTTCCCAGCAAATTCAATTTGGAGCGAAGTTATTCTCTGCAAATTGAATATCCGTTATTATGCTCTGATGTCTCGAGAGACTCCAGAGCATAATAAATGCTAAAGACATAAAAAAAGAAAACTTTTACTCATGTCACTTGTCTTGCCCCTCCTCTCCTTGCCAAACAGGGCTTAGAAGCGCCTTTTCTTTCCCCTGCTCTAACCAACTTTTCTAGGCCTATTTGCTGTAGGCCGTAATTTACTCATTGACCAGGCCTCACTGGTCCCTGCATGTTGCATGTCGTGATGTCATGGACGTGCAATGCGCAATAACCTCTGAGGCCTGTTCGCGACTGGAAGCCCCAACATAAATTTAACAGGCCACAGCTATGATGGCAAAAAAAGAGACCTGAAGACCAAACAGCGCTGCTTATAAAAATAATAATAATCTTCATTTTTATATAGCGCCAACATATTCCACAGCGCTTTACAGTATTGCACACATTATCATCGCTGTCCCCAATGGGGCTCACAATATCAGTATGTTTTTGCAATGTGGGAGGAAACCCACGCAAACACGGGGAGAACATACAAACTCCTTGCAGATGTTGTCCTTGGTGGGATTTGAACCCAGGACTCCAGCTCTGCAAGGCTGCAGTGCTAACCGCTGAGCCACCATGCTGCCCTGCTTGCCATCCGGTTCTCTTCTTTCCGCTATTGCATCTTCGATCGTTTCACTTTAGGTCAGGGCTTATGGCTGTGACCAGCCCTCAGAAGTCACTGCCCATTGAACATTTGTATCATTGTATCATCCAAGTGTGTGACAAACCGTGACCTCCTAGGCCTAGACATGGCCGGAACAGCCTAGAGGGAACAGGCCAGAAAATGTACCTGACTCTGGAGAAAAGAAGAGGCAGCTCTGAGGATCGGACAGTACCGCTCAGTGTATAGAGAGTGGTGGCTGTAACTGCGCCCCTTACATGGACTGACAACTGGCTCATCGTTAGGGCCAGCTGTGAGTCAGTGAAGGGGGCACAGTTACAGCTCCACGCTAAACACTGAGTGGTGAGTGAAACTACGTGTGCCTCCTACATGACTGAAAATAAAGAATAAATGGGTTAAAAAAGAATAAATAGAATAAAGTTAATTTCCTCCTGGCTCTAAGTGCGGGCGCTAGGCAGGTTCAGAACGCTATTACCCTGCAGATTAACCCTATATCTGCAGATTAATAGCGTTTTTTCATGTGACAGGTTCCCTTTAAAATAATGATGGATTGTTGTTTCTCTTAGATGGTTATTGCCTTATTTTGGCTTTGAACAGTTGTAAACTAGTGCTCAGCATTGTAGGGAACTGTGTTCCAACACTGCCTCTGCAAAACACCTGATGGCCACAAACACTTTCTGAAGGCAGGTGATTCCACAAATTAACTATTGACCGGCATTAGTGATGAGCGAGTGTACTTGTTGCTCGGGTTTTCCCGAGCACACTCGGGTGATCTCCGAGTAATTGTTAGTGTTCGGAGATTACGTTTTCATCACCGCAGCTGAATGATTTACAACTATTAGCCAGCTTTATTACATGTGGGAATTCCCTAGCAACCAGGCAACCCCCACATGTACTCAGGCTGGGTAGTAGCTGTAAATCATTCAGCTGAGGCGATGAAAACTTAATCTCCGAACACTAACAAATACTCGGAGGACACCCGAGCAGCGAGTACACTCGCTCATCACTAACCGGCATACCTGTTCATTGAAAGCCATTCCAGGTGACTTATTGAAGCAGCTGCTTGATAGAATATCACAGAGATGTAAAGTAGTCATCAGAGTAGATCAGCCACTGAAGAGGTTATAATGTTTGGGCTTGAAAATCAGTGTTGATGCTTATGAGTTATGGAAAGAGTTCAACAAGCAGCGCTGTAGAAATGCTATATCTGTTAATGATGGCATTACTCTTTTATGACTTCATGCCAAAAGCCGCTAGTAAGTATCTTGTTAAAAATCGTGCTCAGCTTATTATATTGTCATATAGTGACTTTTGTACAGCTATTGTGTTTTCCATTTTTATTTTGTGTGATCATTTATGCTGATTATTAAACAGGAAAGAAATATGGTAGCTGCGGCGGCTTATCTCCCTAGAGAACAAAGGATTAGTCTTGTTAAAATCCTACATACTCGATCCTGTGTTCCCCAGACATCTGCCATCCAGGGGGAATGTGAGGACATAGATGTATAGACTTTGTAAGAATCCGCTGACAAAACTTCTGACAATTTACAAAGTTACATACAGTAGAATTACCCTTTTCTTCTCTGTTAGGGCTTATTCAGCAAATAAAATCATATGTTCTAACTGAAGTACAACTCCTCAAGTTGCATACATTTCCCTAGTTGAGTCACAGTACACAAGAAGTCACACTATAGGAGTGTCTCAATTGCTATTGTCCAACTGTTGTTTAATGCTGTAGTCTCCTGATTTGCACCATTATTCATTTATCAGCTTACCACTATTTATGTGTCTCATAAAGGGGTTTTCCCATGAACTGAAGTTCATTTTAATCAATAGATCTAGGAATGATAATAATTTCCACAATTGGATATGTTTAACCCCTTAACCCCCAAGGGTGGTTTGCACGTTAATGACCGGGCCAATTTTTACAATTCTGACCACTGTCCCTTTATGAGGTTATAACTCTGGAGCGCTTCAACGGATCCTGATGATTCTGAAATTGTTTTCTCTTGACATATTGTACTTCATGATAGTGGTAAAATTTCTTTGATATTACCTGCGTTTATTTGTTTGTTTATTTGAAAAAAGTGGAAATTTGGCAGAAATTTTGAACATTATGCAATTTTCCAACTTTGATTTTTATGCCCTTAAATCACAGTGATATGTCACACAAAATACTTAATAGGTAACATTTCCCATATGTCTACTTTACATCAGCACAATTTTGGAACCAAAATTTTTTTTTGTTAGGGAGTTTTAAGGGTTAAAAGTTGACCAGCAATTTCTCATTTTTACAACACCATTTTTGTTTTTAGGGACTACATCACATTTGAAATCACTTTGAGGGGTCTATATGATAGAAAATACCCAAGTGTGATACCATTCTAAAAACTTCACCCTCAAGGTGCTCAAAACCACATTCAAGAAGTTAACCCTTCAGGTATTTCACAGGAATTTTTGGAATGTTTAAAAAAAAAAAAAATGAACATTTAACTTTTTTTCACAAAAAATTTACTTCAGCTCCAATTTGTTTTATTTTACCAAGGGTAACAGGAGAAATTGGACCCCAAAAGTTGTTGTCCAATTTGTCCTGAGTACGCTGATACCCCATATGTGGGGGGAACCACCCTGATGTACCTACTAAACAGTAGAAACCCCCCCACAAGTGACCCCCATATTGGAAACTAGACCCCCCAAGGAACTTATCTAGATGTGTTGTGAGAACCTTGAACCCCCAAGTGTTTCACTACAGTTTATAACGCATAGCCGTGAAAATAAAAATTCTTTTTTTTCCACAAAAATTATTTTTTAGCCCCCAGTTTTGTATTTTCCCAAGGATAACAGGAGAAATTGGACCCCAAAAGTTGTTGTCCAATTTGTCCTGAGTACGCTGATACCCCATATGTGGGGGGAACCACCGTTTGGGCGCATGGCAGAGCTCGGAAGGGAAGGAGCACTGTTTTACTTTTTTAACGCAGAATTGGCTGGAATTGAGATCGGACGCCATGTCGCGTTTGGAGAGCCCCTGATGTGCCTAAACAGTGGAAACTCCCCAATTGTAACTGAAACCCTAACCCAAACACACCCCTAACCCTAATCCCAACCATAACCCGAACATGCCCCTAATCCCAACCACACCCCTAACCCCAACACACCCCTAATCCCAACCATAACCCTAACCACACCCCTAACCCTGACACACCCCTAATCCAACAGTAAATGTAATCCTAACTCTAACTTTAGCCCCAACCCTAACATTAACTTTAGCCCCAACCATAACTGTAGCCCCAACCCTAACTGTAGCCCTAACCTTAACTTTAGCCCCAACCCTAACTTTACCCCCAACCCTAACTTTAGCCCCAACCCTAACCCTAACTTTAGCTCCAACCCTAACTTTAGCTCCAACCCTAACTTTACCCCAACCCTAACTTTAGCCCCAACCCTAACCCTAACTGTAGCCCCAACCCTAACTGTAGCCACAACCCTAACTGTAGCCCTAACCCTAACTTTAGCCCCAACCCTAACCCTAACTTTATCCCTAACTTTATCCCCAACCCTAACCCTACCCCTAATGGGAAAATGGAAATACATTTTTTACATTTTATTATTTTTCCCTAACTAAGGGGTGATGAAGGGGGTTCGATTTACTTTTATAGCGTGTTTTTAGCAGATTTTTATGATTGGCAGCTGTCACATACTAAAAGACGATTTTTATTGCAAAAAATAGTTTTTTTGAGAGCTATAATTTTTCCATATTTTGGTCCACAGAGTCATGTGAGGTCTTGTTTTTTGCTGGACGAGTTGACGTTTTTATTGGTACCATTTTCGGGCATGTGACATTTTTTGATCGCTTTTTATTCTTATTTTTGTGAGGCAGAATGACCAAAAACCAGCTATTCATGAATTTCTTTTGGGGTAGGGGGGGGTTATACCGTTCCACGTTTGATAAAATTCATAAAGCAGCTTTATTCTTCGGGTCAGTACGATTACAGCGATAGCTCATTTATATCATTTTTTTATGTTTTGGCGCTTTTATACGATAAAAAGTATTTTATATAAAAAGTAATTATTTTTGCATCGCTTTATTCTGAGGACTATAACTTTTTTATTTTTTCCCTGATGATGCTGTATGGCGGCTCGTTTTTTGCGGGACAAGATGACGTTTTCAGCGGTACCATGGTTATTTATATCAGTCTTTTTGATCGTGTGTTATTTCACTTTTTGTTTGGCGGTATGATAATAAAGCGTTGTTTTTTGCCTCTTTTTTTTCACTGAAGGGGTTAGCTAGTGGGACAGTTTTATAGGTCGGTCCATTACGGACGCGGCAATACTAAATATGTGTACTTTAATTTTTTTATTTAGATAAAGAAATGTATTTATTGGAACAAGTTTTTTTTTTTCATTATTTAGGAATTATTTTTTTTTTTACACATGTAATTTTTTTTTTTTTCAACTTTTTTACTTTGTCCCAGTGTGGGACATCACAGTATAGTGTCAGATCGCTGATCTCACACTTTGCAAAGCACTGTGTCAGATCAGCGAACTGACAGGCAGTGCTCCAGGCTTGCCGGCGCCTGCTCTGAGCAGGCGCTTGCAAGCCAGCCTCCCTGCAGGACCCGGAAGGAGCCCCGCGGCCATTTTGGATCCAGAGCCTGCAGGGAGGAGGACGCAGGAGACCCTCTGAACAACGCGATCACATCGCCTTGTTCCGAGGGTCTCAGGGAAGCATGCAGGGAGCCCCCTCCCTGCGCGATGCTTCCCTATGCCGTCGTAACGCTGCGATTATGTTTGATTGCAGTGTTCCGGGGGTTAATGTGCCGGGAGCGGTCCGTGACCGCTCCTGGCACATAGTGCCGGATGTCAGCTGTAATAATCATGTGACACTCGGCGCCTATTGGCCGCGCTCCCCCCGTGAGCGCGGCCGATCGCCTATGACGTACTATCCCGTCCCTGGGAATTAAGTCCCAGGTCACCTCGATGGGATAGTATGTCATATGGGATTAAGGGGTTAAATAAAATGTTCCTGTGCTGAGATAATCTTATAAATGTGCCCCTGCTGTGTACTGTGTAATGGCTGTGGCTGACCGTATAATTACAGTATATAGGTCAGAGCAACAAAAATATTCAAAATCAAATATAAACCATGACAGAAACTCCCAACATCATATAGAATTAGAACAAGTGAGTCAAAACTACTGTCTTTTTGATGATAAAAATGTAATATTTATTCAATAACAAAATGAAATATTAAAGTCACCAGGTACAACAATGTAAAAAGCGTATAATCATTTCAGGGTAACTACAAAAAGGAAGGACACAGGTAACACATCCACAACTCCACACTAATATCAAAAAATCCGACCCGAGGTACCAGGTTCTTAAAGTGTATAGGCCGTATAGTAACAGGCACTATAAGTCCCAACAGACATCTAATCACACACATATGTATAAGACTGATCCTCACCCGTCATGGTCGTAGTGTGGAAGTGGAATACCAGCCCCTACGCGCGTTTCGCGTAGGCTTCTTCGGGGGGCCGCCCCGAATTTTAAAGATAAAATTTTGTTTGAATACTTAATACAAGACATCACAGTGTTGAATTCTATCCATTATGTTGCATTAACTATTGATTTTTAATATATTACGCCTTGATGTATAACCATCTCAGTATTTATCATAGATATTCATTTAGGTTTACATTTGTTGAATATGAGAACACCATTGGAAATCAAAAGCAGGAAATCGCGAACAAGATGTACCCTATTCTGTAAACAATTAGGCAGTAAATGCCAAATTTACGTGACTCAGTCAAATACAAGCTTTTTTTTAATTCAAATTGTGGACTCAGAAAAGAAAATTTAAGGTCACATTTAGACAGATATGTTGCAATTTTCCTGTTTTTGTGCATTGAGCATGTGGGGTTTTACAAAGTTATTGGCATGTCATTTATGTGCATTGATTTATAAAACTCCGTAACATAATCCTCATGGAACACATGCAAAACATTTGCAGTAAAATGTTTTGCAGACAAATGTTGCTATGTGTGACAGTAGCCTAAGACTATACACATGCTCATCAGTCGGACCATCATCACCAAACCTAGTGTATATTTGCTTCTAGAGACGGGAATAGATTCGCATGACTCTGTTCCATAGGTCAGGTCAGTAATCTGTGGCCGCTGGATAGGAACTGGCTCTTCATTTGATTAGCTGGGCTTGTTAGACGTCATCATAACGACGTGACGCACTCGACATTGTGCCAGTTGGGCTAATCCAAAGAAGAGCCAGGAATGTTGGGAGGTAAGGAGATTTGCAGGCCTCCTGTCCAGCAGTCTCAGGTTACTTACCTGGCTGATGGACTGGAGTCTTGCAAATTGATTCTCCCATCTCTATTTGCTTCTATTCTTATTGAGTAAAAAGTAAACATAAAGGGGAAGATTTACTGTCTAATATTTAAGAAAGGGTTTGGTATCCTTTATACAGTGCCTTGCGAAAGTATTCGGCCCCCTGAAACTTTTCAACCTTTTCCCACATATCATGCTTCAAATATAAAGATACCAAATGTAAATTTTTGGTGTAGATTCAAGAACAAGTGGAACACAATTGTGAAGTTTAACGAAATGTATTGCTTAGTTTAAATTTTTTGGAAATTCAAAAACTGAAAAGTGGGGCGTGCAATATTATTCGGCCCCTTTAACTTAATACTTTATTGCTCCACCTTTTGCTGCGATTACAGCTGCAAGTCGCTTGGGGTATGTCTCTATCAGTTTTGTACATCGAGAGACTGAAATTCTTGCCCATGCTTCCTTGGCAAACAGCTCGAGCTCAGTGAGGTTTGATGGAGATCGTTTGTGAACAGCAGTTTTCAGCTCTTTCCACAGATTCTCGATTGGATTGAGGTCTGGACTTTGACTCGGCCATTCTAACACCTGGATACGTTTATTTGTGAACCATTCCATTGTAGATTTTGCTTTATGTTTGGGATCATTGTCTTGTTGGAAGACAAATCGACGTCCCAGTCTCAGGTCTTTTGCAAACTCCAACAGGTTTTCTTCAAGAATTGTTCTGTATTTGGCTCCATCCATCTTCCCATCAATCTTAACCAGCTTCCCTGTCCCTGCTGAAGAAAACCAGGCCCAAACCATACTACCACCACCATGTTTGACAGTGGGGATGGTGTGTTCATGGTGATGAGCTGTGTTGCCTTTACGCCAAACATATCGTTTGGCATTGTTGCCAAAAAGTTCAATTTGATCAGAGCACCTTCTTCCACATGTTTGGTGTGTCTCCCATGTGGCTTGTTGCAAACTTTAAACAACACTTTTTATGGATATCTTTGAGAAATGGCTTTCTTCTTGCCACTCTTCCATAAAGGCCAGATTTGTGCACTATATGACTGATTGTTGTCCTATGGACAGACTGTCCCACCTCAGCTGTAGATCTCTGCAGTTCATCCAGAGTGATCATGGGCCTCTTGGCTGCATCTTTGATCAGTAGGGTTGAGCAAAACAGATCGGCCAATTTCAAAAGTCGCCGACTTTTGGGAAAGTCGGGTTTCGTGAAACCCGACCCGATCTCACTGTGGGATCGGGTCGGCCGTCGGCGATCTTCGCTCCAAAGTCGGGTTTCGTTATACATATATATATATATATATATATATATATATATATATATATATATATATACATACATATATATATGTCATTGAGACACATATATATATGCATATATATATATTTATATTTACTTCAGCGCGATATATGTGAAAAGCCGGTAATTCAATTGCCGGCTTTTCATTTCTCCTGCCTAAATCCGACATGATATGAGACATGGTTTACATACAGTAAACCATGTCATATCCCCCTTTTTTTGCATATTCCACACTACTAATGTTAGTAGTGTGTATGTGCAAAATTTCGGCGCTGTAGCTATTAAATTTAAGGGTTAAATCGCGGAAAAATTGGCGTGGGCTCCCGCGCAATTTTCTCCGCCAGAGTGGTAAAGCCAGTGACTGAGGGCAGATATTAATAGCCTAGAGAGGGTCCATGGTTATTGCCCCCCCCTGGCTACAAACATCTGCCCCCAGCCACCCCAGAAAAGGCACATCTGGAAGATGCGCCTATTCTGGCACTTGGCCACTCTCTTCCCACTCCCGTGTAGCGGTGGGATATGGGGTAATGAAGGGTTAATGCCACCTTGCTATTGTAAGGTGACATTAAGCCAGATTAATAATGGAGAGGCGTCAATTATGACACCTATCCATTATTAATCCAATTGTATGAAATGGTTAAAAAAAAACACACACACAATATTGCAAAGTATTTTAATGAAATAAACACACAGGTTGTTGTAATATTTTATTGTTCTCTCAATCCACCTGAAGACCCTCGCTCTGTAACAAAGGAAACATAATAAACCAACAATATACATACCATCCGTAGATCTGTAACGTCCCACGATGTAAATCCATCTGAAAGGGTTAAAATATTTTACAGGCAGGAGCTCTGCTAATGCAGCTGTGCTCGTGCCTGTAAACCCCGGGGAATGAAGGAAATGTAGGTCAATGACCTATAGTTACCTTCAGTCGCGGTGATGCGCCCTCTGCTGGATTTCCTCATGAACTGCAGCCTGGGAACTTTTTCCCACGCTCGACGTCATATGAGAACATCCAGCAGAGGGCGCATCACCGCGACTGAAGGTAACTATAGGTCATTGACCTACATTTCCTTCATTCCCCAGGGTTTACAGGCACGAGCACAGCTGCATTAGCAGAGCTCCTGCCTGTAAAATATTTTAACCCTTTCAGATGGATTTACATCGTGGGACGCTACAGATCTACGGATGGTATGTATATTGTTGGTTTATTATGTTTCCTTTGTTACAGAGCGAGAGTCTTCAGGTGGATTGAGAGAACAATAAAATATTACAACAACCTGTGTGTTTATTTCATTAAAATACTTTGCAATATTGTGTGTGTGTTTTTTTAACCATTTCATACAATTGGATTAATAATGGATAGGTGTCATAATTGACGCCTCTCCATTATTAATCTGGCTTAATGTCACCTTACAATAGCAAGGTGGCATTAACCCTTCATTACCCCATATCCCACCGCTACACGGGAGTGGGAAGAGAGTGGCCAAGTGCCAGAATAGGCGCATCTTCCAGATGTGCCTTTTCTGGGGTGGCTGGGGGCAGATGTTTGTAGCCAGGGGGGCCAATAACCATGGACCCTCTCTAGGCTATTAATATCTGCCCTCAGTCACTGGCTTTACCACTCTGGCGGAGAAAATTGCGCGGGAGCCCACGCCAATTTTTTCCGCAATTTAACCCGTAAATTTAATAGCTACAGCGCCGAAATTTTGCACATACACACTACTAACATTAGTAGTGTGGAATATGCAAAAAAAAGGGGGATATGACATGGTTTACTGTATGTAAACCATGTCTCATATCATGTCGGGTTTAGGCAGGAGAAATGAAAAGCCGGCAATTGAATTACCGGCTTTTCACATATATCGCGCTGAAGTAAATATAAAAATATATAGATTTTCCATTACCTTGCATTGGGTTTCGTGTTTCGGCCAATCCCCGACCCCGACTTTTCAAGAAGATCGGCCGATTTCACTCGACTTGACTTTTGAGAAAGTCGGGTTTCGTGAAACCCGATTCGACCTCAAAAAAGGAAAAGTCGCTCAACCCTACTGATCAGTCTTCTCCTTGTTTGAGATGAAAGTTTAGAGGGACGGCCGGGTCTTGGCAGATTTGCAGTGGTATGATACTCCTTCCATTTCAATATGATCGCATGCACAGTGCTCCTTGGGATGTTTAGTTTTGGAAATCATTTTGTATCCAAATCCGGCTTTAAACTTCTCCACAACAGTATCACGGACCTGCCTGTTGTGTTACTTGGTCTTCATGATGCTCTCTGTGCTTCATATAGAACCCTGAGACTATCACAGAGCAGGTGCATTTATACGGAGACTTGATTACACACAGGTGGATTATATTTATCATCATTAGGCATTTAGGACAACATTGGATCATTCAGAGATCCACAATGAACTTGTGGAGTGAGTTTGCTGCACTGAAAGTAAAGGGGCCGAATAATATTGCCCACCCCACTTTTCAGTTTCTGAATTTCCACAAAAATTTAAAATAACCAATAAATTTCATTCAACTTCACAATTGTGTTCCACTTGTTGTTGATTCTTTACATTTGGTATCTTTATGTTTGAAGTATAATATGTGGGAAAAGGTTGAAAAGTTCTAGGGGGCCCAATGTAATCCTAAAGTAAGAAAGATAGCTGCCTTTTTGTTATAGTTATTGTTCCTGTTTTCCGTTTTTTTGGGGGGAGGGGCAGTCAGGGTGTGTACGGTATTAATTATATAGTAAAAATGGCTTGTAAATATGATTCTTCAATCAGTATGAATACAGCGATACCAAACTTGTGTAGTTTTTTCTTATTTCAGTGGTGCAAAAAAAATCAAATTCATAAAAAAAATAAATGTTGGTTGTGTTGCCACTTTTTGAGGCACATAACATCTTCATTTGTCAGTCAATAGGGATGTATGAGACTAATGTTTTTATTGATACCAACATTCCAATAGCTTCTTATTGCATTTTTCATGAGTTGCGGAGATTAATTTTATATTTTAATAGACCAGACTTTTACAGAAGCAGTGATAACCAAATATGTTTATATTTTATTTCCTTATTTTTAATGAGGGAAAAGAGGGGTGATTAGAGTATTTCTACTTTTAAAATTTTTTTTTATTTGTTTTGTAAACCCTTTAAGGACTTGTGATTTGCTTGTATTATATGCTGCAATATTGCAGTATAAAGTAAAAACAGTCTCTTATGAACATCAGCCACAGTCTGGTCATCATAATAACACCATCATGGTAGGCACAGGGGCCTTCAGAAGACCCCCAACTGTGATAGCAACCCATTGGCACCCTGCAATCTCATCATACAGGGGACGGGTGCATGTAACACCACATCTCCTGGTTAACATGCGTTAAATGATGATGTCCAAGATTGATAGTGATAGCAGTGGGAAGAGCTCAGCTCCACACGCTGCTGTTAGAGGCAGATGATGGTGGTATAACACAGCCATTGACCTGTTCTCTAATCTGAGCTGCTGTTAGCCTGCGATTTCTGAGGCTGGTAACTAGGATAAACTTATCCTCAGAAGCAGAGGTGACTCTTGGTCTTCCTTTCCTGGGGCGGTCCTCATGTGAGCCAGTTTCTTTGTAGCGCTTGATGGTTTTTGCCACTGCACTTGGGGACACTTTCAAAGTTTTCCCAATTTTTTGGACTTCATTTCTTAAAGTAATGATGGCCACTCGTTTTTCTTGCCATAATACAAATTCTAACAGTCTATTCAGTAGGACTATCAGATGTGTATCCACCAGACTTCTGCTCAACACAACTGCTGGTCCCAACCCCATTTATAAGGCAAGAAATCCCACTTATTAAACCTGACAGGGCACACCTGTGACGCGAAAACCATTTCTGGTGACTACGTCTTGAAGCTCATCAAGAGAATGCCAAGAGTGTGCAAAGCAGTCATCAAACCAAAAGGTGGCTACTTTGAAGAACCTAGAATATAAGACATATTTTTAGTTGTTTCACACTTTTTTGTTAAGTATATAATTCCACATGTGTTAATTCATAGTTTTGATGCCTTCAGTGTGAATTTACAATTTTCATAGTCATGAAAATATAGAAAAATCTTTAAATGAGAAGGTGTGTCCAAACTTTTGGTCTGTACTGTATGTCGGGCTGTATAATAGAGCATTGCACCCAGTGTTTTGTGCTCTTGGAGAAATGTCTTCTTGTCATCCTCCTTCCTGCTTCCTTCACTTTGCTCATTATGATACCGAGTTCTCTCTATGTAAGAAAAACAGAAAGCCCTATGATCAGTAGAACTACACTGAATTACGCTGCCCATAGTGAAAGTAGTTTTTTTTTTTTTTTAAAGTGCAGCCTACAATTAACCTGAAAGATATACTAAGGCTAATTTGAATTTAAAGAGAATTTGTCACCAGGTTTTTTTTCACTCTATAGCAGAATTATGTAGGGGCAGAGGCCCTGAATCCAGCATTGTATCACTTTACTGGGTGCTGCAGTTTTGATTAAAAACTGTTTTATCTACTACAGATCAACAGTTCTATGAATGCTATGTATTACTCTGCTCATACCACTGATTGGAAGCTTTCTTTCTTCTATAAAATGGACCAACTGCGACTCCTAAAATCTACTATATAATTGTCTAAGGGGTACTTCCGTCTGTCTGTCTGTCTGTCTCGGATATTCATTGGTCGCGACCTCTGTCTGTCACGGAAATCCAACTCGCTGATTGGTCGTGGCAAAACAGCCACGACCAATCAGCGACGGGCACAGTCCAGCGCCAAAATGGCCGCTCCTTCCTCCCCGCAGTCAGTGCCCGCTCCATTATCCCCTCCAGTCAGCGCTCACACAGGGTTAATGGCAGCGCAAATGAACTGCGTTATGCAGCGGTGTAACGCACTCCATTAACGCTGCTATTAACCCTGTATGATCAAATTTTTACTATTGATGCTGCCTATGCAACATCAATAGTAAAAAGATCTAATGTTAAAAATAGAAAAATAAAAAATCATTATATACTCTCCTTCCGCCGCCTTTCCCGCTCCTCGCGACGCTTCGGTGACCGCTCCATGCAAGCGGCAGGTTGCGGTGCTAAGGATGGTATGCGACAAGGACCTGCCATGACGTCACGGTCATGTGACCGCGACGTCATCACAGGTCCTGCGAGAAGGACCTGCCATGACGTCACGGTCATGTGACCGCGATGTCATCACAGGTCCTGCGCTCATACCAACCCTGGGACCGGAAGCTGCCGCGTGCACCGCACACAGGGCCAGGACTTCAAGGGGCCTTCGGAAGGTGAGTATATGTTAATTTTTTATTTTAAGTCTGTATACTACGTGGCTCTGTGCTGTATACTCCGTCGCTGGGCAATATACTACGTGGCTGGGCAATATACTACGTGACTGGGCAATATACTTCGTGGCTGGGCAATATACTATGTGGCTGGGCAATATACTACATGACTGGGCAATATACTACGTGGCTGGGCAATATACTACGTGACTGGGCAATATACTACGTGGCTGGGCAATATACTACGTGACTGGGCAATATACTACGTGGCTGGGCAATATACTACGTGACTGGGCAATATACTACGTGGCTGGGCAATATACTTCGTGGCAGGGCAATATACTACGTGGCTGGGCAATATACTTCGTGGCTGGGCAATATACAACATGGACATGCATATTCTAGAATACCCGATGCATTAGAATCGGGCCACCATCTAGTATATAATAAATTGGGTACAGTAGTTCAATGCAGTTTGTGGGGAATATTTTTTTCATAAGAATTTGGGAAAGTTATGAACTGTCCTATAAATGTCTGTCCTATTCCTGATCTAAGGTCTAGACTTTTAGCTGAGATGAATCTGTGCTGCAGTTTATGCTTATGATAAGTAGTAAAGCTCCTCTACGGATAAGGGGAAAAAATTGCAAACACACAGGAAAGGAATGCCTTCATTCGCCTCAGAACTTCTGGAGTGAACAGGAAAGCAGGATTAAAGTAAGTACTTCTTAAAGCATATCTGATCTTTCAATAAACTGTGCATAAATCAATAATCCAGTATATGTTGTCTCTGTATGCTTGATGTTTTAGTTTGTGTTTCCTCTTAGCTCATGTTTGGAGAAATTAGCTGCACTGATGACTTATATACGCTATACTGAGAATAAAATGCGAAAAACTGTTTTCTACCATCTCAAAATCGGAAATACAGTAACAGGATCGATGAGGACTTATATATTTTTGTGTGTGTGTTCTGAAATACGATTCAGCGCAAACATGCTCCCTCCCTCCTCCCTCTTCATAGACTGTGAAGAAATATGATGTGAAGCATTTAGTGAGCTGTACCCTGAGACAAGCCTGACGTTGAAAGTTCAGAGTAAAGCTATCTAAAAGCATGTTTTACAAACTTTATACTTATCATCTGTCCTATTGATTTATGCAAAGATTGTTTTATTTCTATCCTAAATTATACAGTGCATAATTCCCTATTCATGCAAGAATTACAATATACCTTATTTTTTTTACAGGACAAAATTATTTTGAGAGCGAATTTACATAATTACAAAATGTCTATGAAGCATCTTATGAAGTCCGCTGTATTTGAGCATTTCACAGTGACTCAAGATAAAAAAAAATTTGTGTGTCAGTGTATAAGTGACCCAGATGAAAACAAATGCTGTGATGCCAAAATCAGTGCATACTCAGGCAGTGATAAAAATGCTCCTTCAAGAGCTTCCAATCTAAAAATAAATTTACAGCGCTGCCACCCTGAAGTTTACAAAGCTGTGATTGAAAAAGATCACAGCAGCACCAAGAAACCAGAGACCAGCACTTCCCGCCAGGCAAAGGAGCAGGAAACAGCATCTCAAACATCAGTTACAAGATATTTTGTAAGTGACAAAGTTACTGTAACAATGATAGCAGATGTGTTTAAAAGAGAGCTCATCAAGCTTGTTGTGAATGAGTGTACAATTATCATTATTTACACGACCAGTTTTTACAGCTCTTAATGGAGAAATGGCCTGCAAACTTGGTGTTTATCTGGAAAGTGAAAGTGTTTGAAAATTAGTGATTGAAGAAGCCCTTAACCAAAAGGAAGATCTTAAAAAGACTCTCGAGACGCTTTGTGTTTCTTAAAATGGATGCTACTTTTGTTTGGATTGTTACTAAGACGCTGGCAGTAAAAGATACTAAAGCTCATCACAGCAGCCAGTTTCTCCAGACCTTAGTGGAAAAAGTTCTGCAAGATTATGAACTCAAAAAAGAACAGGTTTTTGTTATTGTAACTGATAATGCTTCAAACATGATAAGTATAATTAAACTGATGAATGAGAATGAAGGTGAACAACAGCTAGAAGAACATTTCACATTCAGTATGTTGGAGATGGAAGGCCACAGTCCTGTTCCCATAACTGAGGAACAAAGAGATATTACTATAGAAGAACAGCAAAATGATTCTTTACAATTAGATGTTGAAACTGCTTCACACCTCTTTCCTATTCATCACATGTGCTGTTTTGTGCACACGCTGCAGCTGGCCATAAGAGATAGTCTGCAAGAGGGACATGCTGGAACTCTGACTAGCAAAGTGAGGAAATTGGCTATTGCTGCCAGAACCCTTAAAATTGATTCCATCTTGAAGAGACGTGGTGGAAAAAGGGCAATTTTGGATCAAGCCACTCCATTGGGCAGCACCTATTTTTTTAAAATCAGATCATTTTTATTGATTATTTGATTTTATAAATAATTACATACACTATAGTACAAACACAATAAACTTAATAAACAAGTGTAACCCTTAAAGTTTATATAGTCCTATACCTGCCAAGGTATTCCATGCCAAACAAAGTTATCAATTTTGTCCAAATGAAGATTTTCCCAAAGACTGATGACACGTTATTGAATACAGGGATTATACCAAAGCTAGTATTGGATGTATATTCACTAACAACAAGTATACGAACAGAAAATAATTGGTATCTATATGTTCTCAACATACAATATTTAAAAAGCCGAAATAGCCAACCGGTCTAGTACAGTTATTCTGAGTAGGTCCACAGATGCCACCCCAGGGGTGACCAGCCACCTATATATTTATAAACTTTTTTATTGAGTTCCTTTTAATGTAAGTACCTCTCTCCAGGCATATGGTATTATTAATTTTAGCTTTCAATTCCTCCAATGTTGGGGGATTATGGTCTAACCAGTGCAATGTTAACTATTTTCTGGCCAGAAACAGTATTCTCTAGTCACAGCAGATCTTAAATCTACCCCCATCCCCAGAAGGTACACCCTAGGATCAAGTTGTATGTGTATGCCAAATACTTGTTTAATCAGGGAGGTCGCTCCCACCTAGTAATGGCCTATATCAACACATTCCCATAGCATATGCATCAGATGGGCCCCAGTCGTACCGCATCTCGGACATGAGTCTTCAGTCCGAGCCTCAATTTTAAACAATATATTAGGTGTCTTATATACTGTGTTGATAATGAAAATTTGGGACATTCGGGCAGCACCTATTTAATGATTGAGCGATTGCTTGAGCTGAAACGCTTCCTTGTAGATATGGCCAACCCTCAGGTAACACTACATGAAGGTCAATGGACACAGGTGGCTGAAATGAAGGAATTGCTTCATCACCCGTTTACAGTGACTAAAAAGTTACAAGCTGAGTATTTAACTCCTGCCATTTTTATAAAGGAGTGGAAGAACTTGTTGTTTTGCCTGTCCCAAAGAGGAAGTTTAATCGCAGTTGGCATTGCTGCTTCAATGAAATAGAGAGAGACACTGCTGTTAGAAAATAAAATTCTTCTGGCAGCTGTTTATGTGGACCTGAGTCATCGTATATTGCTGGGTGATCAACAGCTTACTAAAGGAAAAGAAGCTCTGATTGAGGTAGCAGTTAGGATGAGAAGGCTACAGGACGGCCAAGAGCAAGAGGACTCGGGTCCTGCCAGTGCTGCTGCTGCTGTTTCTTCATCCTCAGATGAGGAGTTTGATTTTGAAAAGTATTTGGACGACATGGAGCAGGCAAAGAGTTGCTGCAGGGAAAAAGATTCCACTCCCATAGAAAACAAATATTTAACTTGCTCTCAAAGAAATAGAAGAGTTCAATCGTTCATCAAAACTGTGCACGAGGCAATTCCTTTATACCCTGAAATTGTTAGAGATGTTGCCCATGTGGTTACTGCTTTGCCACCAACCCAAGTTAGTGTAGAGAGGTTGTTCTCTAGCCTTAAAATAATTAGGTCAGATTTGTGGTCATCTATGAAGGAGGACCTGATAGAGGCTATGCGATTTCTCAGAACAAATTCATAGACTGCACAAATGTTATTCAGCACCTTTTTGTTGAAAACTTTTTTTTTTCTCCACTTACTGCATAGTGTATGATAAATTGTAAATATGCAAACTTTTCTTGTTCTAAAGGTGTATTCCAATAAATATATTTTATGTTCTAATTGGCTTGATTATTGTATCATAATAAAGATTAAAAGCCTGATGTTACCTTTTTACTATAGTAAATTCATAACTTAAACATGAGCCATGTATGAGGGAGTCGGTGTCATAGAAATTGAGGAGTCTGAGGTTTGGCTTACCAACTCCACAGCCCTGGATAGCATGTTCACTTTTTATTAATAACAAATGAAGTAATGTTTAGGAGAAAAACAATCATAAAAGCTAATGAACATTGATTAAACCCCTCCTGAGGGAAGAGAGAGAAATTAGAAGGTGTTACCAATGATCAATATGATAAGTCATAATCTACATAAGGATGTACCTTTTCCAGAATAAATAAGATTTTCTGCTTGTGACTGTGTGGTCAATCACAAATGGGTTTTCTCCGTGTGCACGTAAATCTCTCTGATATGCAATTTGGCAACAGGCAAAAGTTTTAGTGTGACAGCTTTAGTGTGACTCACACCTCTTTTCACTTGTAAAGCACTATGGAATAAATGGCGCTATAATAAATAATAATAATGGTGCACTGTGCATAAAAAGAATGCTGCCATCAGTCGTGGTGGAGGATAATGGATGCCCAGGACACCAGACGTTCTCCTTAATATAAAAAGTGAATTGTTATGAATATTAGGCAAAAGTTGGCATATCATGAAGAAAAAAACATTCAGATGACGTGGTTTTTTTAATATATTAATACTACAGTACACTTTCTTTCTGTCCTAACACATTATTTACAGCACATTTTCATATTTAACCCCTTAACGACCGCCGATACGCCTTTTAACGGCGGCCGCTAAGGGTACTTAAACCACAGCGCCGTTAATTAACGGCGCTGTGGAAAAAGTGAATAGCGCCCCCCAGAGTCGGATTTTCTCTGGGGTCTCGGTTGCCGAGGGTAGCCGAGACCCCAGAGAACATGATTCGGGGGGTTTTACCGACCCCCGAGTTGCGATCGCCGGTAATTAACCGTTTACCGGCGGTCGCAACAACAAAAAAAAAACACGATTTGCCATTTAATTTCTCTGTCCTCCGATGTGCGATCACATGAGAGGACAGAGAAATAGTGTCCCCGATGGCCCCCAATACTCACCCATCTCCCCCGGTGCTCCTCGTGGCTCCCGATGGGCGCCGCCATCTTTTTTCCGGGAAAAAATGGCGGGCGCATACGCAGTGCGCCCGCCGCCCGGCACCCGGAAGATTTTTGGGGTCTCGGCTGCCGGGGGTAGCCGAGACCCCAAAGAACATGATCGGGGTCGGTTTTTACCGACCCCTGTTTTGCGATCGCCGGTAATTAACTGTTTACCGGCGACCGCAAAAAAAAAAAAAAGCGATCTGTAATTCTCTGTCCTCTGATGTGATCGCACATCAGAGGACAGAGAAATAGGGGGATTCGGGGACCCTATCATACTCACCCGGGTCCTCCTGCGTCTCCTCTTGCCGGCCGGCTTCTTCCTCTGCAAAGAAAATGGCGGGCGCATGCGCAGTGCGCCCGCCATCTGCTGCCATCTGCCGGCCGGCAGGAGAGACGAGTTGGGGCTAAAATTAGGGTTAGGGTTAGGGCTAGGGTTAGGGTTAGGGTTATGGCTAGGGTTAGGGCTAGGGCTAGGGTTAGGGTTAGGCTACTTTCACACTAGCGTTTTTTGGCTTCCGCCGCAATGCGTCGTTGGAGAAAAAAACGCATCCTGCAAAAGTGCTTGCAGGATGCGTTTTTTCTCCATTGACTTGCATTAGTGACACATTGCGACGGATTGCCACACGTCGCATCCGTCGTGCGACAGATGCGTCGTGCTTTGGCGGACCGTCGGCACAAAAAAACGCTACATGTAACTTTTTTTGTGCGACGTGTCCGCCATTTGCGACCGCACATGCGTGGCCGGAACTCCGCCCCCGCCTCCCCGCACTTCACAATGGGGCAGCGGATACGTTGAAAAAACAGCATCCTCTGCACCCGTTGTGCGGCGCTTACGCTAGCCTCGGTACGTCGGCCCGACACACTGCGATGGGCCGAGTACGACGCTAGTGTGAAAGTAGCCTTAGGCTTCTTTCACACTTGCGTCGGTACGGGGCGGTCGCAATGCGTCAGCCCGACGTACCGACGCACGTTGTGAAAATTGTGCACAACGTGGGCAGTGGATGCAGTTTTTCAACGCATCCGCTGCCCAGTCTATGTCTTGGGGAGGAGGGGGCAGAGTTACGGCCAAGCATGCGCGGAAATGGCGGACGCGACGTACAAAAAAAAGGTTACATTGAACTTTTTTTGTGACGACGGTCCGCCAAAACACAACGGATCCAGTGCACGATGGACGCGACGTGTGGCCATCCATCGGTAATACAAGTCTATGGGCAAAAAAGGCATCCTGTGGGCACATTTGCAGGATCCATTTTTTGTCCAAAACGACGGATTGTGACGGATGCCACACGACGCAAGTGTGAAAGTAGCCTTAGGGTTAGGGTTGGGGCTAAAGTTAGGGTTAGGGTTAAATTTAGGGTTAGGATTGGGGCTAAAGTTAGGTTAGGGCTAGGGTTGGGGCTAAAATTAGGGTTAGGGTTAGGGTTGGGGCTAAAGTTAGGGATAGAGTTGGGATTAGGGTTAGGGTTTGGATTAGGGTTGGTATTAGGGTTACGGTTGGGATTAGGGTTACGTTTGGGATTAGGGTTGGGATTAGGGTTAGGGTTGGGATTAGGGTTAAGGTTAGGGTTGGGATTAGGGTTAGGTTTAAGGTTAGGGTTGAGATTAGGGTTAGGGGTGTGTTGGATTTAGGGTTTTGATTAGGGTTATGGTTAGAGTTGAGATTAGGGCTGTTTTGGGGTTAGGGTTGTGATTATCGTTAGGGTTGTGATTAGGATTATGGATCGGGTTGAGATTAGGGTTAGGGGTGTGTTGGAGTTAGGGTTGGAGTTAGAATTGGGGGGTTTCCACTGTTTAGGTACATCAGGGGGTCTCCAAACACGACAGACAATTTTGCGCTAAAAAAGTCAAATGGTGCTCCCACCCTTCTGAGCTCTGCCGTGCGCCCAAACAGTGGTTTACCCCCACATATGGGGCATCAGCGTACTCAGGATAAATTGGACAACAACTTATGGGGTCCAATTTCTCCTGTTACCCTTGTGAAAATAAAAACTTGGGGGCTAAAAATCTTTTTTGTGGGAAAAAATATATTTTTTTATTTTCACTACTCTGCATTATAAACTTCTGTGAAGCATTTGAGCATTCAAAGTTCTCACCACATATCTAGATAAGTTCCTTAGGGGGTCTAGTTTCCAAAATTTGGTCACTTGTGGGGGGTTTCTACTGTTTAGGTACATCAGGGGCTCTGCAAACGCAACATAACACCCACAGACAATTCTATCAAAGTCTGAATTCCAAAATGGCGCTCCTTCTCTTCCGAGCTCTGCCGTGTGCCCAAACAGTGGTTTACCCCCACATATGGGGTACCAGCATACTCAGGACAAATTGGAGAACAAATATTGGTGTCCAATTTCTCTTGTTACCCTTGTGAAAATAAAAACTTGGGGGCTAAAAAATATTTTTTGTGGGAAAAAAATATATTTTTTATTTTCACTACTCTGCATTATAAACTTCTGTGACGCACTTGGGCATTCAAAGTTCTCACCACATATCTAGATAAGTTCCTTGGGGGGTCTATTTTCCAAAATGGGGTCACTTGTTTGGGGTTTCTACTGTTTAGGTACATTAGGGGTCTGCAAACGCAACATAACGCCAGCAGACAATTCTATCAAAGTCTGCATTCCAAAACGGCGCTCCTTCCCTTCCGAGCTCAGCCATGCGCCCAAACAGTGGTTTACCCCCACATATGGGGTACCAGCATACTCAGGACAAATTGGACAACAACTTTTGGGGTCCAATTTCTCTTGTTACCCTTATGAAAATAAAAACTTGGGGGCTAAAAAATCTTTTTTGTTAAAAAAAAAATATATTTTTTATTTTCACGACTGCATTATAAACTTCTGTGATGCACTTGGACATTCAAAGTTCTCACTACACATCTAGATAAGTTCCATGGGGGGTCTAGTTTCCAAAATGGGGTCACTTTTGGGGGGTTTCTACTGTTTAGGCACATCAGGGGCTCTCCAAACGCGACATGGCGTCCGATCTCAATTCCAGTCAATTTTGCATTGAAAAGTCAAATGGCGCTCCTTTGCTTCCGAGCTCAGCCATGCACCCAAACAGTGGTTTACCCCCACATATGGGGTGTCGGCGTACTCAGGACAAATTGTACAACAACTTCTGGGGTCCATTTTCTCCTGTTACCCTTGGTAAAATAAAAATTTGGAGGCAAAAAGATCATTTTTGTAGAAAAAATGCAATTTTTTAATTTTCATGGCTCTACGTTATAAACTTCTGTGAAGCACCTGGGGGTTTAAAGTGCTCACCACACAACTAGATAAGTTCCTTAAGGGGTCTAGTTTCCAAAATGGTGTCATTTGTGGGGGGTTTCCACTGTTTAGGCACATCAGGGGCTCTCCAAACGTGACATGGCGTCCGATCTCAATTCCAGCCAATTCTACATTGAAAAAATAAAACGACACTCCTTCTCCTCCAAGCTCTGCGGTGCGCCCAAACAGTGGTTTACCCCCACATATGGGGTATCGACGTACTCAGGAGAAATTGCACAACAACTATTGTGGTCTAATTTCTCCTGTTACCCTTGTGAAAATAAAAATTTCGGGGCAAAAAGATCATTTTTGTAGAAAAAATGCGATTTTTTATTTTCACGGCTCTACGTTATAAACTTCTGTGAAGCACTTGGGGGTTCAAAGTGCTCACCACACATCTAGATAAGTTCCTTAAGGGGTCTAGTTTCCAAAATGGTATCACTTGTGGGGGGTTTCCACTGTTTAGGCACATCAGGGGCTCTCCAAACGCGACATGGCATCCGATCTCAATTCCAGCCAATTCTGCATTGAAAAAGTCAAACGGTGCTCCTTCACTTCCAAGCTCTGCGGTGCGCCCAAACAGTGGTTTACCCCCACATATGGGGTATCGACGTACTCAGGAGAAATTGCACAACAACTTTTGTGGTCTAATTTCTCCTGTTACCCTTGTGAAAATAAGAATTTGTGGGCGAAAAAATCATTTTTGTGAAAACAAATGCGATTTTTTATTTTCACGGCTCTGCGTTATAAACTTCTGTGAAGCACCTGGGGGTTTAAAGTGCTCACCACACAACTAGATAAGTTCCTTAAGGGGTCTAGTTTCCAAAATGGTGTCATTTGTGGGGGGTTTCCACTGTTTAGGCACATCAGGGGCTCTCCAAACGTGACATGGCGTCCGATCTCAATTCCAGCCAATTCTACATTGAAAAAATAAAACGACACTCCTTCTCCTCCAAGCTCTGCGGTGCGCCCAAACAGTGGTTTACCCCCACATATGGGGTATCGACGTACTCAGGAGAAATTGCACAACAACTATTGTGGTCTAATTTCTCCTGTTACCCTTGTGAAAATAAAAATTTCGGGGCAAAAAGATCATTTTTGTAGAAAAAATGCGATTTTTTATTTTCACGGCTCTACGTTATAAACTTCTGTGAAGCACTTGGGGGTTCAAAGTGCTCACCACACATCTAGATAAGTTCCTTAAGGGGTCTAGTTTCCAAAATGGTATCACTTGTGGGGGGTTTCCACTGTTTAGGCACATCAGGGGCTCTCCAAACGCGACATGGCATCCGATCTCAATTCCAGCCAATTCTGCATTGAAAAAGTCAAACGGTGCTCCTTCACTTCCAAGCTCTGCGGTGCGCCCAAACAGTGGTTTACCCCCACATATGGGGTATCGACGTACTCAGGAGAAATTGCACAACAACTTTTGTGGTCTAATTTCTCCTGTTACCCTTGTGAAAATAAGAATTTGTGGGCGAAAAAATCATTTTTGTGAAAACAAATGCGATTTTTTATTTTCACGGCTCTACGTTATAAACTTCTGTGAAGCACTTGGGGGATCAAAGTCTCACCACACATCTAGATAAGTTCCTTAAGGGGTCTCGTTTCCAAAATGGTGTCACTTGTGGGGGGTTTCCACTGTTTAGGCACATTAGGGGCTCTCCAAACGCGACATGGCGTCCGATCTCAGTTCCAGACAATTCTGCATTGAAACAGTCAAACGGCGCTCCTTCACTTCCAAGCTCTGCGGTGCGCCCAAACAGTGGTTTACCTCCACATATGGGGTATCGGCGTACTCAGGAGAAATTGCACAACAAAATTTGTGGTTAAATTTCTGTTTTTACACTTGTGAAAATTAAAAAAAATGGTTCTGAAGTAAAATGTTTGCAAAAAAAAGTTAAATGTTCATTTTTTTCTTCCACATTGTTTCAGTTCCTGTGAAGTACGTAAAGGGTTAATAAACTTCTTGAATGTGGTTTTGAGCACCTTGAGGGGTGCAGTTTTTAGAATGGTGTCACACTTGGTTATTTTCTATCATATAGACCCCTCAAAATGACTTCAAAGGTGATGTGGTCCCTAAAAAAAACATGGTGTTGTAAAAATGAGAAATTGCTGGTCAACTATTAACCCTTATAACTCCCTAACAAAAAAAAATTTTGTTTCCAAAATTGTGCTGATGTAAAGTGGACATGTGGGAAATGTTATTTATTAACTATTTTTCGTGACATATCTCTCTGATTTAAGGGCATAAAAATACAAAGTTTGAAAATTGCAAAATTTTAAAATTTTCGCCATATTTCCGTTTTTTTCATAAATAATCGCAAGTAATATCGAAGAAATGTTACCACTAACTTGAAGTACAATATGTCACGAAAAAACAATCTCAGAATCAGCGGGATCCGATAAAGCGTTCCAGAGTTATAACCTCATAAAGTGACAGTGGTCAGAATTGTAAAAATTGGCTCGGTCATTAAGTACCAAATTGGCTCTGTCACTAAGGGGTTAAAGCACTTTGAATTCTAAAAATTGTAGCTCTGCTCTAAAGGAATAACCATATTGAATTATAAAATGTGTAAAGGAGTAGAAAGTGTATATTGCTGTCTAAATAACATACTGTAGCTGGAACCTTTTCGAATAATGAGTAAGCCATGACCACGGGTGTTTTAGCCTAATATTTTTGTTGTTAATTAGAAGGTAAACATGTTTTCAGTCCTTAATCAAGTCATAAGCGTACCATAATAATATGCAAATACACTAATCTGCGATGTCTTTAATTTTACTTTTAATTGGTAATTTATTATCTATGGGGTTAAATGCATCAGTGACAAGTGCAGATGTATAATCGCACTTCAATTTATTAACTTGTTCAAAGCCTATTTGGAATAATAAATGTATGATACCTATATATGAGGCAAGTCATCTAGACATTTTTTAATCCTGACATACTTAACCATAATAGACCATGACTTCCCCTGAGAGAAGGAGACCATATAAGTCAATTGTAGATAATAGAGGCATAGCTAGTGGTTCAGCATGGGGAAGGGAGAGGGGTTGGAACACATATGAATGGGCCTCCAACTCTGTTTTTTTCACTGTATATGGCTGGAGAATGGCCGTGTGTCACTTTTTTTTGTATACTGTAAGCTTTGGTGGCGGGGTTGGATTACATGACAGCAGGTTTGCTAGTCCCCTAGCGACAATATTCTGCTGATAAAACAATAATTTTATAAAAACTACAGCAAGCAACCCAGTAAGTGACACATCGCTTGAATCAGGGTGTAACAACCCTGTCGGCATCACTGCATGGCCTTCCATCCCCCACCTGCCTGATACATCTACTCACCCCAAGCCATGCTGTGAGTTCTGTCTGCTGCCGGCTCCATGCGGTGTGCTTCATGGCTGCTTGCTCTGTGTACACTTCCTGCCTTGTGCATAGGGGGGCGGCGCTGGCAAATCCAGATTCTTATTGAGACTGTGTGCACCTCCCTAAGGTGTCCCTGGCCAATTGTCTAGAGGCCTTTGATACTTAAGGCATCCCCACCCATTAGAGGATGCCTGAGCATATTATCTCTTAGCATCTTGCTACTGAGGTGCCAGGTCACGTCTCTGTCCGCCACCCAGTGGGGCGTCATACCCTGGTCTGAATCTGTGTTCCGTTACTTCAGTGTCTGACTCTGAGGCCTGCAATCCACAGGCCTATATCCATGTGCAGTTCTAGTATCTGTGTCTGTTCCTGTCTGAACTCTGGTCTATGTCCGTTCCTGTTCCTTCTTTGTTTGCCATTCCCACTCTGCTGTGTGTATTTCTGTGTTCCCTCTCTGCTCGCCACTACTAGTCGTTCTGCACCTCTCAGCTCTGCTCACCACAACCTGTGGCTCTGCACCTCTCTGCTCTGCTCGCCACAACCTGTGGCTCTGCGCTTCTCTGCTCCACTTGCCACACCCGTGGCTCTGTGCTTCTCTGCTCTGCTCGCCACAACCCGTGGCTCTGTGCTTCTCTGCTCTGCTCGCCACAACCTGTGGCTCTGCGCCTTCTGGCTCTTAGCTCCACCTCCAGTGGCTCCGCTCTTGGCTCCACCTCCAGTGGCTCCATTCTTGGCTCCGCCTCCAGTGGGTCCACTCTTTGCTCCGCCTCCAGATGATCAGCTTTTGGCTCTGCCTCCTCCTCTGCTCTTGGCTCCAGCTCTTCCTTTTATGCTCTTAGTTCTGCCTCCTTCTCTGCTCTTAGCTCCACCTCCTTCTCTGCTCTTGGCTCCGCCTTTGTTTCTGCTCTTGGCTCCTCCTGTTGTTCTGCTTTGTATCCGCTCTTGCGGTCTTGCTCTACCTCCGTTCTGCAACTAGTCGTACAGGTCTCTACCTGTTCCCATATACCCTCCAGTCTGAACAGGTTCTTACCTGTTTCCATACACCTACCTGTATACCAGTTCCGATCTGTCCTACCAGAGTATCAGCCCTGTCCGCCTGTTCTGCCAGAGTGCCAGACGTGCCCCCCTCCCTGCCAGTGTCTCTGCCGTGCCCTTCTGTCTGCCAGAGTGCCAGCGATGCCCGCCTGCTTGCCAGTGTCTCAGCTGTGCCCCCCTGCCTGCCAGTGTCTCTGCCATGCCCGTCTGCCAGTGTCACAGCCGTGCCTGCCTGTGTCACAGAAGCCACAGCCAGACACCACCCTGGAGTGGTACCTGGCAGCTACCTGCCGCACAAGTCTGACCTCACCATCAGAGGCTCCAGCGAACACGTAGGAAGCTACTTAGTTACACCCCTTCCTGCCCGCGCCAACCAGTCGGCGTGAGCGTTACACAGGGTCTCTGTCCCTACATTATGCTGTTCACAAATAAGGTAGAAAAAAACCTGGTGACAGATTTCTTTGAAATGTAATCTGTCAGTAGGATCAACCCTTCTAAGCAGTCTATATGGGCCCGTAGGTCATAGGTGGAGTTAGCAGTGTTAGATATGTAGAGCAAGAAGGAAGACTGTCAATCGTTATATGTCTCACACTTGCATTCAAAATAATCTCTGGAGGCAGATTCTCAGGGAGATCTGTGTCCTGCCCATAGATCTTAACAGCTTATTTACAGATTAATAAAAATGTGGATTTTTCTGGAGTAATACATTGGATTGCAGATATTAAGATATCATTTTATTCAGCTTTCTATGACCTACATGCCCATATAAGCATCTCAGGTGGATTTAGCCTACTGACCAGGGGCGTAACTACCACGGTCGCAGCAGTCGCCACTGCGACCGGGCCCGGGGGAGTCGGGCCCGGCAGGACAGATGCACGCCGACACCAGCAAAAAGTTAAAAACTGTTGCCGTGCAGGTGATTTCTCCCGCACTACAACAGACAGACCTGCCCTCCACCTGACCTGCCGGGCGCACACATCAGATCAGCAGCCGACACCTGAACAGTTAGGAAGGGCTGAAGGGCCTGTGGTGACGTCATCATTATCATAGGTCCTTCACCATTTATCAGCTCTGCCTCCTGATCACATGACGATGACGTCACCACAGGTCCTTTAGCTCTCAGCAGCAGCTCAGTCCTGGTTGTGTGCAGCTCGGGTTCTCTGGTATCAGCCAGTAGCAGATTTCCGGTTCCTGCTGTTCCGTAGAGATGTGGCATCAGATGGGGCAGAATGTGGAGTCAGATGGGGCAGAATGTGGAGTCAGATGGGGCAGAATGTGGAGTCAGATGGGGCAGAATGTGGAGTCAGATGGGGCAGAATGTGGAGTCAGATGGGGCAGAATGTGGAGACAGATGAGGCAGAATGTGGAGACAGATGAGGCAGAATGTGGAGACAGATGAGGCAGAATGTGGAGACAGATGAGGCAGAATGTGGAGACAGATGAGGCAGAATGTGGAGACAGATGAGGCAGAATGTGGAGACAGATTGGGAAGAATGTGTATTCAGAATGTGTATTCAGATGGGGCAGAATGTGGAGTCAGATGGGGCAGAATGTGGAGTCAGATGGGGCAGAATGTGGAGTCAGATGGGGCAGAGTGTGTATTCAGATGGGGCAGAGTGTGTGTTCAGATATGGCAGAATGTGGAGTCAGATGGGGAAGAATGTGGAGTCAGATGAGGCAGAATGTGGAGTCAGATGGGGCAGAGTGTGTATTCAGATGGGGCAGAGTGTGTGTTCAGATATGGCAGAATGTGGAGTCAGATGGGGAAGAATGTGGAGTCAGATGAGGCAGAATGTGGAGTCAGATGAGGCAGAATGTGGAGTCAGGTGGGGCAGAGTGTGGAGTCAGGTGGGGCAGAATGTGGAGTCAGATGGGGCAGAATGTGTATTCAGATGGGGCAGAGTGTGTGTTCAGATATGGCAGAATGTGGAGTCAGATGGGGAAGAATGTGGAGTCAGATGGGGCAGAGTGTGTATTCAGATGGGGCAGAGTGTGTGTTCAGATATGGCAGAATGTGGAGTCAGATGGGGAAGAATGTGGAGTCAGATGAGGCAGAATGTGGAGTCAGATGAGGCAGAATGTGGAGTCAGGTGGGGCAGAGTGTGGAGTCAGATGGGGCAGAATGTGGAGTCAGATGGGGCAGAATGTGGAGTCAGATGAGGCAGAATGTGGAGTCAGATGGGGCAGAATGTGGAGTCAGATGGGGCAGAATGTGGAGTCAGATGGGGCAGAATGTGGAGTCAGATGGGGCAGAATGTGGAGTCAGATGGGGCAGAATGTGGAGTCAGATGGGGCAGAATGTGGAGACAGATGGGGCAGAATGTGGATTTGGGTGGAAAATATTTTGGCCGGGTGGGCCCATTTGAAAGTTCGCATCGGGGCCCATAACTTGGTAGTTACGCCACTGCTACTGACAGACTTGTAGGATCGCTACTTCCAACAGGTGGTGCTATAGAGTTTAAGTCCTCTTTTTCTCAGAAGAGACAATTTGCATATAAACGAAAAAATAATTATTTCCTTCTGCATTACCTATGTTTAACCTATTTTACCTTGCTGGCTAATACCATCTCAGTATTCATTTATGTTTACTTTTCTTTCTTTCTGCAGGTCTCCTGAGTTAATATGTTCACTGACAAGCACAAGTGAAAACCCGTGAAAATGATTCCGTATGCCATCGTTATGTAAGAAGAGATTTCAGTGTACAAGGAGGTTTCAGAAGTTACTTTTCCAAAATAGAAGTTGAAGAATATTGTTCCCTGTATATCATTCTCATCTCTACATTTCTGAATAACTGTCCAAAAAGTACTGATCTATAACTGTACTACATGACAGTGTGTAGGCAGTGTGCAACATACACAGGTAGCAAGTCCTATAAAATTTTGCATACATTTGTAGACCTCAGATTATACATTTCCTACTAAAAAAAATCTATTGCACATCATGGCCTGGAAGTATCAATTACTACATGTAAAAAAGTGCAGATTTTATATACAGGTGAAAACTGTTCAAGAATGTCCTGATAAGTCTTTGTTGGCAGATATTTTAGGACTTATTAGATAAAGTACATTACGTGCCAATTAAAACATGTTTGCACTCAGTATATCACATCTTCAAAAATATATCAGTTCTGTGCCACCATTTTAAAAGGATTGTATTAGTTGTAACCAGTTATTACTGATGTAAGAACTATGGACACAAAGGAAATATATGTAACACTTTCTACTGCCAATAATAATACTGTATAGAACAATATATCTCACCAAACGTTCTACGTTCCTAAAAGATAATTTAGCATACCATACAGCAAATATCTTATTCCAGGACATGCTGTACCCCTCCGCACATATGAATTTCATGAATATCTGAGCGGAAAGTTTGAGCCATGTGAACATAAGGCAATTTAGAACTAGAGCCAAAAATCACTTTGCTTATCTAACAGAAGTGGAAAAGTTGTACAAAATGTATTTGACCAAGTGAGTAGCTCTTCACTTACGAAACCTGCATCCTTAATTATTACCTAGTCATTGGCAATTGATTGAATGTTTCTGTTCATAAGGAAACTTGCCTTGTTCTTAACCAATGAACAACTTGGCAGTATGTGTTAGCGCATTAGTTGTCAGGTTATTTGAATGTTACTCTAGTCTAAATGTGAAGACATGGATTTACCAAGATTAACCAATAGGAGCATATATTAAATCACTGTCTCTACGATTGTTACATGTAAGTATTAACCATCGAATTCTGAACAGTTTTTTGGTTGTGTTCAATATTTTATTGTGCGTGTGTATGTATATAATATATATTATATATACAGATATGTATACAAGATATTTTAAAAAACTGTGCAAACGTTTTAGGCAGGTGTGGAAAAAAAGGCTGCAAAGTAAGAATGTTATCTAAAATAGAAGTCTTAATAGTTTCTTTTTTCAATTAACAAAATTGAACTGAATGACCAAAAGAGAAATCTAGATCAAATCAATATTTGGCGTGTCCACTGTTTAACCTCAAAACAGCATCAATTCTTCTAGGTACATGTCCACATAGTCTTATAGGAAGTTGGCAGGGAGGTTGTTCCAAACATCTTGGCTAACCAAACACCAATTTTGTCCAGATATAGCCTTGTGCAAATCCTTCTCTCTCTTCATGTAATCTCATACTGAGTATATGTTGAGATCAGGGCTTTGTGGGGGCCATATCATCACTTCCAGGACTTCTTGTTCTTCTTTACACTGAAGATACTTCCAAATTATATTGACTGTATGTTTGGGTCATTGTCCTGCTGCTGAATAAATTTGAAGCCAATCAACACCTTCATGATGGTATTGCATGATGGATAAGTATCTACTTATATTAGCATTATGGACACCCTTAACCCTGACAAAATCCCCCAAGTCTCACTGTTTCCTGCACACACTCTTGTATGCTTCTCCTGGTTGGTCTTCAGCAAAAAAAACTGTCTTCTGATACAGACAAATTTTTCAAATTTTGACTCATCAGTCCAGAGCAGCTTCTGCCATTTTTCTGCACCCAAGTTCCCATGTCGTTGTGCATAATTGAGTCACTTTGGCTAGTTTTGGACACAATTCTTCAAGGAAGACCACTTCGGGCCAGACTTCTCTGAATAGTAAATGGGTCCCACTTGTCACTGCTAGTGCTGAGCTGATAGCACTGCTGACATTTTCCAGCTTTGAAGAGCAGTTAGCATAATTTGTTTTTTATTTGCTGCACTAAATTTCCTAGGTCATACACGGATTCTACAGTTCACTATGTTGCCCATTTATCGGTGCTTATTCCAAAGAGCTTGAACAGCTCATCTTGAAACCTCAGTCTTAGAAGTCTTTGCCTGGGAGAGATCTTGCTGATGCAGTATAACTACATCGTGTCTTGTTGCTATGCTCTTACAATGCTGTATGACTGAGTGTGGATATTCCTCACCTAGTTTTAAGCCTTTTTCACAGCTAATTCCAGTGGACTGTGTCTCAACTTACATATGAAAGTGATAATCATTATCACCTTGTTTGGTATAATTCGTTACTGTTAGGCCATGTGCACACGTTCAGGATTGTTAGCGTTTTTTTCGCGTTTTTTCGCTATAAAAACGTGATAAAAACGCGAAAAAAAACGCTTACATAAGCCTCCTATTATTTACAGGGTATTCCGCATTTTTTGTGCAAATGTTGCGATTTTTTCCGCGAAAAAATCGCATAGCGGAAAAAAAAGCAACATGTTCATTAAAAATGCGGAATTGCAGGGATTCCGCACACCTAGGGGTCCATTGATCTGCTTACTTCCCGCACGGGGCTGTGCACACCATGCGGGAAGTAAGCAGATTATATGCGGTTGGTACCCAGGGTGGAGGAGAGGAGACTCTCCTCCACGCACTGGGCACCATATAAGTGGTCAAAAAATAAGAAATAAAATAATAAACAGTCCTATACTCACCCTCGATGTATTCCCGCCTCCTCGCACGCTGCCGTTCGGTTCCTGTAGCTGGTGTGCGCTGAAGGACCTCGCCGAATGACGTCACTGTCCTGTGATTGGTCGTGAGCGGTCATGTGACCGCTCACGTGACCGTGACGTCACGGGAGGTCCTGTGCGCACAGACCAGCTAGAAGAGGAGCCGGACGGCCGCTGAGGAGATGTCTGGGTGAGTATAAGCATTTTTTTATTTTTTTTATTATTTTTAAACATTCTATCTTTTACTATAGATGCTGCATAAGCTGCATCTATAGTAAAAAGTTGGTCACACTTGTCAAACGCTATGTTTGACAAGTGTGACCAACCTGTCAGTCAGTTTTCCAAGCGATGCTACAGATCGCTTGGAAAACTTTAGCATTCTGCAAGCTAATTACGCTTGCAGAATGCTAAAAAAACGCGAAAAAAACGGAAAAAAAACGCAAAAAAAAAATGCGGATTTCTTGCAGAAAATTTCCGGTTTTCTTCAGGAATTTTCTGCAAGAAATCCGCAACGTGTGCACATACCCTTACTCCTGACTATGATTCTACAAAATCTATGACTTCATGAAAGTGTACCTAGGAAAATTGATGCTGTTTCAATGCTAAGGGTGGTCACACCAAATTTCTCTTTGCACTTTGTAAACAGTTAGGATTCCCTTACCCCCATTAACCTTGGCCTTTCCTCCCCTGTGAACATAGTCCCACTTTTTCTTATTTCCCTTCTTTAAACTCTAACTGGTTTACTGTTATCTTTAATTTATGGATTTGCCTTTATATTTTCAAAAATAAAGAATTACGGTGTGTGTATATATATATATTTTAACACTTCTATTTTTGGAAGCATTCTTCCTTTGCAGCATTTTTTTTCACAAAACTTTTGCCCGGTATTGTATATATACACACACACTTCCTTTTGGTAACTTTATCATTGAAATAAACATTTCTGAGATGATATATTGTGTAATAGCAACTCTACTTTTTAGACACTTTGCATACATTTTGAAAAGAGGCTCTTTTAAATATCCAAATTCTAACATTTGTTGAACTCTCACTTAAGGAGCCTTAATTGTATATGGTGATGTTCCGTGTTCTTAGATACTCAAAGTAGTAATGTAAATAGTTTTTAACAAAGAGGTAAACTTTGTACTGTTTCAATAGCCTGTAAATTATATTGACATATTCGTTGAATAGTGATGCTATCACAAGAAGAGATTAATGAAATAACTTGTATTTTACCATCCCCTCAATACAGTGGCATGTAAAATTTTGTGTACCTCTGGTCAAAATTACTGTTATTGTGAACAGTTAAGAAAATTGAAGATGAAATGATCTCTGGAAGGCCTAACATTAGAGATGACACACTTCCTTTGCATTTTGGGAAAAAAAAAAAACACACACACACATATATATATATATATATATATATATATATATATATATATATATACACACACACATACATACATACATACATACATACATACATACATACACATCTTAAAAATTACAAAAGGAAGGAAAGTGGGCTAATGCAAAAGTACCACAGCTTGTAAACACTTTTTGTGGCCTGCCAAGAGTCTTTCAATTCTTGTTTTAGGGGATTTACAGACATTCTTCGTTGGAAAATTCTTCCAGTTCAGTGAGATTCCTGAGTCGTCTTGCATGCACTGCTATTTTGAGGTCAGCTACTGATTTTCAATGATGTTCAGATCAGGGGACTGTGAGGGTCATTGTAAAACCTTTAACTTGCACCATTTGAGGTAGTCTATTGTAAATTTTGAGTTGTGTTTAGGATCATTATCCATTTGTAGAAGCCATTCTGTTTTCAATTTCAGCTTTTTTTTTTTACAGATGGTGTTATGTTCAGTATGCAAAAGAACATCTAAACCACCCTGAGGCATTTTGGAAACAAGTCCTGTGAACCTTTGAAGTTAAAATAGAACTCTTTGGCCACATTGGTCAAAGCTATGTTTGGAGAAAAAGGGCACAGAATTTCAGGAAAAACATGTTGCCATCATTAAGCAAGGGGGTGGATCAATCATGCTTCGGGGTTGTGTTACAGCCAATGGCATGAGGAACATTTCACTGGTAGAGGAAAGAATGGATTCAGTGAAATTTCAAAAGTAAATGTAAAAAAGCTGAGGATGAAACGAGGATGGCTTCTACAAATATATAATGATCCTAAACACACATCAAAACCCATAATAGACTACCTTAAAAGGCGCAAGCTGAAGCTTTTACAATGGTCTTAACAGTCTCCTGATCTGAACATCATTGAAAATCTGTGGCTAGTCCTCAAAATAGCAGTGCATGCAAAACAACCCAGGAATCTCACAGCACTGGAAGAATTTTCCTAGGAAGTGTGGATGAAAATCCCTCTTGCTGGCTACAAAAAGCGTTTACAAGCTGTGATATTTTCGAAAGGGTGTGCTACTAGGTAATAACTAGAGATGAGCGAATATGTTCGGAAAACGATCGCCAAACATAAATTCGGCACGAATATGGTACATTCTGATTCGTGATCGGTAACACGAGCATTTTTCTTAAAACCGGAAAAAGTCGGTAACATTCGGTAAAACTGCAGGACGATAATTGTGTTGCCACTAAAGTATTTTAAAGTAGATGATAAATAAATAGAATAAAAGTCAGCAATTCATGTGCCGCATACAGTATAATCACAGCGTGACAGGTTAGAATAGAATAGATATTTACACATAGAATACATATATAGATGTCAGTGACACACATCTATATGAACCGTATATACTCGAGTATAAGCTGAGATTTTCAGCCCATTTTTTGACTGAAAGTGCCCCTCTCGGCTTATACTCGAGTCACCCTCAGCTTTCTGTCTCCCATCACCCCCACCTGTCTGTTCTCTCATCTCCTCTCCCCCTGTCTGTCTTTCTTCCCTGGGGGGGGTTTCTTACCCCCTCCATCACAGCAGCAGCGGCGTAGCAGCACGATTCTGGCATGTATTGAGTCCCTGAGGTAGCGGCGTGCTGGTAACCTATGGAGCAAGCGGTAGCGGCAGAGCAGCGCCATCCGGTCATGTATGGAGTCCTGGAGGTAGTGGCGTGTTGGTAATGTATAGAGCAGCAGTCGTAGAGGCAAGCGGTAGCCGTACAGCAGGTGGAGGTTGCAAGCGGCCTGTATTTTCAGTGCTGCACGCTTCACTTCCAGTGACATCATGAATATTCATAAGCCATAATGCGCGGGACCAGAAGTGAAGTGTGCGTAGAGAAAATACAGGCTGCCCGCAACCTCCACCTGCCATACGGCTATCGCTTGCTTCCATGACGGCGATTAAATCAGCAAATATTGCAAATTCGGTGATCGTGAGCCAAACCGAATATTCAAATATTCGCTCATCTCTAGCACTAACCACGCAGAGTGCCCAAACTTTTGCATCTGCCAATTTTCCTTTTTGTAATTTTTAAAATGTAAAAGATGAAAATATATTTTGTTTTTGCCTAAAATACAAAGGAAATATGTCATCTTCAACTTTAGGCCTTTTAGAGATCATTTCATCTTCAACTTAACTGTTCACAATAACAGTAATTTTGACAGGGGGTGCCCAAACTTTTACTTGCCACTGTATATAATGGATATTATATATCACTTTGGAGTTGATGACTGGCACATTTATCTAGGATTCCGATTTTGTTCTTATTTTGTCAAGTAAAGCAGAGGTTAAATATCTGAAATATTAATATGCAAGACTAAGAAATTTAGCGTAAAATCTAAGCAGGGGGTAGTCAGCAACTTAAATTTTTAATGCATCATGTACTAAAATCTCATTTGCATGGTAGTACTATTATTCTCTACAGGAAATAAATCAATCTGATTTGCTATTATCATGAATAGACAGTACATGATGGTAATTTCTTAAATAATTACAAATTATATCAGATTTTTCTTGCCAAGAAAAATGAAAATTGATTAGATACATTTTCATAGTAAGTCCTATAGAAAGGCTACGCAAATAAAAGATTTCTATTTTTGTAACTAAAAACTTAAGAATATTTCTTGTATTATGTACGGTTTGACCATCTGTGGGATAAATTTGACAAAGAAAATAATAGTTGTCTATGGTCTAGATCGATTTATGGTCCTAACAAAATGTAATGGATAAACCAACCTTACAGGGGTGCAGATGTCTCTAATATATGTTTACCACAGCAGTCTTAACTTCTTTTTTTTAAGCATAAAGTTACTACATTTTTAATGGCTAATACATATCAGAGTCTAAGAAATAAAGAGAAGGAATGCATTAATATGTATACATAGAAAGTGTGCCAATCAATGCTTGGTAGCTCTACTGAATTAGTGTATATATCTAAAAATGCCATCTTGATAATATTAAAATTGCTTTCAATGAAATTTTCTTTTAAATAAAATTAATTTCGTCTCCGTGACTCCTCATTTCTATTGTGGCTTAGAGCATTGTGTCACTGAAATCTAATATGCTTAAAGTGTTCTCATACATATATGAAACAGAAAATTTTTGTGTAACCTTCACATTTTGGGTTCCCATTCAGTTGCACTTTTGATTTATGTAAAAGAAAAAATCCTGTGACATTAGGTATACTTAGCAAAATCCTGCTGACAGGTTCGCTTTAAGTAAACTACAGACACTGTCAGGTTGGCGTCATTATTCTTATTAAAATGATGCCTGAGTTGATGAAATCCATCATGTGCTTGTTTAATCTGTATTTGCAGTTTTCAGTTAATGAGATTCTGGTGCTTCGGTGTGACCTCAGGCGGAGCTCTATTTTGTGCTCTGTTTTCATATTCATCCTTATGGGTTTATGACAGGTCACTGATCCTTCAGTGACCTGCCTCATGTTTTACATACTGCACATATGTATGGTGGCTTTGAAAAAAAAATTTAAGTAGAGCAAAATAGCGGCGGCGCATGTGCAGTAGCATCTATTGCTTACTGATAGATGATACTGTGCACACGCCATTTTGCTGCAGTCAAATTTTTTTTTGCTTCCAGCAAAATTATGCCATCGGCGGCGCTTGCACAGTATCATCTATCAGCAAGCAATAGATGCTACTTTGCATGAGCTGCCGCTGGCAAGCAATAGATACTACTGCTCAAGCTGCACTGGCGGCACCATGTTGATGGAGGTAAAAACATTTGGTTGCAGCAAATTGGAGACGGCGATTGCCCTTGCGCAGTAGTTTTTATCAGCAAGCGATAAATGCTACTGCGCTTGCGCCGGTGCAATTTTTCTGTAGTTTTTTTTTTTGTTTCTTTAAACTCATCACACATACAGGTGCTTCTCACAAAGTTAGAATATCATCAAAAAGTTAGTTCATTTCAGTTCCTCAATACAAAAAGTGAAACTCATATATTATACCGAATCATTGTGTTAATGTTGATGATTATAGCTTACAGCCAATGACAGCCCAAAAGTGATTATCCCAGTAAATTAGAATAATTAACAAAAACACCTGCAAAGTCTTCAGAAGTGTTTAAAAAGGTCCCTTAGTCTGTTTCAGTAGGCTCTACAATCATGGGGAAGACTGCTGACTTGACTGATGTCCAGAAGGCAGTCATTGACGTATTCCACTAGGAGGGTCAGCCACAAAAGGTCATTGCTAAAGAAGCTGGCTGTTCACAGAGCGCTGAATCCAAGCATATTAATGGAAAGTTGAGTGGAAGGAAAAAGTGTGGTAGAAAAAGGTGCACAAGCAACCGGGATAACCGCAGCCTTGAAAGGATTGTTAAGAAACGGCAATTCAAAAATTTGGGGGAGATTCACAAGGGAGTGGACTGCTGCTGGAGTCATTGCTTCAAGAGCCACCACACACAAATGTATCCAGGACATGGGCTACAAGTGTCACATTCCATGTGTCAAGCCACTCATGACCAATAGACAATGTCAGAAGCGTCTTACCTGGGCCAAGGAGAAAAAGAACTGGACTGTTGCTCAGTGGTCCAAGGTGTTGTTTTCAGATGAAGGTAAATTTTGCATTTCATTTGGAAATCAAGGTTCTATAGTCTGGAGGAAGAGTGGAGAGGCACACAATCCAAGCTGTTTGAGGTATAGTGTGAAGTTTCAGCAATCAGTGATGGTTTGGGGAGCCATGTCATCTGCTGGTGTAGGTCCACTGTGTTTTATCAAGACCAAAGTCAGCACAGCAGTCTACCAGGAAATTTTAGAGCACTTCATGCTTTCCTCTGCCAACAAGCTTTTTGGAGATGGACATTTCATTCTCCAGCAGGACTTGGCACCTGTCCACACTGCCAAAAGTACCACTACCTGGTTTAAAAACAACAGTATCACTGTGTTTGATTGGCTAGCAAACGCGCCTGACCGGGGTATTGTCAAGAGGAAGATGAGAGACACCAGACCCAACAATGCAGATGAGCTGAATGGTGCTATCAAAGCAACCTGGGCTTCCATAACACCTCAGCAGTGCCACAGGCTGATCGCCTCCATGCCACTCCGCATTCATGCAGTAATTGATGCAAAAGGAGCCCCGACCAAGTATTGAGTGCATTTATTGAACATACATTTCAGTAGGCCAACATTTTGTATTTTAAAATAATTTTTCAAGCCTGTGTTATACAGTATTCTAATTTACTGAGATAATGACTTTTGGGCTTTCATTGGCTGTAAGCCATAATCATAAACATGTATTTAATGACAGTTTGTAGTGACTCTATATAATATACGAGTTTCATGTTTTGTATTGAAGAACTGAAATAAATTAACTTTTTGATGATATTCTAATTTTGTTAGAAACACCTGTATATACTACTGTGCAAATGTTTTAAGCAAGTGTGGAAAAAATTCTGCAAAGTAAGAATGCTTGTAAAAAGTTTATTTTTTATCGGTTTACAAACAGAAAAGTGAAATAACAGTTATGAGCAAGCATACTTGGATAGGGTGTTATTCGAGCATGCTCGAGTGCTAATAGAGCATCTTTGGCGTGCTCTTACACAACCCCTGGCAAAAATTATGGAATCACCGGCCTTGGAGGATGTTCATTCAGTTGTTTAATTTTGTAGAACAAAAGCAGATCACAGACATGGCACAAAACTAAAGTCATTTCAAATGCCAACTTTCTGGCTTTAAGAAACACTAAAATAAATCAAGAACAAAAAATGTGGTAGTCAGTAATGGTCCTTTTTTTAACCAAGCATAGGTTAAAAAACCATGTTACTATGAGCGCTCCGGACCTGCAGAAGAAGAGGTCGGCCCTGGATGCGCAGGAAGGTAAGAGGAATTTTTTTTCTCCTCTCTGTGCATAAAGCCAGGACAAGGGGCCAGGATGTCACATGGGGGCAGGATGTATATACATGGGGAGGCCTGGATGTATACACATGGGGGGGCCAGGATGGATACACATGGGGGCAGGATGGATACAAATGGGGGATAGGTCAAGGAGCCAGGATGGATACATATTGGGGGCCAGGATGGATATATGGGGTGGCAGGATAAGGGACCAGGATGGATATATATGGGGGCCAAGATACATATATATGGTGCACCAGGATGCATATATAGTGGATGCAGGACAAGGGACCAGAATGGATATATGGTTAGCCAGGATGCATATATATGGTAGAGCCAAGACGCATATATATGGGGGGGCCAGGATAGATTTATTGAGTGGGTTAGATCAGGACAGGGGGCCAGGATGCATATATGGGGAGGGGCCAGGATATACACTCACCGGCCACTTTATTAGGTACACCTGTCCAACTTCTTGTTAACACTTAATTTCTAATCAGCCAATCACATGGCGGCAACTCAGTGCATTTAGGCATGTAGACATGGTCAAGACAATCTCCTGCAGTTCAAACCGAGCATCAGTATGGGGAAGAAAGGTGATTTGAGTGCCTTTGAACGTGGCATGGTTGTTGGTGCCAGAAGGGCTGGTCTGAGTATTTCAGAAACTGCTGATCTACTGGGATTTTCACGCACAACCATCTCTAGGGTTTACAGAGAATGGTCCGAAAAAGAAAAAAAATCCAGTGAGCGGCAGTTCTGTGGGCGGAAATGCCTTGTTGATGCCAGAGGTCAGAGGAGAATGGGCAGACTGGTTCGAGCTGATAGAAAGGCAACAGTGACTCAAATCGCCACCCGTTACAACCAAGGTAGGCCTAAGAGCATCCCTGAACGCACAGTGCGTCGAACTTTGAGGCAGATGGGCTACAGCAGCAGAAGACCACACCGGGTACCACTCCTTTCAGCTAAGAACAGGAAACTGAGGCTACAATTTGTACAAGCTCATCGAAATTGGACAGTAGAAGATTGGAAAAACGTTGCTTGGTCTGATGAGTCTCGATTTCTGCTGCGACATTCGGATGGTAGGGTCAGAATTTGGCGTAAACAACATGAAAGCATGGATCCATCCTGCCTTGTATGGAGCATCTTTGGGATGTGCAGCCGACAAATCTGCGGCAACTGTGTGATGCCATCATGTCAATATGGACCAAAATCTCTGAGGAATGCTTCCAGCACCTTGTTGAATCTATGCCACGAAGAATTGAGGCAGTTCTGAAGGCAAAAGGGGGTCCAACCCGTTACTAGCATGGTGTACCTAATAAAGTGGCCGGTGAGTGTATACAGTACAGACCAAAAGTTTGGACACACCTCATTTAAAGATTTTTTAGTATTTTCTTTACTATGAAAATTGTACATTCACACTGAAGGCATCAAAACTATGAATTAACATATGTGGAATTATATACTTAACAAAAAAGTGTGAATCAACTCTTATATCCCAGAGATGCTTAGCACTTGGCCCTTTTGCCTTCACTCTGTGGTCCAGCTCACCCCAAACCATCTCGATTGGGTTCAGGTCTGGTGACTGTGGAGGCCAGGTCATCTGGCATAGCACCCCATCACTCTCCTTCTTGGTCAAATAGCACTTACACAGCCTGGAGGTGTGTTTGGGGTCATTGTCCTGTTGAAAAATAAATGATGGTCCAACTAAATGCAAACCGGATATAATAGCATGCCACTGCAACATGCTGTAGTAGCCATGCTGGTTCAGTATGCCTTCAATTTTGAATAAATCCCCCACAGTGTCACCAGCAAAGCACCCCCACACCATCACAGCTCCTCCATGCTTCACGGTGGGAACCAGGCATGTAGAGTCCATCCGTTCACCTTTTCTGCATCGCACAAAAACACAGTGATTGGAACCAAAGATCTCAAATTTGGACTCATCAGACCAAAGCATAGATTTTCACTTGTCTAATGTCCATTCCGTGTTCTTTAGCCCAAACAAGTCTCTTCTGCTTGTTGCCTGTCCTTAGCAGTGGTTTCCTAGCAACTGTTTTACCATGAAGGCCTGCTGTACAAAGTCTCCTCTTAACATTTGTTGTAGAGATGTGTTTGCTGCTAGAACTCTGTGTGGCATTCACCTGGTCTCTAATCCGAGCTGCTGTTAACCTGCGATTTCTGAGGCTGGTGACTCGGATAAACTTATCCTCAGAAGCAGAGGTGACTCTTGGTCTTCCTTTCCTGGGGCGGTCCTCATGTGAGTCAGTTTCTTTGTAGTGCTTGATTGTTTTTGCCACTGCACTTAGGGACATTTTCAAAGTTTGCCCAATTTGTCGGACTGACTGACCTTCATTTCTTAAAGTAATGATGGCCACTCGTTTTTCTTTACTTAGAATTTGTATTATGGCAAGTAAAAAGCAGCTAACAGTCTATTCAGTAGGACTATCAGCTGTGTATCCACCAGACTTCTGCACAACACACCCGATGGTCCCAACACCATTTATAAGGCAAGAATAAATCCCAGTGTCACCATTGTGTAGCATCTTCTATATTTTCAACAGTCCGAACATGTCTTGAGAAGTGAGGAGACCAATTGTTGGAGTACCCAAAAAGAAAAAATGGTCAAATTATGAATGGTCTTCCAAACAAATACAATACCCAACAAGAAAATGGAAGCAGAAGTGTCTAAATAAAATATAATAAATCTTTATTAAAAATCAATAATTAAAATCCATAGAGTGGATTATTCATAAGGAGAAAGTGATTACAAGTGCCACAACACTCAAGGTAGCATACAGAATAACAGTTTAAATAGATAAAAATAGAAAAATCAACATGAGACCAATAATGAGAAAAGTTTGCACACCTTCAATAAATATACCATGGGGGCGTGGCCTGGAGTCCTGGCATGTAGGAAGCAGGATTCCTGAGCTCCGTGGGGACACCAGAGAAAGCGACCTATAACTCAAGAAAAAGAAGCTGGTCTCATTTGGACCCTGTTTAGGTGGATTTAGAACTACTTGTGGAGCAATCAAAGACCACCTGTGACTAGTGTTGAGCATTCCGATACTGCAAATATCGGGTATCGGACGATATTCGCTGTATCGGAATTCCGATACCGAGTTCCGATATTTTTGTGATATCGGAAGTTCCTATAAGTTCCCAGGCGTGTGCGGTGCGTATGGTTCCCAGGGTCTGGAGGAGAGGAGACTCTCCTTCAGGCCCTGGGATCCATATTCATGTAAAAAATAAAGAATAAAAAAAATATGGATATACTCACCCCTCCGACAGACCTTGGACCTCAGCGGTGCAACCGGCAGCCTCCGTTCCTAAGAATGCAGTGAGTGTAGGACCTGCGATGACGTCGCGGCTTGTGATTGGTCGCGTGAGCGGTCACGCGACCAATCACAAGCCGCGACGTCATCGAAGGTCCTTCACTGCATTCTTAGGAACGGAGGCAGACGCTTCCAGCGGTGACAGCCAGGGCTCGTCCGAGGGTGAGTATATCCATATTTTTTATTTTCTTTATTTTTTACATGAATATGGATCCCGGGGCCTGAAGGAGAGTTTCCTCTCCTTCAGACCCTGGGAACCATCCACGATCACTTCCGATATTTGTGTCCCATTGACTTGTATGGGTATCGGCGATATCCGATATTTTTTGGATATCGGCCGATCCAATCCGATACCGATACTTTCAAATATCGGAAGGTATCGCTCAACACTACCTGTGACCCTCTATATGCTGGAACAGCCGAGATAATTGGCTTTGAAACCCAGCAGGAGCAGACACTGCAGGCTGGTGAGTGGAGCCCTGCGCCTCATTAACATAGTTCCCTATTCCCAGCTCCTAGCACAGCCATCAGGCGATGGTGGCGACGAAAATATACCCCACTCACTTATCACTAGTGGGATTGTCACCAGCTCACTCCCACCCTTCTTGAAGGTGACACACCAGAGCGGCATCTGTTCCTACGATCTTAGCAGAAGGTCTAGTTTCTACCAGAGATTCATATAATCCCTTTTTTGGCCCATATACCTTCAATATCCACAAAGTTAGTACAGCCCCTGGGATAGCATTTCTCCTACCTCATTACTGCCCCTGCTGCCATTTGAAATTTTCTTCATCTGTCTGAGGCTCCATAACACCTTGAACCAACATCAAACACTGCTGCTGAGCCTACTACTGATATGAACTTTCTATCTGCTATTTCTGGAGGTCAACGCTACTGTGATTACTGCTTTTTTATAACGGTGCCCACCTACAAGTTCTTGGATAAATAACGGATAAAGCCCCCCTCCATTGGGGCTTGCCTTCTGTATTGCGGTTGACCCCGGCCCTACCTGGGGCGTATGTGTGCCTGTTTGTTGCTGTACCCTAATCTATTGTTCTTGTTTACTAAACAATTTGGATCTAATCCTACCTTGCTTTCTCTGATGTCTAAACCTATTATATAGACTATGTAAGCTACTTCAGCGAAATCTCGGCTGTAGTATCCCCTCTCTTTATATGCATACCTTGTGACTACATACTCCTCTCCATCTCCCATGGATAAATTTGTGAACCATGGTAGCTCTAAATCTAAATTAAAAATAGAGCTCAGATTGCCAAATCTCCTAAAACACTGGACTCTAATACTGCCATGTCTGAGGAATCTCTGCAAGCCTTTGCCGCTTCTATTACGATGAAACTCATGCCGGCGATTGACCCTAGACGTCAGTCTTTCCAATGTTTGCGGGAAACAATCACATCCCAGTTGACTGAACACACCAGTAAAATCTTGCAGCAGAGCAGTGGATTTCTGATTTGGAGGATACTATACAATCGTACGCTACTCAAGTAAAGGACCATGCAATAGAGCAGCTCCAGGAAAAATTTGATGACTTGGAGAATCAGAGTTGTAAAAACAATCTCCGGATCATTGGCGTCCATGAGTCAGTGAAAGACCTTCACTTTATTTCCTCCTGACTCTTGCGGGCACTCAATTGCCTGACCTGCCTGGCTCCATGGTAGTGGAACGAGAACACAGGACTGGACCTGAGTGTTCTGATCCAAAAGCCCGCCCACACCGTTATTTTTAAGTTGCTCAACAACAAGGACAAAATGCAGCTGCTCCGGGTGTTTCGAGCCGCCTCCTCGTTGAAGTATGAGGGTCACTCCCTTCTCATGTTTCAGGACTTCTCTGCTTTGGTGGCAGCCAAGAGCCGTGCTTTCTCATCAGTTTGTAGACTTACATGACAGGGTACACGTTTTGTCCTTCTATACCCTGCACGCCTCCAGGTGGTGCTTCACCGAAAGCCGGTTTTTTTTGATGATCCTGATAAAGCCTTGGAGAACATGGAGCATTCCACTCAGGCATCCTCTCTGGTTACTTGACTTTGATTTGTGGTCATATGTTCTATTATCTTTGAGTATTGGGATCTGGGTGTTGATGTCGTCTTGCACAATATTACCTAGGCTTATTTTTAGTATTGCACAATATTTGTTCTTATCTTGTAAATTTCCCTTCTAAGGGATGCTGTTAGTTGGGATAATTTAACCTGATGTTCAGTATTGTGGTTTATGTTGTTTTTCAGTTCGTTTGGGGGTGGGTTTTCCTTCATTGGGCATACTGTATTCAATCTTTTTGGTTAATTTGGGTATTAAGGTTTGCTCTCTGGGACGGACCTTTGCCCATTTGTCCTTTTTTTTACTATTTCTACTTTTTGGCCTCCACGTGGGATAGGCTAACATGGCTACCTTCGATGATATAGCTTCTCATATTAATATAGACTCTCTCAAACTTTTATCCCGGAATGTGGCTGGTCTTAATTCGCGCTGAAGTGCAAAAAGATATTAGACCACATTGCTCGTCTTTTTACTAGAAACTCACTGGCTTTGCAGAAGTCACACAACGCTCCGTAATAGACATTATTTGGAGTGCTTGGAGGCTTCCTTTTCACGGAAGAAGCTTGGGGGTGGCCATTTTGTTTTATAAGGACCTTGAATACTCTATACAAGATGTAGTAAGAGATAAGGCAGGACGATATTTACTAGTCAGAGTCCTTATCGAACAGCGGGAATATTGTCTCATTAATGTTTATGCACCCAACACTGCCAATCTTTCCTTTTTTGCTAGACTCTTGGAAGTTGTTCATGGGTGGCATCCCACTAATGTGGAGATTTAAATACCCTTCAAGACATCGTCCTTGATAGATCTACACCTCTGCCTGCATCTCATACTTCAACTGTAGCTATTTCTATCCTATTAGATAGACTTGATCTAGTTGATGTTTGGTGATGCTGCCACTCTACGGAGAGAGAAAACTCCTTTTATTCTAGAGTTCATGACATTCATACTCATGTTGATTATTGGTTAATCTCAAGAGTACATGACATTCATACCTGTATTGATTATTGGTTAATCTCTGACCCTCTTCTTTCCTTCTTAAAAACAGTTGATATCCTCCCATCGGTTATTTCGGACCACTCTCCGGTTTTACTTACTTTGGAACTCCCCACTAGTAGAACTGTATCTTTTCTTTGGCGTTTTCCCCTCATATCTTTACACTTTGGATGACTTCAAACACTATAAGACTGGTTGGTGGGAGACTTTCATGGAGGATAACCTGGAACACCTGGACGATTATCAACTTATTCTGGGCCACTGCTAAGACAGTGCTTAGAGGACATATCTCCTTTGTGTCCCAGAAAAAAAAATTGTCCTCCTTGCAGCCTCTCAGACTGACTTATGCAATCATATAGAGATTTTAAATTACATAATACTCCCTCCTTCAGAGAGGCTTACCTTACGGCTAAACAAAAAACTTAAATACCAGATTGCATGAATAGGCACACTATCAGTTAGCTCATCAACGTAATCGATATTTTCGGTGGGGTTATAAACCAAACCATCTTTTGGCATCCCTAATGAAGACATTCAAAGCACCTACTAGAGTCTCTAATATTGCATTACCGGATGGCTCTATCACCCATGACCTGACTCAAATCTGTGCGGTTTTTAGAGATTTTTACGCAGCTCTTTATGGCCCATCCCTAGACTCTCGGGAGGATGGATACAAATTTTTGCATAAGGTTGATCCACCAAAACTTTCCGCTTCCCAAAGGGAAATTTTAAATCAGCCGATCTGTCCTGGGGAGGTGGGATCAGTCATCAAGTCTTCAAAGTTGCTTAAAGCACCTGGCCCGGACGGGTTTTCGTTTGAATTCTATAAAATGTTACAACCTTTACTCACTCCCCACCTTACTTCTTTTTAATCATATTATTGACTCAAGTTCTATGTCTGACCGATTCAACAAAGTTTGTTTATCTTTGTTGCTGAAGCCAGGCAAGGACCCGCTTCTTCCTGCCTTGTACTGTCCGATTTCCCTCCTAAACGTTGATTTTAAATTGCTTACCAAACTCATGGCTAATAGACTTCAGTCTATACTTCCTGATATTCTCAACTCATCTCAAATGGGTTTTGTCCATGGTCAGTCTATCAATTATAATATTAGGATGGCATTGGCTGCCATTACACCTAGTTACCAGGCTAAATCCAAGCTGCATATACTGGTCTGCCTTGATGCTGATAAAGCCTTTGATCGAGTGTCTTGGTCTCACCTCATTCAAACCCTTAAGTATCGATTGTTTGGCTTTACCTTTTTCAACTTTTTAAGGACAATTTGTACCAACCTCCAATCTTCAATTTGGCTTAATGGTATTCAATCAACCACTTTTTCCATCTTCGGGGGTACGAGGCAGGGATGTCCCCTGTTACCTCTCTTATTTAATATTGCCCTGGACCCTTTGCGGAGATACCTGGAGATGATCCCTTCCTTTCGGGGCATTGGGATCAGTCACCATACACTTAAGACATTGGCATTTGCTGATGATATTTTACTCATGATAGCCAACCCTAAGGAATCCATTACCTTCTATAATGGATGCCTTAAACGAGTTTGGAGCAGTTTCAGGATTTCGCATACATTACGACAAATCTCATGCTTTGGCTATCTTCAAAACTGCTTAGAAACGGTGGCTGTTCCCTTTCAGTGGAGGAGGGACTCACTGCGTTATCTTGGGGTCTACCTACCCTCAAACCCCCCCATGATATTTCTAAACTGAATGTTCAACCCCTCAATTCTGCAGTTGTACAGGAAATAGAATTGTGGAAATCCCTTAAGGCTACTTTCACACTAGCGTCGCTTACTGTACGTCGCTATGCGTCGTTTTGGAGAAAAACGCATCCTGCAAAGTTGCCCGCAGGATGCATTTTTTCTCCATAGGCTTGCATCAGTGACGCATTGCGACGTATAGCCACACGTCGCATCCGTCGTGCGACGGATGCGTCGTGTTTTGGTGGACCGTCGGCACAAAAAAGTTACATGTAACTTTTTCTGTGCGTCGTGTCGGAACTCCGCCCCCTCCTCCCCGAACATTACAATGGGGCAGCGGATGCGCTGAAAGACTGCATCCGCTGCCCCCATTGTGGTACTTAACACACTGTCTGTCGGGCCGACAGTTTGCGACGGCCCATACCGACGGACTAGTGTGAAAGTAGCCTAAACTGTCTTTGCGGGCAAGGCCCATCTGAGTAAAATGAACTCTTTCCCTAAAATACTTTTTCCCTTACAGACACTGCCGGTTCTATTATCTAAAGCTGATAACAGGTTTTTAACAAGTCTTCCGTCAATTTATTTGGGGCTTTAGAATTAGTATTTTTAAGCTGCAACAAACTAAATCCTTAGGTGGCCTAAATCTCCCTAATATAAGTCTATACAGTATAGCTAGCGGATGTCTTTTGCCACTCCCTGGACTGGATCTATGCCTTCACCCACTTCACTGATACTCCAATAGATGAGGCGATGTGTAGACCTTTTAGTCTCCCTGCTCTGCTCCACCTATGACAAACCAAGGTCCCAGTTACGGATAACCCCCTACTGTGGTCAGTAATCTTGGGATGGTGCCATGCTAGACGAATTAGTGGACTTGACCACCTTATTTCGGTGTTTCTTCCCTTCCGAGACAATCCCTCCTTTCTACAGGGCAGACCACCTCCCATCTATCGTGTGCTTGGGAATAATGGATGTAGACTGGTTTATGACAATCAATGTCCTCTTACTTTGGAAGACACGGTCTTTAAATACTTAATCCTGGCAGGAGATAACTTTACTATTACTCAAGTTAGACATTATGTAGGCTCGGTACTGCGGGATATACCAGACGACGTTAGAATGCACCCTCTAAACTTAATCTCCATTAGCCTCTTGATCCTCGAGGGTGGTTTGCACCTTAATGACCAGACCAATTTTTACAATTCTGACCACTGTCCCTTTATGAGGTAATAACTCTGGAACGCTTCCATGGATCTCGGTGATTCTGAAACTGTTTTCTCGTGACATATTGTACTTCATGATAGTGGTAAAAATTTCTTTCATATTACTTGTGTGTTTATTTGTGAAAAAAAAACGGAAATTTGGCAAAAATTTTGATAATTTAACGACTTTGAATTTTTATGCCCCTAAATCACAGAGATGTCACACAAAATACTTAACATTTCCCACATGTTTACTTTGCGTCAGCACAATTTTTGAACCAAAATGTTTTTTTTGTTAGGAAGTTATAAGGGTTAAAATTTGACCAGCGATTTCTCATTTATACAATACCTTTTTTTTTTGCTTAGGGACCACATCACATTTGAAGTCACTTTGAGGAGTCTCTATGATAGAAAATACCCAAAAGTGACACCATTCTAAAAACTGCACCCGTCAAGGTGCTTAAAACCACATTCAAGAAGTTTATTAACCCTTCAGATGCTTCACAGGAATTTTTGGAATGTTTAAAAAATTTTTTTTTACTTCAGATGCAATTTTATTATTTTGCTAAGGGCAACAGAAGAAATTGGACCCCAAAAGTTGTTGTGCTTATTGTCCTGATACCGCATATATGGGGGTAAACCACTGTTTGGGTGCACAGCAGAGCTTGGAAGGGAAGGAGCGCAGTTTGACTTTTTCAACGCAAAATTGGCTGGAATTAAGATCCGACACCATGTCGCATTCGGAGGGCCCCTGATGTGCCTAAAACAGTGGAAAACCCCCACAAGTGACAATTTTGGAAACTAGACCCCCAAGAAACTTATCTAGCTTATCTAGATGTGTGGTGAGCACTTTGAACCCCCAAGTGCTTCACAGACGTTTATAACGTAGAGCCATTAAAAAAAAAAATCATACAAAATGATCTTTTTGCCCCCAATTTATTTTCCCAAGGGTAACCGTAGAAATTGGACCACATGAGTTTTTGTGCAATTTGTCCTGAGTATGCAGATACCCCATATGTGCAGGTGAACCACTGTTTGTGCGCATGGCAGATCTCGGAAGAAAGGAGCACCGTTTGAGTTTTTCAACGCAAAATTGGCTGGAATTAAGATCCGACACCATGTCGCATTCGGAGGGCCCCTGATGTGCCTAAAACAGTGGAAAACCCCCACAACTGACAATTTTGGAAACTAGACCCCCAAGAAACTTATCTAGCTTATCTAGATGTGTGGTGAGCACTTTGAACCCCCAAGGGCTTCACAGTTTATAATGTAGAGCCGTAAAATTAAAGTCATATTTTTTTCCACAAAAATGATCTTTTCACCCCTAATTTTTATTTTCCCAAGGGTTACAGGACCCCATAAGTTATTGTCCAATTTGTCCTGAGTATGCTGATACCCCATATGTGGTGGTAAACCACTGTTTCAGTGCATAGCAGAACTCGGAAGGGAAGCAGCACAGTTTGACTTTTTCAATGCAAAATTGGCTGTAATTGGGATTGGACGCCATGTTGCGTTTGGAGAGCCCCTGATGTGCCTAAACAGTGGAAACACCCCACAAGTGACCCCATTTTAGAAAATAAACCCCCTAAGGAACTTATCTAGATGTGTAGTGATCACTTTGAACCACCAGTGCTTCACAGTTTATAATGTAGAGCCGTAAAAATAAAAAATCTTTTTTTCACAACAATATTTTTGCCCCCATTTTTTCATTTTTCCTAGGGTAACGGTAGAAATTGGACCCCAAAAGTTGTTGTCCAATTTGTCCTGAGTACGCCGATACCCCATATGTGAGGGTAAACCACTGTGTGGGCGCATAGCAGAGCTTGGAAGGGAAGGAGCGCCGTATGACTTTTCAATGCAAAATTGACTGGAATTGAGATCAGACGCCACGTTGCATTTGGAGAGCCCCTGATGTGCCTAAACAGTGAAAAAACCCCAATTCTAACTCCAACCCTAACAACAACACATCCCTAATCCTAACCCTAACACACCCCTAACCCTAATCCCAACCCCAACTTTAGGCCCAACCCTAACCGGAAAAATACATTTTTTTAAATTTTATTATTTTTCCCTAAGGAGGTGATAAAGGGGTGTTTGATTTACTATTTACAGCAGGTTTTAATGTTTGGCAGCTGTCACACTAAAAGATGCTTTTTTATTGCAAAAAAATAGTTTTTGCATCACCACATTTTGAGAGCTATAATTTTTCAATATTTTGGCCCACAGAGTCATGTGAGGTCTTGGTGTTTGCGGGACGAGTTGACGTTTTTTATTGGTACTATTTTCGGGCACATGACATTTTTTGATCGCTTTTTTTTTTCCGATTTTTGGGAGGATGAATGAACAAAAACCAGCAATTCATGAATTTCTTTTTTGGGGAGCGGATGGTATTTACACCGTTCCGCATGTGGTAAAAATTGATAAAGCAGTTTTATTATTCGGGTCAGTACGATGACAGCGATACCGCATTTATATTTTTTTACGTTTTGGTGCTTTTATATAATAAAAACTATTTTACATAAAAAATAATTTTTGCATTGCTTTATTCTGAGAGCTATAACTTTTTTAATTTTCCGGTGATGGTGGCTTGTTTTTTGCGGCACAAGATGACGTTTTTAGCGGTACCACATTTATTTATATGTGTTTTTGATTGCGTGTTATTCCACTTTTTGTTCGGCGGTCTGATGATAAAGCATTTTTTTTTTTTTTTAATGGTGTTCACTAAAGGGGTTAACTAGTAGGACAGTTTTATAGGTCGGGTCGTTACGGATGCAGTGATACCAAATATGTGTACTTTTATTGTGTACTTTTATTGTTTAGATTTTTTTATTTAAAATATTTATTGATGGAATAAATATTGATTTTTTTATTATTTTAAGTATCTTTACAATTAATTTTAAAAAAATAATTTCATTCTTACTTTTACACTGTGTCCCACTATGGGACACTCATTTTGTGCAGCTGATCGTTTCTATAGCATGCAGATCTGCATGCTACAGAAGCTGTCAGCGCTGCAGCTTCTGTACACTGACTCAGAGATTTCCTGACATGCACTGTGCATGACAGGAAGTCTGTCAGCTCTGGAGACCAGGAAGTCTTCATGACAACATCGGGTCTCCATGGCAGTGAGCAGAAACACGCAGCATGCAGCGGGGTCTCTGATCCTAAGGCAGAGGGGCTGTCAGACCCTGTGCCTGCTCCGGAACGCTTCAATCATGTTTGATCACATTGTTCCAGGGGTTAAAGTGCCGGGAGCGGTCCGTGACCGCTCCTGGCACTTAGTGCCAGGTGTCAGCTGTGAGAATTAGCTGACACCCGGCCCTACATCACACGTGCGCGCAGCCTATCGGCTATGACGTACTATCCTGTCCATGGTCAGGCGGGCCAATGTGCACTTGAACGGGATAGTACGTATACTGTCAGAAAGGGGTTAAGGCAATTAATATTCACTGCATTTCACTCCCATAGGCGTGGAATGCAATGAATATTCCATCCCTTTAGTAGCTGCAGAAGTGGAAGCCCGGAAGCTGCAGGAACTCGGCGGCTGCAGCTGATACTGTGCTTGCTAAAGAGCAATTAATCCTCACTGCACTCCACGCACACAGTACTGGCGTGGAGAACAGTGAGTATTCCGGCAGCTGTCCTCGGCGGCTTGTAAGCAGCGCATGACATCTGCTGCTGGCACCGGAGCAGGACGCTGTGAGGGCGTGCAGGGAAGGTAAGAATTTTTTTTTTTCTGCTGGGGCCATGCATAACAGGATGGGGAAGGGGGACAATCATACCTGGATAAGGATGGGGCCATGCATACCAGGATGAAGATGGGGGCTCTGCATACCACGATAGGGATTGGAGTAAATCATACCAGGATAAGGATGGGACCATGCATACCAGGATAATGTTGGGGCCAATCATAACAGGATAATGATAAGGACAACCATACCAAGATAAGGATGGGGCCATGCATACCACGATAGGGATTGGGGCCATGCATACCACGATAGGGATTGGGGCCAATCATACCAGGATAAGGAGGGCGCCATGCATACCAGAATAAGGATGGGGCCATGCATACCAGGATAGGGATTGGGGCCATGCATACCAGGATAAGATTGGGGCCATGCATACCAGGGTAAGCCTGGGGCCATGCATACCAGGACGGAGATGGGGTCCCTACATACCATGATAGGGATTGGGGCCAATCATACCAAGATAAAGATGGCACCATGTATACCAGAATAAGGATGGGGCCATGCATACCATGATAATGTTGGGGCCAATAATAACAGGATAAGGACAATCATACCAAGATAAGGATGGGGCCATTCATACCAGGATAAGGATGGGGCCATGCATACCAGGATAAGGTTGGGGCCATGCATACCAGGATGGAGATGGGGTGCCTGCATACCAGGATAGGGATTGGGGCCAATTATACCAGGATAAGGATGGGACCATGCATACCAGGATGGGGGGGCCAATCATACCAGGATAAGGATGGGGCCATGTATACCAGGATGGAGATGGGGTCCCTGCATACCAGGACAGGGATTGGGGATATGCATTCCAGGAAGGAGAGGGAGGCCTTGCATACCAGGATGGGGATGAGGGGGCCAGCGTACCAGGATAAGGATGGGACATTCATACCAGGACAGAGATGGGGGCTCTGCATACCAGGATGGGGATGAGGGGGCCATGGATAGCACGACAGATGGGGGCTATGCATACCAGGATAGAGATATGGGGGGGCATGTATAACAGGATGGGGGATATCAAGTATAGAATTTACCAAATTTTTTGCTTCAATTTTTTTTTCCAATTTCCTCCTCTAAAGCCTAGGTGCGTCTTATAGTCCGAAAAATACGGTAGGTCTTCTTTGTACCATAGAGCTTTAATTTGCATCTGTGGATTGTACAGTGAACTGGGTTCTGTTAATATTTCCTGAGGCCATGCAGCAAATTTGCACAACGTAATCATGCCTCTTTTTAATGCAGTTCTGCCTGAGGGATTGTAGATTATGGATATCCAATACTAACCATCAACCCTATCCCTTGTGCACATGAATTTCTCTAGAAAGTCTTTACAATTTTACTTTGAGGAAAATTTTTCTGAAAAAGTTCTATAAGTTTTTAAGACAACGGTTCACAGATTGGTGAACCACTGATTGCATATCAGAAGTTGAAAGCTTTCTATGTTCTGTTATGACTAAAATATAGCAATAAGAGATTTACAATTGATTGCATTCTTGTTTCCTTTACAATTTCAAAACTTTGGGGGAATTAAGGTTTTAGATGGGGAAAAAAAAATAATTGAGGTACAAAGGTGCTCTGAACTCCTTGGCAATGCTAAGGGTGCACCAAGCGCCTCCTTTGCATATTTAAAAAAAACAAACAAAAAACAAAACACATTTCTGGCAATTGCAGCAATGGATTTAAGGCCGGCGTCACACTGGCGTTTTAAACAGCCGAGTGCAATGCGATTAAAAAAAAAAAAAAATTGCACTCAGACCAATGTTAACCCCTTCACCCCCAAGGGTGGTTTGCACGTTAATGACCGGGCCAATTTTTACAATTCTGACCACTGTCCCTTTATGAGGCTATAACTCTGGAACGCTTTGACGGATCTTGGCGATTCTGACATTGTTTTCTCGTGACATATTGTACTTCATGTTAGTGGTAAAATTTATTCGATATAACTTGCGTTTATTTGTGAAAAAAATGGAAATTTGGCGAAAATTTTGAAAATTTTGCAATTTTCCAACTTTGAATTTTTATGCCCTTAAATCACAGACATATGTCACGCAAAATACTTAATAAGTAACATTTCCCACATGTCTACTTTACATCAGTACAATTTTGGAACCAAAATTTTTTTTTGTGACGGAGTTATAAGGGTTAAAAGTTGACCAGCAATTTCTCATTTTTACAACACCATTTTTTTTTAGGGACCACATCTCATTTGAAGTCATTTTGAGGGGTCTATATGATAGAAAATACTCAAGTGTGACACCATTCTAAAAACTGCACCCCTCAAGGTGCTCAAAACCACATTCAAGAAGTTTATTAACCCTTCAGGTGTTTCACAGGAATTTTTGGAATGTTTAAATAAAAATGAACATTTAACTTTTTTTCACACAAAATTTATTTCAGCTCCAATTTGTTTTATTTTACCAAGGGTAACAGGAGAAAATGGACCCCCAAAGTTGTTGTACAATTTGTCCTGAGTACGCTGATACCCCATATGTGGGGGTAAACCACTGTTTGGGCATATGGCAGAGCTCGGAAGGAAAGGAGCGCCATTTGACTTTTCAATGCAAAATTGACTGGAATTGAGATGGGACGCCATGTTGCGTTTGGAGAGCCCCTGATGTGCCTAAACACTGAAACCCCCTACAAGTGACACCATTTTGGAAAGTAGACCCCCTAAGGAACTTATCTTGATGTGTGGTGAGCACTTTGACCCACCAAGTGCTTCACAGAAGTTTATAATGCAGAGCCGTAAAAATAAAAAATCATATTTTTTCACAAAAATGATCTTTTCGCCCCCAATTTTTTATTTTCCCAAGGGTAAGAGAAGAAATTGGACCCCAAAAAATGTTGGCCAATTTGTCCTGAGTACGCTGATACCCCATATGTGGGTGTAAACCATTGTTTGGGCGCATGGCAGAGCTTGGAAGGGAAGGAGCGCCATTTGACTTTTCAATGCAAAATTGACTGGAATTGAGATGGGACGCCATGTTGCGTTTGGAGAGCCCCTGATGTGCCTAAACACTGAAACCCCCTACAAGTGACACCATTTTAGAAAGTAGACCCCCTAAGGAACTTATCTTGATGTGTGGTGAGCACTTTGACCCACCAAGTGCTTCACAGAAGTTTATAATGCAGAGCCGTAAAAATAAAAAATCATATTTTTTCACAAAAATGATCTTTTCGCCCCCAATTTTTTATTTTCCCAAGGGTAAGAGAAGAAATTGGACCCCAAAAAATGTTGGCCAATTTGTCCTGAGTACGCTGATACCCCATATGTGGGTGTAAACCATTGTTTGGGCGCATGGCAGAGCTTGGAAGGGAAGGAGCGCCATTTGACTTTTCAATGCAAAATTGACTGGAATTGAGATGGGACGCCATGTTGCGTTTGGAGAGCCCCTGATGTGCCTAAACATTGAAACTCCCTACAAGTGACACCATTTTGGAAAGTAGACCCCCTAAGGAACTTATCTAGATGTGTGGTGAGCACTTTGACCCACCAAGTGCTTCACAGAAGTTTATAATGCAGAGCCGTAAAAATAAAAAATCATATTTTTTCACAAAAATGATCTTTTCGCCCCCAATTTTTTATTTTCCCAAGGGTAAGAGAAGAAATTGGACCCCAAAAAATGTTGGCCAATTTGTCCTGAGTACGCTGATACCCCATATGTGGGTGTAAACCATTGTTTGGGCGCATGGCAGAGCTTGGAAGGGAAGGAGCGCCATTTGACTTTTCAATGCAAAATTGACTGGAATTGAGATGGGACGCCATGTTGCGTTTGGAGAGCCCCTGATGTGCCTAAACATTGAAACTCCCTAAAAGTGACACCATTTTGGAAAGTAGACCCCCTAAGGAACTTATCTAGATGTGTTTTGAGAGCTTTGAACCCCCAAGTGTTTCACTACAGATTATAACGCAGAGCCGTGAAAATAATTTTTATTTTTTTTCTCAAAAATGATTTTTTAGCACCCAGCTTTGTATTTTTACAAGGGTAACAGAATAAATTGGACCCCAAAATTTGTTTTCCAATTTGTCCTGAGTACGCTGATACCCCATATGTGGGGGGGAACCACTGTTTGGGTGCATGACAGAGCTCGGAAGGGAAGGAGCGCCATTTGGAATGCAGCCTTAAATGGATTGGTCTGCAGGCGTCACGTTGCATTTGCAGAGCCCCTGATGTACCCAAACAGTACAAACCCCCCACAAGTGACCCCATATTGGAAACTAGACCTCCCAAGGAACTTATCTAGATGTGTTGTGAGAACTTTGAACCCCCAAGTGTTTCACTACAGTTTATAACGCAGAGCCGTGAAAATAAAACATCTTTTTTTTCCCACAAAAATGATTTTTAGCCCCCCAAATTTTTATTTTCCTAAGGATAACAAGAGAACTTGGACCCCAGAAGTTGTTGTTCAATTTGTCCCGAGTACGCTGATAACACATATGTTGGGGTAAACCCCTTTTTGGGCGCACGGGAGAGCTCGGAAGGGAAGGAGCACTGTTTTACTTTTTCAACGCAGAATTGGCTGGAATTGAGATTGGACGCCATGTCGCGCTTGGAGAGCCCCTGATGTGCCTGGACAGTGGAAACTTCCCAATTCTACCTGAAACCCTAACCCAAACACACCCCTAACCCTAATCCCAACGGTAACCCTAACCACACCCCTAGCCCTGACACACCCATAATTCTAATCCCAACCCTAATCCAAACGTAAATGTAATCCAAACCCTAACCCTAACTTTACCTCCAACCCTAACCCTAACCCTACCCCTAACCCTAAACGTGACTGAAATACGTGGCACTGAAATACGTGGCACTGAAATACGTGGCACTGAAATACGTGGCACTGAAATACGTGGCACTGAAATACGTGGCACTGAAATACGTGGCACTGAAATACGTGATACGTGGCACTGAAATACGTGGCACTGAAACACGTGGCACTGAAATACGTGATACGTGGCACTGAAATACGTGGCACTGAAATATGTGATACGTGGCACTGAAATACGTGGCACTGAAATACGTGGCACTGAAATACGTGGCACTGAAATACGTGGCACTGAAATACGTGATACGTGGCACTGAAACACGTGGCACTGAAATACGTGATACGTGGCACTGAAATACGTGGCACTGAAATACGTGGCACTGAAATACGTGGCACTGAAATACGTGGCACTGAAATACGTGGCACTGAAATATGTGATACGTGGCACTTAAATACGTGGCACTTAAATACGTGGCACTGAAATACGTGGCACTGAAACACGTGGCACTGAAATACGTGGCACTGAAATACGTGGCACTGAAATACATGATACGTGGCACTGAAATACGTGGCACTGAAACACGTGGCACTGAAATACGTGATACGTGGCACTGAAATACGTGGCACTGAAATACGTGGCACTGAAATACGTGGCACTGAAATACGTGGCACTGAAATACGTGGCACTGAAATACGTGGCACTATGACTGTCAGAAAATGTTCATTAAACGGTTAGGGGTGAGGTTAGGGGTAGAGTTAGGGTTAGGATCCCTTTATCACCTTGATGGTGGTGGGTGGCTTTTCAGTGTGTTTTCTGTTTTTTTTCGATAAAAATGCATGCGTTTTTAACGCAAACAAACGCATGTGCTTAAAAACGCAAGAAAATACTGCAGGTTGTATTTCTGAAAATGAACGCATGCAGAAAAAAACCGCATGCGTTTGAAAACGCGACCAAACGCGTACAAAAAAACCGCATGCGTTTTCAATGTTAAATATAGGGAAAAAACGCATGTGTTTTTTTGTGCAAAAAACGCTGCAGACAAAAACGCAAGTGTGAAACCAGCGACGCTTTTTATAGCAAAAAAGTTTTTGCGTCTCCACATTTTGAGACCTATAATTTTTCCACATTTTGCTCCACAGAGTCATGTGAGGTCTTGTTTTTTTGCGGGACGAGTTGACGTTTTTATTGGTAACATTTTCGGACACGTGACCATTTTTGATCGCTTTTTATTCCGATTTTTGTGAGGCAGAATGACCAAAAACCTGCTATTCATGAATTTCTTTTGGGAGAGGCGTTTATACCGTTCCGCGTTTGGTAAAATTGATAAAGCAGTTTTATTCGTCGGGTCAGTACGATTACAGCGATATCTCATTTATATCATTTTTTTATGTTTTGGCGCTTTTATACGATAAAAACTAAAATATAGAAAAAATAATTATTTTGGTATCGCTTTATTCTCAGGACTATAACTTTTTTATTTTTTTGCTGATGATGCTGTATGGCGGCTTGTTTTTTGCGGGACAAGATGACGTTTTCAGCGGTGCCATGGTTATTTATATCAGTCTTTTTGATCGCGTGTTATTCCACTTTTTGTTCGGCGGTATGGTAATAAAGCGTTGTTTTTTGCCTCGTTTTTTTTTTTTTTTTTCTTACGGTGTTTACTGAAGGGGTTAACTAGTGGGGCAGTTTTATAGGTTGGGTCGTTACGGACGCGGCGATGCTAAATATGTGTACTTTTATTGTTTTGTTTTTTTTATTTAGATAAAGAAATGTATTTATGGGAATAATATATATTTTTTTATCATTATTTATTTAGGAATTTTTTTTTTTTTTTTACACATGTGGAAAATTTTTTTTTTTACTTTTTTACTTTGTCCCAGGGGGGGACATCACAGATCATTGATCTGGCAGTGTGCACAGCACTCTGCCAGATCGACGATCTGCTGTGCAGGGCTGCAGGCTTACGAAGTGTCTGCTCTGAGCAGACACTCGGTAAGCCACCTCCCTCCCTGCAGGACCCGGATGCCGCGGCCATCTTGGATCCGGGACCTGCGGCGAGGAGGGAGGTAGGAGACCCTCAGAGCAACGCGATCACATCGCGTTGCTCCGGGGGTCTCAGGGAAGCCCGCAGGGAGCCCCCTCCCTGCGCGATGCTTCCCTATACCGCCGGTACACTGCGATCATGTTTGATCGCGGTGTGCCGGGGGTTAATGTGCCGGGGGCGGTCCGTGACCGCTCCTGGCACATAGTGCCGGATGTCAGCTGCGATATGCAGCTGACACCCGGCCGCGATCGGCCGCGCTCCCCCCCGTGAGCGCCGCTGATCGATGATGACGTACTATCCCGTCGGCGGTCATACGGGCCCACCCCACCTCGACGGGATAGTACGTCTGATGTCAGGAAGGGGTTAAGCTATGGGGCAGCTCCCACCAGCCGACCTTTTGTCGGCCGTTTTCCTAGGTCCGAGACAATCGCAACATGCTGCGATTGTCTCGGACCGAGGAAAACTCTCTGCTCACTCGCACCCATATAAGCCTATGGGTGCGAGTGAGACAACACACATCACTTGGATATCATCCGAGTGATGTGCGCTATAAGCGGACCCCAGCAATGGAGGAGATGGAGAAATTCATTTCTCCGCCTCCTCCGCAGCTGTGCTCCGATCCTCCCTGTGCGAGAGAATCAGAGCACAGACGCATGACACTCGGCTCCTGCTCTGCTGCGAGCAGGAGCCGAGTGTCATTAGCATATCGCATCCGATGCTCTCGTATGTGTAGGTAGTGCGTTGAAGTGTTAAACTGTATGTTGAAGGCAGCCTATTATGATGAAGATAGATTCCAGTGTCTATGTTGTGTTACTCATGTTATAGAGGAGGAACTGATGAGATTAGTTGATATATTGTTTTAAAGAGAAAATATGTAGTTTAACTTGAACTTTATTGTCTTAAGTTTCTTCTTATGTGCTTCAAAGTGTATTTGGTCGTCCTAGCAAATAACTGACTGTCTTCCCTGCTTAATTGTGCATAAAGACACAGCTGTTAATCACAACCTAGGACCCGTAAGCATAGAATAAACTGGAATAAGATACAGATAAGGCCAGGGTCACACTTAGAGTGCCATGGGAGAAACTCTTGCGTCATACCCGGCACTGCCGCCGACACTTCGGTCCCGAGTGCTGGGGGCAGTGTCGGGTATTGAGGCGCGAGTTTCTCGCATTGCACTCGCAAGTGTGACCCTGGCCTTATACTGAAACTTTTGCCATAAAAATATATACACTCACCGGCCACTTTATTAGGTACACCATGCTAGTAACGGGTTGGACCCCCTTTTGCCTTCAGAACTGCCTCAATTCTTCGTGGCATAGATTCAACAAGGTGCTGGAAGCATTCCTCATAGATTTTGGTCCATATTGACATGATGGCATCACACAGTTGCCGCAGATTTGTCGGCTGCACATCCCAAAGATGCTCCATACAAGGCAGGATGGATCCCTGCTTTCATGTTGTTTACGCCAAATTCTGACCCTACCATCCGAATGTCGCAGCAGAAATCGAGACTCATCAGACCAAGCAACGTTTTTCCAATCTTCTACTGTCCAATTTCGATGAGCTTGTACAAATTGTAGCCTCAGTTTCCTGTTCTTAGCTGAAAGGAGTGGTACCCGGTGTGGTCTTCTGCTGCTGTAGCCCATCTGCCTCAAAGTTCGACGCACTGTGCGTTCAGAGATGCTCTTAGGCCTACCTTGGTTGTAACGGGTGGCGATTTGAGTCACTGTTGCCTTTCTATCAGCTCGAACCAGTCTGCCCATTCTCCTCTGACCTCTGGCATCAACAAGGCATTTCCGCCCACAGAACTGCCGCTCACTGGATTTTTTTTCTTTTTCGGACCATTCTCTGTAAACCCTAGAGATGGTTGTGCGTGAAAATCCCAGTAGATCAGCAGTTTCTGAAATACTCAGACCAGCCCTTCTGGCACCAACAACCATGCCACATTCAAAGGCACTCAAATCACCTTTCTTCCCCATACTGATGCTCGGTTTGAACTGCAGGAGATTGTCTTGACCATGTCTACATGCCTAAATGCACTGAGTTGCCGCCATGTGATTGGCTGATTAGAAATTAAGTGTTAACAAGAAGTTGGACAGGTGTACCTAATAAAGTGGCCGGTGAGTGTATATTAGATAGAAGAAAAGCCAGTAATTCATGTGCCACATACAGTAATATCACAGCGTGACAGGTTAGAATAGAATACACAGATATATAATGTCTGTGAACACGTTAGGGCATGTTAGGTTAGGCTATGGGTTGAACTTCAACCTTAATATGTTACTATGTTAATATGTTAAAACTATGTTACTATGATTTCATGCATATGACAGCATGTCAACCATTGTATTGTCGGGCCCCCCCATTCAAGTGAATGGGGTTCGGATCCGCTTTGCTGGATGACAGGCTGTATGGATGCATCATGCAGCCTGCTATCTAGATGCAGTGGAGCTGACCGATGTCACATCCTGCTGTCCTTGACTTTTTTGCATCATGTATGCTGCAAAAAAAAGTCAACCTGTGTATTTCCAGCATTTTTTTCACTGGCCATTCAAGTCAATGGGTGAAAAACGCTGAAAGAAGTGACATGCTCTGTCAAAAAAAAAAAAAAAAAAAGCTGCAAAGCACAAAATCCTGATGACACACACAAAAAAACAATGTGTGTGCATGAGAGTTCTGAAATCTCATTGACTTTGCTGGTACTGTAAAAAGCAGCTGAAAATTAGCATACAAAGCAGCAAAAAAACAAAACAAAAAAAAACCCGCCCAGTGTGAACATACCCTTAGAGCTCTGTTAAAGTTGCATGACACCTTTACTACTTTACTAAACTTCCATATGTCTTTTTCTTTGGTTGTTCACAAATTAAGCTTGGAATGGCAGTTTAAACATTTACTATTAATCTTTCAGCATCTCTATAAAATATCTTGTCCCCGAACGCAATAATGGCATATTAACTACTACTAGAATATATACAGCTCAATTTGTATCTATTCATGTCTGTTTAAAAGTAATCTGATTGCTAAGTTATTAATCCATTAGCATAGTTTCTGATAGCTTAAAGTTTGTAGTCCAGGATTGTTAAGAAATGGCAATCGAATGCTATACTGTGGCTCAGTATGGCATCAGATCTTTTTTTCCTCCTGACAGCACCATTAGGAGGTCCTTCATATCCTTGATAGGGACAGGAACACACAAGAGGCTAAAAGTCCCCTCCCTTCACCCCAGACCAGTGTTTTTCCTATCCCTATCCCAGGGGCAGACGCATAGGAGGTGTGCTCGCAGGGCAGAATAATCTTGTCGTCAGTGGAGCAGATTCTCCTGACAGCTGGACGCAGGAAGATCGGGGAGGTTCTCGTATCTGTCTCCTCGCACCAAAGTCCAAAGGCCCACACCCCACTGAACAAGGGGTCCATTAGCCTGGCCAGCTCCTGGATTGAGCCGCTTCCACCTCAGGGGAAGGTGTGGCTCTCGGAAAACACACTCCATCACTGTGCGTGTGGCTGGATTGTACGCCGAATACACTGGCATGCTGGGCATTTCTGATTTACAGAGGGTATAACGCATGGCCTCTAGTACCTGATGTGCAATCCAGCATATACCGCACTTCCGGGATTTGGGGGGGAAAAAAATAAGTGCCAAATCCTAATTAAAGTGGACACCTTTTTTGACTATTCAGATGCAAGACAGGTGAGATGGTACTATTTATTTTACTACCAGGGGGAAGCCGAGTTACCAGTGCATGTAGACCACGAGCAATGGAAGGACAAAACACTGGTCATTCTGATACCACTACTGAATCCCTGGTACAAGTAAGTGCTATGATAGTTTCATTCTTCCTAGGGCTTATCCCACCTAATATCGATATGCTGTCCACATACACATTAGCACGGTGTGGAATGAGTTATGTAGCTAAACCCCTTCTTTAACAAAAAGAGGTTGTAAAGTTGTAACCTTCTTTTATTTATTGTAGATATGACAGGAGAGGGTGAAGCTATAAGATGCAATAACAAGAGTATTTCAAAATATAACTGTACAGTGTATAAAATACAGATAGTTTGAAATACACAGTAACATGAGCCAATGTATAAGGTAATGTAACATTAGCTGTATAGAGTTTAAAGGTGATCATGTTGAATAAAATAGTACTACTTTCAAAACCTATTTTTCTTTTGTAAGGTAGGCCACATATAGCAACATCCAATCATATACAAGAAATTCTTCACTAATGTAACAATGTAAGTAATATGAAGATCAGTCACTAGATGGCACCAGAAATCAATTTGCAGAAACAGAATGTGATTTTATTCTAAAGGCACTAGATGGCACAAGAGGAAAGGAAAAAAAATACTTGTCTAGATTTGACAAACTTGTAAACATCTCAGAATGCAAAGATAAAGCAATGCATTTACTTGTCTTAGGGTACTGTCACACAGTGGCACTTTGGTCGCTACGACGGCACGATCTGTGACGTTACAGCGTCGCTTGAATATCGCTCCAGCGTCGTATACTGCGGTCACACGTTGCAATGCACGGCGCTGGAGCGATAATTTCATGACGTATTTGCGATGTAGAAGCCATTGGTTACTGTGCGCACATCGTATACAACCTTTGTCACACGATGCAATCATGCCGCCACAGCGGGACACTTGACGAAAGAAAGTTTCAAACGATCTGCTACGACGTACGATTCTCAGCGGGGTCCCTGATCGCAGTAGCGTGTCAGACACTGCGATATCGTATGGATATCGCTGGAACGTCACGGATCGTGCCGTCGTAGCGACCAAAGTGCCACTGTGTGACAGTACCCTAAGGCCGGCGTCACACTGGCGACTTAAAACGGACAAGTGCAATGCAATAATAATACAAAAAAAAAAATCGCGTTGCACTCAGACCAATGTTACACTATGGGGCAGCTCCCAGCAGCCGATTTTTTGTCGGCCGTTGCTGCGATTGTCACAGATACTCGGCCGACTCTTGGCTCACTCGCACCCATATAAGCCTATGGGTGCGAGTGAGACAGCGCACATCACTCGGATATCATCCGAGTGCTGTGTGCTAAACGCGGACCCCGGCAATGGAGGAGATGGAGAAATTTGTTTCTCCGCAGCTGCGCTCCGATCCGCTCTGTGCGAGAGGCTCTGAGCACAGACGCATGACACTTGGCTCCTGCTCGCAGCAGAGCAGGAGCCGAGGGTCATTAGCATATCGCTACAACAAATAACCTATATCCTTAGTTTGTAGAGTAGATAAAACATATACCTTTATTAAACAAGCTAAAACCATGAGACAACTACAACAGATATACACATAAATCACACAACCGTGCTCTCTAGCATGAACCCTATCTGGGGTACTACATGCCACTGCCTGCCAGCGGAGGTTGGCACCCTACACACAAATACGAGATTGGCGCCCCCACTCAACGGCGGCTGACCCTGCAACTCCTAACATGCGCCCTATGCCAGAAGGTGTATCATACACACTGTCATGGATACCCGACAGGAAGATTAGTATGGGTAGATGATAAATTATATCAAGTTATGAAATTTATTTATATTTTACCCCTAAAGGGACCGCATGTGGCAGGGTGAGAGACACGGACTAAAAACAGGTGCAAAAAACAAAATTGTGCTCGTGTAAAAAACAACAACCGCTCACTACCTCTGTACCCTGTCCAGGGTTGCCCTGCCTGACTGTGGAGGTTGGCACCCTACTGTACAGCGGAAATGGCGCCCCCACACAACGATGGCTGACCCTGGAATAACCCTATGGATATGCTAAACCTGCATCTGGATAAACAATGGGTATGATTAAAGATATAAATTATCCCCTAAAGCAAAGCAGGCAGGCAGGAGCTCAACTCCACAGGTCAAATGGACAGAAAAATGAGGCATAACCGATAAACCATATCATATCTCATTTACAGAGGATAAGAGCCGATACTTATCATGTTGATGAGCTGAACACCTCAACGCGTTTCGCCGCAAGGCTCATCAGGAGGCCCAGATATGCAGATGCTGCATGGAATCAGAACCGATCTGCTTATATACACATGTAAGTTGTTAAGTGCTGCTGGGCAGGACTCAAATGGCTGGATGCTAGAGCTAGACTTGAAAACCGCCATTTTGATGAAGCCATATTGAACCCTCACTCAATGTGCCAAAGCACTTCCACCAGCTCAGGGGTACTGCGATGGGGAGTCCCTGTGCCCCATCGTATGCCAACTTGTTCCTGGGCTGGTGGGAGGAAACCTTTGTCTTCACTGATGCCTGTAAATGGTGGCATCGTCTAGTGTTAATCTGGTACAGATTTATAGACGACGTCTTTGTCATCTGGCAGGGCACCAAACAGGAATTTATTGATTTTGTCCAGGAATTAAACATTAATGATATAGGTATGAAATTTACCTTTGAAATTAATAACAAAATATTGCCGTTTCTGGACGTGCTTATTCAGAAGAGTGATGATGGGAGTTTAAAGACACAGATATACCGCAAACCCACGAGTACAAACAGTTTACTCAGGTGGGATAGTCATCATCCACGAGCATTAAAACGTGGTATACCCAAAGGTCAGTTTATGAGGCTGAGAAGGAACTGCTCCGATGTGGCTACATATGTTGAGCAGTCGGATGATATGAAGAAGAGATTCTTGGAGAAGGGATACCCGAGAGGTGTCATTGAAGCATCTTATAAGTATGCCTTCCTACAGGACAGAAGCACCCTTTTGCAACCAAAATTGAGACCGTCCACAAACAACTCCGAGTTGACAAGAATCATCGGCACTTTTGATAGCCAAAATGAGAGAGTGAGAAAAGTCCTTTCTAAATATTGGGATATTCTAACCTCGGATCCCGACTTGACAAATTGTATAGGCCCTAGGCCCTTGATTACCTACAGAAAGGGCAGGTCTCTGAGAGACAATCTAGTGCACAGTCACTTTAAGAGATCAGTTGGTAGTGGCACATGGCTTGACCGTAGGACATGTGGGTTCTTTAGATGCGGTGATTGTGTAAATTGCAAGTATATGAAGCCCGGGAAATTTATCACGAGCTCGTCCACGGGTATTAAATACTATATTCGGGATTTTACAAACTGTAAGACCAGTGGGGTAATCTACATAGCCACGTGCCACTGTCCAAAAGATTACGTAGGGAAGACGAAGAGGGAATTCAGGAGGCGCGTAGGAGAGCATATTGGGGACATCAAGCATAAACGTGATACACCAATAGCTAGGCATATGAATGATGTGCACTGTGGTAACACAAATGAAATATCCTTCAGTATCATCGAGGTATATACACCGAACTTGAGAGGTGGGGACTTTGATAGACTCCTCCTGCAGAAGGAATGCGCATGGATTTACCGTATTGGATGTATAGCCCCACGGGGTTTAAATGAATATATTTCATATGCATGCTTCCTGTAACCAGTCATACCCCTTCCCCTGTCTGGATGTATGGCTCTAGATGTAACTAAGTGGGTACCGACATTGGAAATTTGTTGCTAGTCATGCCACCAATGAAATTCCAGTTATGGAATTATGCAGTATTCATCTGCAAATATACATGATATCATATATTATGGTTCATTTAGTCATTTGATTTGATTTAAATATACACTATTTTTGTATACACATGTCTGTTAACTCTGTGACACACTAGCATTACATATGAGTGGGGACTCTAGGTGTTATTTGGCTTTTCATATATCAACTTACTAGGACGCACTAGATATTCCATTGTGATTCAGCAATTTATCTGCGTTTTTTCCATTTTGGTATTTGTTGTCTATCCACTACCAAAACAAGATAGTGCTGTATAACATTTGATTGTGCCCCTCTATTGGAATTGGTTTGCCTGGCAATAAGTACTTATCAGCAGGCAAATGTATCATGTGCTGTTTTAACAAATGTGTAGTAGTCCTCCACCCATGCTATGATCTGATGACAGCATATGACTGTTTTTTGCTGAAGTCCCTGTGCGCAGTGTGAATTGATTAAGCAGCACTGGCTACGGTATGATGGCTGCTAGCCACCGCGCTCTATTGCACAGGAGACCTGTCACATGCGGGGTGTGTTCATCTGCACTTCCGGACATGCGCAGATCTATATGCAGGTACATGTCGGCTATTGTACTCTATGGTACGGATTTCTGACATGCGCAGTCGGGCAGTGGTTGCCGACTGCCTGATTGAGGTTAGGTGGCTGTACTTCCGGATATGCGCAGGTGCATGCAAATCGGCTGACGCGCACGCCGGCATCCGGTCTGCTCCAGTGGCACGAGGGAGATGAGAAGGAGTGGATCTTTGTGTGTTTACCGGCCATCCTCCATAACACATGAAATAGTAAGTGTGTCTTAAATCATGCAGAGATTATTAGTAACGAGCTGTTGCTCACAGTGCTTTGGCACATTGAGTGAGGGTTCAATATGGCTTCATCAAAATGGCGGTTTTCAAGTCTAGCTCTAGCATCCAGCCATTTGAGTCCTGCCCAGCAGCACTTAACAACTTACATGTGTATATAAGCAGATCGGTTCTGATTCCATGCAGCATCTGCATATCTGGGCCTCCTGATGAGCCTTGCGGCGAAACGCGTTGAGGTGTTCAGCTCATCAACATGATAAGTATCGGCTCTTATCCTCTGTAAATGAGATATGATATGGTTTATCGGTTATGCCTCATTTTTCTGTCCATTTGACCTGTGGAGTTGAGCTCCTGCCTGCCTGCTTTGCTTTAGGGGATAATTTATATCTTTAATCATACCCATTGTTTATCCAGATGCAGGTTTAGCATATCCATAGGGTTATTCCAGGGTCAGCCATCGTTGTGTGGGGGCGCCATTTCCGCTGTACAGTAGGGTGCCAACCTCCACAGTCAGGCAGGGCAACCCTGGACAGGGTACAGAGGTAGTGAGCGGTTGTTGTTTTTTACACGAGCACAATTTTGTTTTTTGCACCTGTTTTTAGTCCGTGTCTCTCACCCTGCCACATGCGGTCCCTTTAGGGGTAAAATATAAATAAATTTCATAACTTGATATAATTTATCATCTACCCATACTAATCTTCCTGTCGGGTATCCATGACAGTGTGTATGATACACCTTCTGGCATAGGGCGCATGTTAGGAGTTGCAGGGTCAGCCGCCGTTGAGTGGGGGCGCCAATCTCGTATTTGTGTGTAGGGTGCCAACCTCCGCTGGCAGGCAGTGGCATGTAGTACCCCAGATAGGGTTCATGCTAGAGAGCACGGTTGTGTGATTTATGTGTATATCTGTTGTAGTTGTCTCATGGTTTTAGCTTGTTTAATAAAGGTATATGTTTTATCTACTCTACAAACTAAGGATATAGGTTATTTGTTGTAGTGAAATTTGGTTATTAACCTATGCTGTAGCATCAGCACTTGTTTTCTTTCATTAGCATATCGCATCCGATGCTCTTGCATCGGATGCAATACGCTAGTGTGATAGCGGCCTAAATTCTCACATCTACAGTCATTGCAGACAATGAGGCCAATTTACTAAAGCAGTCCAGCTTGACACTGCAGATATATACTATGCAAATTGCCTCCAGAGAAAAAGAGGACTTGAACTCTATAGCGCCACCTGTTGGAAGTAGCGATCCTACAAGTCACAATCAACCCTTTAACGAGTCTTGCAATATGACTAAGGCTACTTTTATGCCGACGCATACTGTGAAAAAAAAAAACAAAAAAACGTAGGCAGCGGATGCAGTTTCACAACGCATCCGCTGCCCCATTGTGATGTCCGGGGAGGCGGGGACGGAGTTCCGGCAGTGCATGCGCGGTCGGAAATGGCGGACACGACGCACAAAAAAAGTTACATGGAACTTTTTTGTGCCGACGGTCTGCCACAACGCGACGCATCCGTCGCACGATGGATGCAACGTGTTGCAATGCGTCGCTAATGCAAGTGTATGAGAAAAAACGCATCCTGCAGGCAATTTTGCAGGATGCGTTTTTTCTCCAAAACGACGCATTGTGACGTGCGTCGTACAACGCTAGTGTGAAAGCACCCTTAGGATAAAAGCCAAATCAGTATCTCAATTCGCACAGTGTTTCGGGCTGATATATACACTAGACAGTCTTGCAATGCACTAGATTTATCAGAATGGTCCATGCCCTAATTTACAGATTCACAATTTCGGCATTGTCCACTTTTGCATGACACAGTTATAATATAAGCTAAAGCATATAAATGTGTGCAAATATAAAGCTTTTCTCTTGTCACCCTCCAAGATAGCAGCACAGGAGAAAATTCCTCCTGCAGTGCTTTTTCACATACCTCTAGGCCAGCAGCTGAGGACAATAGCTCCAGTCTTCCCCCTCTAAGAGCTCCTCCTCTCTCCCCTGAGGCACAGGACTTCACTGTTCTTTCTGCACCTTCGGGTAAAGCAGAGCAGTATAAAATGGGGCCTTCCTGAGCTCCGTGACTCTCATTATGCTCCAGCGTGCACAAACCGGAAGTGTTGCCAGATGCGGTTGCAGGTCCTTCAGCATTGCTTCCAGTTGCGTTCCACAGGGCAGCGCACTGCTGAATTACAGCACATACATGGAGAAAAAGGAGTAAATTTCTAAGGGTATGTTTCCATGTTCAGGATTGCATCAGGATTTGGTCAGGATTTTTCATCAGTATTTGTAAGCCAAAACCAGGAGTGGGTGATAAATGCAGAAGTGGTGCATATGTTTCTGGTATACTTTTCCTCTAATTGTTCCAGTCCTGGTTTTGGCTACAAATACTGATGAAAAATCCTGATGCAATCCTGAACGTGGACACATACCCTAAGAAGTGTCTGAAGGACCTTGCTTGGTTTTTCTGAGGCCAGAGTGGGGGGAGAATCATACAATAGGATGCTGCGCTGGAGTCCCAGCACCTAAATAAAAGGATCCCAGACTGAAGACACCACAAGGTAGGACCTTTCCATGATGGAGGATGGTCGTTCTTCCTGCTCTGCATCTGCAGAACCCAGCAAGTACCAGGCTTTAGTAGGTCTCTTTGGAGCAGCATTTTTTTCTTTTTAAAGGAATTATACTTATCGGCCCTTTCATCTTTTAGGGAGACAAGGATCCCTCTCCATAAAGCAAAGAAAAGTTGTTCCGTATATTTGCCATCTGTTTAACCCCTTTCTGCCACCGGACGTACTTGTGACCTGGGACTTAGTTCCCATGGACAGAATAGTACGTCATCATCTGTGCTCACAGGGGGAGTGCAGCCGAATATCAGCTGATTATCACAGCTGACAACCGCACTATGTGCCAGGAGCGGTCATGGACCGCTCCCGGCAGTTTAACACCCGGAACACTGCGATCAAACAATTCGGTTGCATAGGGAAGCATCGCGCAGCGATGGGGCTCCCTGCGTGCTACCCAGAGACCCTCAGAACAACGCGATGTGATCGCCTTGTTCCGAGGGTATCCTCCCTGCTACCGGATCCAAGATGGCTGTGGGGTCCTTCCGGGTCCAGCAGGGAGGTGGCTTGTCAGTGCCTGCTGAGAGCAGGAACCGGCATGCCTTCTGCACTGCCTGTCAGATCGCTGATCTAACACAGTGCTCTGTTCAGTGTCAGATCAGCGATCCGACTTTATATAGAGATGTCCATCCTGGAATAATGTAAAAAAAAAATTAACATGTGTAAAAATATCTTTTTTTTAATTCCTAAATAAAGAAAAAATAAATAATTTTCCCCAAAATACATTTTTTTATGTAAATAAAAGTACACATATTTAGTATCGCCACATCCATAACGACCCGAGCTATAAAACTGTCCAACTAGTTAACCCCTTCAGTGAACACCGTTAAAAAAAAAAAAAAAAAAAAATTGAGGCAAAAAACAATGCATTATCATCACACCACCAAACAAAAAGTGGAATAACACACGATCAAAAAGACGGATATAAATAAACATGGTACCGCTGAAAACGTCATCTTGTCTCGCAAAAAACAAGCCGCCATACAGCATCATCAGCCAAATTTTTTTAAAGTTATAGCCCTCAGAATAAAGCGATGCAAAAATAATTTAAGAAAAAAAAGTTTTTATTGTATAAAAGCGCCAAAACATTAAAAAAAAAAAAGTATCGCTGTAATTGTATTAACCTGAAGAATAACTGCTTTATCAATTTTATCACACGCGGAACGGTATAAACGCCCCACCCAAAAGAAATTCATGAATTGCTGGTTTTTGTTCATTCTGCCTTCCAAAAATCGTAATAAAAAGCGATCAAAAAATGTCACGTGCCCGAAAATGGTACCAATAAAAACGTCAACTCGTCCCGCAAAAAACAAGACCTCACATGACTGTGGGCCAAAATATGCAAAAATTATAGCTTTCAAAATGTGGTGATGCAAAAACTATTTTTTGCAAAAAGCGTATTTTAGTGTGTGACAGCTGCCAAACAAAACCCCGCTATAAAAACCCGCTAGAAATAGTATATCAAACCCCCTTAGCTAGGGAAAAATAATAAAATGCAAAAAATGTATTTATTTCTATTTTCCCATTAGGGTTTGGGTTAGGGCTAATGTTAGGGCTAGAGATGGGGTTAGTGTTTGGATTACGTTTACGGTTGGGATTAGGGTTATGGGTGTGTTCAGGTTAGGGTCCATCTGAATTCTAGCCAATTCTGCATTGAAAAAGTAAAAAACAGTGCTCCTTCCCTTCCAAGCTCTGCAGTGCATCCAAACAGTGGTTTACCCCCACATACGGGGTATCAGCGTACTCAGGATAAATTGGACAACAGCATTTGTGGGCTCAAAAATCATTTTTGTGAGAAAAATGATTTTTTATTTTCACGGCTCTGCGTTATAAACTGTAGTGAAACACTTGGGGGTTCAAAGTTCTCACAACACATCTAGATAAGTTCCTTGGGGGGGGGGGGTCTACTTTCCAAAATGGCGTCACTTGTGGGAGGTTTCCACTGTTTAGGCACATCAGGGGCTCTCCAAACGCGACATAGCGTCCCCTCTCAATTCCAGTCAATTTTGCATTGAAAAGTCAAACGGCGCTCCTTCCCTTCCAAGCTCTGCCATGCGCCTAAACAGTGGTTTACCCCCACATATGGGGTATCAGCGTACTCAGGACAAATTGGACAACAACTTTTGGGGTCCAATTTCTCCTGTTACCCTTGGTAAAATAAAACAAATTGGATCTGAATTAAATTTTGTGAAAAAAAATTGTTCATATTTTTTTTTTAACATTCCAAAAATTCCTGTGAAGCACCTGAAGGGTTAATAAACTTCTTGAATGTGGTTTTGAGCACCTTGAGGGGTGCAGTTTTTAGAATGGTGTAACTTTTGGGTATTTTCTATCATATAGACCCCTCTAAGTGACTTCAAATGTGATGTGGTCCACGAAAAAAAAAAAAAAAAAATGGTGTTGTAAAAATGAGAAATCGTTGGTCAACTTTTAACCCTTATAACTTTCTTAAAAAAAAAAAAATATATATATACATATATATATATATATATATATATATATATATATATATATATATATTGTATCCAAAATTGTTGTGATGTAAAGTAGACATGTGGAAAAGGTTACCTAAGTATTTTGTGTGACATATCTCTGCAATTTAAGAGTATGAAAATAGCGACATTTTCGGAATTTTCACCAAATTTCCATTTTTTCCACAAATAAATGCAAGTAATATCGAGGAAATTTTACCACTAATATGAAGTACAATGTCATGAGAAAACAGTGTCAGAATTACCGGAATCCGTGCAAGCGTTCCAGAGTTATAACCTCATAAAGGGACAGTGGTCAGAATTGTAAAAATTGGCTCCGTCATTAACGTGCAAACCACCCTTGGGGGTTAAAAAAAAAACCCTGCCATCTTCCCATAAACACGTGTCAAAGTTGCACAGATAAAATCATTAAAGGAGAGTAGCCCTCCTTCATAGAATAGCTAAAAGGCAAGGTCCACCGTGAAGTCCAATCATCCCTAGTTTCATTTTTCCAGTCCTTTTTCCAGTCCATTTTTCCAGTCCATTTTTCCAGTCCAGACCATCAGGGGCCAAAAAGAGGAAAATATGTATGGAGGATCAATCTAATTCAGATTCGCAGGAAGGTCAAAGATCCTTTGCTAGCTAGTGGTGGGAAGTGAGTCTATCTTGGTATCTTTTCTCTTCCCTGGGTCTGATCAGTACCTACTTCTCATCAGAGGACATGGAGGAACTTCTTATGGCAGTGAGAACTACCATGAATGTGGAGGAGGAAGAAACTACCCACACGGTTCAGGACAAGATGTTTGGGGAGGTTTCAGGAAAACGGTATTCCCAGTACTTGAGAACATACAAAGTCTGATATTTGACAAATGAGAGCTTCCAGAGAAAAGCTTGGGGATACCAGCAGAACTGAAGGAAAGGTTCCTTCTATAGTAAAGAATATCTAAATGTTGGTTGGAAATACCAAAAGTAGATATTCAAGTAGCTAAAGTGGCAAAAAAAAACAAAAAACAGCATAGCCCTTTGAAGACTCCTCACAACTAAAGGTACCTTCACACTAACAGACTTTGCAACGATAGCGATCCGTGACGTTGCAGCGTCCTGGATAGCGATATCGTTGTGTTTGACACGCAGCAGCGATCAGGATCCTGCTGTGATATCGCTGGTCGTTGCTGAAAGTTCAGAACTTTATTTGGTCATCAGATCGGCGTGTATCGTCGTGTTTGACACCAAAAGCAACGATGCCAGCGATGTTTTACCATGGTAACCAGGGTAACTATCGGGTTACTAAGCGCATGGCCGCGCTTAGTAACCCGATGTTTACCCTGGTTACCATTGTAAAAGTAAAAAAAAAAAACCGTACATACTCACCCCTCTGCTGTCTGTCACACGTCCCTCGCCGTCTGCTTCCCGCACTGACTGTGAGCTCCGGCCGGCAAGTAAAAGCAGAGCACAGCGGTGACGTCACCGCTGTGCTCTGCTTTTACTTTACGGCCGTCAATCACAATCAGTGCGGGAAGAAGACGGCGAGGGACGTGTGACAGACAGCAGAGGGTGAGTATGTACGTTTTTTTTTTTTACTTTTACAATGGTAACCAGGGTAAACATCGGGTTACTAAGCGCGGCCCTGCGCTTAGTAACCCGATGTTTACCCTGGTTACCTCGGCATCGTTGGTCGCTGGAGAGCTGTGTGACAGCTGCCCAGCGACCACACGACTTACCAACGATCACGGCCAGGTCGTATCGCTGGTCGTGATCGTTGGTAAATCATTTAGTGTGAAGGTACCTTAAGGCTACTTTCACACTAGCGTTAACTGCATTACGTCGCAAATCCGTTTTTTTGCCGAAAAAACGGATGCGTCAAAAAAGTGAAAAACGTATGCAACGCATACAGCATTTCGACGGATCCATCGCAAATCCGTTAAACGTTTCCGTCGAAAATACTGGATGCGTTGCATACATTGCATCCGTTTTTACCATCCGTTGCATCCGTTTTTACGACTGATCCGTTTTTAAAATGGGAGGCTCCCAAATTTGATTGGCTACTGGAAAATATGGAAAACTATATAGTTACTGTTTTTACAGCCCATCTTTGAGGGTTTTAGTTTTGTGGCAGCGATGGAAGGTGTTCTTGTGAGCATTGCTAGTTTGGTTACCGACATTATCTTTGAGACGAATCGCCTGGATATCATAGTGCGGGAGGAGGCGGCAGCGGAAAAACGGAGGATGCTTCTGCAGCAACGGAGACGGAGGCGACTCTGGATACATCCGATTAATGAACTACGGATGATGATAAAGGGATCCAAACCCTAACCTCACCCCTAACCGTTTAATGAACATTTTCTGACAGTCATAGTGCCACGTATTTCAGTGCCACGTATTTCAGTGCCACGTATTTCAGTGCCACGTATTTCAGTGCCACGTGGCACTTAAATACGTGGCACTGAAATACGTGGCACTGAAATACGTGGCTGGCTGGGGTCTTGTGGCTGGCAGTCTTCTCTCTGGGTCTTGCTGGCATATGTGGGGTTGAAGGCCCAGGCCAGGTTTATATAGATTTGGGGGTGTCTGGCCAATTGGCAACAAAATCCAGCTTCTGAGCATGCTCAGTGTAAAAAAACGTATTGCAGCGCTGCATTGCGTCGTACGACGTGTCCCGACGCATCCGTCGCTCATAGGCTTCCATTGTAGCCATCGACGTATGCCGCAGGATGCGTCGCGACACGTTTTTTAGGCGGAGACAAAAAACGTTACAAGCAACGTTTTTTGCCGACGACGTGTGGCCAAATTTCGACGCATCCGTCGTAAAACGGACACGACGTATGCCAATCCGTCGCCAATACAAGTCTATGGGGAAAAAACGCATCCAGCAAAAACTTTTGCTGGATGCGTTTTTTTCTGAAAAAAGACGTTTTGAGACGTAATGCAGTTAACGCTAGTGTGAAAGTAGCCTTAAGACACCCAATGGATAGTAAAATGGACAGCCTGTTAAAGAAATCCTGGGAGATTTCTGCATCGCTGTTGAACACAAATGTTTTATTTACTTGTATAACAAGATCAATGTTTCGGTGGCTAAATCAGGTGGAAGAACATCTCAGCATGGGAACCTCAAGAGAAGCACTATTGGGGTCCATACCTCTTCTGCAAAAGGCCACAGGATTCTTAGCTGATGCTTCTGCTGAATCAGTAAGAACAGCAGCCAGATCTTCGTTCCTGTTGAACTCAACTAGACGTGCACTGTGGCTAAAATTATAGACCTGGGACATCGCTTCAAAAATTAAGCTTTGGCTCAGCAGATCTTCATAAGATATTTCCCTAGGTCTCCAATAAATGCTGGAGATGTGAAAATGCGGAAGGCACTATGCTTCATATCTGCTGGGAATGCCCTCAAATAAGTAGCCTCTGGAGCAGTCTGTGATATTCACAAACACATTAGGCTAGGTCCACATTGCGTTAGGGCGATCCGTTTAACGAATCCTTTACTTAGCAGAACTTTTCTACTAAAAGTTATTTTCCTTCCTTTGTCAGGCTTGAGAAAGCCCAACTTGATTGCAAGTTAATGAACAAGTTGTTAATATATCATACAAAGAAAAAAAAAAAGAAAAAAGGGGTATTCTGATACGTGATTTGACGTTAACATATCTTGATATTTGACAATTTTTGACAGTATCACTATGGTCTGTAGTACTATAATGAAAACTACTTCTTTGGTTGTATTTAAAAGTGTTGTAACTATTTGCTGTTCTCAATTAAAGGGAACCCATCACCCCCCCCCCCGCCTTATTAAACTAAGAGAGCCACCTTGTGCAGCACTAATGCTGCATTCTGTGAAGGTGGCTCTTTTTTTGGGTCCCTTCCAACACTGCAATATCACTTTTCATAATTTGCCAGCCATACCTTTAGTCTGTCCGGGGGGCACGTCTTTCCCCCCTGGACACAAACACCTCCCAGCCATCACTAGGCGCCTCCGTGCGCCACCTCCTGTGCCTTCATTAACGTCCCCGGCGCCTGCGCTGTAATTCCCATCATGTGATGTGAGTTGAAGGGCAGCGCAAACAGCGCATGCCTGAAAAAGGGACTTACAGCGCAGGCGCCGGGGACGTTAATGACGTAGGTAGGAGGTAGACCTATTTGCTACCAGTGAGAACACGAAAGACAAATACTTCTCCCTAAACCCAAACGACACCTGCTTAGCAGTCAATGCTCTCTCACACCCCTGGGACTTCAAACTGGCATATGCCTTCCTCCCTCGCACGCCTATCCTACAAACATTACAGAAAATCAGGAGACAAAACTAAGGCAATCCTGGTGGCACCTCTCTGGCCAAGAAAAAGCTGGTTCAGGGCTCTGAATAGTCTAAAAATAGAAGGTCCCCTGGTTCTTTCATCAATCAGCAATCTTCTCCACCAAAGGCCGATTTATCACCCAGATCCTCAAGCCTTAGGCCGGCGTCACACTGGCGTGTTTTACGGACGTATGAGAGGCGCAGAAAATACGGATTGCATACGGTACCATGATTCTCTATGGCCCAGCTCCTATCTGCCGTATTTTACGGATCCATATTATACGGTCTTGTACGGCCATAGAAAATCGCAGCATGCGGCGTTTGTCAGCGTATTGCGCAAAAATCCGCCAATGAAAGTCTATGGGGCGAGAAAGTTACGGATTACACACGGACCATGTATGTGACTTGCGAGAAATACGTAGCGGTGTCCTCTAGAAAAGCCGGCAATTCAGTGCGGTGTACAGTAAAATCACACTGACAGAATAGACTAGAATAGGTAGAATAAATGTGTACACATATAATAGGTATAAAATATATGTATTTATTTAATTCAGCTCTAGATAGCAGAAAAGCCGGTAATTCAATTGCCGGCTTTTGCCATCTCATTCACAAACCCGACAGGATATGAGACATGGTTTACATACAGTAAACCATCTCATATCCCTTCTTTTTTTGCATATTCCTCTTTACTAATGAAACAAGTATGTGTAAAATTTGGGGTCTCTAGCTATTAAATTATAGGGTTAAATCCTGGAAAAAAAATGTTGTGGGCTCCCGCACAATTTTCTCCACCACAGTGGGAAAGCCAGTGACTGAGGGCAGATTTTAATAGCCTAGAGAGGGACCATGGTTATAGGACCCCCCTGGCTAAAAACATCTGCCCCCAGCCACCCCAGAAAAGGCACATCTGGAAGATGTGCCTATTCTGGCACTTAGCCTCTCTCTTCCCACTCCCGTGTAGCGGTGGGATATGGGGTAATGAAGGGTTAATGTCACCTTGCTATTGTAAGGCGACATTAAGCCAGGTTAATAATGGAGAGGCATCAATTATGACACCTATCCAATAGTACGAAAAGGTTAATAAAACACACACACACACACACACACACACACACACATTATTAAAAAGTGTTTTAATGAAATAAAAGACACATGTGTTGCAATATTTTATTATACTCTTAATCCACCTGAAGACCCTTGTCACCTGAAATAAATTTAAAAAAACAAAAACAATATTCCATACCTTCCGTCGTTCAGTCTTATCCCACGCTGTAAATCCATCTGAAGGGGTTAAATCATTTTACACCCAGGAGCTCTGCTAACGCAGCTGTGCTCCTGTCTGTAAAACTTTGTGAATGAATGGAATGCAGGGGAATGTCCTGTAGTTACCTCGAGTCGCGGTGACGCGCCCTCTGCTGGATGAACTCATATGAACTCAAGCCTGGGAAAATATTCTGGAAAGTTCCCAGGCTCGAGTTCATATGAGTTCATCCAGCAGAGGGCACATAACCGCAACTCGAGGTAACTACAGGACATTCCCCTGCATTCCATTCATTCACAAAGTTTTGCAGACAGCACAGCTGCATTAGCAGAGCTCCTGGGTGTAAAATGATTTAACCCCTTCAGATGGATTTACAGCGTGGGACAAGACTGAACGACGGAAGGTATGGAATATTGTTGTTTTGTTTAAATTTATTTCATGTGACAAAGGTCTTCAGGTGGATTAAGTGATTGTCTTACCGCTGTCTCTAACATCATGTCCTCCCTCTATCTGAAACTGAACCTGTCAAAAACTGAACTCCTAGTGTTCTCTCCCTCTACTAACCTACCTTTGCCTGACATTGCCATCTCCGTGTGTGGTTCCACCATTACTGCAAAGCAACATGCCCGCTGCCTTGGGGTCATCCTTGATTCTGAGCTTTCATTCACCCCCCACATCCGATCACTGGCTCGCTCTTCTTATCTGCATCTCAAAAACATTTCTAGAATTCGCCCTTTTCTTACTTTCGACTCTGCAAAAACTCTTACTGTTTCACTTATTCATTCTCGTCTGGACTATTGTAACTCTCTACTAATCGGCCTCCCTCTTACCAAACACCCCGCTCCAATCTGTCCTGAATGCTGCTGCCAGAATCATATTCCTCACCAACCGTTACACCGATGCCTCTACCTTGTGCCAGTCATTACACTGGCTACCCATCCACTCCAGAATCCAGTACAAAACTACTACCCTCATCCACAAAGCACTCCATGGCTCAGCACCACCCTACATCTCCTCTCTGGTCTCAGTCTACCACCCTACCCGTGCCCTTCGCTCCGCTAATGACCTCAGGTTAGCATCCTCAATAATCAGAACCTCCCACTCCCGTCTCCAAGACTTTACACGTGCTGCGCCGATTCTTTGGAATGCATTACCTAGGTTAATACGATTAATCCCCACAGTTTTAAGCGTGCCCTAAAAACTCATTTGTTCAGACTGGCCTACCGCCTCAATGCATTAACCTAACCATTCCTGTGTGGCCCATTCAAAAAAAAAAACAAAAAAAACAAACCATAATCAGGTTCCTCTCATCATGTTCTCATACACTTTATGCAGTTAATAGCACTCTGTGTCTGTACTGCTACACACTTAGGCAGTTAACTGGTTCATGCAGCTTTACATGAACACCCGAGCCTTACACTATGGCTGGTCCAAATAATTAAAGCAATTGTTACCATCCACCTCTCGTGTCTCCCCTTTTCCTCATAGTTTGTAAGCTTGCGAGCAGGGCCCTCATTCCTACTGGTATCTGTTTTGAACTGTGATTTCTGTTATGCTGTAATGTCTATTGTCTGTACAAGTCCCCTCTATAATTTGTAAAGCGCTGCGGAATATGTTGGCTCTATATAAATAAAAATTATTATAGAGTATAAAATATTAAAACATGTCTTTATTTCATTAAAATATTTTTTAAGGTGCGTTTTATTAACCATTTCGTACTATTGGATTAACAATGGATAGGTGTCATAATTGATGCCTCTACATTATCCTGGCTTAATGTCACCTTACAATAGCAAGGTGACATTAACCCTTCATTACCCCATATCCCACCGCTACAGGGGAGTGGGAAGAGAGAGGCTAAGTGCCAGAATAGGCGCATCTTCCAGATGTGCCTTTTCTGGGGTGGCTGGGGGCAGATGTTTTTAGCCAGGGGGGGGTCCTATAACCATGCTCCCTCCCTAGGCTATTAATATCTGCCCTCAGTCACTGGCTTTCCCACTCTGGCGGAGAAAATTGTGCGGGAGCCCACGCCAATTTTTTCCGGGATTTAACCCTTTAAGTTAAAGAGGAATATGTAATAAAAGAAGGGATATGAGATGGTTTACTGTATGTAAACCATGTCTCATATCCTGTTGGGCCTTTCTGCTATCTAGCGCTGAATCAATCTATCTATCTATCTATCTCTATATATTTGTCTAAGGGTTTTTCTGTCTGTCCCGTTTATTCATTCGCTGGTCGAGGCCGCCTGGGCCTCGACCAATCAGCGACGGGCACAGCATGGCGACGATGATATCATAATGGAAATCCCGCGTCTGATTGGTCGAGGCTGCCAGGCCTCGACCAATCAGCGACGGGCACAGTATCGACGTAGATGTCATAATGGTTGCCATGGTGACGATGATGTCAAAAAGGTTGCCTCGACCAATCAGCGACGGGCACAGTCGGATATATATATCTATCCATCATGCCACACAGTATGGCATCCAAGTTTTACTGATCGATGTGAATACTTTTCTGCCCAATGATGACAGACGTATTCTAGGAGTGATGCAAGATTACAAAAGAAGGAGCCACTGTGCTCTGAAAGTTTGCAAACATTATTTTCTGGTTAGCCAATAAAGGTATCACTCCTAGAATACTTCTGTCATCATTGGGCAGAAAAGTATTCACATCAATTTTTCTGGCTAACAAGGTACCACAATACAATTTTTTATTGTACATCAAGTTTTAATGATAAAATTCTGTAGCATAGGGACCTGTAAATGGTCCTGTAAGATTAAACTGATGCAGAATAAAAAAAAATTTGCACATGAACACAAGTGAGAAAAAAACATCCCATTTTTGAAGTTTTATTTTTACATTTTGGGCCATAATTTATTTTTACAATGAATGGGATTATATTGAACACTTCTAATACAGTAGTGCTCAAAATTAAGTAGTTTGTAGCAATTCCTTTGTGGGAGAAAGGAATAGGGAACATCAAAGTATGATGACTCTATAAAGTACACTAGCATGCAGAAACGTTTTATACACTTAAGGACACGATAAAAATGAGAACTCGTTTGAACTTTTGCTAGAACACTAGAAATTACAGGCCAATAGGTAGTGTTGCACTACTGAAGAAAGTCATGAGATCCCACATGAAACTGAAAATGTATAAACAAACCGGTAAATACCCGTCAGCTGAATGAAACTACTTTGCCCAACAACCAATCTCCCTGACCTTCTCCCCACCAAACAACGGTAACACGACAGTTGATATGTGCTGCTCTATCCACAGGCAGAATTTATAATACACTGGCTGTATGAGTCCACTATATCTGGCTGAAACCAAAACCGTTCAAAAGCCGCCAAAGACCAGTCGGGGGTCCAAGGCAGCTTTTCGTCAGCACCATTTGTAAAATTTTATTTTGTTACCATTTTAGGAGGTTTAAGGCTGTGTGCACACGTTCAGGATTTTTCGCGTTTTTTCGCTATAAAAAAGCTTAAATGCATACATATGCATCCCATCATATATAATACATTCTGCAATTTTAGTGCATGTGTTGCGGTTTTTTTCATGAAAAAAAAAAAAACACATCGCGGTAAAAGCTGCAGCATGTTAATTAATTTTGCGGATTTTTCACGTTTTTACAGCTATTTAATTGCATTGGGAAAACTTCTGAAAAAAACGCGGTAAAAAGGCAAAATAAAACCGCACACGAATTTCCTGCAGAAAAAGTCCGGTTTTGTTCAGGAAAATTCTGCAGAAAATCCTGACGTGTGCACATAGCCTAAAAATGGAGCAGCAATTTTTCATGGAAATTTACTAAATTTATTTTTTTAGGGACCTATCCAGGTTTGAAGTGACTTTAGGGGTCCCATATATTGAGAAACCCCCAAAAGTGCTACCATTTTAAAAACATCACACTCGACATACTGAAAACTGCTGTCAGGTAGTTTAACCCTTCAGGTGCTTTTCAGGAATTAATACAAAGTGGCATGACAGGAATGAAAAAGTGCATTTTTACCATCTAAATGTCGCTGACTTCTGAACAGGTCGCTATAGCCGACAGACCTAAGGGTACCGTCACACAGTGAAATTTTCATCGCTACGACGGCACGATTCGTGACGATATCGCTGTGTCTGACACGCTACTGCGATCAGACATCATGCTGAGAATCGTACGTCGTAGCAGATCGTTTGGAACTTTCTTTTGTCGCTTGATCACCCGCTGACATCGCTGGATCGTTGTGTGTGACAGCGATCCAGCGATGTGTTCGCTTGTGACCAGGGTAAACATCGGGTAACTAAGCGCAGGGCCGCGCTTAGTAACCCGATGTTTACCCTGGTTACCAGCGTAAACGTAAAAAAAACCAAACAGTACATACTTACATTCCGGTGTCAGTCCTCCGGCGTCTCAGCTTCTCTGCACTGTGAGTGCCGGCCGGCCGGAAAGCGAGCACAGCGGTGACGTCACCGCTGTGCTTTCCGGCTGGCGCAGACACAGTGGAGAGAAGCAGAACGCCGGGGGACAGACACCGGAATGTAAGTATGTAGTGTTTGTGTTTTTTTACTTTTACGCTGGTAACCACGGTAAACATCGGGTTACTAAGCGCGGCCCTGCGCTTAGTAACCCGATGTTTACCCTGGTTACCCGGGGCCTTCGGCATCGTTGGTCGCTGGAGAGCTGACTGTGTGACAGCTCCCCAGCGACCACACAACCACTTACCAACGATCACGGCCAGGTCGTATCGCTGGTAAATCGTATAGTGTGACAGTACCCTAAGACACAGCAGGGACATATTTATAAGATCTCAGCACATGAACATTTGTTTTAATTCACATCTACCTTCCAATAGGTGGCACTAGAGTTCTAGCTCTCTTCCTCTCTGAAGAGACAATTTGCATAATTAGCATATTACCCAGAGGAGCATTGCGGCTTTAAGGCTATGTGCACACGTAGAAATGGTCCACTGCGGATTTTTCCGCAGCGGATTTGATAAATCCGCAGGGCAAAAACACTGCGTTTTTCCTGCGGATTTATCGCGGTTTTTGTGCGGATTCCACTGCGGTTTTACACCTGCGGTTTTCTATTATGGAGCAGGTTTAAAACTGCTGCGGATTCCGCACAAAGAACTGACATGCTGCGGAATTAAACTGCTGCTTTTTTTTCCGCAGCATGTGCACTACGGATTGCGTTTCCCATAGGTTTACATTGTACTGTAAATGCATGGGAAACCGCTGCGGACCCGCAGCTGCGGAAACGCTGCAGATGCACAGCAAAATCCGCAGCGTTTGAACATAGCCAAAGTCTCCTCATCTCAGCATGCTTAGCATGTCGATCTCCGCAAGGAGAAACGATACTTCTTGGATAACGATTTTAAATCACATCAAAAAACTGCGCCGGGGCCGCAGCAGAACACACGGGCGACTGCTGCGTGTTGACTTCCTCAAAGTGGTCGCTGTTGTGGCTGCTGCTCCGACTGCGGAAGGTCATCTGGGAAGCGAGGGACACACTGCAGTGGTCACTGACAAGGTGGTAAATCTGGGAGCCCCAGTGGGACGTTAATGAAGGCAGAGGAGGTGGAGCCTGAAGTGCAGCATATTGAGTGACGGCTGGGAGGAGTTTCTGTCCGGGGGGAAAAAAAAACAAACAAAAAAAACCAGACATGCCCCCAGGACGAATTTGAGGTATTAGGAACAAATTATAAAAACGATTATTTTAGCGTTGAAAGGGACCACAACTAAAAGAGCCACCTTGACAGAATGCAGCATTAGTGCTGCACAAGATGGCTCTTTTAGTTGAAAACGCCTGGGGAGGTCGGGCGACAGGTTCCCTTTAATCTTAGGCCTACAATCTGGAAACAGGACAATAGTGTCATATCTGGGCGATTTTCAGATACAAAGGCAAATTTCTGCTGAAGTTTGTCAACTCTTTGGTAGTCTACTGTAATTACACATCTCAATCATAGTTCTGCACCATTGTGCCAAGTTCAGTTCATGAAGCCTTCGCCCTGTTTCTCCCAGCCCCATTACCTCAAATGAATACCTAAAGAGTATGGCATATCCACTAGTTTACATTACTAGCAATCACAGAACTGGGGGTCCCCAATCCCACATTATAACTGGTGTCACAGCCAAAGTGAACATATGCGCATCTCTGTCAGTTCTGAACACAGCCAAGGTCACTTGGATGGGGATTTACACAGCAGAAAAGAATGCAAGAAGGGAAAAGCATCTGACCCGTCAGGAAGTGGAGGACACAGTTTGCAGGAGGAAAGTCAAAAAGGCTGTGTATGAGGAGAGAATCAAAAAAATAAAGACCCACAAAATAATTCACTCTGGATCAAGGTCTGTCAACACGAAAAAAAGCAAAGCATGTACAATGCAGGGCCGATACACGAGAGCTAGTAAGGGCTGCAGCATCATGTATACATCAGGCTGAGACTATGAGGTGACTATCGGAGAGAGCCACAGGAGAAACTCCAACTAAAGAGCAAACTGCACATTGCATATCAAAACGAGTATGGACAATAATTGGGTGGGGAGAGGAGAAAAAAAAATATATATTTCCAGCAACAAAAGGAAAAAAAAAACAAAGAGAAAACAACAACAAAAAAAAAAAAAACAGCATGAAATCTTTTGGCCAAAGATATTTTAGTCACAGTCTATAATCCTGTATTGAAACAGCAATTACTGAGCATTGTGCCCTATTCCTATTTTATTAGCAATTTAGCACTATCACCCCAAGGGGTCTAGCAGCCCCTTGGGAGTGTTACTAGAGTAACATTTACACCAAAACCACTATAGTACACTGAAGAACATTGGGTGGGAAAAACCCCCTTTCACACTGTTGTAAAATTAATACAACTTTAAGTCAGGGTTGTGGAGTCAGAGCCCATTTTGGTGGAGTCGGAGTCCTGGAAATTGAGGAGTCAGAGGATTGGCTTACAGACTCCACAGCCCTGCTTTGAAGGGAACTTACCGTATTTTTCCGACTATAAGATGCACTTTTTCCCCAAAAAAATTATGAGGAAAATGGGGGGTGCGTCTTATATTTGGAATGCAGACTTACCGGCATTGTGGCGGCGACAGAGTTGCGGGGATGATGTGGCGCGGTGAGCTGTATGGCGTGAGCAGGGTCCCGTCCACATTTGAGGTGAATCCGCGGCCCGGTATTGATGGAGAGCAGCAGAGCAGGGTGAGTTACGGTATTTTCCGTTGGCGGCGGCCATCTTGCTGAGGCCGCGCGTGCGCAGATTCACTACTCTGCGTCCCAGGGCTTCAGGAAAATGGCCGCGGGAGGCCGCGCGTGCGCAGATGGAGATCGCGGCGGCCATTTTCCTGAAGCCGAGTTCGCAGATTGAGATCTCGGCTTCAGGAAAATGGCCGCCGCGATCTCCATCTGCGCACGCGCGGCCTCCCGCGGCCATTTTCCTGAAGCCCTGGGACGCAGAGTAGTGAATCTGCGCACCCGCGGCCTCAGCAAGATGGCCGCCGCCACCGGAAAAATCCTTAACTCACCCTGCTCTGCTGCTCTCCATCAATACCGGGCCGCGGATTCACCTCAAATATGGACGGGACTCTGCTCACGCCATACAGCTCACCGCGCCACATCATCCCCGCACCTCTGCCGCCGCCACAATGCCGATAAGCCTGCCGCCACCAGGAAAACCGTGACTCACCCAGCTCTGCTGCTCTCCTTCACTACTGCTGTGGCGTCACCTCAAATGTGGAAGGGACCCTGGCCGCCGCCACCTGAGGAAGTGACCGCACATCTGCCGCCGCCACAGCAACCTCCCCATGGACACCAGGCCATGGCGTCGCCCACCTAAGCAGGATGGGACCCTGCTCAGGTGCACGCCGTTCCGCCAACCGCACCTCAGCATCACCTCACCTCTGCCACCACCATGCCTCCTGTGACCCTGCTCTGCCACTGCCTGCCCTCAGGTAAGAGATCTTAAATTCGGACAATAAGACGGACCCCCATCTAATAAAAAAAACTTTTTCTGCAATTTTCACCCCAAATTTGGGGTGCGTCTTATAGTACGGTGCATCTTATAGTCCGAAAAATACGGTAATCACCCCCCCCCCCCCCCAGTGCGTTTTTAAAAGGGCCACCTTCAGCAGCACTAAGGCTGCATTCTGTGAAGGTGGCTCCTATGTTTATGATCCCTAGTAACACTGAAATATCCAAAGACATACTGATAGGGAATTTAGATTGTGAGCCCCATCGGGGACAGCGATGATAATGTGTGCAAACTGTAAAGCGCTGCGTAATATGTTAGCGCTATATAAAAATAAAGATTATTTATTTATTAAATATTTACTTTTTTAAATGGCGCACAGACGCAAGAGATTGGGATGATGGACAGCAGGGAGGTGGCTGAAACAGGTGGAGACACCATACCTCTGGGACTCCATACAGGTATGGGGTGCAATTTATAAAAGTCAATATTTCAGTGTTACTAGGGATCAGAAACATAAGAGCCACCTTCACAGAATGCAGCCTTAGTGCTGCTGGAGGTGGCTCTTTTACTTAAAAACGCCATGGGGGGAAGGGGGGGGGGGGGGTAACAAGTTCCCTGTAAGTCACGGGAGTAAAAAATGCTGTTATATTCATGTTGCTTGATGTGGTCCATCAAAAAAACAAAAAATCCCAAGACGGATCACTGGAGGTGAAGAGGGCAACTAAAACAGAGAGCCCTAATGCACTTCTCCCCCCTCCTACAGAAAAATACTAACCCTTTGACAATTATGATATCTAGTTCTTTGACTGCTTCAAGAGTCAGCACAATTAAAAGGGAGTCAGTACAAGATTACTCTTAAGCCCTTACAGTTAAATCATATGCTGGCTCCCTGACTGATGTGGGCTCAGGAACTTAGCACCTACTCCTGTGATTTTATTGCTTTACATAGCACAAGCAATTAAATGATTGCAGGTTCAAATCCCCTACGGCAGAGGTCCCCAACGTTTCTGACCTTGAGAGCCACATTCAGCTCTGAGAGAGGGTCGCGAGCCACATCCAGCCTTGAGAGGGGGACGAGAGCCACATTCAGCTCCTCCCCCCCCTCACAATAGGTGCAACCAAAGCCCCATTATATGTATAATGGTAACCAAAGCTTTTCCACACAAATCAATCACCCCAAAGCAGTATACAAAGATCTAGGGGTTCCTACAATACCTCCTATTCAGTATTCTCCTATAAAGAACTCCCAAGACACTGTCACATCCAGCTTCAAACACCTCCTCTGACAGGTGCTGTCATCTTGTCTCCAGCATACCATACTTTAATAATCTCAAAACCCCCAAGACCAGTATATGTGCATCCAGATCTGCTCTACTGTACAGGGCTGCTCATAAAATTCACCATTTTGAGATGTGCTCTTCATACCTGTTTGCTAGACATGGAGCTAATTCACCAAGCTGACAGCTGCGAGCCACAATTCATGGGACGCGAGCCACATGTGGCTCCCGAGCTACAGGTTGGGGACACCTGCCCTACGGGGACTAAACAATTGCAATGGAATTGAAAAAAAAAAAACAAAAACACAGTATATTTAAATATTTTCAAAAGGCCGCATTTTCTTGCCACTCGTAAAAAAAATAAAGCAAACCACCAATAAATGTTTAGCATCCAAGTGAACATAGTGACCTGGAGAATACTACTGGCAAGTCATTTTTACTATGTAGTGAACATAGCAAAAAACAAAAAAAAAAAAACATTGTGTAATTGCACATGGAATGTTCCAGATTTTCAATAAAATCACACAAAATTATTGATATTCAAAAGTAAAACTCAACATACGGCTAGGTTGATTAAAAAAAAAAAAAAAAAAAAAAAAAAAAGGAGTTATGGCTCTTGGAAGACGAGGAAATTAGAATAGTCATGTCTGAAAGGGATTAAAACCAAGCACAAACGTTTGGTGTGGGAGAGTGCACTAAACTGCTTGGACATGCCATCTACTTGTTTTTCAATCCTTCTCCACCCTTTTCTGACTCCTGTAAAGCCAGAGCTGTCAATCAAGGGGATGTGAAGATTGATGCAAAAAAAAAAAAGTGGTATGCACCAACACTGAACTTTTTTTCCCTTCATTTTTTCATGCTGTGGGCACACTGCATCTGTGCTTGGTTTGAACAGTGATTTTGTGCTGACAAACACTGTTTAAGCTGCGACATACAAATCCCTGTTCACAGAGGCCGCTAAGACAACTCAAAGTATGTCAACCAAATACTCCTTAGGCTGCCGTCACACTAGCAGTATTTGGTCAGTATTTCACATCAGTATTTGTAAGCCAAAACCAGGAGTGGAACAATTAGAGGAAAAGTATAATAGAAACATATGCACCACTTCTGTATTTATCACCCACTCCTGGTTTTGGCTTACAAATACGGATGTAAAATACTGACCAAATACTGCTAGTGTGACGGCAGCCTCATAATGTATACTAATCACAAGAAAGCAGGGATAGAAAATCAAAGTTGCAGACAATTTTTGAGTAGTCAGAAGAAATCTACTAACTTGTTTTAAAATATTCTGCTATTTTCATAGGAATTTAAAAGTGAATGCACACCAACAGGGCTGTGAAATTGATGTCCATTTTGGTGGAGTCATAAAATGGACTGACTCCTAAAATATATAACACATTGGGTACAGTAGTACAATGCAGTATGTGATGCAATTTTTTTTTTAATAAGAATTTGGGAACGTTATGAAGTGTCCTATAAGGGTGCGTGTGCACAGTCCGTAATCACGGCGCTTTGGACAGAGAAGAAAACCCGCTCCGCCCAAAGCGTCACCCCTTCAGTACGCACGGTGATTCCGGATGTGCTCATAGCACACATCTGGAATCTCCGCACCCCATACATAGGGCCCTGTGATTTACCTTGCGGCGACGGAGCGTCACCGCAAGGTAAACAGACATGCTGCGTTCTAAAAAGACACGCCGAATGTCCGTGAACGCAGGGCCGCCAGATATGTGTTCACACGTATAGTAGAGATGGGATTTCATAAAATCCCCTCCACTATGCTGTAACATCTGGACGCTGCGGGTTGAACGCTGCGGCTGTACGCAGCGTTCAATCCGCAGCTAATCTGGATGTAATCCGGCCCGTGGACACATACCCTGAATATCTGTTCTGTTTCGGATCTAAGGCTTTTAGTTGAGAGGAGTCTGTGCTGCACTTTATGTACATGCTCTGTAGTGAGGAAGTGCTGTGGAGTCAGGTTTGTCTTACCGACTCCACAGCCCTGATACACACGTTAAATATTTGTTAGTCTACGTTCACATTAGCGTTCGGCGCCGCAGTGTCGGGCGCCGCATGCGTCATGCGCCCCTATATTTAACATGGGGGCGCATGGACATGCGTTGTGCTGCGTTTTGCGACGCATGGCCGCAAGCGTTGGGCGCAGAGAATGCAACAAGTTGCATTTTTTTTGCGTCCAACTTTCGGCAAAAAAGGACGCATGCGTCGCAAAACGCAGCGTTTTAGCGTGCGTTTTGTTGCGGTTTTGTTTGCGTTGTGCGTTGCGTCGACGACGCACAACGCAAATGTGAACGTAGCCTTAGACATTTCTGCATCAAAAAACCTGTCTATTGGCATGAAAAAAAAAAGCTACATAAAAACCATGAATTTATTGCTATGTTTTTTCCAGTCCTTGGAATGAGGGAAAAATGCTGCAAAAACCCAGAAAGAATTTACATGCTGCAGATTTGATACTGATTCTGCCTCAAACCTGCAAGAAAAATAGTGGAGTCAGAACTTTGATCAAGATTAAAACTGCAGTGTCCTGCAACTGGAAGTCAGTATTAAACAGCATGAATTTTAATGCCAATGTGTACACAGCATGCAAGATTCCCATTAGAGAAATATCCTAAAAACGCCACTATGTGTGAAAGTTTGCAGAGTGAAACCAAGAAATCAACAGATGTGCGCTGTGGATTACAAGGTCCACTGCCATGCACACTTGGTCAACTAAATAAGAATACCGATTAGGTATTTGGATTTTTTTTTTTTGGGGGGGGGGGGGGGGGGGGGGGGAATTGCCCATCTCAACAGGTTTGCCACATTATAGAGAGAACCTGGTAGAAGGTTTTAGGTTCCCAGTCATCAAGTCATTACCCATAATGGTAACAGATTAAAGGGCCACTGTCACCCCCTCCAGCCGTTATAAACTAAAAGAGCCACCTTGTGCAGCAGTAATGCTGCAGTCTAACAAGGTGGCTCTTTTAGTTTTTGATTCCGTTATTCCCTCAATAAAGCGTTTTAAAATTTGCCCTAACTACCTGTCTGCAAACCTGGAGGCGGTCCGAAGCCTCCTCTGTGAATCTCCCAACGGCCGTCACTCTTCTCTTCTGGGGATGTGGTCGCCGCCCCCTGAGCGCTGTTTCTTCTTAAATCCGGCGCCTGCGCTGTGAGTGCCTGTGACAGGCGCAGTCTTCATTGTCCGTCATAGGTCAGATGCAGGGTGCCTGACTGCGCCTGTGCCGGCCACCCTGTTGCTGAATCCCCGCCCCGCACTGTGTTATTCATTATGCACAGTGCGGGGCTGGGGTTCCTGGGCATGCGCACTGCGCTGTTCAGACGCTCCCCCGCCTTCCAGCATTGTTATTTGCGGCTGCTTCATTCCAAACGCTGGCAAGGAAACCTGTATATTACGGCAACGCTGGAAGGCGGGGGACCGGGGAAGGCGGGGATTCAGCAACAGGGTGGCCGCACTGCCGGCACAGGCAGGCACCCTGCATCTGACCTATGACGGAAAATGAAGACTGCGCCTGTCACAGGCAGGCACGCACAGCGCAGGCGCCGGATTTAAGAAGAAACAGCGCGAAGGGGGCGGCGACCACATCCCCAGAAGAGAAGAGTGACGGCCGTTGGGAGATTCACAGAGGAGGCTTCGGACCGCCTCCAGGTCTGCAGACAGGTAGTTAGGGCAAATTTTAAAACGCTTTATTGAGGGAACAACGGAATCAAAAACTAAGAGCCACCTTGTTAAGACTGCAGCATTACTGCTGCACAAGGTGGCTCTTTTAGTTTATAACGGCTGGAGGGGGTGACAGTGGCCCTTTAAAGGGAACCTGTCACCCTCAAAATCAAAGGTGAGCTAAGGCTACGTTCACATTTGCGTTGAGTCGGGCGCAGGTTCGGCGACGCATGCGTCATGCGCCCCTATATTTAACATGGGGGCGCATGGACATGCGTTGTCTTGCGTTTTGTGATGCATGCGTCTTTTTTGGCGCACGCGTCAGGGCGCAGAGGACGCAGCATGTTGCATTTTTTGTGCGTCAAAAATCATGCCAAAAAAGGACGTATGCGTCACAAAACAATGCGTTTTGCATGCGTTGTGCGTTGCCGACGCAACGCCAATGTGAACGTAGCCTAAGCCCACCGGCATCAGGGGCTTATCTACAGCATTCTGTAATGCTGTAGATAAGCCCCCGATGTATCCTGAAAGATGAGAAAAAGAGGTTAGATTATACTCACCCAGGGGCGGTCCCGCTGCGGTCCAGTCCGATGGGTGTTGCGGTCCGGTCCAGCGCCTCCCATCGTCCTCTTCTTGACTTCATGCTGCGGCTCCGGAGTACTTTGTCTGCCCTGTTGAGAGCAGAGCAAAGTACTGCAGTATGCAGGCGCCGGGAAGGGTCAGAGAGGCAATTCAGGTTTGCCAGGCTGCCACGAAGCTTGGTTGACATCCTAGAGGTGGGTTACATAATTATAACCACCTCCTGTAGCATTAGTACCCATATGCAATGAAGAATGGTGTACTAGCCAAACCAGCACAACAGACAAAAAAATAAATTCATTCTCATATGTGTTATGGGCAAGAGTTCCAGAATAAAAGCTTAAGACAATCCAATATATTTACGAAAATCCGGACATTAGCGAGTTGTTCATAGGCATCAGTACCATACATGTAGCATTCACTGCTTGGCCACAAGAAGACCCCTGCCAGGTTCTAGTAGACCTCTCCTGTTACCAAGCTTGACAAAGGGGGTGGCTCTCCACTTGTGTGCCCTTGGGGCAATTCACTATTGTCAACATTTCCTTGAATGCCTATTGTTTGATTGCAAAGTCCTGTGCTGTATGGTTGGTACATTTGCACATACACTAAATCGGTGAGTTTTAACTATCAAAAATTCCTCTGTACTACAGTAGGTCTGTACACCGCCGCTAGCATGTCAACCAACTCCACCACCATGACCCTAATGTGGTTACCTGAATGTGGTGCAGACTGTTTCCAAAGGGCATTTTCCATGTTATGCAACATCAGCTAAAATATAGCACAACATCAACTGTTACTGTCCTGAAAAAAGTTGGGAGCGGATATGGGCGAGGAGGGGAACAGAATTCCCTCTGATGGTGAGCACATAAATGGAACCCACCTATAATTCTTGAGCAAGGGTCGTTTCCTAATTGCTTGGCTCTACATAGAACTGTTATAGTACTGCAGGCACCTAGCTCCAGTCTCTGCACTTCCAGTGTCAGCTTAGGTTAATCACCACAGGCAGGTTATTATTTTAATCACCAAAAAAACAACCTGCCTACAATACTATGCTTGATAAAATAAAAAAACAAAACCAGTGCTATAAAAAAAACAAACCCTAACCCAACAATTCTGGTATGTAAGACACCTTTACATACGGAACTAACGTTACAGGGTACAGCCAGCTAACCTTACGTGGGGCTGACAAGCTATGAACTTGATGCACAAAAGACAAGTAAAATGGTGAACTGTTGTCCAGACTGAATCACCCCTAGCAGAAACCCTACTCCTCCTTCCCTCCCCCACATCCGTCTCTAACCACTTGACTCGCGGCCAAGCTCTATTACCAGGCAACGAGACCACGTGATCTGCAGCAGACGTGCAGCCAAAGGCAGATTTCCTACACCGCCATATTGTTGTGACGCATTCACAAATTTGCAGTCCCAGTACAGGCGGCTCTCGGTCTGCAGCGGAGACGCGTGAATATCGCTTTCTGCAGGGAAGAAAACACGAGTCATTATGAAGCGAGACCTAGCGGCCAGCCATGCGGCACCCGGCTCCCCTCAGGCTCCGTGCTGCGCGGTTACATAATGGCGCCGAGCTCTCCCTCTGCACCCGCGTCTCCCAGCAGCTCTATCCCCGCCCACCTGCTGCAGCATGATGTCACAAGCAACCAATAGCACGGAGGTCTCCGAGCGCCTCTCACTCACCCATTGGCTGCCTCGCATCGGCCCTGCCCACCACACAGTAAAGAGACGGTATACTTACACGGCGCCATTAGGAAGCTACATTGACGAGAAAATAAAAAAGACATGAAAATGGAGCAGGGAGCGGGTCTACAAGGAGCAGTTTAATAGGCACTCAGCACATACAATACTTGGCACCGCCAGTGTCCAGCACGCGCCGTGTCTTTGTCCCTCCATATAGGCGGCGGACCGGGGTAGAATAGGAATGTCCGCCGAGCAGCACGACGCCGCCGCCCCGTCTCGCTCCTCCAGCCAGCTCTCCATAGAAGCGGTGCGGTAGGCAGCCACCTTTTATCAAGCCCTTGGAGTTTGCGCAGTATCGTCAGCAGCCCCTGCTCCTGCTGCAGGGAGACCCCAACAGTGTCTCTCCCCTCAGCCCAAACCACCATGGTGATAAGCGCCCAGCCGGTGAGGGAACCGCCTCCATCTTCCCCAATGAGAGCGAGCATGAGACCTTGTATAGCTCTACCCACCCATCCCCAGACATTCCTGCTGTGCCTCCTCACACCCACCTTCCGCGGAGCCACAAGAAGCAATGCGCACCGAGCGACCGCAGCAGTGTGACCAGGGGCCATAGCCGGGTCCTCCTGCTACAGGGCAAAGTGCCAGGAATGAGGCCCGAATGTCACTAGTTCTATACACTAAGGTCTCCTCTCCACACGACAACATGGCGGTCAGCTCCCTCCCCGCAGAACGCTAGACATACGCCTGGCCTGACTACGGCTCGAATCATGTCTCCACATTTTTTTCACTCTATAACTCCACCCTCTTTGCAGGGACATTTTTTTTTCCACATTTACAACTGCACGGCTGCGCCATTACATGTAAGGGCACGGCCCGCTCGCTTTCCCCGGGTGTGGAGGGCGTGGCGCAAGTTAGTGCCCACAAGCAAGATGGTGCCGGCTGTGGTGCGCGTGTCGCCATTTTGCTTGTGGGCACGGCTGCAGCTAGGCCCTTTCCACACCCGCAACAGTCTTGTATTGAGTCCGTGGCAGCAGGGTTAGGAAACCCCGTGCGAGCATCCGACGCCATTTTCCAGAGAGAGGCAGTGACATAGAGCCAGCGTAGGCTGAGACACGGGAGGAGCGGGGTTTGTACACATTGGGGCTGCAGTCAGCTTGGGCACTGCGAACAACCTCCATAGCTTTTCCTGTGCAGCGGTTTCAGTCAGCGTTAGCCCTGTCGCTGCCAGTCAGCTCGGTCCTCCTGAGTAACGGTTCCCGGGGCTGCTTCTGACGTCGCTTTTCCTGTCAGCCCACAACTGCTGGGAGTGAGCTCCTGTGCTAGTAGCCTTCACGTTAGCGGCCATTACCGTCGCCCTTCACGGGTGCGTATTTCCGTTCTCGGTGTCCTGTTTCCTGGCTTTGGCACGTTGGAGGTAAGTTATTGTGTCGTCTTCTATTCCTTTCCTTGACGGTTTCTTTCCCCGTCGGTTTGCAGTGCCGTGGTGGGTGTGAATGTGCCAATTGTGTCCCTGTGCTTCAGCCTTGTAGAGAAGGGTCAGGATGGAGAAATATGGCGGGTTTCTGGTCCACATAGCTGACTTTGGCAGTGATGGAGGGGGGTGGGCAGCTTCGTTGCATTGCATTTACCCTTTTGCTTCATGTTAACCCTGCACTTGACTTTTTCTGCATGTTTCATCGTTTATCTTTCAGGCCTCTCTCTTTAGATCTCTGGCACCTTGTTGTTTTCTATTTCTGCAAAGGAAGGTTTGAAAAAAAAATGATGGTAATTGTATTTTAGCTTCATAAATGGTTAATGTGGTAGAATAATGGATGTTTTCTTTCCCATTCTAGTTGTATAGGGTTCCCTTGTATGTAATGCTCCCTATATAGGCATATGTGTTTCTCTTGTCTCTTAGTCTAGGAGGGGGTGGTGTCCAGTCCTGTATAGAAGCAATATATCTGCAGCAAGGAGACGTTTACTGATCCTGGTGTGAATATGGCAGACATTATAGGCTGGTTCTGTGCTGTACGCAAAAGGAAAACATGGCTATGATGCCCAGGAGGGCTGGTGTGTACATCCTCTCACACCCTCTGCAAAGCTGTAGGTCTTTCCAGGGCTTTCTGCTCACAGGCTGCAGACATGGATGGGGGAGGAACAAGCAATCCTGTGTGTATATGTGGAAGCCAGGCCAGCTCAGACACAACACCACCATCACACAAAGGAAGGGAACACCATGCCTCCCTTCACCCTGCGAGGAGATCCAGACACAGGCTGCATGCATATGTACCGTATGATGTATGTGCGCCCCTCCTCTGTCATGCGGATACATTGTTCTTCCATGGTAGCATTAATCAGGTTGTTTATTAACATAATTTGATCAGCTCTCCTAAGTAATACTAACTGTAGGGTCATTTTCACATCCTTCTCCTGGTGGGATAAGTGGTCTTGAGAGAAATGAGGGGTGATTGTATGTACTTTGACTACCACCATTTGTTGTTGGTATCTCCCTCTTTTGTCCTTTGGAGAGGCTAAAAAATGGCGCCCCCTCAGCTGATGTTGTAATCTAATCATTTCTGGGTCTCCACACACCATGCAGTACATATGTCTGCAGCTCACACTTGTAGAGAAGGAGGTTTTCAGTATAAAATGCCTTTATTGTGGGGTGTCTTGATAGTGGTCTTGCTTGCTGTGAAATGTTGTGTTGCTTGTAATATTCTGGAGAAGTGATTTTCAAACATGTTTTACCTATAAGTGACCTTTCTGGTTGCAGATAGTCTGCGTGAACCCTAGTCTGCTTCAACTTGATATTGAAGGCTGTAAAGCTTAGCAGGATTTCTGTAGGTGCCTCTGCTGTAAAAGCAAGGGGGCGGTGATGAGGGAGTGCATAGTGTATACTCCTGTGTATATTGTCTTCCTGCTCCAGTTTAACCCATTGTCATCCTGATGACATTATAATAATAATAATTTTATTTATATAGCGCCAACATATTCCGCAGCGCTTTACAACTTATAGAGGGGACTTATACAGACAACAGACATTACAGCATAACAGAAATCACAGTTCAAAACAGATACCAGGAGGAATGAGGGCCCTGCTCGCAAGCTTACAATCTATGAGGAAAAGGGGAGACACGAGAGGTGGATGGTAACAATTGCATTATAGCTTACTGTTTGCAGGAAATGTACTTGGGATTGTTTACACTTTTCACTTCCTGATAATTACTTTTCTTTTTTTGAAGCTTTTTAACTTATCATCATCTTCTATGAATAAGCCTCTGTTCCCACTGATGTTTTTTCATATTGGCAGCCACCAGTTAGCATGGTTCAGCTGGTTATGTTTGTTACAGAAAAAAAAGCAAATTTTTTATATCTGTTAAAAACACATGAAGCATATTTAGTTTGATTTTGAGACATTGATATTTTTCCCCTCTGGGCTCCTAGGTGATTTTCTTGTCTTTGATCTTAGTTGTTAGGTGATCATACCTGAGTTTTCATTATTTGAAACTCAGGTTTGCTGTGTGACTCATTTATATTTTAAAGGGAACCTGTCACCCCCCAGTCGTTTCAAACTAAAAGAGCCACCTTGTGCAGCAGTAATGCTGCATTCTGACAAGGTGGCTCTTTTAGTTCTGGGTGCTGTAACTTGAGAAATAATCCGTTTTATAATTTGTCTGAAGTACCTGGTCCTCAGTCAAGTGGGCCGGCGTTTCCCCCCTGCTTCAGACAGCACACCGCTGTCACTCACATCTTCTTGGCGCCGGGCGCCGCCTCCTCCTCGCCGCTGTTTTCAAAAGTAGCCGGCGCCTGCGCTCTTTTCCCCTGCCTGGTGCAGGCGCAGTGATCGCTGGCCGTCGTTCCTCATATGCAGCCCAGCAGACTGCGCCTGCGCGGCCGCCCTGCCTGTGATTCCCAGCCCCACAGTGACTTATGATTTATTCACATTACGGGGCTGGGAATCACAGGCAGGGCGGCCGCGCAGTCAGCTGGGCTGCATATGAGGAAAGATGGCCAGCACTCACTGCGCCTGCACCAGGCAGGGGAAAAGAGCGCAGGCGCCGGCTACTTTTGAAAACAGCGGCGAGGAGGATGCAGCGCCTGGCGCCAAGAAGATGTGAGTGACAGCAGTGTGCTGTCTGAAGCAGGGGGGAAACGCCGGCCCACTTGACTGAGGACCAGGTACTTCAGACAAATTATAAAACGGATTATTTCTCAAGTTACAGCACCCAGAACTAAAAGAGCCACCTTGTCAGAATGCAGCATTACTGCTGCACAAGGTGGCTCTTTTAGTTTGAAACGACTGGGGGAAGGGGGGTGACAGGTTCCCTTTAACTCGACCAATCAGCGACGGGCACAGTATCGACGTAGATGTCATAATGGTTGCCATGGCGACGATGATGTCATAAAGGTTGCCTCGACCAATCAGCGACGGGCACAGTCTGCCGCGAATTCGCCTCGACCAATCAGCGACTGGCACAGTATCGACGTAGATATCATAATGGTTGCCATGGCGACGATGATGTCATAAAGGTTGCCTCGACCAATCAGCGACGGGCACAGTCTGCCGCGAATTCTGGAATCATCATTGTCCATATACTACGGGGACATGCATATTCTAAAATACCCGATGCGTTAGAATCGGGCCATCATCTACTACTGTATAAAGATCATATTGCTTGAACAAGGTTTCCTACTTTTGTAATCTGTGGGTGAATGCAGAAGCACAGGTTCAATTCTTCTAGTAGCACTCCCACAGGGTACATGAAGAATAACAGTTTACGGTGAAATCAATGGATGTCCTTGTCTTACACTTACATGTTGGCTCCTTCAGAGTCTCTTTAAAGGGAATATGTGACCAGGTTTCTGTCACCAAATTTGAGAGAAGCATAGTGTATAGTAAGAGACTCTGGTTCCAGGGATGTGTCACTTTTATCAGCAGAACATTAGCATTTTGAAGCTCAATAAATCTGCTGTTATGTAGTCCTCCATAGTCATGAGCCTTGTTTAACCATGCAACCACTGGCTGGCAGCTTTCAGCCTATGCACAGTGTACACAAATAGCTGTCGATCAGTGGTGTGGGCACAGTTACGCAAAGCTCAGTAATCAAAGAGCTATGACATTTGAAGCAGGAAACAGTGATTTTATCAAAATTTCATCAAGCAGTCAGGTAAGTTGCACATTGCTGAAATCAGTGTCTCTGCCCCTACATTATGCTGTTCTCAGATGGGGAATTGACAGATTTCCCTTAAGACTACTTTCACACTAGTCCGTCGGTACGGGTCGTCGCAAACAGTCGGCCCGACGTACAGTGTGCTAAATGTAGCACAACGTGGGCAGCGGATGCAGTTTTACAATGCATCCGCTGCCCATTGTGAGTTTCGGGGAGGAGGGGGCGGAGTTTCGGCCGCACATGCACGGTCGAAAATGGCGGACTCGATGCACAAAAAAAGTTACATGGAACGTTTTTTTGTGCCAACGGTCCGCCAAAACACGACGCATCCGTTGCACGACGGTTGCGACTTGTGGCCATACGTCGCAATGCGTCGCTAATGTAAGTCTATGGGGGAAAAACGCATCCTGCAGACAACTTTGCAGGATGCATTTTTTTCTCCTAAACGACGCATTGCGATGTAGGCAAAACGACGCTAGTGTGAAAGTAGCCTAATCAGCTGGTGTCTGTTGTGGCTAAGGGTATGAAATAGGTAATCTTCTCTATTAGTATTCCCAAATGTGTTTAAAAGTGTTTTTTTGCTTTTCAAAACACAAGTGTACAATGTTTTGTAAATGATTTAGTATAACACAAACATTTATGCTTTTTTTTTTATTATTATTTTTTTTAAGTATTATAGATTGGTAACTTTACATATCTTTTGTGGGTTCTTGCAGCTGCCTAAAGATGGCCATACACATTTAACCAAAGTCAACTGATCCCTCCTCTAGGCTGAGTCCAGACTGCTGTATTTCACAGATTGTATAAGACTTTAATGCCCAGATTAAATGACTCTACCAACCCAAATTTACAGTCTCATATGTGCCCATGAGGCTTTAAGTTCGGGTCAATAGATTTGCGGTCCATCAACGGACTGCGAAATACTGCTACCTGAACCCGGCCCCGTATGAAGCCAGTCAGCCATCAAATCTGTATGCAGAACAAAGAACGCTTGGGAAGTTTTAATTTTCAAGCCATACCCTCTTTTTTTTTTTTTTTTTTTTTTTTTTTGGAGCAGATGAGCTTCCACCAGTGGTGAATAATAAACATGTTCCAGTGTTTTTTTGTTTGTTTGTTTGTTTTTAAACAGTGGCTTATATCTTGAGGAACTAAAGGTTCGCATTACAGGGGTTGTCCAGCAGTAATAGATTTATTTTTATAGCCAGTGATTGATTAAAAATAGTAAAACAAAGGCCTACAGTCCTTACAACACACCTCTAGATCCAGTGCAGGTTGTTCCGGAGCTCTGCTGCTACTTCAGATGCTGTCTTTCACATTTGGAAGTCACAGCACTGCTGCATGCATGTACTGTGCCCATGGCTTCGGCGATGCAGGGACCACAGCAGGAGCAGATCTCTAAAGCACCATAAACTGTAAGGTGAGTACATCTGTTTTATTTTTAATCAGTCCGTGCTTTAAAAAAAAAAAAAAAAAAACACTTCAGCCCATTGCCGATCGCTCATGTGACATAAGTGTCACAGCGGACCCAGCGCCAACATCACCGGAATGGTGCCAGTGGTGGTTTGCTTTATGAGTGAATTCAAAATAAAGATTCGGTTGTGGACAACCCCCTGAAATAAAACATTGTTACAAGATCATCCTAACATCTCTTATTATTGCACACTATTCAGTTTTTAGTAACAGGTCATTATAGTAATATTGACCTATAGAGCTTTTGATGTGAAATCTATTTAGCAGTCGCGTTGTGGTATATTGCCACGACTACTGTAAAACCATGGTGATTTCACAAGCGTTGCAAAAATGAGACATGATTCCTATGTCCAAAAAACCCTTAAGCTAAAACTACAGGTACTCGTGGGCACACGTTATATAATATTGCAATATAGCTCTGCTACACTACCAAGTAATGATGGGGAATGAGGTTGTGCTGAAATCCAGCAGGGTTGGATTTCTGTTGAATCTGTAGGGTTGCAATCTTGCATCTTGAGTTTTGCAGCACAGCCACATTCACTATAGTGACTTGTGATTTGGCTCTGCGACATTGCAATCTTATGTGAAAAGTCCACAACTCATCGTGTAGCCCTAGCCTAAAGCTCCACACACATTAGATGGCTGTCTTTCCTTTAGGCCAGAGTTACACTACCGTAGAATACGGACGAGTGCTCTGCGAGAAAACATTGCTTAGCACTCAGACCAGTGTTAATCTATGGGGCAGCTGACATCACCGTATTTTTTTCTCAGGCGTAGTCGACGTGCGTGTAAAATCGCAGCATGCTGCGATTGTACGCGTATATCGTCCGAGACTCGCCAATGCAAGCCTATGCGTGCGAGAAAAACTCGGAAATCACACGGACCATTCGTCTAGCTTGCAACAAATACGCACTAATTTTCCTCATTTCAGGCCTCTGAGCCATTAAAATCAGTGGGGAAAAGCAGTGAGACACGTAAAGCCATACGGATGTCATACAGATACATAGGTGCGAGAAAATCGCAATGCAAACTCATTACACACAGATGACCATATGGAGAACACTCATGTGACTCTCGGCAGGAAGGCTCGGACCGATTTTTCCATACGTTTAATGTGACTCCAGCCTTACTCTTCCATACACAGGAGTGCTCATCTTAACCTAGATGCCAGACTTACTTGGTGGTGGCTTATTGAACAAAGGAATCAATGTTAAAAATATAAGAGCTGGCTTTATAAAAGCAGTGCAAACAACTTTCAAATATGGCATCTGATGGGTGACAATTTTTTTTTCTTCCTTACACTGTATAAAATGAGGCATATGGAGGTACAGTATAGGTCCAGGAGTGCCCTGTTACTCCCTGGACATCTCAGATGGTGTACTCGGCTATGATGTGTCCACATTGGGGAGGATAGTCTAAGGGTACTGTCACACAATGCAATTTTGAGCGCTACGACGGCACGATCCGTGACGTCGCAGCGTCGTATGATTATTGCTCCAGCGTCGTAGACTGCGGTCACACGTTGCAATCACGGCGCTGGAGCGATGCCGAAGTCCCCGGGTAACCAGGGTAAACATCGGGTTACTAAGCGCAGGGCCGCGCTTAGTAACCCGATGTTTACCCTGGTTACCAGCGTAAACGTAAAAAAAACAAACAGTACATACTTACATTCCGGTGTCTGTCCCCCGGCGTTCTGCTTCTCTCCACTGTGTAAGCACAGCGGCCGGAAAGCAGAGCGGTGACGTCAGACGTCACCGCTGTGCTCGCTTTCCAGCCGGCAGGCGCTCACAGTGCAGAGAAGCTGAGACGCCGGAGGACAGACACCGGAATGTGAGTATGTACTGTTTGTTTTTTTTACGTTTACGCTGGTAACCAGGGTAAACATCGGGTTACTAAGCGCGGCCCTGCGCTTAGTTACCCGATGTTTACCCTGGTTACAAGCGAACACATCGCTGGATCGCTGTCACACACAACGATCCAGCGATGTCAGCGGGTGATCAAGCGACGAAAGAAAGTTCCAAACGATCTGCTACGACGTACGATTCTCAGCAGGATCCCTGATAGCTGCTGCGTGTCAGACACTGCGATATCGTAACGATATCGCTAGAACGTCACGAATCGTACCGTCGTAGCGATCAAAATTGCACTGTGTGACAGTACCATAACATGCATCTGTTTTGATTGGTTAAGCAAATTCATTAACCATTCTATATACAGTCAATGCTGGGGCTAAATCACCTTGCTTTGTTTCGTACTGCAGTATCTGATTTTACAAATTTAGCGAGTGGATGTGCTTACTAAGCTGCCGAGATCGGATTATGAGCTGTACTATACCTAGTGAATAGTGATTGGAGTATATGTGTTGCTAAAGCTGACATTTTGCATGATATAGCCAGAGTGAATTTTATGTAGCCTGATGTATTACGATGATAAGCATTATAAGACAGGGCACTCCTCATGTCCTGTGGTTTCTGAGATCAGATCATCTGATGTGCTTGTCAGTATTTATTTATTTTTTGTGTAGTGAAGCATTGAACTGTGTAAGGCATTGGAAACCGATTGGTGGCAGCTTGCAGCCCTCCTGTTTCTAATGACCGGCTCAAGTCCTATATTCAAAATGATAATCAAACAGGTCTTCCACACAAATATGCTGAGTGCTTGGTCTGGCCATCTGTCATCAAACAGGTCTTCCATTATGGGGGAACTCTAGCACCTTTATCAAATGGTGTAAATTAGGGTTGAGCGACTTTGACTTTTTTAGGGTCGAGTCATGTTTCGCGAAACCCGACTTTTTTAAAAAGTCGAGTCGGGTGAAATCGGCCGATTACTGCGAAAAGTCGAGGATCGGCCGGAACACGAAACCCTATGCACGTCAATGGGGATTTTATTTTTTTTTTCTCCCTCTCCCTCTCCCTCTCCCTCTCCCCTCCGTCCCAGCACAGAATATCTCGTGTTACACATTGCAAATCCCTACTGCGCACAAGCGATAACATGATGATAGCCGTGCACGCCCCTAACCCCTATGTCATCACTCTGCCCACACTCCTTCATTGGCTGAAAAAATGGCGCTAAACGCGTCATACGAAACGCGACTTTGGCGCCAAGATCGCGTACCGCATGGCCGACCCCACACAGGGATCGGGTCGGGTTTCATGAGACGCCGACTTTGCCAAAAGTCGGCGACTTATGAAAATGAACGATCCGTTTCGCTCAACCCTAGTGTAAATGTGTTTTTTGTTACAAAGCTACATTTGCTGTATTTGCATATTTACTGTTTCTAGCAAAGTATGAGGGTATGTGCACACATCCGGATTTCTTGCAGAAATTTCCTGAAGAAAACCGGAAGTTTTCTGCAAGAAATCCGCATTTTTTTTTTTTGCGCTTTTTTTCCGTTTTTTTCGCGTTTTTTTTAGCATTCTGCAAGCGTAATTAGTTTGCAGAATGCTAAAGTTTTCCAAGCGATCTGTAGCATCGCTTGGAAAACTGACTGACAGGTTGGTCACACTTGTCAAACATAGCGTTTGACAAGTGTGACCATCTTTTTACTATAGATGCTGCCTATGCAGCATCTATAGTAAAAGATAGAATGTTTAAAAATAATAAAAAAAAAAAATAAAAAAAATGGTTATACTCACCTGCAGGCGTCCGTTCCTATAGATGCCGGTGTGGTTCAGGACCTTCCATGATGTCGCGGTCACGTGAGCGGTCACATGACCGGTCTCGACCAATCACAAGACCGCGACGTCATCGCAGGTCCTTCGCCGCACACCAGCTATAGAAACCGAAGCGGCAGCATGCAGCAGAGAGGCAGGAAGACATCGAAGGTGAGTATATGACTATTTTTTATTTTAATTCTTTTTTTTTTACCAATTATATGGTGCCCAGTCCGTGGAGAAGAGTCTCCTCTCCTCCACCCTGGGTACCAACCGCATATGATCTGCTTACTTCCCGCATGGTGTGCACAGCCCCGTGCGGGAAGTAAGCAGATCAATGCACTCCTAGGTGTGCGGAATCCCCGCAATTCCGCATTTTAATGAACATGTTGCTTTTTTTTCCGCAATGCGATTTTTTTCGCGGAAAAAAAGGCTACATTTGCACAAAAAATGCGGAATACACTGAAAATAATGGGAGGCATATGTTAGCATTTTTTTCGTGTTTTTATCACGTTTTTATAGCAAAAAAACGCGAAAAATACTGAACGTGTGCACATGGCCTATGAATCTCTCAACCCTATGTCCCTTCCTATTCTGAGTGCAGGGAAACAATATTTGATTGCATTAAGGGATGCATTTGACAATTTTATTGAGTTGATCACCACTGGTTAATATGCCAGATGGGAAAATATTTGTATGTATTATGTTTATTAGCTGTTGGGTTCTCAGCAAACCAGATCAACATAGTTTGCAGTCAAACTGCAGGGCTGTTGGAGGAAGCGCGTTCTGTCAAACTCCTCATGTGTCACTATTGACATCAGCCTTTGGGCTGAGAACACCGATTCTATCAGTTAAAGAAGGAGTATGGCTGTGTATACTTGTTGGTCTCAGGCAGCTGATCGCCCTGGTTCGTCAAGAGTGCAAAGTGACATTTGCTCTTGATGTACAGTTGTGGCCAAAAGTATTGACACCCCTGCAAGTCTGTCAGATAATACTCAGTTTCTTCCTGAAAATGATTGCAAACACAAATTCTTTGGTATTATTATCTTTATTTAATTTGACTTAAATGAAAAAACACAAAAGAGAATAAAGGCAAAAAGCAAAACATTGATCATTTCACTCAAAACTCCAAAAATGGGCCAGACAAGAGTATTGGCTCCCTCAGCCTAATACTTGGTTGCACAACCTTTAGCCAAAATAACTGCGACCAACCGCTTCCGGTAACCATCAATGAGTTTCTTACAATGCTCTGCTGGAATTTTAGACCATTCTTCTTTGGCAAACTTATCCAGGTCCCTGATATTTGAAGGGTGCCTTCTCCAAACTGCCATTTTTAGATCTCTCCACAGGTATTCTATGGGATTCAGGTCTGGACTCATTGCTGGCCACCTTAGGCTACGTTCACATTAACGGCGGGCGCCGCAGTGGCGGGCGCCGCATGCGTCATGCGCCCCTATATTTAACATGGGGGCGCATGGACATGCGTCGCACTTGCGTTTTGCGCCGCATGCGTCGCTGCGGTGCCCGCGTCCGGGCGCAGAGGACGCAGCAAGTTGCATTTTTGCTGCGTCCAAAATCAATTAAAAAAAGGACGCATGCAGCGCAAAACGCAGCGTTGTGCATGCGTTTTGCTGCGTTTTTGTTTGCGTTGTGCGCTGCGGCGCACAACGCAAATGTGAACGTAGCCTTAGAAGTCTCCAGTGCTTTCTCTCAAACCATTTTCTAGTGCTTTTTGAAGTGTGTTTTGGGTCATTGTCCTGCTGGAAGACCCATGACCTCTGAGGGAGACCCAGCTTTCTCACACTGGGCCCTACATTATGGTGCAAAATTTGTTGGTACTCTTCAGACTTCATAATGCCATGCACACGGTCAAGCAGTCCAGTGCCAGAGGCAGCAAAGCAACCCCAAAACATCAGGGAACCTCCGCCATGTTTGACTGTAGGGACCGTGTTCTTTTCTTTGAATGCCTCTTTTTTTTTTTTTTTTTTCTCCTGTAAACTGTATGTTGATGCCTTTGCCCAAAAAGCTCTACTTTTGTCTCATCTGACCAGAGAACATTCTTCCAAAACGTTTTAGGCTTTTTCAGGTAAGTTTTGGCAAACTCCAGCCTGGCTTTTTTTTATGTATCGAGGTAAGAAGTGGGGTTTTCCTGGGTCTCCTACCATACAGTCCCTTTTCATTCAGACGCCGACGGATAGTACGGGTTGACACTGTTGTACCCTCGGACTGCAGGGCAGCTTGAACTTGTTTGGATGTTAAGGCCCCGTCACACTTAGCGACGCTAAAGCGATCCCGACAACGATACGACCTGTCAGGGATCGTTGCTGCGGCGCTATGTGGTCGCTGGTGAGATGTCAAACAGTGAGATCTTCCCAACGACGCAGCAGCAATGCGGCGACCTGTACAACGATGTCGTTGTGACCCTGTCACATGGCAGCTATTATGACGATTCAGACTTCGATGAGGGACGTCCTGTGTGACGTTGTAGTCAACGAGGTCGTTGGTAAGGTGTCAAACACAGCGATGTGTGCTACCCAGCGGGACCTCAACGATCAAAAAAGGTCCAGGCCATTCCGACACGACCAGCGATCTCACAGCAGGGGCCTGGTGGCTGCTACGTGTCAAACATAGCGAGATCGCTACTGAGGTCGCTGTTGCGTCACAAAACTTGTGACTCAGCAGCGATCTCGCTAGCGACCTCGCTTAGTGTGACGGGGGCTTTAGTCGAGGTTCTTTATCCAACATCCGCACAATCTTGCGTTGAAATCTCTTGTCAATTTTTCTTGTCCGTCCACATCTAGGGAGGTTAGCCACAGTGCCATGAGCTTTAAACTTCTTGATGACACTGCGCACGGTAGACACAGGAACATTCAGGTCTTTGGAGATGGACTTGTAGCCTTGAGATTGCTCATGCTTCCTCACAATTTGGTTTCTCAAGTCCTCAGACAGTTCTTTGGTCTTCTTTCTTTTCGCCATGTTCAATGTGGTACACACAAGGACACAGGACAGAGGTTGAGTCAACTTTAATCCATGTCAACTGGCTGCAAGTGTGATTTAGTTATTGCCAACACCTGTTAGGTGCCACAGGTAAGTTACAGGTGCTGTTAATTACACAAATTAGAGAAGCATCACATGATTTTTCGAACAGTGCCAATACTTTTGTCCACCCCCTTTTTTATGTTTGGTGTGGAATTATATCCAATTTGGCTTTAGGACAATTCTTTTTGTGTTTTCATTTAAGACAAATTAAATGAAGATACTAATACCAAAGAATTTGTGTTTGCAATCATTTTCAGGAAGAAACTCAGTATTATCTGACAATTGCAGGGGTGTTAATACTTTTGGCCACAACTGTATATGAATGTCAAATGGCATTAAGGGTATAAGTAACAATGCCATGTTGAGGGGAATTCGTGGCCTCATAAAGTGAGGCTGTCCTTAACACCAAGCCCTAGGTTTAGTAATGAAGAGGTGTCAGCCAGACTACCTCTTTATTAAACTGTTAAAGGGAACCTGTCACCCCCCCCCACAGTCGTTTCAAACTAAGAGCCACCTTGTGCAGCAGTAATGCTGCATTCTGACAAGGTGTCTCTTTTAGTTCTGGGTGCAGTAAGTAGAGAAATAATCCGTTTTTTAATTTGTCAGAAATACCTGGTCTTCAGTCAAGGAGGCCGGCGTTTCCCCCCTGCTTTAGACGCCACACAGCTGTCACTCACGTCTTCTTGGCGCCGGGCGCCGCTTCCTCATCACCGCTGTGACTTATGATTTATTCACATTGCGGGGCTGGGATTCACAGGCAGGGTGGCCGCGCAGGGGAAAAGAGCGCAGGCGCCGGCTATTTTGAAAACAGCGGTGAGGAGGAGGAGGCGGCGGGGGCTGATGTTAATATTCTGGGAAGGAGCCAATAGCCATAAAGGTTCCCAGGCTATTAATATCAGCTAACAGCTGTTTGCTTAGCCTTTACTGACTAGTTTACAGGGGGACCCCAGAAAATAAATTGACATAGGGCCTTCCTATAAAATCTAACCAGCAAAGCCTAGGCAGACAGCTGTGAACTGCTAATAGGCTAGGAAGGGGCAATGGTCATTGGCCCCTCCCAGACTAAAAACATCAGCTCTCAGCCGCTCCAGAAATAGCGCATCAATAAAATGCACCAAATCTAGTGCCTAGCCTCTCTTCCCACTTGCCCTGGTGTGTTGTCAAGTAAATTGATAGTATTGGGGTTCATGTCAGCCTTGTATTGGCAGCTGACATCAAGCCCAGGTTAGTAATGGCAAGGTGTCTATAAGACACCCCCATTACTAACCCCATAATAAATGTTCTTAAATAAAATCTTAAATAAAATACACCCAGAATGAAGTCTATTTGCAGAAAAAAGACTCCTTTATTATATCTAAATTTTCCATACTCACCGAACGCCTAATTCCCGATGCCCATGTTCGCTGTAAACAATCAAAAATAATAAACAACAATATTCTCTCCTGTCTGCATTAGTACACGTAATCCAAAATGTCCCACGGCGATCTCCATTTTAGAACAGCCACATCAGGCAGTGCCATAATTGAGATCACCTGAGCTAATCAGCGGATAAACTCGTGTGACCTCTAACGGCAGCTCAGTGCTATACACTGGAGGAGCGATGACGCTCCTGTCAGTGTGTACCCGGCGGCCGGTTAGAGCATGACTGTCGATGTGACTTCCAGGATCCCCCGGAAGAAGGCTTAAGTGCCGAAACGCGCGTTGGGGACGGTGGCACCTCAGAACTCCAGTGTCCATTCAGGTAATTTACCTCCATCACTTGGTCATTTCATCTGACCCCCCCTTTTTTGCTCGTATTTCAAGGGTGGTATACAGCCTCCTTGGTGCACTTGGTGTTTGTGTTTTTCTGCACAAACATAGGTTAAATTTAGTTTTGAGCAAGCATACTGTATTTTTTAGTATATACCTGAATGTACCTGTCTCTGGCTATGGTGCCACCTACTTCTGGCTTACCTTGTCACATCCCTCTTTGTTCATCTTGGTTTTTTACTTTTTAATATACTTAATAAAATTTTGTAACTTTTTTATTATAATTGGTATTTGTTGGTGCTTTCTTTCTATATGATTTTCAGTTATTATTGGCACTTGCCTCTTATTTATTGCACCGTTCCTTACTTGGTAGTGGGTGCAGGTCTTGTTTTTTTGCTTATTTCAGACAGCATTTAGATTGCACACCATCTAAAATGGGTATACACAATGCATACTCAAATGTCTACATTATTGTTTGAATAGCCTGATGCATTATATTGGCAAAAACAAAACTGGAGTGCTATATAGCTCATATCTATATAATATTTTAGTGGGGCAAATTGCGTACAGAGATGATCACCACATTTGACCCATTTAAACTATTACTATGGGCATACAGTCTATAGAATGCGGAAAACAGTCCTCCCTTGTGTGTCTCATATCAGCTGTGTTGTTGCTGAGAAATCATCTTTTATCACTTTATACAAGTGACCTCCGAGGTGGATGGTGCCTGGAGGATAACTCTGCCCCCAAAGATTATTTTAAATATAAGGGGCAGTTACCAGTGTGATGTGTAATAGCCACTCTCTGCTCTCCTGATAACTGACATCTTGTAGGTTCCTCTCAGCTTCCATCTCGCAGGCAAACAGGGTTACGATATTGTTAGAATACAGCAGAGCTGAGAGAGAAGCAAAAATGTCTGTGCAAGAAGACAAACTTAATTTCTCCTGTACTGTGTTGGTTACTTATCTCGCACTGGGAGCGCCTCCTTCTTGTCAAGTAAGCTCTAGTGGCAGTGCTATCTCCAGGCACCATCAGCCCCTGAGCCTGGAAGAGGTCACTTATATAAAGTGATAAAAGATGTATTCCCATATTAATAGTTGATAGGTCAAATGTGGTGACAGATTCCCTTTAAAAGGTCCCGTCACCACAATAGAGCTCTAAGGGTAGGTGCCCACGATCAGGAATTGATGCCGGTTTGACGCTCCACATTTATGCAGCGTCAAACCTGCAGAGGCCAGCTGTGACATCATAGTGGATGGGATTTCTAAAAATCCCATGTTAACTATGCGTGCATGTGAGCCTGCAGATCACCCGCGGACACTGACAAGTGGCATGTCTCTCAAGACTGCAGCATGTACATTTTTCTTGCGGAGATGCTAGTCATTGCAACAGAAATTTCATCAGTAGAATGTATTGAATGCAGATACCGCATGGTTCAGTGAATATATGCAGATTTACGTGCGTTCAATAGAAGGCAAGCGCTTAGGACGCAGCAAACATACCCTGCATCCAAAGCGCTGCTACATCCGGATCATGGGAATGTACAATTGGACTTGGTGACTGTTGTATGTACTTTAAATATCTATATCGGCACATCTGTACACTTATTTTGTTTTATATTTTGCACAATCTTTGTATACGACTGCGGTGGGTTGAGGGTCCTGCTCCAACCGATTCCCATCCAAACTTTGAATTGAGTGGAGGAGAACTTGTCTGATCTCCTGGGACATAGATTTCTTAAAATATATCTGTTTTAACCCCTTTCTGTCATCGGACGTACTATTCCATCCATGTGGGGTGGGCCCTACTTCCCAAGGACGGAATAGTACATCCAGCGCGATCGGCCGCTCTCACGGGGGGAGCGCGGCCAGGTGTCAGCTGACTATCGCAGCTGACATCCGACACTATGTGCCAGGAGCGGTCACGGACCGCCCCCGGCATATTAACCCCGGCACACTGCGATCAAACATGATCGCAGTGTGCCGGCGGTATAGGGAAGCATCGCGCAGGGAGGGGGCTCCCTGCGGGCTTCCCTGAGACGATCGGTACAAGGCGATGTGCTCACCTTGTACCGAGCGTCTCCTCCCTGCAGTCCCCGGATCCAAAATGGCTGCGGGGCTGCATCTGGGTCCTGCAGGGAGGTGGCTTCACAGCGCCTGCTCAGAGCAGGCGCCGGGAAGCCTCCCTGCTGTGCTGTGTGATCGCCGATCTGACACAGTGCACAGCAAAGTGTCAGATCGGCGATCTGTCACTTTACTGTGATGTCCCCCCCTGGGGCAAAGTAAAAATGTAGAAAAAAAAAAGTTACATGTGTAAAAAAAATAAATAAAAAAAATTCCATAATAAAAAAGTATTGTTCCAATAAATACATTCCTTTAGCAAAATAAAAAAACAATAAAAGTACACATTTAGTATCGCTGCATCCGTAACGACCCGACCTAGAAAACTGTCCCACTAGTTAACCCCTTCAGTGAACACCGTAAAAAGAGGCAAAAAACAACGCTTTATTATCATACCGCCGAACAAAAAGTGGAATAGCATGCGATCAAAAAGACGGAAATAACCATGGTACCGCTGAAAACGTCATCTTGTCCAGCAAAAAACTAGCCGCCATACAGCATAATCAGCGAAAAATTAAGTTATAGTCCTCAGAATAAAGCGATGCAAAAATAATTTTTTCTATAAAATAGTTTTCATCGTATAAAAGCGCCAAAACATAAAAAAATCATATAAATGAGGTATCGCTGTAATCGTACTGACCCGAAGAATAAAACTGCTTTATCCATTTTACCAAACGCGGAACGGTATAAGCGCGCCCCCCCCCCCAAAAGAAATTCATGAATACCTGGTTTTTGGTCATTCTGCCTCACAAAAATCGGAATAAAAAGCGATCAAAAAATGTCACGTGCCCGAAAATGTTACCAATAAAAACGTCAACTCGTCCCACAAAAAACAAGACCTCACATGACTCTGTGGACCAAAATATGGAAAAATTATAGCACTCAAAATGTGGTAACGCAAAATTTTTTTGCAATAAAAAGCGTCTTTTAGTGTGTAACGGCTGCCAATCATAAAAATCCGCTAGAAAACCCGCTATAAATAGTAAGTCAAACCCGCCCCCTTCATCACCCCCTTAGTTACAAAAAATTAAAAAAATGTGTATTTATTTCCATTTTCCCGTTAGGGTTAGGGCTAGGGTTAGGGCTACAGTTAGGGTTAGGGCTAAAGTTAGGGTTTGGATTACATTTACAGTTGGGAATAGGGTTGAGATTAGGGTTAGGGGTGTGTCAGGGTTAGGGGTGTGGTTAGGGTTACAGTTGAGATTAGGATTAGGGTTTCAGTTATAATTGGGGGGGTTTCCACTGTTTAGGCACATCAGGGGCTCTCCAAGCGCGACATTGCGTCCGATCTCAATTCCAGCCAATTCTGCGTTGAAAAAGTAAAACAGTGCTCCTTCCCTTCCGAGCTCTCCCGTGCGCACAAACAGGGGTTTACCCCAACATATTGGGTATCAGCGTACTCAGGACAAATTGGACAACAACTTTTGGGGTCCAATTTCTCCTGTTACCCTTGGGAAAATACAAAACTGGGGGCTAAAAAATAATTTTTGTGGGGGAAAAAAAAAGAATTTTTATTTTCACGGCTCTGCATTATAAACTTCTGTGAAGCACTTGGTGGGTCAAAGTGCTCACCACACATCTAGATAAGTTCCTTAGGGGGTCTGTTTTCCAAAATGGTGTCACTTGTGGGGGGTTTCAATGTTTAGGCACATCAGGGGCTCTGCAAACACAACATGGCGTCCCATCTCAATTTCTGTCAATTTTGCATTGAAAAGTCAAACGGCGCTCCTTCCATTCCGAGCTCTCCCTTGCGCCCAAACAGTGGTTTACTCCCACATATTGGGTATCGGCGTACTCAGGACAAATTGTGCAACAACTTTTGGGGTCCATTTTCTCCTGTTACCCTTTGTAAAATAGAACAAATTGGAGCTGAAGTAAATTTTTTTGTGTAAAAAAAAGTTAAATGTTCATTTTTATTTAAACATTCCAAAAATTCCTGTGAAACACCTGAAGGGTTAATAAACTTCATGAATGTGGTTTTGAGCACCTTGAGGGGTGCAGTTTTTAGAATGGTGTCACACTTGGGTATTTTCCATCATATAGACCCCTCAAAATGACTTCAAATGAGATGTGGTCCCTAAAAAAAAAAATGGTGTTGTAAAAATGAGAAATTGCTGGTCAACTTTTAACCCTTATAACTTTTTTATGGTTTTGGTTTCCAAAATTGTGATGATGTAAAGACGATATGTGCGAAATGTTACTTATTAAGTATTTAGTGTGACACATCTCTGTGATTTAATTGTATAAAAATTCAAAGTTGGAAAAAAAAAAATTCAAAATTTTTGCCAAATTTCCGTTTTTTTCACAAATAAACGCAGGTAATGCCAATTAAATGTTACCACTATAATGAAGTACAATATGTCACGAGAAAACAATGTCAGAATCATCGGGATCCGTTGAAGCATTCCAGAGTTATAACCTCCTAAAGGGACAGTAGTCAGAATTGTAAAAATTGGCCCGGTCATTAACGTGCAAACAACCCTTGGAGGTAAAGGGGTTAATTGCAATATTTGGCTGTGGTGTCACTGCAGTGGATATTAAGGCTATGTGCACACTTTGCGGGGTCCTCTGTGGGTTCTCCCGCAGCGGATTTGATAAATCTGCAGGGCAAAACCGCTGCGGTTATCCCTGCAGATTTATCGCGGTTTCCGCTGCGGGTTTACTCCTATACTATTGATGCTGCATATGCAGCAATATGCACCATCAATAGTAATGTTAAAAATAATAAAAAATGGTTATATTCTCACCCTCTGACGTCCTGATCTCCTCGGCGCTGCACGTGGCGGTCCGGTTCCAAAGATGCTGTGCGAGAAGGACCTTCGTGACGTCACGGTCATGTGACCGCGGCGTCATCACGGTCATGTGACCGCGACGTCACCGCAGGTCCTGCTCGCACAGCAACCCTGAGACCGGACAGCCGCGTGCAGCGCTGAGAGGTGAGTATATCATTATTTTTTATTTTTATTCTTTTTTTTTTTTTACACTAATATGGTTCCCAGGGCCTGGAGGAGAGTCTCCTCTCCTCCACCCCAGGTACCATCTGCACATTATCCGCTTACTTCCCGCATCGTGGGCACAGCCCCATGCGGGAAGTTAGCGGATCAATGCATTCCTATGGGTGCAGAATCGCAGCGATTCTGCACAAAAGTGACATGCTGCGGAATGTAAACCGCTGCGTTTCTGCGCGGTTTTTCCCGCAGCATGTGCACAGCGGATTGCGGTTTCCATAGGGTTTACATGTAAATGTAAACACTATGGAAACTGCTGTGGACCCGCAGCATCAAAATCGCCGCGGATCCGCGGTAAAACCCGCAGAGTGTGAACATGGCCTAAGCTCTACAACTGCATCAATTAGTAAGCCAAGCATGTCATGTATGTGTACTTGTGATCTTGGTAATACAAGGGTTGCTATTTGTGCACACTATTGCTTTCACATAACATTGGAAAACAAACCTATACAGTTCTTAAAATTTTTGTCAGAAAAGGTGTATCGTAACGTGTTTGTTACTGTCTAAACAAACACACAAGCTGAGTTAATTTGAAATTGGTGTCATTGCAGTCTATTGTCCCATCAGTGGTCCACTTGAATTCCCTTTTAGGGGAATCCAGGTGTTAGGGTATGTGTACACGTCAGGATTTCTTGCAGAAATTTTCTGCAAGAAATCCGCATTTTTTTTTTTTGCGTTTTTTTTCCCGTTTTTTTTCCCGTTTTTTTTAGCATTTTGCAAGCGAAATTAGCTTGCAGAATGCTAAAGTTTTCCAAGCGATCTGTAGCATCGCTTGGAAAACTGACTGACAGGTTGGTGACACTTGTCAAACATACTGTTTGACAAGTGTGACCAACTTTTTACTATAGATGCTGCTTATGCAGCATCAATAGTAAAAAGATATCATGTTAAAAATAATAAAAAAATAAAATGGTTATACTCACCCTCTGCAGACAGCCGATCTCCTCAGCGGCGTCCGTTCCTATAGATGGTGTGTGCAGGACCTTCGATGACATCGCGGTCATGTGACCTCGACGTCATCGCAGGTCCTTCACACACACCATCTATAGGAACGGAAGCGGCAGCATGCACCGCTGAGAGGCGGGAAGACTCCAGGGGCCATCGAAGGTGAGTATATGACTATTTTTTATTTTAATTCTTTTTTTTTTTTTTACCAATTATATGGTGCCCAGTCCGTGGAGGAGAGTCTCCTCTCCTCCACCCTGGGTACCAACCACACATGATCCGCTTACTTCCCGCATGGTGTGCACAGCCCCGTGCGGGAAGTAAGCAGATCAATGCATTCCTAGGTGTGCGGAATTCCCTCAATTCCGCAAATTTAATGAACATGTTGCTTTTTTTTCCGCGATGCAATTTTTTTCACGGTAAAAAATGCAACATTTGCACAAGAAATGCGGAATACACTTAAAATAATGGGAGGCATATGTAAGCGTTTTTTTCGCTTTTTTTTCGTGTTATCACGTTTTTATAGCAAAAAAACGCGAAAAATACTGAACGTGTGCACATGGCCTTACTCCTACGGCTATGTGCACACGATGCGTTTTTGATGCGGTTTTTACGCGTGTAAATGGTCCAGAAACGCAATGGAATACTTATTCAAGGTAATGCAATGACAATTCTGAAGTGTTGTGCGCATGATCAGTCCGTATTTGCAGAGTTTTATTTTCTGCAGCATGTCAATTCTTTTTTGCGTTTCTGCACCGTTTTTGACTCATTTATTTCAATTGAGTCAGTCAAATCTGCAGCAAAACACAGGTGTAAAAAGGTTTGTGTATCTGCTGCTTGATTTGTCAAAGGAAATGATGTCAGAAGGAGGGAGAGTGTGTGGGCGGAGAATGTGTGTGTGTGTGTGTGTGTGTACCCATGCGACGTGTTCATACAAAATACATACTCACGAAGCCTAATCCCCGATGCCCATGTCTCCTGCAAACAATCAAAACTAATAAACCAACATATACTCAACTTTCCACCGTATACCATTTAATACCGAGTGTCCTACTTCGATCTCACCGAGCTGCCAGCGATACACTGCGGAAGCTATTACCTCCTGTCACTGTATCACTGAGCCGCCGTGAAAGTTCACCGGAGTTCATGAGCTAATCAGCTCTGGTGCTCTCACTTACGGCACCACTGTGTGAGAAAATTCTGCCAAGAACTGATCACCTTATGGTTAGACTATATACTTTATTTATTTATTTTTTTAACTCCACCACTGTCATCATTTTCCTTTTATAACTTCTAAATGTCATAATAGGCCAGATGATGTCACATATCAGTATTATACAAATGAGCGGACATTAGCTGAAATGTCATTTCATTTATCTTGTGACATGCTTGCCACTTCATGTTAACAGATCACATCAGTGGTGAGCTTCAGTCTATATCACAAGAATCATTTGACTAATGACAGTTTTCCTTAAAGAAGGGGTGACCTTAAGTGAAAATTGATTTTTATCCCTAAAGATCTTTCATTTAGTAATCTGAAAATTTATCTAATGCCTTACTTAAAGTCACTAACCTTTCCTCTCTACTCTAAGTGTGATATATATACAGGGATATATATATATATATATATATATATATATATATATATATATATATACATACATACATACATACATACATACATACATACATACATACATACATACATACATACATACATACATACATACATACATACATACATACATACATACATACATACAGTGCCTACAAGTTGTATTCAACTTCCTGCAGGTTTAATAAGATGCAAATAAGTTAGAGCCTTCAAACTTCAAACAAGAGCAGGATTTATTAACAGATGCATAAATCTTACAAACCAAAAAGTTTTGTTGCTCAGTAAAATTTTTATAAATTTTAAACATAAAAGTGTGGGTCAATTATTATTCAACCCCTAGGTTTAATATTTTGTAGAATAACCTTTGTTTGCAATTACAGCTAATAATCGTCTTTTATAAGACCTGATCAGGCCGGCACAGGTCTCTGGAGTTATCTTGGCCCACTCCTCCATGCAGATCTTCTCCAAGTTATCTAGGTTCTTTGGGTGTCTCATGTGGACTTTAATCTTGAGCTCCTTCCACAAGTTTTCAATTGTGTTAAGGTCAGGAGACTGACTAGGCCACTGCAACACCTTGATTTTTTGCCTCTTGAACCAGGCCTTGGTTTTCTTGGCTGTGTGCTTTGGGTCGTTGTCTTGTTGGAAGATGAAATGACGACCCATCTTAAGATCCTTGATGGAGGAGCGGAGGTTCTTGGCCAAAATCTCCAGGTAGGCCGTGCTATCCATCTTCCCATGGATGCGGACCAGATGGCCAGGCCCCTTGGCTGAGAAACAGCCCCACAGCATGATGCTGCCACCACCATGCTTGACTGTAGGGATGGTATTCTTGGGGTCGTATGCAGTGCCATCCAGTCTCCAAACGTCACGTGTGTGGTTGGCACCAAAGATCTCGATCTTGGTCTCATCAGACCAGAGAACCTTGAACCAGTCAGTCTCAGAGTCCTCCAAGTGATCATGAGCAAACTGTAGACGAGCCTTGACATGACGCTTTGAAAGTAAAGGTACCTTACGGGCTCGTCTGGAACGGAGACCATTGCGGTGGAGTACGTTACTTATGGTATAGACTGAAACCAATGTCCCCACTGCCATGAGATCTTCCCGGAGCTCCTTCCTTGTTGTCCTTGGGTTAGCCTTGACTCTTCGGACAAGCCTGGCCTCGGCACGGGAGGAAACTTTCAAAGGCTGTCCAGGCCGTGGAAGGCTAACAGTAGTTCCATAAGCCTTCCACTTCCGGATGATGCTCCCAACAGTGGAGACAGGTAGGCCCAACTCCTTTGAAAGGGTTTTGTACCCCTTGCCAGCCTTGTGACCCTCCACGATCTTGTCTCTGATGGCCTTGGAATGCTCCTTTGTCTTTCCCATGTTGACCATGTTTGAGTGCTGTTCACAAGTTTGGGGAGGGTCTTAAATAGTCAGAAAAGGCTGGAAAAAGAGATAATAAATCCAAACATGTGAAGCTCATTGTTCTTTGTGCCTGAACTACTTTTTAATACTTTAGGGGAACCAAACAGAATTCTGAGGGGTTGAGTAATAAATGACCCTCTGAAAATTTTTTTCCCAATTTAAAAAAAAATAAACAAAGAAATAACATTCTTTTTTGCTGCAGTGCATTTCACACTTCCAGGCTGATCTACAGTCCAAATGTCACAATGCCAAGTTAATTCCAAATGTGTAAACCTGCTAAATCTGCAGGGGGTTGAATACTACTTGTAGGCACTGTGTGTGTGTGTGTGTGTGTGTGTGTGTGTGTGTGTGTATATATGTATATATATATATAATTATTTATTTTATTTTTTTTTCTATATCTAGAATTGTCTAAGGGTTTTTCTGTCTGTCTCTGTCCTGGAAATCCCGCGTCTCTAGCGGCCTCGACCAATCAGCGACGGGCACAGCATGGGGACGATGATGACATAAAGATTGCCTCGACCAATCAGCGACGGGCACAGTCTGCCGCGAATTCGCCTCGACCAATCAGCGACGGGCACAGTATCGACGTAGATGTCATAATGGTTGCCATGGCGATGATGTCATAAAGGTTGTCTCGACCAATCAGCGACGGGCACAGTCTGCCGTGAATTCTGGAATCATCATTGTTCATATACTACGGGGACATGCATATTCTAGAATACCCGATGCGTTAGAATCGGGCCACAATCTAGACAATTATATATATACTAAGGGTCTGTCTGTCTGTAACCGAAATCCTGCGTCGCTGATTGGTCGGTCGAGGCTGGCCGGGCGTGACCAATCAGCGTTCATAAATAAACTACATACATATACTAGAACAAGAATAACATGGAGGACAGTGTGTGTGTGTGAGGGAGAGAATAACATGGAGGACAGTCTGTGAGGGAGAGAACAACATGGAGGAAAGTGTGTAAGGGAGAGAATAAAAATTTTACCCGTTTAAGTTTATCATATGGTAAAATAAATGGTGTCTGAAAACTGTAAGTCATCCTGTAGAAAACAAGCTGTCATACAGCGATAGATGACTAAAAGTTTGACTCTTAAGGCTACTTTCACACTAGCGTTAACTGCATTACGTCGCAAATGCGTCGTTTTGCCGAAAAAACGCATCCTGCAAAAGTGCTTGCAGGATTCGTTTTTTCTGCATTGACTAACATTAGCGACGCATTTGCGACGCAATGACACACGTCGCAACCGTCCTGCGACGGTTGCGCCGTGCTGTGGCGGACCGTCGGGAGCAAAAAACGTTACATGTAACGTTTTTTGCTCCCGACGGTCCGCTTTTTCCGACCGCGCATGCGCGGCCGGAACTCCGCCCCCACCTCCCCGCACTTCCCCGCACCTCACAATGGGGCAGCGGATGCGCTGGAAAAATGCATCCGCTGCCCCCATTGTGCGGCGGGGACAACGCTAGCGTCGGGGACCTCGGCCCGACGCACGGCGACGGGCCGAGCCCGACGCTAGTGTGAAAGAAGCCTAAGACAAAGACAGGAGAAAAACAATGGCAGTGTGTCCAATGGGTTAAAACATAAATGTAAGCACCAATGTTTATATGAATACTAGATGGTGGCCCGATTCTAACGCATCGGGTACTCTAGAATATGTATGTAGTTTATTTATGAAGATTTAAGAATAATTTAATGAATACACAGGATTTTCCGGGTAAAATATATACATTATCAGCGAAGCGTGGTTAAAAATCCTGTGCCAATTCGCGGCCAGACTGCGCCTGTCACGGATTGGTCGCGGGCAGCTGGCGAGACCATTCAGCGACGCGGGATTTCCGTTAGACAGAATTAGACGATTATATAGTAGATACCCGATGTGTTAGAATCGGGCCACCATCTAGTATTCATATAAACATTGGTGCTTACATTTATGTTTTAACCCATTGGACACACTGCCATTGTTTTTCTCCGGTCTTTGTCTTAAGAGTCAAACTTTAGTCATCTATCGCTGTATGACAGCTTGTTTTCTACAGGATGACTTACAGTTTTCAGACACCATTTATTTTACCATATGATAAACTTAACGGGTAAAATTTTTATTCTCTCCCTTACACACTTTCCTCCATGTTATTCTCTCCCTCACACACACACTGTCCTCCATGTTATTCTCGTTCTAGTATATGTATGTAGTTTATTTATGAACGCTGATTGGTCGCGCCTGCCAGCCTCGACCGACCAATCAGCGACGCAGGAGTTCGGTTACAGACAGACAGACCCTTAGACAATTATATATATACACTAGATTGTGGCCCGATTCTAACGCATCGGGTATTCTAAAATATGCATGTCCCCGTAGTATATGGACAATGATGATTCCAGAATTCGCGGCAGACTGTGCCCGTCGCTGATTGGTCGAGGCAACCTTTATGACATCATCGTCGCCATGGCAACCATTATGGCATCTACGTCGATACTGTGCCCGTCGCTGATTGGTCGAGGCGAATTCGCGGCAGACTGTGCCCATAAACTGATTGGTCGAGGCAACCTTTATGTCATCGTCGCCATGCTGTGCCCGTCGCTGATTGGTCGAGGCCTGGCGGCCTCGACCAATCAGACGTGGGATTTCCAGGACAGACAGACAGACAGACAAACCCTTAGACAAATATATATATACTAGACTGTGGCCCGATTCTAAAGCATCGGGTATTCTAGAATATGCATGTCCCCGTAGTATGTGATTCGCGGCAGACTGTGCCCGTCGCTGATTGGTCGAGGCAACCTTTATGACATCATCGTCGCCATGGCAACCATTATGACATCTACGTCGATACTGTGCCCGTCGCTGATTGGTCGAGGCCTGGCGGCCTCAACCAATCAGAGACGCGGGATTTCCATTATGACATCATCGTCGCCATGCTGTGCCTGTCGCTGATTGGTCGAGGCCTGGTGACCTCGACCAATCAGAGATGCGGGATTTCCAGGACAGACAGACAGACAGAAAGACAGACAGACAGACAGACAGACGGAAAAACCCTTAGACAATTATATATATAGACTAGATTGTGGCCCGATTCTAACACATCGGGTATTCTAGAATATGCATGTCCCCGTAGTATACCTTTATGACATCATCGTCGCCTTGGCAACCGTTATGACATCTACGTCGATACTGTGCCCGTCGCTGATTGGTCAAGGCCTGGGGCCTCGACCAATCAGAGACACGGGATTTCCAGGACAGACAGAAAGACAGACAGACGGAAAAACCCTTAGACAATTATATATATATCTATATATATCTATATATATCTATATATCTATCTCTCTCTCTATATATATATATATATATATATATATATCTCTATATATATCTATAGGTAGATAGATAGATAGAGATATATAGATATACAGTGGGGCAAAAAAGTATTTAGTCATTCAGCAATAGTGCAAGTTCCACCACTTAAAAAGATGAGAGGCGTCTGTAATTTACATCATAGGTAGACCTCAACTATGGGAGACAAACTGAGAAATAAAAATCCAGAAAATCACATTGTCTGTTTTTTTTATCATTTTATTTGCATATTATGGTGGAAAATAAGTATTTGGTCAGAAACAAACAATCAAGATTTCTGGCTCTCACAGACCTGTAACTTCTTCTTTAAGAGTCTCCTCTTTCCTCCACTCATTACCTGTAGTAATGGCACCTGTTTAAACTTGTTATCAGTATAAAAAGACACCTGTGCACACCCTCAAACAGTCTGACTCCAAACTCCACTATGGTGAAGACCAAAGAGCTGTCAAAGGACACCAGAAACAAAATTGTAGCCCTGCACCAGGCTGGGAAGACTGAATCTGCAATAGCCAACCAGCTTGGAGTGAAGAAATCAACAGTGGGAGCAATAATTAGAAAATGGAAGACATTCAAGACCACTGATAATCTCCCTCGATCTGGGGCTCCACGCAAAATCCCACCCCGTGGGGTCAGAATGATCACAAGAACGGTGAGCAAAAATCCCAGAACCACGCTGGGGGACCTAGTGAATGAACTGCAGAGAGCTGGGACCAATGTAACAAGGCCTACCATAAGTAACACACTACGCCACCATGGACTCAGATCCTGCAGTGCCAGACGTGCCCCACTGCTTAAGCCAGTACATGTCCGGGCCCGTCTGAAGTTTGCTAGAGAGCATTTGGATGATCCAGAGGAGTTTTGGGAGAATGTCCTATGGTCTGATGAAACCAAACTGGAACTGTTTGGTAGAAACACAACTTGTCGTGTTGGGAGGAAAAAGAATACTGAGTTGCATCCATCAAACACCATACCTACTGTAAAGCATGGTGGTGGAAACATCATGCTTTGGGGCTGTTTCTCTGCAAAGGGGCCAGGACGACTGATCCGGGTACATGAAAGAATGAATGGGGCCATGTATCGTGAGATTTTGAGTGCAAACCTCCTTCCATCAGCAACGGCATTGAAGATGAAACGTGGCTGGGTCTTTCAACATGACAATGATCCAAAGCACACCGCCAGGGCAACGAAGGAGTGGCTTCGTAAGAAGCATTTCAAGGTCCTGGAGTGGCCTAGCCAGTCTCCAGATCTCAACCCTATAGAAAACCTTTGGAGGGAGTTGAAAGTCCGTGTTGCCAAGCGAAAAGCCAAAAACATCACTGCTCTAGAGGAGATCTGCATGGAGGAATGGGCCAACATACCAACAACAGTGTGTGGCAACCTTGTGAAGACTTACAGAAAACGTTTGACCTCTGTCATTGCCAGCAAAGGATATATTACAAAGTATTGAGATGAAATTTTGTTTCTGACCAAATACTTATTTTCCACCATAATATGCAAATAAAATGATAAAAAAACAGACAATGTGATTTTCTGGATTTTTATTTCTGTTTGTCTCCCATAGTTGAGGTCTACCTATGATGTAAATTACAGACGCCTCTCATCTTTTTAAGTGGTGGAACTTGCACTATTGCTGAATGACTAAATACTTTTTTGCCCCACTGTATATAGATATATATAGATATATATAGATATATATAGATATATATAGATATACTAGATGGTGGCCCGATTCTAACCCATCGGGTATTCTAGAATATGCATGTCCACGTAGTGTATTGCCCAGCCACGTAGTATATTGCCCAGCCACGTAGTATATTGCCCAGCCACGTAGTATATTGCCCAGCCATGTATGTCACAGGTTAAAAAATAAACATATACTCCCCTTCGAGGGTACCCTTGTAGTTCTGTCGCCTGTGTGCGGTGCAGGCGGCAGCTTCCGGTCCCAGGGTGTGTTGACGTCGCGGTCACATGACCGTGACGTCATGGCAGGTCCTTGTCGCATACCATCCTTAGCACCGGAACCTGCCGCTTGCATGGACCGATCACCTGAGCGGGAAAGGCAGCGGAAGGAGAGTATATAATGATTTTTTATTTTTTCTAACATTAGATGTTTTTACTATTGAGGCTGCATAGGCGGCATCAATAGTAAAAACTTGGTCACACAGGTTTAAAAGCGGCGGTAACGGAGTGAGTTACCCGCGGCATAACGTGGTCCCGTGACTGCGGGGAGTATGGAGCGGGCGCCGGGCACTGACTGCAGGGGAGTAGGGAGGGACTAATCGGTCTGTGGCCGTCGCTGATTGGTCACGGCAGCCATGACAGGCAGCTGGCGAGACCAATCAGCGACTTGGATTCCATGGCAGACAGAGGCTGCGACCAATGGATATCCGTGATAGATAGTAGGTATATATAATGTGTGTGTGTGTGTGTGTGTGTGTACACTGTGTTCCAAATTATTATGCAAATAATATTTCCTCATATTTTCTCTAAATTACCTATCTGAATTGCAGTCATTGTTATTTTCCAGTCATCTACTATTCTAGTATAATTGCAATGTTTTGGAACAAACTGCCTATGAAAACAGTATCTTTAAAAAAAAAAAATAAACACTCAAAATGCATGTTCCAACTTATTATGCACAGCAGAGTTTTCAACCGTGTTTTTTTTTTTATTTTGAACAAAAAAATGGTCAATTGTGAAGTTATAAGCATTATCAGCTTATTACAAAATGAAATCAAACAGTTTTCAAGTGAAAACTTTATTCTAGGTGATGTTACATGTGCACATAGGACCCCTTGTTCGAAAGAAGCTTCTAAACTCTCTCGTCCATTGAATCTGTCAGTTTTTGGATGATTTCAGCTTCAATTGTTTTGCATGTGGACAGAACACCATCCCAGAGCTGTTGCTTAGATGTGAACTGCCTCCCGCCATCATAGACACTCCTTTTGATGATGCTCCAGAGGTTCTCAATGGGGTTGAGGTCAGGGGAAGATGGTGGCCACACCATACGTTTGTCCTCTTTTGTGCCCATAGCAGCCAGAGATGCAGATGTGTTTTTTGCAGCATGAGATGGTGCATTATCATGCATGGAAATGATCTTGCTGCAGAAAGCACAGTTCTTCCTCTTGAACTATGGCAGGAAATGTTTTTAGAAACTCCACATAGATTATGGAGTTCATCTTTACCCCTTCAGGGATCATAAAGGGGCCAACAATCTCTCTCCCCATGATTCCAGCCCAAAACATTACTCCACCTCCTCCTTGTTGGCGCCTTAGCCGTGTTTTCATGGCGTGTCCATCAACCAGCCATCATCCACTCCATCCATCTGGACCATTGAGCATTGCACGGCACTCATCGGTGAACAAAACAGTTTGGAAGTCAGTCTTCATGTATCGTTTGGCCCACTGGTTGTGTGCAGTGGATAGAAGTGGTCGACAAGATGGCTTATGCACAGCTGCAAACCTCTGAAGGACCCTGCACCTTGTTGTTCTGGGGACGTTGGAGGCACCAGCAGCTTCAAAAACTTGTCTGCTGCTATGACAAGGCATTTTTGCAGCTGCTCTTTTAACCTTACGCAATTGCCTGTTGGAAAGAGTCCTCAATTTTTCCTTATCCGCACGCACACGTGTGTGCTGGGAATCAGCTACATACTTCTTATTGTGCGATGATCACGATGAAGTGTCTTGGCAATGTTGATTGTAGGCATGCCTTGACCTAAATACTCCACAATTTGTTGCTTCTCAGCAGCCGACACATGCTTTTTCTTTCCCATTTTGGCAAAAAATGTAGGCTGCTTAATAATGTGGAACAGCCTTCTTAAGTAGTCTTGCCTTTATTTGGACACACCTGCCAAACTAATTTGCACAGGTATCTGCAATTGCTTTCAGTGATATAAAGAGCCCTGACACACATCACCATCAATGAGTTTAAATGACAAACACAAAAATTCTAACCTTATCACTCCTAAACTCTTTGTGCATAATAATTTGGAACACCGTGCATATATATATACAGTGTGTGTATATATATATATATATATATATATATATATATATATATATATATATATATATATATATATATATATATATATATATATATATATATAATATCTCTACCTACTATATGATTGTCTAAGGGTCACTTCCGTCTTTCTGTCTGTCCTTCTGTCTGTCTGTCACGGATGTTCATTGGTCGCGGCCTCTGTCTGTCATGGAAATCCAAGGGGTAACGTTTCTCCTTATGGAGAGTGACATACCAGCTGGCTTGTCAAGGTAAGGAGGCTTATTCGCCGTGCAATGCTCCTCTGGGAATTTAAATATGCAAATTGCCTCTGCTGAAAAAAGAGGACTTAACGCTATAGCGCCACCTATTGGAAGTAGCGATCCTACAAGTCACAATCAACCCTTTAACGAGTCGTGCAATATCCAAGTCACTGGTCGCGGCAAAACGGCTACGACCAATCAGCGACGGGCACAGTCCGGTGGTAAAATGGCCGCTCCTTCCTCTCTGCAGTCAGTGCCCGCTCCATACTCCCCTCCAGTCAGCGCTCACACAGGGTTAATGGCAGCGGTAACGGACCGCGTTATGCCGCGGGTAACGCACTCCGTTACCGCTGCTATTAACCCTGTGTGACCAACTTTTTACTATTGATGCTGCCTATGCGGCATCAATAGTTAAAAGATCTAATGTTAAAAATAAAAAATCGTTATATACTCACCGTCTGTCGGCCCCTCAGATCCAGAACCGGCCTTTCCCGCTCCTCGCGACGCTCCGGTGACCGTTCCATGCTACGTCATCATCTCGCGAGACCGCAATGCACTCTTGGGACCGGAGCGCGCGAGGAGCGTCGGTAACCGCTTCGCCTGGATCCGGGGCCAACGGAAGGTGAGTATATAACTATTTATCATTTTAATTCTTTTTTTTAACAGGGATATGATGCCCACATTGCTATATACTGCGCGGGCTGTGCAATGTACTGCGCGGGCTGTGCAATGTACTGCGCGGGCTGTGCAATGTACTGCGCGGCCGGCCGCGAACAATCAGCGACAGGCTCAGTCCTGTGTATTCAATGTATTATTCTAAAATCTTCATATATAAACTACATAAATATTCTAGAATACCCGATGCGTTAGAATCGGGCTACCATCTAATGTGTGGTGGGGGGGGGGCGGGATTATGTGTGGTGATGTGGTGGGGGCGGGATTATGTGTGGTGATGTGGGGGGGCGGCATTATGTGTGGTGATGTGGGGGCGGGATTATGTGTGGTAATGGGGTGGGGGGCGGGATTGTGTGGTAATGTAGTGGGGGCGGGATTGTGTGTGGTAATGTAGGGGCGGGATTCTGTGTGGTAATGTGGGGGGCGCGGGATTGTGTGGTAATGTGGTGGGGAGGCGGGATTGTGTGTAGTAATGTGGTAGGGGCGGGATTCTGTGTGGTAATGGAGTGGGTGGCAGGATTATGTGTGGTGATGTGGGGGGCGGAGCTACTGTGCAGGGGGCGGGATTAGCGAGTAATCACGATGCCTCTTATATATATAGATATATAGTTCATTTTATGCCCCTCCAATTCTGATGCTGCTTTGTTATTGTACAATGTTATTTTTAATGCACAGTGACTGTCTGCTCCCTCGCCGACTCTGGTGAGAGGTGTCAAGAGTCGGCAAGAGCGCGCACTGTTAATGTGCATCGGGGAAAAAAAAAAACGGCGAACAATAAAATCAAACAAGCCCCACCCCCAAAATTGATGTCACTTTCTGTTGTGGGGCTTATCTCTGTTTCCCGTGTGTTCTCCTTAGGCTTCTTTCACACTAGCGTCGGGCTCGGCCCGTCGCTGTGCGTCGGGCCGACGTGCCCGACGCTAGCGTTGTCTCCGCCGCACAACGGGGGCAGCGGATGCATTTTTCCAGCGCATCCGCTGCCCCATTGTGAGGTGCGGGGAGGTGGGGGCGGAGTTCCGGCCGCGCATGCGCGGTCGGGAAAAGCGGACCGTCGTGAGCAAAAAAACGTTACATGTAGCGTTTTTTGCTCCCGACGGTCCGCCACTGCACGACGCATCCGTCGCACGACGGGTGCGACGTGTGGCAATCCGTCACAATGCGTCGCTTCATGTTAATGGTGAAAAAACGCATCCTGCAAACACTTTTGCAGGATGCGTTTTTTCGGCAAAACGACGCATTGTGACGGAATGCAGTTAACGCTAGTGTGAAAGTAGCCTTACAGTGTACTTTGTTGCCAGCCATGATGCTTCTCACCAGTTCCGGCGAGGGAGCGCACTCTGCGCATTGAAAGTAGTAACATAGCGACAAGGGAGCTCGTACTGTGTATGCTTCAGAATTGACAACCGTCGCATGCTCAGTAGAGCAGTGACTAGCCCAGCCCCTTAAACGGACGTCACTGATGACACTTTTGTTTCAGGGTGGTGGCAGAAGCTATGGCAGTGACCACAGCCTCTGACATTCTGATGACATTTCGTCTGAGTAACCCAGGATGCACTGGGGATTTTCGAACAAAAACAAAATGCCAAACTGGAAAGAGGTAAAATAGAAAAAAAAACAGAGTAGAGGGGGAACGATAGGGACATTTCAATGTATATTAGAAAAGTAATTAGATTATTACATTAAATACAGACATTAAGGATTAAAATGTTAGTTTTGGGCCACCCCTTCTAAATGGTTTGACCACTTTCTTATTAGTGCATCGTTTCCCATAAACTGACCAGCACTTCTGTCAATACAACGGCTGCTGGTGACCAATAGTAAAACACATCCCAGGGAAAAGTTGCGACAGGACTGGTCTGGTTACATGCTCCTCCACCAGCAGCCATTGTATGGACAGAAGTGCTGGTCAGTATGTAAAGAAAGCTGTATTAATGTAAGAAAGTGGTCACCCTCTTTATATATCTGTATTGCAAGAATCGTTCCTATTCTATGGGCAAGTGAGTGAGCTAAAGAAACCATTGATCACAGCCGCAGAATACAGGTGCAGTTTTTGCGCTTCATCGGAATGCATGCAATATAAACTTTGTATTCTGCTGACAGATGCAAGGGGGAACAATTGTGGTTAACTTTGTTTTCTTGTGGTTGCTCTTTCAATATTGAATTGCTACTGCTTATAAAGATTATCTAAGGTTATCCTATGGAGTGGTGTGATGTGTCATGTGTCATGGATCTAATAACCATGTATAAGTATATAAGGGGACAATACAAATATCTCGCTGAGGATCTGTTTATACCAAGGAAGGTGACGGGCACAAGGGGGCATTCTTTGCGTCTGGAGGAGAGAAGGTTTTTCCACCAACATAGAAGAGGATTCTTTACTGTTACGGCAGTGAGAATCTGGAATTGCTTGCCTGAGGAGGTGGTGATGGCGAACTCAGTCGAGGGGTTCAAGAGAGGCCTGGATGTCTTCCTGGAGCAGAACAATATTGTATCATACAATTATTAGGTTCTGTAGAAGGACATAGATCTGGGGATTTATTATGATGGAATATAGGCTGAACTGGATGGACAAATGTCTTTTTTCGGCCTTACTAACTATGTTACTACCGTATATACTCGAGTATAAGCCGACCCGAGTATAAGCCGACCCCCCTAATTTTGCCACAAAAAACTGGGAAAACTTATTGACTCGAGTATAAGCCTAGGGTGGAAAATGCAGCAGGTACCGGTGAATTTCAAAATTAAAAATAGATACTCCATACCGTTCATTATGGCCCCATAGATGCTCCACATAAAGCTGTGCCATATATACAATGCTATGCACCGTTGCCCCATAGATAGCTGTACCATATATATAATGCTCTGCACTGTTGCCCCATAGCTGTGCCATATAGTGCTCTGCACCGTTGCCCCATAGCTCTGCCATATAGTGCTCTGCACAGTTGCCTCATAGCTGTGCCATATAGTGCTCTGCACCGTTGCCCCATAGCTGTGCCATATAGTGCTCTGCACCGTTGCCCCATAGCTGTGCCATATAGTGCTCTGCACCGTTGCCCCATAGCTGTGCCATATAGAGCTCTGCACCGTTGCCCCATAGCTGTGCCATATAGTGCTCTGCACCGTTGCCCCATAGCTGTGCCATATAGTGCTCTGCACCGTTGCCCCATAGCTGTGCCATATAGTGCTCTGCACCGTTGCCCCATAGCTGTGCCATATAGTGCTCTGCACCATTGCACCATAGCTGTGCCATATAGTGCTCTGCACCGTTGCCCCATAGCTGTGCCATATAGTGCTCTGCACCGTTGCCCCATAGCTGTGCCATATAGTGCTCTGCACCCTTGCCCCATAGCTGTGCCATATAGTGCTCTGCACCGTTGCCCCATAGCTGTGCCATATAGTGCTCTGCACCGTTGCCCCATAGCTGTGCCATATAGTGCTCTGCACCGTTGCCCCATAGCTCTGCCATATAGTGCTCTGCACCGTTGCCCCATAGCTCTGCCATATAGTGCTCTGCACCATTGCCCCATAGATGCTCCACATAAATCTGTGCTGCTGCTGCTGCAATAAAAAAAAAAAACACATACTCACCTCTCTTGCTTGCAGCTCCTCGGCGCCATCTTCCCGGCGTCTCTCTGCACTGACTGATCAGGCAGAGGGCGGCGCGCACACTATATGCGTCATCGCGCCCTCTGCCTGAACAGTCAGTGCAGAGAGACGCCGGGAAGATGGCGCGACGCCCGGCGTGTGGAACGAGGACAGATGAATATGTCATACTTACCTGCTCCCGGCGTCCCGCTCCTTCCCCCTGCCTGTCTTCGGTGCCGCAGCCTCTTTCCCTATCAGCGGTCACCGGCACCGCTTCATTAGAGAAATGAATAGGCGGCTCCGCCCCTATGGGAGGTGGAGCAGCCTATTCATTTCTCTAATGAGCGGTCCCACGTGACCGCTCAGGGGAAGAGGCTGCGGCACCCGGAGACAGTGGGACGTGCAGGGGGGGCGACAGGAGCCCCGGAAGCAGGTGAGTATATGATAGTGCTCACCCGCCGACCCCACCACCGATCATGACTCGAGTATAAGCCGAGGGGGCACTTTCAGCCCAAAAATTTGGGCTGAAAATCTCGGCTTATACTCGAGTATATACGGTATATAATGCTCTGCACCGTTGCCCCATAGCTGTGCCATATATATAATGCTCTGCACCGTTGCCCCATAGCTGTGCCATATATAATGCTCTGCACCGTTGCCCCATAGCTGTGCCATATATATAATGCTCTGCACCGTTGCCCCATAGCTGTGCCATATATATAATGCTCTGCACCGTTGCCCCATAGCTGTGCCATATATATAATGCTCTGCACCGTTGCCCCATAGCTGTGCCATATATATAATGCTCTGCACCGTTGCCCCATAGCTGTGCCATATATATAATGCTCTGCACCGTTGCCCCATAGCTGTGCCATATATATAATGCTCTGCACCGTTGCCCCATAGCTGTGCCATATATATAATGCTCTGCACCGTTGCCCCATAGCTGTGCCATATAGTGCTCTGCACCGTTGCCCCATAGCTGTGCCATATAGTGCTCTGCACCGTTGCCCCATAGCTGTGCCATATATATAATGCTCTGCACCATTGCCCCATAGCTGTGCCATATAGTGCTCTGCACCGTCAATTATTGCCCCATAGCTGTGCCATATAGTGCTCTGCACCATTGCCCCATAGCTGTGCCATATAGTGCTCTGCACCATTGCCCCATAGCTGTGCCATATAGTGCTCTGCACCGTCCATTATTGCCCCATAGCTGTTGCTGCTGCTGCAATAAAAAAAAAAAAAAAAAAACATACTCACCTGTCTTGCTTGCAGCTCCTCGGCGCCATCTTCCCGGCGTCTCCCTGCACTGACTGATCAGGCAGAGGGCGGCGCGCACACTATATGCGTCATCGCGCCCTCTGCCTGAACAGTCAGAGCGGAGAGACGCCGGGAAGATGGCGCGACGCCCGGCGTGTGGAACGAGGACAGGTGAATATGTAATACTTACCTGCTCCCGGCGTCCCGCTCCTTCCCCCTGCCTGTCTTCGGTGCCGCAGCCTCTTTCTCTATCAGCGGTCACCGGCACCGCTTCATTAGAGAAATGAATAGGCGGCTCCGCCCCTATGGGAGGTGGAGCAGCCTATTCATTTCTCTAATAAGCAGTCCCACGTGACCGCTCAGGGGAAGAGGCTGCGGCACCGAAGACAGTGTGACAGGCAGGGGGAGCGACAGGAACGCCGTGACTAGGTAAGTATATGACAGTGCTCACCCGCCGACCCCACCACCGATCATGACTCGAGTATAAGCCGAGAGGGGCACTTTCAGCCCCAAAATTTGGGCTGAAAATCTCGGCTTATACTCGAGTATATACGGTATGTTACTATGTCATGTGTTTTTCATTTATGGACACCTAATGGCAGGAACTGCCTTTTTTGGACTATGGAGTGAAAGTAGGCAAAAGACATCAATATATTTTTTTTCAGCAGAATTTCTTTTGACAAGCATTTGCAAATTTCCTATATGATAATTTAGTATAGGTACTTAAATATGTTCCTTCCTGCATTCATTTAGGGTTCGTGGATGCACTTAGATGTTTGCAATGAGCACTGTGGCTGGCATGCCCCAGTGTTTTGGATCCCGATGCAGAGGACTCCATAGTAATCGTATTTATCAGAAGCGAACGTCATGAGCATAGTGGTCCCTTTGCGGGTTGCGACAGCAGAAACTCCACACTTTGACATGGCTGCAGGCTCAGAGTAAGTTAAAATTTTTTCCTGAACCGACCACATTATCATTTTCTGTTTTTACGTGAGCAGTATAACCTCCCTTATATCTATAATTTACATTGTGCAGTATAAATCATGGTTATTTTTAATGCATTTAGTCTTTTTGAAAAAAAAAAAATCACCATTTGCTCAGTTAAATCTGGGCATATACCAGATTTTGCATGTGCTTGCATACATGCTGCATGTACCTAGAAGCTAGACATTCTTCACATTCTGCTGCCGGGTCATTCCATGTCAAGTGAACCAATGATTTTTACCTCTATATTTTTAATTCTTTTGAGATTTTGTTATTTGGTAATATTGTGTCAGAGAATGCAAAATGTGAAGGAAAAAAAAATTGTAGAAATTTTTTTTTTTTAATTGATTTTCAAAGTTTGGAAAAAAGTGCGAATTTCGGTGTTGCCTGCCTTTACATTTCTCCCCATAACTCAGGCTAGAAAAAAAGATAGAGAAACCAAATAAACACCATTCTACTCAGAACTGTACAGGCTTTCACCAGATATGTCACAAGAGTATCTTTAATAATATTTTACACATGTGAATGCAAACGCAAAACTTTAAAATGCATTTCCGAAAATAACGTTTAATGTAAAAAATTAAAAAACTGCATATGTGCCTGTTATACTCCAAGCCACATCTGTACCAAAATACATGTTTGGATCGTGATGGGATCATATTTTAAAAAATAAAACTATTACAGTGTCACTTCGAAAATCTCAAATTCAGATCTGTTCAGCCTGTGGTGTAGAAGTGTGGGGTCTATATTTACCAAATAATCCATGATTTTTAGATGTTACGGTATTATTTTATTATGTTTTAGGCCATGTTCACACAGTGCGTTTTTTACTGCAGAACCGCAGCGGTTTTGCCGCTGCGGTTCCGCAGCTGTTTTCCATGCAGGGTACATTACAATGTACCCCTATGGAAAACAGGAACCGCTGTGCACACGGTCCTGAATTTCCCTTAAAAAGCCGCGGTGAATCGGTGCGGGAAAAAAGAAGGAGCATGTCACTTCTTTTTCCTAAACCGCAGCGGTTCTGTACCCATAGACCTCCATTGTGAGGTCAAAATCGCAGTAAAACCCGCAGATCAAAAATATATCTGCGGGTTTTACTGCGGTTTGTTGTGCAGAACCGCTGCAGCCGGAAGTGCGGGGAAGCCGGCGGAAGTGCGGGGCCGGAAGTGCGTGGGCGGAGAGACATGGAGGCATACCGGCGCATGGGGATCGTGTCGGCCGTTTGATTGATTTGGTATGTGTGTCTGTGTGTGTGTATGTGTCTGTGTGTGTGTGTATGTGTGTGTGTATGCGTGTGTGTGCGTGTCCCCATGCGACGCTAGTGCCACCATTGTGCTAAGTCGCCGTATGGGACTACTACTCCCATCCGGTATTAGGATGGGAGAGTTGTCCCTGTGTCCGGCGACTTAGCACAATGGTAAAGTTACACCAAACACCTACACACAATACACATACATGACACACAGTACATACAACACATAACACAGAGTATATACTCACCAACAGCACACTTGTAGGCGAAGCCCTCGATCCTCCAGGAAAAAATCACAAAATAATAAACCAAATCCATACTCCCTGTCCGCAGAATCCATAAAACGAGTGTCCCACGCCGATCGGCTGCTCTCCGGCGATACACTGCCAGGAGCGAAGCTCCTAGCAGTGTATCGCGTACTGTCCCGGAGCTCAATGGCTCCGGCGTCTCGGTTAACAGCAGTACAGCTGCGTTGAACTTTCCCACGCAGCACTGCCGTTAAGCGAGAGTGCCGGGGTCAATGACCGCCGGTAAACTCGCTCGCGCATGCGCAGTGACACACCGACAGGAACTATGGCTCCTGTCAGTGTGTTGCTGCATCCGTGGAGAGCAGACATATCTCTGGATGTGTCTGTTCTCCATGGAAAATCTTCGTGGGATACGTGGCACTTAAATACGTGGCACTTAAATACGTGACACGTGTCACTTATACGTGATACGTGTCACTTAAATACGTGACACGTGTCACTTATACGTGATACGTGTCACTTAAATACGTGATACGTGTCACTTAAATACGTGGCACGTGACACTTAAATACGTGGCACTGAAATACGTGATACGTGGCACATGGCACTTAAATACGTGGCACGTGGCACTTAAATACGTGGCACGTGGCACTGAAATACGTGGCACGTGGCACTTAAATATGTGGCACATGGCACTTAAATACGTGGCACGTGGCACTGAAATACGTGGCACTTAAATACGTGGCACGTGGCACTGAAATACGTGGCACTGAAATACGTGGCACTGAAATACGTGGCACGTGGCACTTAAATACGTGGCACGTGGCACTTAAATACGTGATACGTGGCACTGAAATACGTGGCACTGAAATACGTGGCACTGAAATACGTGGCACTGAAATACGTGGCACTTAAATACGTGGCACTGAAATACGTGGCACTTAAATACGTGGCACGTGGCACTGAAATACGTGGCACTGAAATACGTGGCACTGAAATACGTGGCACGTGGCACTTAAATACGTGGCACGTGGCACTTAAATACGTGGCACGTGGCACTTAAATACGTGATACGTGGCACTGAAATACGTGGCACTTAAATACGTGGCACTTAAATACGTGGCACGTGGCACTGAAATACGTGGCACATGGCACTGAAATACGTGGCACGTGGCACTTGGGCTATGTTCACATTTGCGTTGTGCGCCGCAGCGTCGGCGCCGCAACACACAACGCAAAGTAAAACGCAGCAAAACGCATGCACAACGCTGCGTTTTGTGCCGCATGCGTCCTTTTTTTGATTGATTTTGGACGCAGCAAAAATGCAACTTGCTGCGTCCTCTGCGCCCGGATGCGTGCGCTGCAGTGACGCATGCGGCGCAAAACGCGGAGCGCTGTCATTCAAAACACGTCCACTCATTTTGGTGTTTAGTCCCAAAATGGAGGATGGAAGAAGAAAAGGGTTGGACAAGGAAATTACATCATTTCTTTTTTTTTTTTCCCCCACTGCAGTTAAAGCTTTATTTGTGTCAAACACAGACAATTTGCAGAGAAAACTGCATAAAAAACCGCACAAAAAAACGCACCAAAAACGCACCAAAAACGCACCTGCGTTTTCTGCCAAGAGCTGCGGTTTTTGTCCTGAAAAAAAAAGGATTGAAATCAGGATCGTGTGAACATACCCTTAAAGTTTAGAAGCATGAGACGACGGAGGAGAAGCTTTGTTAGGGCTGAGAATGACCTGGGGTAGACGGTGATTGCAGAGCAGATGACGGGCCGGCAGCTTGGGCTGTATTCACACCAAATTTTAACACAGATGCAACTCCTCAAATGGAGGGAGAAAAATATTCTTAACATCCAGTTCATGTATTGTACAAACCAGGACTACGGGGAGGAGGAGAGATTGTTATAACATCGGTTACAGGCACAGGGACTCAGCAAAACCGCACTGTCATCACATGTAGTGGAAATAAAGACAGTGACGTCCATGAAGTGGTAGCGGCAGAAGATCGGCAATGGATGACGCAACTGGCTATGTGACCTGTGAATATGATTGGCGCTGGTGGCTACTGGACTCTCCAAAGATTGTGAAAATGAAGAAGTGACTTTTCTGCACCTTCTGGTCCAGCGCCGTCCTTTGTGTATCCAAGAAAACCAGACATTGTAAAAGTGAACAAAAATCAGATATAACTCAGATGGAGCCGAGCACCATGACAGGCCGTCCATACTCTGACACAGAAGGAATTGGCCATTGCTAGTGAGGTCTTATGGACAAGATGACATTTCACCCACTAGAAGGGACACATTGATGATAACAGGCCAGTGTAAAAACCTACTATTAATTGTTTGATTAGTTAATATTTTATAGAACGAGGATTTAACTACTGTACTATTCTTCTTAAACACTTCATAAATGACATGTTCAGTGATATAATAGAAAAAAATTGTTCCATGTACAAATAGGTGGTAAAAATATTGGTTCTTTTAATCTTGTTTTTAACATATAATTAGGACAAGACTGTAGTTAGAAAATCACACTTGAGGATGTGATCACCTTTTTTCTTTTGGTTTGTTCAATGCATTCAGGTTGAAAATGCTGAGCAAGTTGTGTTATGATGATTAACCCCTTCATGACCTTGGGATTTTTAGTTTTTCCGTGTTCGTTTTTCACTCCCCTCCTTCCCAGAGCCACAACTTTTTTATTTTTCCGTCAATTTGGCCATGTGAGGGCTTACTTTTTGCGGGACAAGTTGTACTTTTGAACGACATCATTGGTTTTACCATGTCGTGTACTAGAAAATGGGAAAAAAATTCCAAGTGCGGTGAAATTGCAAAAAAAGTGCAATCCCACGCTTGTTTTTTGCTTAGCTTTTTTGCTAGGTTCACTAAATGCTAAAACAGACCTGCCATTATGAACTGTGTTCATAGACACCTAACATGACTAGGTTATTTTTTACCTAAGTGGTGAAAAAAAATTCCAAACTTTGCGAAAAAAAAAAAAAAGGTTGCACCATTTTCCGATACTCGTAGCGTCTCCATTTTTCATGATCTGGGGTCGGTTGAGGGCTTATTTTTTGCGTGCCAAGCTGACGTTTTTAAAGATTCCAATTCGGTGCAGATACGTTCTTTTGATCGCCCGTTATTGCATTTTAATGCAATGTCGCGGCGACCAAAAAACGTAATTCTGGCGTTTCGATTTTTTTCTCGTTACGCCGTTTAGCGATCAGGTTAATGCTTTTTTTTTTATTGATCGGGCGATTCTGAACGTGGCGATACCAAATATGTGTAGGTTTTGATTTTTTTTTTTGTTATTGATTTATTTTGATTGGGGCGAAAGGGGGGTGATTTAAACTTTTATATTTTTTTTTTATTTTTTTCACATTTTTTTAAACTTTTTTTTAACTTTTGCCATGCTTCAATAGCCTCCATGGGAGGCTAGAAGCAGGCACAGCACGATCGCCTCTGCTACATAGCAGCGATCTGCTGTTCGCTGCTATGTAGTAGAAAATCAGGTGTGCTGTGAGCGCCGACCACAGGGGGGCGCTCACAGCTAGCCACGATCAGTAACCATAGAGGTCTCAAGGACCTCTATGGTTACAATAGAGAAGCATCGGCGATGCGCTCATTTCCGGCCACCCGGCCGGAAGCGGTAGTTAAATGCCGCTGTCTGCTCTTGACAGCGGCATTTAACTAGTTAATAGCGGCGGGTGAATTGCGATTTCACCCGCCGCTATTGCGGGCACGTGTCAGCTGTTCAAAACAGCTGACATGTCCCGGCTTTGATGCGGGCTCACCGCGGAGCCCTGCATTAAAGCAGGGGAGCTGACCTCGGACGTATTATCCCGTCCGAGGTCAGTAAGGGGTTAAGATGTATTTATTCTGGCACTTCGGTATTTGTTTTTTGTGTTTCTTTGTTACATATAAATGTTGAATGCAATATGTTGTAATTTGAAAAGAAAAAAGGAAGAAACTCACACAAACATAAAATCAGATGAGATGATTTAACGCTTAAAAAAAAATACAAATTTGATAGATCCCAAGATGAGTCCCTGTACAAATATAAACAAGGACACAGGTAACACACATGCATGTTTTCACAATTTTAAAACATAAGTTTTTTTCAGAATTGCTCATCAAAATTTTTAATTTGATTTCTCCAAAACAAAATATAAAGAAACATAGTCTTGTGACATATCAAATGAAAGCCGGTACCGTTCTGAGAAAAATCATGCCTCTCCCACCTCTTTATCTTAATTCTACCCCGAGATATGATAAAAAATGTAAAGCCATACCAGGCCAAAATCCGCGCTTTTTTGAAACTTTAGAAATCTGTAAAAATGTAACTGATGAAGAAAAAAATTCTAAACTTTTTATTTGTAATTAAAGTTGTACTAAATAAAAACAAAAAATAAAAAAAATCTAAAGACGTCAGGTAAAAAAAATATTCATATTTGGATCACTTGATATGGAATGACCCTGCCATGTAAATGTTATAGGCACTACTGTAATTCTATTCTGCTGTGATATTTTTGCATTGTTCTGACTATAATGTATTAGGCTGTTACTGAATATGAAATTGTGCTAAAATAAAGTTGGTGTTGAAAAATGAAGCAGTTGACCCAGTCTACCAAACTTTAATTTTATTGTTTAGATTGGAAATGGAAAGCTAAACACTAAGGTAATGCTTTTTCTTTCATGTAGTCCAGAATCTGTAGAAGCAAGCCCTGTTGTAGTTGAAAAGTCAAACAGTTATCCACACCATTTATATACCAGCAGTTCTCACCATTCGCACAGTTATATTGGCTTGCCTTATGCGGTAAGTATTATCCGTATACTCTGACTTTTTCTTTTTTTTTTCCTTTGAGGAAATATGACTTGGTATTTTACATATTATCTGATTATCTGCTAAGGTCATGGGCTGTTTTTACCATTTGAGAATAACCAGTATGATTGGATAAGGATTTTTATAAATTGTAGTATGAGTGAAGTTAAAAACTTGGTAATATATAATTAAAAAAAATTGACTCTAGGACTAATCATTCACTGTCTATTCACTGTTTTATATATCGGCCATCAGTAAAGAACAATATATTCTCACTGAGCGACCAGATGGCAGTTGCTGTTTGTAGAAATCTATTGGACAATCTAAATAGAAATGTAGGCAGGCACAAATAGGCTGCTACAAGATTACTTTAAAGTGAACCTGTCATTAGGTTTGGCCGATAAGAGATACGGCCATCACATTTCCGGGCTGATATACAGCATTCTATATAATGCTGTATATCTGCCCCCAACCCAACCTGGAAGAGAAGAAAAATAACTTTTAGGGTATGTGCACACGTTGCGGATTTTTCCTTGCAGAATCTGCAGGACGGCATTACTAGAAGACGGGAGGCACTGGACCAAGAAGAGCAATGCTCATCGGACCGCACCGCCCCTTAGATAAGCACAATAAGTTATTTTTCTTCTCTTCCAGGTCAGGTTGGGGGCAGATATACCTCAATATAGAATAATGTATATCATCCTTGAAAGGTGATGGCCATATCTTATATCGTCCAAAACTGCTGAGAGGTTCACTTTTAAAGTAAATATAAATTTATTTCCAGGTCGCCTGGTAGCTACCAACGTTTATCACCCACGCGCAGGAGCTGTGCGCACTATTGCCGCCAGGTGTCAACTGATTCTGACAGCTGACACCTGCCAGGAGTGGTGAGGGCACTTCTGCCATTTTAACCCCCTAAATGCTGTGATTGCAGCATTTAGCGAGCAGACAAAGGGAAGAAAGCCCTTCTGCCCTTGGATCGGCACCCCTTCAATGTCATCGTGGGGGCCCGATCGTCGCCATGGTGACCCAATGTCATGACAACATCCGTGTCACCAGGCACTAGCAAGTTAGTTAGATCATGCGCAGTGCATATCTATCTTACTTGTGTCTGCAGTACTGACAGGTTATAAACTATAGCAATGCCCCTGCATTGCTGTGCCCTTATAACTGTGATCACACTTCTGAAAGACCCATAGTAGGACTAAATTAAAAAAAAAAAAAAAAAAAACAGTGAAAAGAACGCTGTAAAAATATTTTTTTTAAGAAAAATCACAAAATGATTATCTATTGTACTTATAAAGAGATTATGAAAAAAACAATAAAAATACACATTTGGTATTCCCACGTCCGAAATGACCAGACCTATAAAACTGTCCCAACGGTTAACCCCTGTAGTGAACATCGGCTGTAAAATAAAGCATAATTTTTGCCTCTTTTTACAAACTAAAAACGTAATAAAACTTGATCAAAAAGACGAATGTAAATAAAAATGGTATAGCTGAAAATGTGATCTTGTCCCATAAAAAAAATCAGCCGAAAAATAAGTTATAGCCCTCAGAATAGATGCAAAAATATATTTACGGTATGTATTTTTTAACGTTTTATTGTGTAAAAGTGCCAAAACGTGTAAACACTATATAAATGGGCTGTACCCAAAGAATAAAGCCACCTTCCAAAAATCGGAATAGAAAACAATCCATTAATGTCTTGAGGCCGAAAATGGTACCGATGAAAACGTCAACTCGTCAGTCCTGCAAAAAAAACAAAAAAAAAAACAAACAAGCAGTCACATCACTTTATCAGCAGAAATCTGGACAAATTATACTCCTCTGGTGATGCAAAAACTAAAATTGAAACACACTGGAGCCCGCCAATAAACAATACCCCCAGCCGCTGTTATACAGACAGACTACGTGCCGATTGTCACTGTAAAAAGAACTGACATTTAAATAAACTATACCGTTTGAGGGTATAAAGTTAAAGCAGGATAATAAAAGCAGCCTATCAATGGTATAGTTGAGAGGGGCAATGCCGTATGTGTGGTCCCTTTAAATGTAGCTAAGCCACTCGTTGAGGCAACTAAAATAATTGTGCCATTTAAAAGATCTGATACCGCGCAAAGGATTTGATGCCCAAGGTGTGGATGTAGAAAAGAAAACTTAAGCACAAATGGCAAATAACTTACCGTATTTTTCAGGCTATAAGACGCACCGGACCATAAGACGCACCCCAAATTTGGCTTGAAAATTGCAGAAAAAAAGTTTTTTTTTATAAGATGGGGGTCCGTCTTATTGTCTGAATTTACAGTATCTTACCTGAGGGCTGGTAGTAGCAGAGCAGGGTCACAGGAGGCATGGTGTCGGCAGAGGTGGGGTGATGCGGTACGGCGTGCACCTGACCAGGGTCCCTTCCTGCTTAGGTGGGCGACGCAACGGCCTGGTGTCCATGGGAGGGTTGCAGCAGTGGTTACCGGCAGAGGTGCGGGGATGAGGAGGCTCAGTGAGCGGTATGGCGTGAGCGGGGTCCCTTACACCGGTGAGGTGATGCAGCAGCCCGGTAAGCAGCAGAGCCGGGTAAATCATGTTGTTATCGGTGGTGGCGGCCATCTTCCTGAGGCAGCGCGTGCACAGATGGAGTGCTCTGCTTCCCGGGGCTTCAGGAAAATGGCCGCGGGAGGCCGCGCGTGCGCAGATGGAGATTGCGGCGGCCATTTTCCTGAAGCCAAGATCTAAATCTGTGAACTCGGCTTCAGGAAAATGGCCACCGCCATCTGCGCACCCGCGGCCATTTTCCTGAAGCCCCGGGAAGCGGAGCACTCCATCTGCGCACGCACGGCCTCAGGAAGATGGCCGCCACCACCGATGATAACATGATTCACCCGGCGCTGCTGCATCATCTCACCGGTGAAAGGGACCCCGCTTACTGCGCCTCATCCCCGCACCTCTGCCGCCGCCACCACACCACTGCAGGTAAGCCTGCATTACGACTATTAGACGCACCCCCTATTTTCCCCCCTTTTTTGGGGGGGAAAAAGTGCGTCTTGTAGACCGACAAATACGGTACCCTACTTTTGGTAAGTCACCACTTGTAAAGAACTTGTAAGTTCCATACGAGCGCATTGATAGGAATGGGTGGAGTGTGCTCCTGCAGTCAGCGAGACAGCAAGAGTACAGAGGAGCTGCGCAGAGCCAGGGAAGCCCCGGCCGGTGGCGTCCCTGGATACCAGCAGAGGGAAAAATGGCCGACAATACCTGCCTGTGTGTGACATCACCGAGGCTACGGAGTGGCGCTGGAATCAAAAAGGCTGGCCAATGCGTTTTGAAGGACTGCGTCCTTCTTCATCAGGGTTACCGCCTCCATTCTGATCCTATCCATATATACTGCCTGCGCTTATGTCCCAACCCCATGTCTCCTTGCCACGTGATACTCTGCTTTTAACCCTATACCCTCAACGCTTTATTGTTTTATTTAAATTTATGATGCAAAATCTAGTTTTTGGGGAAAAAGTCTTATTGTGTAATTTTCATTTTAACAAGTAAACGCAAGTCATATCGTAAAAAATGTAGCACTATCGAAAAGTACAATGTCACAAAAAAAAAATAAATCTCAGAATCAGAGGGATCCGTTGAAGCGTTCCAGAATTACCTCCTAAAGTGACATTGGTCAGAATTGTAACATTTGGCCTGGTCATGAAAGTGCAAACAGCCTTTGGGGGGTGCAAAGGGGTTAAGACACTAGTGCATTTATCAATATTGTCTAATTCTTAGTGCAGACAGTGCACCAGATGTTTCAAAGTGGTTCATTCTGTTTGAAAAGTCTGTCTAATTTTAAGACTCTAGACTGTTTACCCCAGCTATTAGTTGGCTTTCATTGTGCCAGAAATGTACGCCACAATTTTGGCACACGATGCTGTGCTGTAGCAATTCCCCCTTTCCAATAAGGCAACTGTTTTGCAAGACCACAGCCTCCTTTTGTCGCACAAGGTTTAGTGTCTACAATACATATATATGAGGCTGCTGCAAGTCATGTGGCACAAATTATACAAATATTCTGGTGCATTCAAAGGGCTTGTCCAGCCTTTTGATAAGTCTGCTGTCACTTTGTGACTGTAGACTTGTGAATCCTTGCATCGCGTGCTGTGATCCGGTG